>NC_046319.1:38669879-39316659 GCF_009819535.1 Lacerta agilis | reverse complement strand
GGCAAATTAATGGAGCAGATATTGTCAAGTATCACAAAAAAGCCACAACACTTGAAGTAATGAGCAGTTGCTAATTAAGTACTGTTAACTTTAAAAATGTTCCAGTTACAGGTAGATAGCCTTGTTGGTCTGCCATAGTCAAAACACAATAAAAAACTAAAAAAAAATTCCTTCCAGTAGCATCTTAGAGTCTCTAAGGTGCTACTGGAAGGAATTTTTTTATTTTGTTTTTAAAATGTTGTTTTTAATTGCTGCTCTGCATTGAAAACTTTTGTGTAACTACTATAGGCTGACTCTGCTAAACTAGCATAAAAATCCTTTTGACAAATACCGGTAATTCATGTTTATAGAAACCTTACACCGTTAATGTTAAAATAATCCACTACAATTTCCTTTAAAAGTTAAATTAATTCACCATCACAATTTGTTAATTTGCTTTTGTAATTAAGTATCAAACTGGTTCTATTGCTTTTGATCTATTAAAGTTATGCTTTAGAAATACTTGATGCATATTCGACTAGTTACCGTAACTGTCCAACCTTAATCATTATGAACGGTTAACTTCCATGACGCTGTTGCCCTCCAAGCTTCAGTTTCCAGTGACTGACCTCTTGGGCCACACTAATCCAAAAGTTTTCCAATAGTGTGTCATGTGCTAGTGTCAAGGGCAAAAAAAAGGAAAGTGGGGACAAGTAGACCGGGGTTTTGCTATTTTATTTTATTTTTGCTCCTAACCAAAGAGTCAGACAACCCCCAGGACCACACACAGTGCTCCAGCCTTTGCAAAGCAGCTCCACCCTTACTGGTTATGACTCCTGCAGAACCAGACCTGCAAACTGTTTCCACGCCTAGGGACCAAGTCTGGGCTCATGAATATGAAAGCGAGAGTCAACGGATCAGTCCAAACAAGCCCATCCCACACTGAGAAAACACCTGCTTACACCAAGGGGCTTGCCAACTGAGAGTTGGATCATTTTGATGTGGGGACCAAGACAGATGCACCCAGGGACAATGTTCAGGGCATGGAGTTGAGGCATGGAAAGCAACATTGCCTGGGCAAAGTTACCCACGAAGGGCCAGACTCGGGAGAGTAGAGCACACTGTGGAGCTTGGGTGAGGGGAGAGAGAGCAGGGCAGGAACCGATTCTGGACAAGCTCCTAGCGAAGGATAGAAAAACTTTACTCCCCTCTTTAGCGCCATGGGTGCCCAGGAAGTCAGCTGTTCCCATCCACACCAAGTCTCAGCCCCCCCCTTTTTAAATGCTTGCACCCTGCCCCTTCAACCAACTTAAAGAGTTCAGAATTGTGCCCATTTGTGCTCCCAACAACCCTGCGAGGTAGGCGCCAAATTTAATCGAAAGCACAGGTACTTGCCTAAGCGAGCTTCGAGGGCTCACTAACTACCCGCCCCCCGCCTTGTTTATTTTGGGTACCATCCCCGGCCTCGAGGAACAGGAAGCAGCGGGTGGCACCAAAAGCAGCGGCAGCGCCACCCCCTGAGCGCGTGCAGAGCGCATCCCACCAGAATCCCTCGCCTACCTTCCAGGAGGACCTCCCTGCCGGCCCGCTTGAGCGCCTGCACGGCCTGATCGTGGGTGGCGTCGCGGAGGTCGGTGCCGTTGACAGAGAGAATGGCGTCTCCCAGGCGGAGGGCACCGCAGCGCTCGGCGGCCAGCCCCGGGAAGATGCGCGAGATGAGGACGGGCATGCGGTTCTCGCGGCCACCCTTGATGCTAATGCCCAGCCCGCCCGCCTCTGCCTTCACTACCCGCACCCGGCGCACCCCGCTCGGAGGGGAGCCCGGAGGCGACGAGGTGGAGCAGGACGCGCCACCGGGCAACCCCGGCGGAGGGGAGAAGGGCCGGCTGGGAGGCGAGGAAGGCGGGTGGACGGACGCCGAGGGGGGCATCTCCGGGCTGCCGCTGCCCGCTGCGCTCCGCCCGCCCGGGCTGCCCGCGGGGCTCCGCGCTCGGGATGCTGCCGCTGCTGCAGCCGCGACGGGGCTCCCCCACTCGGCGCCGTTGGGCAGCCCGTTGACGGGCTCCGGGTCGGAGCTGAGCACCAGCGCCTCCCCGCTCAGCTCGGCAAGCGCCCGCACCCAGCGCTCGCGCACCAGCACCTCCACCAGCCCCGCCTTGGAGGCGCGCGTCCACACTGCCATGGCCGGACCGGAGTCGCGCCGGACTCACGCCGGAGCAGCAGCGGCTGGAAGAGCCGCAACTCCAGCGGTGAGGAGGAGGAGGAGAATGGGCCGCGCGCGCCCGCCGCCCGCCCCCTATAAGGAGGAGGATTGGGAACCCCGGGAGACCCCGCCTCTCCCCGCCCAAAGGGGCGAGGCCGGACGGTGTGAGCGCGGCTGCTGCAAAGCCGATTGGTGGGAGCGGGAGGCGGAGTTCCCCCCCTCCACACACCATAGAGATAAATAAAAAGTTAGAGTGACGACACCCCTGATCGGGATAGGGGAATATCGGAGTTCGTATTTAGAGCAGAGCTGTCAACCTTCCTTTTTTTGCATTGGGAGAAGAGACTTTTTAAAAGTTCAGTTAAAAATTAAGGACGAAATCCAGTAGCTCGACAAAACAACAGCAGCAGCAAAAGCCCAAATCTTTTAGTCTTAAAACATAAAAAGTCCTACCAGTGACATAGTCCTGAAGTAAGTACAGTTCTTTATTATTAGTGGCACCACGTATTAAAAACACCGCATTGTAGGTTGGCGGATGCATGTGTATCGGATACAATGGCCTACGACTGCCCCGCAGTGTAGTCTGGAGAAAACATTGCAGATTAGAGGTGAAGGCGAGTTGAGGTTGGTTCGGATTTTTGGCCAGAACTCTCCATTGCTGGGGGACTCCTTGATTTGCTGCTCCTGGGCTAAAGGCCTGGTTTTCTGCACGGCTCTCGCTTAAGACCCTGGTGGGGGAGAGAAACTGCCTAAAAGTTCCGGAAGTGAAGACCTATGTTTCCTTCTACATCGAAGTCTAAGCCGGTTTCGAGTCACGGAGAAATAGAGGGCGTGGCCCAGACCCAAACTCCAAGGAGAGTGACGTCGGGTGGCTGCGCTCGCGTGGCGCTGGAGGGGTGGGGGAGTAAGGAGGACGTGGAGGAGTGAGCAGTTCGTCGACCTCTGCTCTGGATTAGTTACTCCGCATTAATACGAAACTAATCCGGCCATTCTACGCGGGCGAGGAAAATATTTGTCCCACCCTCCATTCACTTTCCAATGCTCACTTTCAGTGAGTGCTGTGAGTTTTTCTACTCCGTTGTTGTTCCGCGCGGGAAGCTCCTCCTCAGCGTCAGTGCATCTGCTCTGCATGCAGAAGGCTCCAGGTTCAGTCCCTGGAAACTCCTGTCGGGGCTGCAAAAGCCTTCTGTGCGGAAAAGAGCGCAGCTGGCTCCTGCATGGACCAACAATAGCCAACATAGTTGGGTGATTGGACTACAAAGCCCATCAGTCCCAAACAAAAGTCAGGAATGATGGCAGCTGTAGTCCAATTACATGTGGTTGGCACCACTTTGTTTACTCCTGGACTGTAGATAATGCTGTGAGATCGTCTTACCCCATATATGCCCTCTCAATTGCTTTTATCTGCAAAACTGGCTGTTACCAGTGCCGCATAATATCTGTTGTGCATTTGTAATAAATCAGTCTTTAGCGTGGCTGCACCTACACTTTGGAACTCCCTGCCTATTGACACCAGGCAGGCACCTTCACTGTACTTTTTTGAGCCCCTGCTAAAAACATGTTTAGCCAAGCCTGCCCAGATGATGAGAAGCTGGTGTGTTTTTAGTTTATTGCTGGTTTTATTTATTTTTTTAAAGTTTTAATTGCTTTTACTAATAATCTTACTGGTTTATTCTTTTTGTAAACCTCATTGAGGTTTTTATACAATAAGGTGGTATATAAATTTAATGAAATAAAATAAATGCTGCACACAGCAGCTCATCATTTTAGGGGAGCAGCGAGTAAAAAAAGGAATAAAGATACAGCACTTAAAAGTTGAAGTGCTTTCATTTTTTAAAATAATGAGACTAACAGGAGGACTTGAGAGCAATTTCATCAGAGAAGTTAAATTGCAAAAGAAAAAAACCTCAAAGAAAGGCTTCTGACAACATTAACATGAAGAGGGAGCCAAAGGGTTAAGTCAGCAGCCTCTTTTCACTCAAGGGCAAAGGCAGCAGATCCCTCCAGCCACCCAGCTCCTAGCAAGGTCACATGCCACTAACAGCACACCCATTTGCAGGTATGTAACTCAACTGTCAGCCTTACATTGCTATAGCTGCATTTAAGAAGTGCTAGACCACCAAGTAGGCGGATTAAGCCTTGTTTAGAGCACCAGCAAAGCAGGGGCAACCCCTCCAAAATGAGTTTGTTTGTTTTAAGGACATTTGATACTTTAAAAAAGCATTGAAGTAGAAATCACTGGGGAAATCAGAACTTTGCTGGGCTTCCTTACCCGCCACTGTATGCTCCTCTCCCATTTTTCTGTTCTCTCTTTATTACTTATCCCCAGGGGTGTATGGGGTGTTAGGTGAGGGGTGGTACCTCTGGTGGTGGACACATCATGCTCCTTCTGGGGTAGTTTGCCCACTTTTGGTTCCCACCCTGCACTCAGCTCTCACCTGTAGCTCCTAGAAGCTGTCAACATGTGACAATGGCCACACCACGGGAAACGGCTTCAACTGGCCAGCTAAACTAGGTGAGGGTAGCCAATGGGTCTCAAACCTTGGGTGAGTTAGGGACTTCACCTGCATGCAAAAGCAGGCTGGTGGACTGAGATGAGACAAATAGTAGGCACAACAGTCAAGACGGCAGTTTCTGCACGCGGTGTAGGAAGGGAGGGGCAAATGGGGCTCGTTAACCTGGGAAGGTGGTCCGTCAAGAGGGAAAATCCAGTGCCCAGTGCCCACCCACTGATCAAGGGTCCAAGCAACAGGACTGGCCACTAACCATGAAAAGAATGGCTTGGAATCACAGAGGCTGTCTGAATTAAACAACTGGATCGAGCCTGCTGTGGTGGGGAGCTTATTCCAGGTTAGAAGCCACTACATTAAAAGCTCCACTGGAACATTAAGCAGGGCTGAAGTTTAGGCCAGCTTCCCACATTCTGGTGCCTTCAGATATATGGGACTACAACTCCCATCAGCCCTAGCCAGTGGTAGACCCAAACATCTGGAGGGCACCAGGTTGGGGAAGCCTGGCCTGGGCTGCTCCCTCCAGGGATTTGTTAAAGTCCCAGTGGGAGCTGCTCCACATGGGCACAAGTCTTTTGTCAGGTGTTATTTCCTTCAGAGCAATTTCAACTTGCATCACCCCTGTATCGCTTGAGGAATAGGCAGCCTAGATTAAAAGAGGATTTTGCAAGCTTATTACACAGGCCCAATAAGGCAGGCCTGCAGCTAAGATTTCCAGCAGGTTGAGACAGACGGATTTGGTTCAACTGCAGCCCCAAGTGCTTGGCGTTAATTTGGCTGTAGGTTCCCACAAAGGGAGCGAAGCCCTTGCGTGGCCCAGAGTCCTCCTTGATGTTGAGGCTTTGCCGCTGATCCTTGGGCTGTGGAAGGCTATTTTTGACATGAGCAGACGTAATCAGCAGTGATCCCGGACTCCTGAGGACATCTCTGTTACGGAATAAACTCTTTGCGGCTCCAGCGCCTTGGGGACAGGAAGGGATGTCCGTTGCAGGAATAGCCAAATCTTCCGCCTTGCCCGAGTTAAGCTAAGCGGCCTGCCTCCACCTGCTCCTTCGAGTCTGGGGTGGAACAAACAGTGCCAGGTCTTAAGTCAGAACGCAACTTTGGCATGAGGCAGAGCTCTGTAGGGGGCCCAGTATTGAACTGTCGCATATGCATTCAATATTGGCACTTGCACCTGGAATATTTGAAGGAAGCAAATAATCCTGGACCTGCTGAGATAACAAGACATGGCTTCCAAACAGTGTAAAAGCCAAGCAATGTCTCTTGTTCAGCAAAATGGCTATCTCAGTGAAGATTTAGGCTTTACATGGTCCAGTCTGGGCTTAAGGCCCACCCTCTGCCACAGCATCGGGCAAGTCGTACTCTCAAAGCTTCAAGTCCCCCATCTATAAAATGGGAACAATACCAACTTGTTTCAAAGGGGCTTTCATTGGGAGAGTTAAGCACAACAGACCATAAATGATTTTGCAAATTTGTTACAGGGAGCTGCTCTAATAGACCTTTGTATTGCCTCGTTTTTATTTATTAACTACGCCTCCCCCCCTTTATTTGAAGAAAAACACACACCACATCTTTGTGAATGCATGGATTTGTCTTTATTTAAAATAATTATTTCTGAATTGTAATGTTCTTGTGTTGAGAGAACAAACAATTCAGTATCTAATTAGGGTGGTTTGTTTTCTTCAAAATGGCCACTGGATTTAAAAAGAAACAAACAGGCTCAATCTATGCAATAAATCTATACAACAATAACTACAGTGCCATGACTACAAGACCGTCATCTGGCACCCAGAAAAGAACTTGAAGGAAAACAGGCAAGGGAGGAAAGCTCACAGCTGGAAGAGAGACGGCACTCGAGAGTCAGGCCCATCATCAGTCAGATTTATTTTGATCACTTCAATTACAGCGAAGGACACAGCAGGCTATCAGTCCAACAGCTTCACCCAGCAGCATAATGCTACTCTCTCCTCACCTCCACGCTGAAACTCAAAACATACCATTTCAGCCCTGTAGCCACTTCCTTCTCACCCCCTCAGGAATTCTAGAAGCTTAGGACCATCACTGCCCCCACTTCGGGAGAAACACAGACGTCAAGGTCATGCAAAGCATTGTTCTTCCTCGCTGGCTGGACTCATGGTTTCTGCTTGATGGGGCTGAAACCAGTTTGCCTGGTCTGGGAGAGTACTAGAATTTGCTGCCACCATAGCCATTTGGAGGAGCAGAGACAGGCACATGATAGACCGAGACTGGGGAGGACACCTGCAAGGACACTCGCTCTAATACATGCTCAGCCTTTGCAGCAGCCAAGAAATTGAGTGGAAAAAATTAGCAAGTCCTCCATTTCAAATCTTGCCATGGTGGTGCTAGGCTGTCCTCCTCTTTCTGTCTCACCTTCAGCGATTACTGACCCACCTTCCAAGGGGCATTGTGTGGGTGAAGCACTTTGAACACTCAAAAGCCCTGTACAAATGCCAAGTACTCTTTATTATTAAAAAGGGACAAACAAAGGCACCAGCAGACGAGTCTCTTCCATAGCAGCCTGGCCCCTTCTGCTGACTTCCACCCACTCAGGTTCAAAGCTACCTGTGGAGTCTTTGCTGGTATCTTGGAGGTTAATCATTGACAGCGAAGAACATTCATTCCAGCCTAGATCCCAAGGTCAAAGCCAACTTCGTCAGACTGATAACGCTGCGGAGGAAGGGAGCGAGCTCAAGGGCCCAGAGGAGGGGAGGAGGAAGGAGGCATGGGAGTTGGCCGGGTCTCCAAGACCTGCTGGTTGTCTCTCCACTCATTCACTTGCTTTGGATCGGAGGAGGAGGAGGAGGAGTGGATGCTTTCAGCCCACCTGAGCTGTTGCTTCCCTGGACTATCGCAGTTGGGAGGGCAACACTGCCGCCTTGCAGGTTTTTGCTCTTTTCCTGCTTGACAGTCCTTGCATGGAACAGCCACAGCCATGGCAGGGCTGGGACAGGTGCCTTTACGTGCCAAACTTCTTCAGATAGACAGGCGGGGGCAGCTGCACCTTGATGTCTGCCAGAGACCGCTCCACCACCACCAGGCAATTCTTATCCAACAGGTCCACAAACAGCAAAGGCTGCCAGGGGGGAAGGAGAAAGGAGGAGAGTTAGAATAAGCAGAGGTTGGCAGCTGGCAACCTTTGGACAGAATGGGCTCAAGATAGGGTGTCATCTTGGGCCCAACACAGGTTCCCTGCAGACATGCAGTTATCTTCAGGCCGCAAAATACCAGCTGCCCAGATAGGCCAGCAGCAAAAGCCCTTCTCACAGCCATCCCAAGACACTCTCATCAATACCTAAAGAGAGCCCTGTTGAATCAGACCAAGGGAAGCCATCTACTCTAGCATCCCATAGCCTACAGTGGTCAATCAAATGCCTCTCAGCTGCTCTGTTGATAATACTCCCTGATGTTAAGCAACAAGCTGCCTATGAACAGGAAGGGTGATGCTTTTAGTAGCCACTGGGAGACTTCTCCCCCTTGTGTTGGAGAGAGGCTTGCTACACTCACCCTTTTTGCCTCCACCACCATTGTTCTAGAAATCAAAGGCAGTATGCTTATGATGCCTGCTGTCTTCCGTCATTTATTGCTCTCTCGTTGTGCTCAGTGTAATGTGGGACTGACACACCCCTCCTTGTGCCGTGTGGCTACTTGGGATTTGAAAAATAGGCTAGCAGGCTTAACAGCAGCCCTGCTGCTTATGGGACACCTGGATTTTCTAGCAACAGAGGAAACAGCTCTGCGGCCTTGGCAATGAAGCTGAACTTCCCTGCCACAGATGCACCTCTCTCTGGCCCAGAGGCACCAGCTTCATTGCCAAGCCAACCGGAGCATGGCCTGGAGTAGTGATGGCCCCAACATGCCTGGCTTTAAAAGAGAAGTAGGCGAATTCATGGAAGAGAATAAGGCTATGTTCTCCGTCCACTGTCAGAGGCAATATCCCTCTGAATAATGCCAGCTGCTGGGAACCACAAGTGGGGAGAGTGCTGCTGTTGCACTCAGGTCCTGCTTGTGGGCTTCCCTTTGGAGCAACTAGTTGGCCACTGTGAGAACAGGACAGTGGGCTAAATGGGTCCCCTTTGGTCTTGGTCCAGCAGGGCTGTTTTGAGGCTGGAAGCACTCTGCTTCTGGTCAGGCCAAGGTTGGCCTTCAACCATGCCAGCACCCTGGTCAGGGCACTGCTGGTACTCCCCAAACGTTTCTCCATGGATTTGTAAAATCCACTTTCAGAGTCCTCTCAGCTAGCTCCAGACCTGATAGCAGCTCCCTGCACCCCTGAACCTTGCACTGTGTGTGGGGGGAGTGTTTCCTTTTGCCTCTCCTGGGTCCAGTGGAGTGGGGTGCAGATGCACAAAGACCAACCTGGTACTTTTTGCAGAACTTGAAGGCGGGCCTGGAGCCACGGTGAGCAGTCTTGGAGAGCTGTGCCTGCTGGTCATTCAAGAAGGCAGAGTTCTCAGGCAGCGACTGGAGAGAGAAAAGGCAGTGTTACTGAGGGCACAGGGAAGCTGTGGTTGTCAGCTTCATAGACGTTTCAGATCATATTCTGTTTCACAAAGCTGTGGAGAACAAGCAGTGCAGCTAATTTGCCTCGGAACTCTCTGCCAGGACAAAAATGACCCAGCTAAGCCCCCCTGCTGGAAGCAGCCTCCAGGTCTACCTAGTGTAGCCTATGAGCTGGAGCAATCTATAATTCTCCCCAGACTCCTGGAGCCTTTCTTGGACATGTCAGCCGGCTTTGCGCCCTCACCTCCCCCCAGACTTCCATGGTTGTAACCTACAGAAGTCCCCCTGCCAGGACAAAACAGATGTGCCATCACTGATCCAGAGGTGATGTTTGAACCTGTGATGGTCCCTTATTCTAACTGCTGGTCCACTTGTCTATTATGATTGGCAGCAGCTCTCCAGGGTCAGGCATACAGAATCATAAAAGTTGGAAGGGAACTCAAAAGGTCATTGTCCAACCCTCTGCAGATGCAGGAAAGCCATGCCCTTGGCATCCTGGACAGGTTTCCATCCAGCCTCTGCGTAAAAACCTGTAATGAAGGAGAGCCTGCCACCTCCCTGCTGGTTCCAAACAGCTCTAACTGGGTGGTATTCAACTCACGAGCAGACGCACCTAGGTTAGTCACGTCCATTAACTTAGTATACCTATGAGTAGGACTAGTGTTTAATAACACCCACTGCTAGGATGCCCTTCCTAACATTTAGCTGAAAGAACATCAACACCATACCCTTCAAGCACATTTAAACCATGTGGCTTTCCCCCTCCCCAAGAATCCTGGGAACTGTAGTTTGTGAAGACTGCTGGGAATTGTTAGTCTGCGAGCAGCAAATTAAAAATCTTTGGGGGAAGCCATGTATGGTGTGGATGTGACGTAAATCCTCTTCCTTGATTGAACCCATCGGTTTGATGGATCACCTACTCTGAATGGAAAATCTTCCCCTCTCTACACCAGCCCTTCCCAGCGCCTCCTCCAACCCTTTCTTCAAAGGACTTTCTCCAGGCCCCTCGCCACTTTCACCACTCTCCTCTGCCACATTCCATCTTTCTGTAGCAAATTGTGGTGTCCAAGAATGGGACACAGCGACTCCATGTGAGGCCCGACCAAAACAGGACCTCTCAGTACCTGCCACCTGATCCTCCTGTAATGCGAGGCATGTGCTCTGCAACTGAGCTTTTGGGCATTCCTCGCCCTGGTACCCTTGCAGACAAGCCTAGGAATGGGCTGGGTGTGACCAGTGGCTCAGACAACAGCAGGTGCTGTGTACCCTTGTGTGGCAAACTGCCAATGGTCTGGTGCTGGAACCTTCCTCACCTTGGACTTATCCAGGATGCAGAACATGAATGTGTCATGCAGCAGGATGTGGGAGGCCTGCCGGGGACTGAAGGCAATGTGGGTGATGGGTGTCTCCCGCTCCTGCCACTCATTGGGCAGCCCGAGCTGATGCACCTTCCGGCTCCAGGGGGTGTATTCTTTGTTGGTGATGCTGAACTCAAACATCTGGGAAAGAGGAAGACAAACAACAGAGGGCTGGAGCAGCAGCTCTGTTAAGCAGGGGCTCAACCCCATAAAGCACGACATCAGGCTTCACCAGTTGCTGCCTTGCAGAGATTTTGGGGTACAACCCCCATCCGCCCCAGGCAGCATGGCCACAAATGCTGGAGCTGCTGGGAGCCCAGCTGTGCTGCATTGGGCTGATGGGAACTGTAGTTTAAAACTTCTGGAAGGCACCTGGTTGGCAAAGGTTACCCTAGAGATGGATCATAGAAAAAACAAGTGTGAGTCTCCCCTGCCACCTCCAGGATGCCAAATTTTGGACTTGCCTGAAGTAGACACACCCTGGCCTGTAGCTCGCCTTCAATCATAATAGCAAAGAACTGGTTTTTGTTGCAGAACTGCAAATAATATTGATCTAGACACACTTAATCTGGCTTCACACCTAGATACAGCACCAAAACTACCTTGGTCACTCTGGTGGATGATCAGATGAGGGGCTTTCGAGGGGGGCAGTCAGTGAAAGGGCTTTCCCTGTAGTGGCTCCCAGGTTGTGGAATGCCCTCCCCTCTGGGGCTTGTCTCTGTGCACTGCATGCTTTTAATTGATTAGTCAGGACACATCACTTTACCCAGGAGGCCTTCTTTGTCTTCCCTCCTCCTGCATCGCTATGTGCTGCAGTTCTAGGCTGCTCTTCTGTTATTTTGTCATCACTGTTTTGTGGTTCTATTTTATTGTTTTAATGGCAAGCTGCACTTGTTTTTAATTGTGAACTCAAAAGAGCCTGACTGTTGGATCAGGCCAAAGGGGTCCCACCTAGTCCAGCATCCTGTTCTCACAGCAACCAAACAGATGCCCCAATGGGAAACCCCCAAGCAGGACCTGCCTATAATATTTCTCTAAGCTGCTCTGGGACCCTTTGGTGAAGGGTGGACTGTACACACAAGTAATAAGCAAAGAGCAAAGTAACCTCTCCAGTGGAAACAAGACATTTCGCCTGCCTTGGATCCAGAACTTACACCGCTGGCGGTTCCTACACTTGTACCAGGGAAACGATTCCCAGGTTCTTCCCACCACTATCCTCCTTGTGAGCAATTGGGACTGACTGCAATAGCGGGAGCAAAACTCTTGTGCACACAGATTGAGCAAACTCCTCTCTCTCTCTCTTTCTCCCTCGGGATTCTCTGTGTGCCTAGTGAGGCTTGGGAGGTGAAGTTGGCTGTGAAGATCTTACCTGCTGATCTGAGTGGACGATCACAACATTATTGGTCACTGGGTGAATGGCCAAGGCAGTCACCGGGCAGTCATATGCAGGCACCGTGCAATGAGGCTGGACAAGAGAGAGAGACAGCGGGGTTCACCAAGCCTTCCTCCCACCCAGGTGGCCCAGGCTGCCCCTTCCCTTCATCTGGGGACGTATCATTGCACAGCAGGAGCCCAGAAGGCTCTCAGAACTCTCAACCACCCTCATGGTGAGGATGCAGCAAAGAAACCTGATGAACCTGCTTCACTTTTTCAAACCAAGCAGGTTCAACCTCTCACCGCTGCAGGTTCTGCTTGGCTCACCTTGGCATCTTCCAAGTTGTAGATGTTGATTGCCCGATCTCCACTAGCTGCAGCTAACCACTGGCCGTTGGCACTAGCTGCCAGCAGGTATGCAGCTTCCGATGTCTCTGCAGAGAAGGATGCATGAGGAAAGTGGATTTCAAAAGTTTTAAATGCATGTCTATGAATGTGTGTATCTATAGACATTTTTGTACCCTGGCTTCACTTTTAAATATCACTTCAAAAGCCACTCATCTGCCCAAACCCCAGTGCTGATAAGTATGTCCTGCTCTCCAAAAAGCCAATCTTACCTGAGCTGGGGCGGAGGATGTGCAGGTATTTGCAGACTCCTGACTGCAAGAGCTTGAGGACATGCACAGAACCTTGGTCCGATGCTACAAAGAGCCTGGTGGAGTCCGCAGAGAAAAGGAGGTGGTGGGCTGAGTGAATCCCCTTTGGAATCTTAGCAACCTTTGGGAAGGCAAGGGTTAAGGGTCAGTGTGGCCAGCTCTACCCTGAGGCCCCACCTCACCCTCTCCCAACCCCCTTTCCCCCAAGGAGGCTCACTTGGAGAAGTCTAGAAAAGCATTTCCTGTTCCTTCCATGAACTTATAAATTACAAAATCTTAAAAGAACAAAATAATTTTATCATTTAATCTGATTTTTACTTCTTTTGGATTGCATCCGTGTAAACTGCTTAGAGACTATTGTGCTTAAGCTGTATCTAAATTGCTGAAATGAAATAAATAACTAAGAGTCCTAGAGCTGGATCAGCCCACCTAGTCCGGCCTCCTGTTCTCTTAGGGGCCAATCAGATGCCCCAAAGGGAAGAAGAAGACCACAAGCACGACCAAGTGCAACACCCCTTGCTCATAATCCCCAGCAATGTGCCTTCAAAGGTAGACTGCCTCCAATACTGGGGGATCATGTGGACAGTCATCATTGCTAGTGGCCATTCATAGCCTTATCCTACACAGATCTGACTGATCCCCCTTTGAAACCATGCAAGTTATTGGCCATTACTACATCCTGAGGCAGCCGATTCCATCATTTACCTATGCCCTGTGTGAAGAAGTTCTTCCTTTTGTCTGTCCAGAATCTCCCAACGTTCAACTTTCCCAGATGACCTCTTGCTCTAGCATGCCCCAGACCAGAACACCCAGGCCAGAGTCTCCACCCTGCAGAATTCTCACTCACCCTCTTGATAGCAATGTGGTTGCTGCTGAGCTGGACCTGGTGCAGATAGAACCTGGAAGTTGTGGAGTAGGCAATCCAGGAGCCACAGGGTGAGACACAGCTGCTGGCAATGTGCTCAGGGTCCTAGGAAGGAATCCAGATGAAGGGAGAAGCTGAGCTGGGTTCTTCCAAAAAGATTTGAGTTGGCTTGGGAACAAGTACAGTTAAGCAGATGTAGGGGAACCATAGCAAGCAGAAAAGCAGAGGGGGAAGCACAAGGGTCAGCTGAACGGGGAAGAGACAGTCTCTTGTGCTCCCTGAAATAAGATGTTTATTTAGTTCAACATGTTTCAGAGTTGAAACTCCTTCACCAGGAGCCGTGAACGCTTGTAAATTCCTTGATCCTCGAAGAAACAAAAAATTACTCTGTATGCCTGAACTAAAAGCAGTTTCAAACTATGAGGCTGTAAGATGTTTTCTTTATTTCTGTATCCAGAAAGTCTTGTAGATTTATTGAAGCTCTTTTCAGTTCAGGTGTCCAGAATAAGTCACTTTAAGGTTCAAGGAATTTACAAGCATTCGCAGGCTCAACTCTGAAACATGTTGAACTAAATAAACATCATATTTCAGGGAGCACAAGAGACTGTCTACTCTCTGTTCCAATGCAAAAACAAAACAAAACACAAAAACCATAGCCTGCTTTTGCACTAAACTGTTTGTATCTGAAGTGGAGATATTTCCTGCACAATTCATGCCCAGAGGGCATGTTGAGAATCTGAAGCATCCACAATCAGAGGGGACAAGAAATCATGGCTCCCTCACCTTGGCCTTGAGCTGGAGAAGGTGTTCTGGGGGACAGGACACAGGCAGGACTTCACCAGCCTTTCCTGGAACAAGAACCAAGAGCATCTTCACACATCAAGTCTCACTAGGATGTCCCAATATGTGACGGGACTGTCAAGCTTCCCAGCAACCCAAAGCTCTTCCTGCACCTGCTGGAAAGGGCAGCCTGGAGCTCAACACAGGCCCAGGTGACCCAAGGGATATGTCTCCTCTAGGGGCACCTCGAACACACCAGACCATTAAGGCTCTGAAAGAAACGTTTGTTCTCACCTGCTGTGTTGGTGGCTCCAAGTCGCCAAAGCTCCAGATGTTTCGGGTATTGGAAGAGGAGGAGGCGGGCTGTCCGGGCACAGGAGACAAGGCACCTCTGCAAGAGGGAAAAGAAGCGGCAGGTGAGAAGTGGGGTGGGGGAGCAGAGTTTGCATGGGTTGCCCCTGCATCCTTCTAGCACACAGGACTACTGCAGGAAGGAAGAAGCTATGAGAAGCCATCTGTGGGAACAGAAGGCATTGCTAGATAGCAGGCACCAATCCCGCTACTCACGTGAGGGAAGGTGACTCTCTGGAGGGTAGATGCATAAGACTTGGAATCCAAATTCTCCATGAATTGTCGGATCACAAGTTCCCCGTCCAGACCTAAATGAAAAGGGAAAAAGCCAGGGTGGTATAGTTGTTACAGTATCAGACAAGGACCTGGGAGACCACGGTTCAAATCCCCACTCGGCCATAAAGATCGCTGGGTGGCCTTCAGTCAGTCACTATCTCTTAACCTAACCTACCTCACAGGGTTGTTGTGGGGATTAAATGAGGAGGAGAACCAGATGCACCACCTTGAGCAACTTGGGAGCAAAAACGGGGATATAAATGCAATCAATCAATCAATGGGGGTGCAAACCAGGTCAAGATGCAACAGATCACAGCACCCTCTATAGGCGGCATGTGCACACACCAGATCAGAGAACTGGTTCTCCTAGACCAGTCATCTTCAACCTTCTCAGACCAAGAACCAGCTTTTAACCAAAATATGTTTTGGGGACCAATTCCTTAATCTTTTGCCATATTTGCATAGTGGAAGTGCTCGTGTTGTGACCCACCTTGGACCAGACAGTGACACATTAGTGGGTCCTGACCCACCAGCTGAAGACCAATGACCTGGACCAATGTTGTTTACTTTGACTCGGTCTCAGGAGGCAGAGGGAGGCCTTTCCCATCACCTCCTACCTACGTAGTCCTTTTTAAATGGCCATCTGGGGATGGAACCCATGAACGTCTGTATGCAAAGCAGGTACTTTACCACAAAGCAATCAATCAAACACACACACACACACACATGAACTCTACCTCCAGAGATGAATGTTGTTGCAAGATGTGCTACTGTCCGCACATCATGGGTGTGGTGATGAAAGGGCCTTGTTCTCACCCACTGGAGCTCAGCACTGTCCAGCTTAACAGGTAGCAGCTGGAACTGATACACCTTCCCCTCCGAAGTGCCAACCACAATACTGTCTTCTGCCTGTGGAGAAAGTTGAGCAAGCTAAAGATTTGAAGGGAGGAAGTATGAATGGCAGAGAACAGGTCAATGCAGCCAACAGCTGCAGTCTCCGTGCAGAACCTCATGCAATGAAAATAGTGAACTGATCGCACCCTGAAGTCACATTACAGACCAAGACCTGCCATGTTGGGTTAGACCAAAGATCCATCAAGCTCAGCCTCCTGGCCACCAACACTGGTCAGCTGGATGTCCCAGTCAAGCTCAGATTAAGCACAGAACAATGTCATTTCCCTGAATGGCCACATGTACACACTCAAGTTTTTAGAGGCTCTGGATAACACACAAAGTGATTTTATCTGCCACCAACAGTCTTGATTGAAATGAATTTCGAATAGCTAGCATCGTATCGTCACAAGGCCATGAGTTCAAGAGCAACCTATGCCAACCTGGGACCCTCCAGATCTGGTGGACTATGGCTCCCATCAGCGCCACGGTTGGCAAAGTCTGCTTGGGAGTAAGCTGCCCTCCAATGAGGACTCTGCTCACACAACCCCCCTAGGATAGCTGTCTGTCTATCTCCTCTCTGTAGAACTTAGGAGTAAAGAAAGTTTGCCTTAGGTTGCAACTTTCCAAATCTTGGACTGTTGTTATTCTGCGGTTCAGTTTCACGCTCCCCCTGTTCTGCCACATCAGTGACTCCTGCTTTCCTTTCTGCTTGTCCAGCTCAAGCAAAAGCTGCCACCCTCCCCCGCCCCCAGTGCTGCTGCTCTGGCTTTAACATGCAACTTACCTCAGACCCAGCCAGGCAAAGCACGGCTGACTTGCTGACAGGGTGGCTCCACAGCAGCGTCCCCATCTCCGAGTCCCAGAACTGCACCCTCCCATCAGAGTCCGCGCTGACAATTGTGCCATCCGAAAGGAAGAGTACGTCCCACACCACCACAGGTGACTGCTTGCGGGACCCTTTGAAGCACCGGTTCACGAGGATCCGCTGGACAGCATGGCCTGCAAAGGAGGCACCAGACACACTCAGGGTCTACTTAGCCTCAGCTGCCAACAGTCACGCCAAACCAAGCAGGCCTTTACAAGGCCGTAAAGAAAGCCCCTTAGCTCAAATGCTAACAGGGCGCTATGGGGAGGGTCACCAACATGGCACCAGTGGGTGCACCTCTGCCTGCCCAGGGTTCCTCCTCCTGCTGAAATGAGGTCTGAATGAAGCACCCTGTTGTAGCCAACAGAAGAGGTGTGAGGAAACTCTGGCCCTCCAGATGTTGCTGAAGTATAACTCCCATCACCCCCGGCAACTGGCCATGCTAGCTGGGACTGATGGGAGTTGTAGCTCAGCCACATCTGGAGGGCTAAAGTTTCCCCACACCTGCAACAGAATATGCTACAGCATGTATATGATACCTGCAAGAGTTTCTGCAGTATGCAAATATGCTCACAGGCCCCAAAAGGTTGGCAAACCCTGCTCTCCAGGTACAGCAGAGGCTCTTTCCCATAATGCACCATCAAAGTGGAGGTGCCAGGAATTGAACCTAACATCTCTGGATTGCAAAACATGTGCTCTGTCACTGAATTATGGGTCCCTCTCTATGGAAGGGAGTTCACCAGCTATGGGCAAGCCAGCCTGTATTGGCCTCTCCTTGCCATTTAACCTGGGTGTATGGAAGTGACACAGTCAAGAGGGTGCAATCCTTGATTCTTAATGGCCACCACAGACCAAAATCATGAAGGTGAAGCTTGTTTGGATGAGCTGATGACACACATACACACCATATTCCTGGCCCCAGCATAAAACATGCCTAACTCCAGAACTCACCTGATTTGACATCAAAGACACGGATGATGTTAGTGGAGCCAGCTGCAATCTTGGTCCCTGATGGATGCCAGGAAAGGGACAGAATGCGTCCTGTAAGGTAATGTGGGGCAGAAGAGGAGGGTCTCAGAGATAAGACGTACCAAGGCTCAAACTCATTTTGGGGGTGGGGCAGGTAGGTGAGGCTCAGAGGAACATGCAAATACAAGAAGCTGCCTTATACCAAACCAGACCACTGGTCTTTGTAGGTCCTTGCTATCCAAAATGACAGGCAGAGGCTCTCCAATATTTCAGATATTCCTAACCCTTCCTAGGGATGCCAGGGACTGAACTTGGGACCCTGTGCATTCAAAGCATGTGCTCTACCACTGAGCCAAGTGCTCTTCTTGCATCCTGAAGGGGCTTTCATCTGCAAGCAACAAGAAATCAGGCTCCCTACCCCTCCTGCACATGGACTCAGAGCTCATCCTGTTGGTGATCATGACCCCACATGCACCCCCACCCACAACCAACCTTTCTGTCGGTCCAGCTGCCTCTCAAACTCGATTCTATCTGGTAAGGTGTTGAAGAGCTTAATGGATCCATCATCACAACCAAGCTGCAAGAACAAGAGAGAGGGTCAGTAGCCTGTTCAGAATCCTGTCTGGTAGACAGCCAAGAGTCCAGGGCTTTGCCCAATAATTTGAGCTCTCTGACCAAACTACACAAGATTATCAATGACACAAACACAGAAACAGATGCCAAGCTGGTGCTGGAGAAGCACCTTACTACTCACAAGGAAAGAATTTAAGCCTCAGGAAGCAGGACACTGAGTGGAGAAGAGAATGAAATGCAGAAAACTGAAGAGCTGAAGGGAGCTTTATAAACTGTTTAATCCAAATCCCTGATTGATGTTGGAAATCCAGAGAGCAAGAGCATCCCCTAGAGAGAAATGGCTGTCCAGCCCCTGTTGGAAGACCCGCCCCCCCCGAGACAAGGGAGTGCCCACCCCCGCAGGTAACTGATCCAATTGTCAAACTGCACTAACTGTCAATAAGCTTCTCCTAATTGGCCTGTAAGGTGCTACTGGACAATTTCAAAAAAAAAAAATTATATATTTCGACTGCGTCAGACCAACACGGCTACCTTCCTGAATCTACACCCCTTATTGTTCTAAATCATTGAGTGCTATTCCCCCCTCTAAAGGATGTTCTCTTGCTAGCACAAGGCTTCATTAGCACATTTTCAAGCTGCCCCTCTCTGGGATACTAGGGGCACCTACCGCCAATTGAGTCCCAGTTGGATCAGCCACCATGCTCCAGATAGGACCTCCAAAAGCATCTAATGAATATTTGACATTCAGCTTCTCCAAGTTGTATTCAACAATGTCCCCACTGAGACCTGCACCAAAAAGCCGGTCTCCTGCTGCCCAGCAGAGCGCCTCTGGGATCCTTGTCTCGTGGCCAGCAATGACCTGGAGAGAGAAGACATAGGTAAGGGGAAGGTGCAGGACCCTTAAACCAAGAGGCAATCCTGAACAGTTTTCTGGTTTAAGGAAAGGTGTCTCTTGTAGGCTTTGGGTGTCAATGGCCTCCTTTTAACACACATACACAAACTCTTAGCTGGGAGGAATCACACACAGGATGAACCTGTGCTGGGCTCAGACTGGAGAACTTTGCAGCCAGAAACACCACACACTGATATACCTCCTGATTACAGAAGTAAAGTACAGAGAGGCTTGGTGAGTCACCCGTGCCACCCACCCTCTTGCCCCAGAGAATGCCCAGCAGATAGCTGTTTAGCCAGGGCATCCCCCAGGGAAACAATTCTTTGGGGCTCAGATTCCCAGCCTCAGCGGAGCTAAAGGGCTCTCTGTCACTGAGCTCAGTTGTGCCTGGATCAGCTAGTATTACTTCACGGAGGAAAGAACTAGCTTGTAGAACTCAAGGCCACAAGATCTGGGGTCAGACAATGGCTAAGATGCCATTAAAACCTCACAGAGGTGGAGACCTGTCAAATGGGTGCCAGGTGGAGCCCCCATGTGCACGGGCAGTCTACCCCTGAATGCCAACCACTGGGGAGCCAGAGTCACCTTCTCCTGGAACATGTTGGCCTGCAGGTCGTAGATCTCGAGGGAGCCGTCGAGGCGGCCCACGGCCAGGCGGTGGTGAGAAGGGCGGGACACAGCCACGCACCGGATCCCGGACGGCACAAAGGCGAAGAGCCGTGCGCGGTGCACCTCGAACTCGACCATGGCAGGCAGGGAATAGCACCGGTCGTGCGTCCGGAGAACGCGGAGAGAGAGAGCGAAGCGAGCCCGGTTTCCACGTGCGCGCCGTCCCTCTAAGTCCGGAAGCGGAAGTAATCTAGGGGCGAGGGGCGGGACTTCCGGGACTTCTGCGAGGCGGGAGGTTCGGGAGATCCTGAGTGAGGTGCGTGGCGGGGCTGTGGGGGAAGAGAGAAAGAAAAGCGGCGAGCGCGCTACTGAGCACGTGCAGAGTGCCGCTCCCACAGAGGCGCCGGGGCGCAGAGTTTGTGGATCCCCAGGCGTCCAGGGATGAGAGTGTCTCTGAGCGCGTGCAGAGTTCCTGTCCTTGGAACAAGCACAGGGAAGCGGCTCGCCCTATTTGCTGGATGCTGCGGCTGCGTCAGTTTGCTCGCCTGAGGCTACCGGACTGGCCACCGCCCTCGGCATCGCAGGGCCAGGAAGAGGGGAACCCGAAGGCGGGTCTTCGTAGGAAAGGGGGATCTCTGCCCGAGGTTGGCACTGCTGGGGGTGGGGGACTGTCCCTTAGCTGCCTCTGGGCCGGGAGCCCCGCTGGGGTAAACGAGGTCTTGCCCATTCTCACCCCGCCTCCAAACCCCTTTTCTCCTTGTTGCAGAGGAACCGTGGGACGATGGTGCAGCTGGTGGTGTCCCGGTGAGTCTGCACTGGCTTCTAGCGGTGGTGGTGGGAAGGATCTCTTGCTACATCTCGTGACCTATAACAGCTCTTCCCTTCCTCGTCTTTTCCTTGCAGGGATGGGGTTGGAGGTCTGGCGGAATGGGTGCTGATGGAGCTCCAAGGCGAGCTGGAATCGCGATCTGGGGCTGGCCTGGCAGGGAGGCTCCTGGGGGACCTACATTACACCAAAGAGGTGAGGGACTAGCCAGGTGGTTGCGGGTGTGTGTGGGGGGGTTCTTGGTTGAGGCTGGCTTCCTTCCATACCACTCTCTCTGCAAGGCTTGAGTGCCCCCACTGTCTGATCTCTCTCTAGGGAGTCCCTGTGCTCATTGTGGGGCACCACATCCTGTATGGTAAAGTTGTGCGTCTAGAGAAGCCCTTTGCTGTCCTGACCAAGCAAGCAGCGGCTGGGGACGAGTCGAGCTTGGGACCAGGCCACTACTCAGTCAGCGCCCTCATAAAGAAGAAGCTGCTCTTCAAAACCCGCCCCAAGCCCATCATCACCAATGTGGCCAAGAAAGCATGAGATGAGGATGCTGCAGCCCACCTCCAAGCACACCGGTGCGTCGTTCTCATGGAGGAAGGTCTGCCTATTTCCTTGCAGTGTCGGGGACTCTGCCGAAAGGGACAAATCCTGTCCACTTAGCCAGCTTGTGCCTTTCGTTCCGGGTTATGCAGTCAGTTGTATGAACCCAGCCCTTGGGAGAACTGCCTTATCTCAAAGGCCAGCCTTTGTGGGACTAAAGCCAGTGTCTGGGAGAATCCAGCACCCATGCCCAGTGTGTTCAAATAGCCAGTGCTTTCCCCAAGAGCAGCTCAGCTGTGGGATTCAACCTGGTGTCTTTGCTAATGTGCTGAGCCCCTTGCTCCAAAATCTAGAGACCACTGAACAAATAAAAGTTATTGGGACACCTAAGTAACATTAGCCAGATTTTCATCCCATGGATGAAGGACTCTGCTCTGGGTTTCTGCTTAGATCCTTTCCCAAGGGCTGGTGACCTCTGCCAACCTGATGTCCTCTGGACTAACACTCCCACCAGTTCCAGTCAGCACTGATGACTCTCCACAGTTATCTCCTGCAGAAACTCAAGCCTCATTATGGTCCCTGCTGGACAATTAGTTCTCCCTGGGTTCTTGATTCTATTCTTCAAGGAGCTCAGCACTCTTGGAGACCATAGCGTTGAGCTTTTTGCCTCTTGGGTTCCCGGGGGGGGGGGAGCTCAGCTGTTGCTAAAGTGCCTTTTGAGAAGCGGGCTTCTCTTTCTCAGACACTAGATGATTAGGTTCTGATCTGCCTTTATTTTCTGTCTCTAGGACATTTTGGGGGAGGGGTGACTATCAAAATCCAGTTCTTTGGGGAGGTCTTGTTGGCAAATAGGAAATCAGAATGGCTGAAAGGGAAATCAGGCTGAAAATTCCTGCAGATTTCAGCTAGCTTAGACCTGGTTCTTTGTCCCTGCCAGTGTCTTCCTCCCACCCCACTCAAATTGTGTGCACCTTGGTGAAGGGAGAGGATGCGCAAAAGAAATCTCAAATACACTCTAGACCATCTTGTTTACAAGGTATTTTATTGTAACAAATGCATCATAGTAAAAAAAAAACCAAACAACCTTTATAAAAAATATGAAAATGCAGGTAAAAAATAAATAAGTTTACAAATAACTTTAAGCAATCAACTAGTGTTTGTTACCAAAGAGTACAAAAAATTCTACAAATTTCATTTTAAATAAGAGAAACCCAAACGGAGTAACATAGAAAAAGGGATGCAGCCCAGAGCAGGGAATTGAGGGGGAGCAAAGCCTGGCACCCTACCCACCCATCCCTCCACTCTCATGCCTGGGACCAGCGCAGGCCGCAGAGAACAGCACGGGCAGAAAGCAGCATTTCCAGACATTTGTAATTAGGAAGGATGCACAGCTGGAAAGAGGGACTTGAGGAAGCTCTGCATCTTTTGCCACAGTGTTTCTAGGGAGCAGGCTTTAAAGGCTGTCAGATGCTCATGCACTCTCAACGCTGATCAGCGCTGTCCATACAATAGTTTGATTTGGCAGCTCTTTGCAGGGAGGCATCTGCCTTAGACAGGTTACAGAGCAAGCAGTTACTGTTTCACATGGCTCCCCTCAGCAGGGCAGCCTTTTAAAAGGCAGGCTCTAGTGTGGGCTGCAAGCTCTCCTAGCCCGCAAAGCAGCCATTCTTTATTGCCAGGGAGTACCATATGCTCCCCCAGCCACCAAAAGAATTGCTTAGAACCATTATTTTTCAAGCTGGTTGGAGGAGCCCCTGGGAAACAGCTAGGCAATCAGCCCTTAGGGTGTGAGGTTATGCTGAATCCAGGGCAAGGAGGGGGGGACCAGCCCTTTCTGGTGACATCTATCCAAGCTTAGTTTATGCAGTCAGTCCCCAGCATAGGAAAGTTCTCCACTAGTCTGTGCCTAGATAAAGGGAGCTTGCAGCCCAAAAGCCATTATTGCTTTCTTAGATGGCAGTGCAGACTCCATCAGCCTTCCAGAGATGGCAGGACAGAATCGGCACTGATGCCACTTTAGTCTACCTCCCAGCCACATGGGCCCATGGGAGTAGCAAGCTGCCCTTTGACCACTGCTTCCCTGTCTAATATTAGGGGCTTGTTTTTCTTGTTCCTGTCAATTCACATGAAGCAACATGGCAGGAGAGGCAGGAATTTCCAGGTACAAACTCGGATAGCATTCAGAACCTTGTGTGGGATGGGCAGTGCCCATCTGGAGGGAGAACTTGGAATTGGGGCAGTGGAACCCCTAGCAGCGGCGGTAGCAGCAGCAGCAGCAGGACAAAGTCAGACTCAGCTTACTGGCCTGAGGCAAAAAGGAGTACAGGAAGATGGGCACTGGGAAGGCTTCTGAACAGCACCATGGCCAAAAGATAGATCAGGTGCCCTCTGTTCCTAGGAGGTGGCATGGTCATAGCACAGAATATTATTTTGGTACAGAAGTCTCTGTGGAATCCTGAGAAGTTGCTTGGTTTTGTAAAAATCAGGTGTCTAGCCTCACTGCTGATGGGCAAGTTTTGTATTTGGAAAAACAAAAATCCAATGCACTAAAAGACTGTGTGCCCACCTCCCTCATACCCCCTAAAAGCATATCTGGAGCAAAAGCATCCAAGTTACTTTTGCATCCCAGGGATTATTCAGCTCCCTTACATAGCAAGGAAAACAAAAGTTGTCGGAGCCTGTCCAGTGTGTGTGTGTATGTGTGGTGCATACACACAACACCCTCTTTAGTTTGGGGTGAACGGTAATAATAAATATACACCTGCTCTAATCAGAAAGTTTCTTCACTCTGCTCCTTGTCGACCAATTGGATTCACAGTGCCTGTGGGAACCAGGAAGTTGTGTGGCCAATGTCAGCCAGTCTCCAGCATACAGGGCCTTCTAGTGCTTCTCTTGAGAAGCAAGAAAGAGCCAACTTCAGCAGCAACCTGTCTTAATTTTTTGCAAGCAAACAAATTTTTGTAAATCAAGGTCCACACAAATATGTCTAAACATAAATGTGCCTACCTTATTTGGCATCTGTTTTATAACTCTGTTGAATTTAGAACCCCCTTTTTTTCAAGAAGCAGAGTGGAGGCCAAAGGAACAATACAAGTAAGCTACTAAAAAGCATTCCTACTCAAAACACCTCTGAGATGTTTTGCAAATATTGCTTATACATTTTCAGAACTTTTTGTAAAAATAACGAATTTTAGAAACTTGGTTTGTTTTCTTTTAGCCATAAAAAGGAGGGAATCAGAGATTTTTCAGATCTCCATATTCTGCACGAATGGAATTGCAGAAAATCTGTGCCTTTGCCTATGCTGTAAGCATGTAGATGACAGTGGATTTACTACAGGAAGTGCCTAAGCACTTTGTTCCCACGCTGACCTACTAGCTTAGGACCAGGCAAGGAACAACTGGTGAGCACTTCCATCCCAGCAATGTGAGTTTGGCATAAAAGCTGCCCAGAGCTTGTTGCCAGCTGAAGCTGGGACACCCCCCCCCCGTCCCTTTCAACACAGGCACCTTCTTGCCAGAGAGACTGGAAGGAGTTTTGAGGGCTGGGCAGAGATGCAGATTGTGAATCAAGAAATGGCTTTTAGACTGGATGGCAGTGGCCTCCCAAAAGCAGCACCACTGTCCTCAGTTTCTCCCCCTTCTCTGAGTTGGAAGTGTAACGTGGCCATGTTGGCAGAGCACCAGGGGGAGAGGAAGTCTGTAGGAGAAGCACCAGAAAGTTAGGAGGCCCAGGCTAAGCAGAGGCCAAGAGAGAGGCTGGTGCAAAGGAAGATCAGACAGGCAGCTCTGTTCACAGCATTAAAGTATTTTAACACCCCTACCCAAGCATAACAAAATATGCTCTAGAACACTGGTCTTCAACTGGTGGGCCATGGCCTGCTCTAAGATTGGTCGGACACTACCACCATGCAAATATTGTGGAAGGTTAAGCAATAGATCTCTAGATGCATGCTTTGCTTAAAAGGCTGAAGATACCTCCAGCCAGCAATGTCAGGGATGACAGGAGTTGGATTTCGATAACTGGTCAGGAAACTGGGAGTCCCTACAGCATCTGTAGGACCACTTGCATGATCCATAGTCCTGGACTAAAGAGGGGGGTAGCAATAGGTGGTCCACCCCCCCCCAAAAAAAAAAACTCCAGAAGGAGCTGAAGACATTTGACCAATCCAGTTTGCAACCTATTTTATCGAATTCACAGTAGCTGTGACTCATGCTGTATTGGGCCAATCTGGGAGCTTTCAAGTATTTTGTGTTTGTTTAGAAATGGGCAGCCTAGTCATTTGATGTATTTTTTGGGCAACAGCATGTTCCCACTATGGCTCAAAGGTGGTTTTTTCTACTGCCAGCCTTTCCTTCTCAGTAAATCTCCCTCCAGTCCTGCAGCTGCAGTGATTACAGGCAGAAGGGAGCCCCTCTTGGAAGGCGCACACGTTCTGCCCTGTCACCCCACCTCCTGTGGGGCCTCTGCCTAGAAAGCAACCCCTTGACGTCAGTGGCTCAAGCCCCACTTGCTTCTCCCATGAACAGAGAATAACCTTTACAAAAGCCTTAAAGCTCTTCCTAGGGAAGATCAAAAACCTACTGATGGTCTCTTCGCTGGGCACAGAAGGGCCCCTTCTTTAACAGATCTCCACGAGGTGGTTATTATTGCTCCCTGTAAAAACTGCACTCCCATCAGCTACAATGACTCTTGTACCATGAACCGGCTACAGAGGTCGTCCCTGCCACATTGGTGCTATTCTGGGGAGAGGCAGTGTCATTTGCATAGAACGACAGGGACATCTGGTGGTGGAAACTTTTTCCAGGAGCTGTTGAACTTTCTGCAGGGGCAGGATCCAGAAGCCCACCCAGCAGGATCCGTTCTGCGAGGCTCCGACTTCCTTCCCCAATGATGCACTCCTGAATCTGCCAATTTGCTTCTGGGATGGACATTTCAAAACTGGATCAGGTCCTGAGCAGGGTGGGGGGCCAGCCCTCCTGAAGTCCCACAACTATGCGGGGAAACGCTGCCAGTCCTTTGCTATTATTGCACTCCCTGCCCCCCCTACCCTCATCCTCATCACACCTCCGCAAACGCCAAGCTGTACTCCTCCTGGGGCTTGCTGCAGCGCCGGGCCACAATTGCCAGGTAAAGGGTGAGCAGTGCCACCCAGTAGCAGGCATAGAGGATGGCTCCCGAAATGAGGAAGACCAGCTCCGTGTCCGTGAAGAGGTCCTGGTAGTAGGCAGTGTAGGCCAGCCCACCCAGCAGCACTGCCACCCAGACGGAGACCGGGATGAGGCCGATGAAGTTGACCACGATGGTCTTGCGGCCGGAGGTGCCCCAGCCGGACTTGGTGATGGTGGCGATGGCGAACATCTTGGCCGGCAGGAGGCTGGACATGTACAGCAGGGAGTAGAGGGACATGAAGATCATCTCGACGTTGCCGCGCAGGAAGCAGGCATAGGTGGCCTTGATGACGCCCACCAGCTGCACCGTCAGAAGGAAGAGGAGGATGTTCCAGACGCGCCCGCGGTAGAAGAGCTGGATGACGGTGGCAATGAGGAAGAAGGGGAAGAAGCCCGTCACCACCGACTCGTAGGTCATCCACAGGTGATGCTTGTGGAACCAGAGGGCGTTGTAGAGCCACTCCCGGAAGTAGGACTTGCTCCAGCGCGTCTGCTGGTTGAGCCAGCGGAGGTACCTGGTGGGCGTCTCGGTCAGGCACTTGGAGCGGGCCGTGTACTTAGTCCGGTAGCCCAGGCTCAGGACCCGGTTGGTGAGGTGGCGGTCGTCCCCGAAGCTGCATTTGCTGCCCAGGAA
This sequence comes from Lacerta agilis, assembly GCF_009819535.1. Classification (NCBI taxonomy): domain Eukaryota; kingdom Metazoa; phylum Chordata; class Lepidosauria; order Squamata; family Lacertidae; genus Lacerta; species Lacerta agilis. The sequence continues at coordinate 39,289,824 of NC_046319.1, read as the reverse complement.
CGTCTGGTTGTACCAGTCCTCCAGGAACTGCTGCAACAGGGAGTTGCGGTACATGCCCAAGGGGCCGCTGATGCACTGGACGCAGCCAAAGTAGGACTGGCAGGCCCGCTCCACGTTGAAGGCCATCCAGTAGCGCACACTGCTCAAGAAGGAGATCCACGAGTCATACTTGTTCAGGATCTGGGGGAAGAGGCAACACTGAGTCATGGGCCCTCCACAACCCTCCCACAGATGGACAGGTTGGCTCCTATACCAGTTTTCTTTACCACAGATGCACATCAAGCTGACCTGTGGCTGACCCCAATTATTGAGGGACAGAAGGCCTCCTCTTCCAGCTGTTTGGGACTACAACTTCCATGCACCCCATCCTGCAAGCTGTAGGCCACTGAGCCTGATGGGAGTTGTAGTTCAAAACAGCTGGAAGAGGACCAACTCTGGGAAGGCTGCCCCAAGGAGCAGTGGCAAACGGAGCCGCTTGGCTGCCCGGAGCAGCAAACACAGAGGCACCCCCCCGGGGGTGGGGTGTCGCTCCGCAGCACACACGCGTCATGCATCATGATGCATGTGTCATGACCGCACGACGCATGCATCAGATCGAACGGTGCATGTACAGGATGCCACACATGCACTGTCTGTCCTGCTGTTCCTGCTATGAGCCGCCAAGCAAGCGGCAACTTGTAAGGCTGCCGCGTGTGAACAGCGCATGTAAGGCTGCCCTGTCCGTGCTGCTTTTCGCGCGCGGCAGCCTTACGAGTTGCCACTCGCTTGGAGCTCGTAAGGTTGATGTGCGAGCAGCAGCGCCAGCACGGATGGACTGCGCATGCACAGTCTGTCTGTGCTGGCGCTGCTGCTCCCACGGCAACCTTACGAGCTGCTGAGCGAGGCTTTTTTACCGGTTGGTGGGGCTCAGGGGGAGGGGCGCCGAGTGTCACCCACCCTCCAGGATGGAACCCGGGACGTACCGCCCCCAACGCCCCCACCTTGCTCCGCCCCTGCCAAGGAGCCATCCCTGTGAGCATTATCTGAGCCAAACACTCTGCGCGGCCAGGTACTCTCAGGTCCACACCTGGACATCCCCGCCAACTCCACCGACGCGAGGATCCTCCTCCATGATGCGCAGCATCTCCACTGTGCAGGCTGGATCAAGGACCGTGTCAGAGTCACACACCTGCCAGGGAAAGAAAGACACCTTGTCAGGACGCCCTTGTCTGTCCCTTCCCTTAAGGAACGTTCACACAAATGGCGGCTTCTTTTTGATAAGTATTGCACTGTTTGCATGGGGAGAGAAAGCGTACGTATGGACATTTCTTTCAAGTGGAATGCATGCCCCCACTTCCTTCAGAACAATTTTGCATGTTGCCCCTGGGGGACCCTGCTCCAGTGCTCCACACCTTCCCAGGGCTCTTTTGTACTCTGGCATGCAGGGTAGAGGAGAACTGCAACTTTCCTGAAACTCCAATCAGAGGTGGACCAGGGGAGGAGAATGAGGAATGCACTCAGATCTCTGTGCCTGTGCATATTGAGTGTGTGTATGTACACATATTTTTGTGTGTGTATACATACACACACACATACACACACGTGTACATACATACACATAGTATATGTTTGTATAACTGTTCTATTATGGTTAATCTCAGAATTTTATGTGAGTTTCCCCTTAATGTATATTATCATTAGCCTGCATCACCCTGAGAAGGCAATTAACAAGTTTAACGAATGGTAATAATAAATATATAAATGTAAGGGAATGATAGAGAAGTGACACAAACTCTCCTGGACACTTCCTCATGTGAACACAGACCTAAAGTGGCAGGGAGGAGGATGTCACACCAGGCACAGACAAGAGAGGGAGCCGGTCTCCATTGCCAAACAGGCATTGTAAGGTCCCCGGGCAGGTGAAGGCAGAAGAATCACAGGGCATCTGTACCCAAGAGCATGTATGGTGAAAGGCTTTAGCTTAGTGGCAGAGCCCTGGACATGTATGATAATAGTGAACTAGATGGACCAGGGTCTTGACTGTATAAGGTAGCATCCTATATTGAGGGGGCAGCTGATAACCTGTTCAGCAGCCATGCAGGCCAGAGAAGGGGGATCGGGCCCAGCTGAAGAATCCTGCATTTTTGGAGGACAGGGAAGCAGAACACAGAAGCAAATCCCAAAATGAGAAATACAGTATGGGCATACCCCACATCTGCCTCCTCTCTTATGCAAGGAGTCCAGAGCTGGTCTATTCGGACAGCAGAATGAAATGGAAGAATGGACTGCAACACTTTTCACCTCCAGGTCCTGTTTTGAATGCCTCCATAAGTTAAAACCCCCTGTAAATGGAAAAGCAGAGCATCTAGCAAAGGGCTGAGGTACCACCTCTCTCCTTTCTCTGCCAGTTTTCTGCTTACAAGGAGGTCCCCCAGAAAGTGCTGAAGGCACATTAGGCCATCACATTGCTGAAGTGATGCAGGTCTGGGGCTGGTCAGCACTTGGATGAGAGATTGCTTGGGAACCATGCTTGGGTTCCATAATGAAATAAAGGTGGGGTGTGTATATATGGAATATATCAATATATATCTACCATCAATTACATTCTGCCATCCCTTTCTGTTACACCTGCTGCTCAGAACTACAGTGCTTACACTAGGGTGAAAGAATAATTGTTTTCCTACTGTCAGATTGGAGGCTGAATTGTGATCTCAGGAGGAACATTGGAAGCTGCCTGGATCCATCTAGCTCAGCACTGCCTGCACTGATCAGCAGCAGCTTTCCGTGGTTTCAGACAGGGGTATCTCCCAGCCCTACCTGGAGATATTGGGGATTGAGCCTGGAGATTGAATCCACTGCTTTGCAACTGGATTGTGGCCTTTCCTTAAAAAATAAATCAAGATTCCAGTCCTCAAGATTCTATACAAAGGGCTTAAGGAACTGGGGAAGCTGCCTTATACCAAATCAGACCATTAGTCCACCCAGCTCAGTATTGTCTACAGGGGCTGGTGGTTGCTTTCCATCCTTCCCAAGCTGGAAATTTCACTGGGGAGTGAACCCAGGACCTTCAGCATGCAAAACAGCTGCTCTACCGCTCAGGATCATAGGATCATAGAAAGCTGTCTTATACTGAGTCAAACCATTGGTCCATCTTGCTCAGTATTGTCTCTACACTGACTGGCAGCGGCGCTCCAGGATTTTAGGCAGGGGTCTCTCTCCCAGCCCTCCCTGGAGATGCCAGGAACTTGGAACCTTCTGCATGCAAGGCAGATGCTCTACCACTGAGCTAAGGAGAAGCAACCAGTTGCTCCAAAGAGGGGCTGATTGCATGTTCAGGCCCCAGAGTGTGAAAAAGCAGCTCATAGTAGCCCTGCTTCCCTCTTGAGCTCACAGCACCTATGTATCAGGGTGCAGGGAGACAGAGTTGCCCTTTAGGGCTTTGTTTACTATGGGGGCCAAGGAGCCCAGACCCAAGTCTCTCTCCAAATCATTTTGCATGTAGCTAATACTCCTCCCCCCTCCCTTTTCCTGCTTTTTGACAAGGGCCTGGGTTGTGGGATGAGCATGAATGGGAAGACACAGAGAAGGAAGAGCAACAACAGGCTGACAAGGGCAAGGAGCAGGGCTCCGCCCCCCCGACACCCACCTGCACGTAGTCGACAGAATCTCCAAGGGCACAGAAGGCCGTGTACATCACCTCGCGCTTCCCGCCCCACTTCTGCATGATGCAGGTATAGGTATTGTGCCGGACAAGGCTCTGGATGTGGCGCATGGCCCTGCGGCGGCCAGCCTCCGACTCGCCCTTCCCCCGGACATGGAAGTTGCTCTTCCACACATAGCAGCCTGTCCGGTCGGAGCCCATCACCTCGTTGAAGATGTCCAGCATGTAAACATCGTCCTCCCCATTGCCATCCACCACCATGATGACCTTGAGGTCGGGGAAGGAGATGCGCTGGATGGAGCGCAGGCATTTGCGCAGGTAGTCGGGGTCCTCTTGGTAGGCGGCGATGCAGAGGGCCACTGAGGAGCGCAGCTTCAGGGGCCGGCCCTCCAGGCGCATCTGCCGGTGCTCCAGGAAGGCAAAGAGGCTCTGGATGAAGAGGTGGAGGCCCAGGATGGCACCATAGAGCCCAAAGGAGAGGTAGTGCTTCTCAGTGTGGATGAACTGGTAGCCCGTGACGTAGGCAGCAAGGATGCCCCCCAGCACCGCTACAGCAAAGAGGCTGGTCCCAAAAACACGCAGGGCTGTGTAAAGCCTCACTGGCATCTGGAGAGGAGGCAGAGGGGCCTGGTTAGACGGTGGCCACGGCAACAGACGCAAGAGCCCTCCCTGACTCCTTGGCGGCAGCAGCAGTATCCCTTCAGAAGGTGTTGGACTCCAAATCCCATAAGCCCCAGCCAGCATGAGCAGTGGAGTTGAAGCCTAACAACTTCTGGAGGGGTGCCTCTGCTTTTCAGATCTTATTGCATTACAACTCGGCGAAAGAACAGAGGAAGGCAAGGTGTCCTGTACAGAGTGAGGCTATTATTGACCCATCTAGTTCAGCACTGTTAACCCTGACTGGCGGTGGTTCTCCAGGTTTCAGGCTAGGGGCAATCCCAGGTCCACATGGAGATGCTGCCAGGAACCGGGGACCTTTTGCATGCAAAGCAGATGCTCTACCACAGACCTGCAGCACTTCTGCATTAGCACTATGGCTGACAGAGATCACCTGATGGGTTGTGTTTTTACCCAGCCTTTAATCTGGCAGGATCCCAGGGCAGTTTACAATTAGTGCACTAAAAACAGCAATAAAAATAACCGTGGAACAATACTTCAAACAAAGGATGCAAATGGGCAATCAAACAAAACTATAGTACTGTAGGAAACAGACAGTTCTGCTTTCAGCTGCTCTGGCTCAGGCATTTTCAGTTGCCCCCACCCCAAGACTGGATGAAAAGCTGTTGTCCTTGATGGCAGTGGCAGGAGAGCCACATGTTAATTCTTCTGCCTGGCAAGTACTACACTCGCACCCCTCCCCTGCTGGATGCAGCAGGGAGCCTGGGAAGTCTGTGGCCTGCTAGGTCTTCTTTGACTCCAACTCTCATCATCCCTAAGGCCGGACCACGCTGGGTCCGCGGGCTGTTGCGAGTTGTAGTCCAGCAACATTTGGAGGGCGCCAGGAGCGAGGAAGAGGCTGCAGGAGAGCGCCAGGGGTCCCGATTGGAGAATTCCAGGGATCGACTTCGAGAACCTCGTGTCCGCAACTGCAAACCGCGCCTGATCCTGCCCGGCTAGGCAGCGGCCCTGCACTTCCACAGCCTGACCTGCTGTACGCGCATGAGAGCAAGGAGGGCAAATGCACCCGGGGCGCCTCTGGTGTCCCGGTGGTCGCAGCCCCATAAGTTTGGGGTGGGGGCGTACAGGGCCAACCCCATAGCACCCTCTTTCCCCCATGCCGCCAAGCCCCCTTATTCTTCCTCACCATGCCCGGTCTTGGGGCAAGAGAGAAACGGTTCATTTACATCGCCCAGTTTCCGTAGGAGCGGAACCCAGGCTGGCGGGAGCGGGCAGACCCGGCAGAGATGGGCTCTTCGCAACCGGCGGGCGGGATTTTGGGAGCCCCTCTACGGACAAAGGCAGAGAGGGCGGTGATTGTGGCCCCGAACCGAGCCTCGCAGGAGGCAAGCCCGACGGGGCGGCGGAAAGCCCTGTAGGAGACGCTGAGGCTCCCTGGAGCCCAGCTCAGCCCGAAGCGGGAAAGCAATGAGAAAGCCTTGTCCTTGTCCAGGGCCAGCCTGAAAGGCTGAGACCTTGGTCCAGAGAACAGTGTCCTCCTCCCCTCCCCAGGTTTGGCTTTGGAGCGAAGGCGAGCCCACCGCGGAGCATGTGCAGAGCGCTTTCCCATCCACCAACCCGAACCAGCACATGCGGCTCCTGCGCCTCGGGGAACCGGGTGTGGCACGTGTCTTTGCCAAGGGCTGGACGGCCATCGCTCTCCCGCACCCCGGCAAGGGACCTCGGACTCACCGTGCCGCGGCTTGCCCCCAGCCGCTCCCGCCTGCTCAGCTTGGCGCGGCGCTTTTGAGGAGGAGGGAGGCGCCGAGCCCAACCCCAGCCTCGACGGGGCGGGGGAGGAGCGCGCAAGGGGCAGAACCAATCCTGCCCCCCCCCTCCCGAGGTGCCACCCACTCGCCGCCGCCCCGCTCGAGCCCCGACGGAGCCCACGCCTGCCCTACTCAGAGGCTGCACAAGCGGAGTCAGGTCGGGACTGAAAGAAAGTTCGCAAAAGGAAAGGCGGGGGGGACGGGACTGGGTAGCCTTCAATGCGAAGCCCCCAACTCTGGTCATGTCACGTCCAATGCCAAGGGTCGATTGGGAGCCGGCTGGGTGAAGGGGGGGGGGACCGGCTCAAGACGGGGTGTGTGAATGTGAGTGAATTGAAACACTATTGAATACTTCCCCAAAAAGTCACACCCACCCGCGCCAGCTGGAAGTTGGTATTGCCCTTACTAGCCATAGATCTGGGAGAGGTGATTGTGCCCAGCATGTGGAGGTTCATTGCAGCCTAAAGACCAAAGCGGGGTGGGATCCTGCCCCTTTTGTCATAGGACACTGCCAAGCCATCCTCTTTCTCAGCCTTCAATAAATAACCCTGTGCCCTCCAGGAGCTTTGAACTACAACTGCCATCAGTCCCAGCCAGTACCTGGCTGAGTCTGATGGGAGTTACAGTCAAAGACATATGGAGGGCAGCAGCCTGGCAAAGGCAACAGTGAGGAGGATTGAAAGGTTCCTCCACATGCGGACTGATGGAGGCTCAGGTTCTTGCACACGCACTTATTTTCCATGCAGGGACCTGAATAAAAGATGAGATTTCCACTGAGGCAGTTCATCTGCCCTTGCTGGTGGCCCCTGGCATCAGAGCAAGAAGCACAGCAAGTCTGAGGACCAGAGAGAAGGGGGGAAAGCCTCAAAACCAGGATTGTGGGGTACCCTAAAGATCTATTCCGGCAATAGCCTTCCTGGCCTGGAATTCACTGCATCGGATTAGGTCCTAATCATTAGGAGCATCCTTTGTACATTGGATGAAATAGTCCACAAGAGCTCCTGCCATCCTAAATCTGTTAAGCCTTTAAGGTGCTATAAAAGTCTCTTGTCAGTTTTGCTGCTAAAGACTGATGGGAATTGTAGTTGAAGGCTGAGAAAGTGGGTGGCTTGGGTTGGCAGTGTCCTCTCCAGAAGGAGCTGCAACAAACAACTCCCATCACAGCGTACCCAGTCTTGTTTCTGCCAGTCAGTATTAGGGGCTGCAACGTTTCATTGATTAATCAATTTAAAAAAGCTTTTAATTCACTACGAAGCTGCCCTCAATAAATCAGGAAGCAGATTTATTTCAGTATATATCATTTCCAATGCAAAGATTTGTAACAAGTGCAAGTGGCTAAGCACAATATTAGAAGGTACATTCTCCCTTCTTCCTAACAGAGGAAATGCCTTTTCCAAGAGAAGATCTGCTGTGAAACATGTACGTCCATTGTCTAAAAACAAAGTAAGCCATTTGCTTCAAAATTATTGTTTTTACTTACACAAATTTAACCAACTAAATCCAAACAAGAAATCAACAAACAGCCCTACTCATTATACAAATGAGAATCACCTTTTTATCTGCTCTTTTTTCAGTGTCTCTGGCTGAGCAGTCAGAACATCTAAAAATAAGACTTAAGAACTCCACCACCTTTATCACAAATATATTTTTCTACAGCCTCTTGACAAAGGATAGAGTTAGCAAAGATATCATGAAAAACACCAACTTAGCTTAGGCCAGGGGTAGGCAACCTAAGGCCCGTGGGCTGGATGCGGCCCAGTCGCCTTCTCAATCCGGCCCACGGACAGTCTGGGAATCAGCATGTTTTTACATGAATAGAATGTGTGCTTTTATTTAAAATGAATCTCTGGGTTATTTGTGGGGCATAGGAATTTGTTCAGTCCCCCCCCCAAAAAATAGTCTGGCCGACCACATGGTCTGAGGGACGGTGGACCGGCCCCCTGCTGAAAAAGGTTGCTGACCCCTGGCTTAGGCTGTGTACACACTTCCATTTACTGTGCATCCAATGCACTCCCACCCTGCCAATGTGGGAAGTGGTATATAGACCAAGTTAGCCACAATCCATATCTATCCTGTTGTTTCTTAGAAAATACTGCATTCTGATGCATTTCCCCCCAAACCACCTTCGATCCACATTGAGAAAAATAACGGCCTGGCTGCATTTCAAGTTGGTAATGTATTCACAGCCTTAGATGGCATTAAAAGTGGGGAGATTAAGGGTACTGGGAGTAGCTAAAGGGAAGGATAAAGAGGGTGATGCTGTCAGTGGCTGCTAGCCGGGATGCCAGTATGCTACCTGCAGTATCAGAGGCATTAGTTGAGGAAGATGTGCTAAGAGGTCCCCATATCCTACTTGTGAGCTTCCCATTGAAGCATCTGGTTGGCCACTGTGGAAAATGAGATGCTCAGATAGATGGGTGTTCTTAAGCATTTTTAGTTTTGGGTGATACCTATGATCATTTTGTTCTAGTGTGAGAGAGTTGCAGTGAAGCCATGTGTGTGTGTGTGTGTGTGTGTGTGTGTGTGCGTACTGGGTTTGGCCTGCCAAACTTGATTGTGCGCACAATCCTGAATGGGGATAATAACTTTATCAAGAGTCTTTGTAGGCAAGAGCACAGATGAGAACTAAGGAATCACACAAAAGTCTGTTTCTTAAGAGAATCTTGTCGTCACTTGCCTGACACCTCAACACACACACACACACACACACACACACACGCGAATCTCACACCTCCTTGCCTTCAGATGCATGTGAAATATAATACCCTTCTTTTTTGTTAAGTTAAACTTAGCAAAGAGGGTTGGGTGTTTGCAGAGATCTCCAAGGAAATTACAATAATTAGAACATCAGTAACACCACAGTGGAAGGATTTTGTAGAAAAGAGAATTCCAAAATCCAATCAAGCAATGAAGTCCTTTATTAGAATTTTGGATTTTTTTCTAACGTCAAATAACCCTTTTACCCCAGGAAAGGCTAATCTGTTTCCTCGCTCCCAATATTGTTAGATTCCATTTCCAAACAGCCCCAGAAAACATGGCTAATAATCAGGGATGATGGGAGTCCAGTAACATCTGGAAGTCACAGGTTAGCCACTTTGCCTAGTTTAGCTGCTGCATTAACTAATGCAGAATGGACTCCCCAAGGTGTGTCCAAGTTAAAGAGTTGGCTTAAGTGCACCCTTCATTAGCAATACTGTTGAGTGATCTTATAATCTTGTTCCCCTTGAGTTATTGTTCATGACACCCAAACATTCACTTCATAGCCAATTGTTACTGTTCAGATAATTCCTCTGTTGCTTATTTTTGCAACTTAATTTAGGCTTGTAAACAGCCACTATGCCGGTCACTGGTGGCAAGTGAATTACCTCCAGGCAAGGAATCTTTTGCAAACTGGATTTTCTCTCCCTCTTTCAGGTCAGGCTATCACATATATATTTGGGAAGTCGATCTACTGAACATACTTATGGACTAGCACAGCCTTTGCTAGCCTGGACTCCTTCTGATGCTTTGAACTACAACTTCCCATTGGCCTCAGCCTGCACACCTGAATGATGCTGAGGTTGATGGGAGTTGTAGTCCAAAACATATACAGCAAAGGACCCAGGTTGGCGAGGGCTGCTTTAACAGATAATGTAAGCAAAATGGGTACAACTGGCAACAAAATCACCTGCATTTAGAAACCGATTGGCAACTGTGGTAGACAGTGGAGGTAAAATAATCAGGTGTGCATCATGGGATCCAACCCACCTCAGGTGCGCACAGTGCTCAAATTAAAGGGGGTCTGTAGTGGCCATGACTCCCTTACCTTGAGGGATGTCTCACCCAGCTTGTCTCTTTAGAAGGCTCTTCAGGGAGGCAATGGCGCAGGGAAGATTTGGTAAAAATTATGGGGAAGCAGGAGAGCGAGATTGTGGATTTCATTCAGCTCTCCTCTCATCTTTCCCCAAATAACTGAATCACTGTGTGGGTAGCATTCACTTTGATCCCTGACAGGTGCACCTGAGTCCTGCATCCATTATTTTCTGACAACAAACAAAAAAGGTTTATTTGGGTCCTGAACTGAAGAGGGAAGGAAAGTCATAGAGATGCACTATTTTGCCAGGGCCTCTTCAAAAACATGTAAAAACTGAGAGAGATGAAAGTGTGTGTGTTTGTTCCTAGAAGAAATTTGCCCAGAGAATTCTGTAGTCAGCAAATGGCCAGTGGCCCAGGTACCTTTGTGATTTCCTTGAACTAAAAAATACAGTTGTGAAGATAAACTGGCATGTAAGACTTTAGGACAGAGCTTTTCATGTTGTTCACTTTTTAGACATGCTTTATTTCGTGATACAGTAATTCACTTTTACTAGCAATCTGGAGGTTAAACTAACCCCTTTCCCAGTCCCAGGAAGAGCGTGGGGAGTGTTTGCACGACACACCTACACACTGCAGCTGACACACTAAGATGTTGCAACACACAGTTTGGAAAGCTCTGCTTTAGGATTTCTTCATATACTATACCGCAAGCCTATCAACTGCAGAACTTAAGACCTGCCTGCTTAGTACCCTCATGGCTTCCCCGCATCCACACACACACACACATAACAGAGATTAGCTCAACATTAATGACCCTGTTATTCTTACCAAAACTACTGTAAAACAACTAACAAGCCTTACTTGGTGCATATTCAAGGAACTACCATGACTTATGAGTCCATTCATCCTTTCCTAAAATCATGGAGCTGGAAAAATAACAAAAAGACCACCTAACTGCATCGGATAAACCCCCTCCATTCATATTCATATTGACATATATGCACACACTGCAGAATCTGGACTCTGCAACTCTGATCACTAGAGGGGCATACACAAGGCAGAGAGATGCTGGCAAATTCCAGGTGGCTCAAATCAAGGCACACACTTCATGGGAAAGTACAGACCTGATCCCCCACTTCCAAAGTCACTAGGCAACCTAAGCTTGGGATCACAGGTTCCTAGCCCTGAATACAGAGATCCCTGAAGACATAGACAGGAGCAAAATCCTACCCACCATGTCATAAAAGCATGAATGGGTCACATCTATACACCACCCAACATGCTGTGCCTGCTTTGACTGTCCGTAATGCTTCAGAAAGGTGGGTCTATGAGGGGACCTCTGAATCTTACACAAGGGAAAAGATTCCACCACAACCATCCCCAGTTCACTGGTTCACTCTATAATAGGCCCAACTGAAGCATCAGAACAGAAAATTTAGGATAACTTGAGCAATTTTCTCCACCTCTGCTTTGACCTCAGTCTGGCTTTTGGTCCCTCAACAGGCCCAGGAAGGTTTTTTCAACTCTGGTGGTTTATGGTCTCCTAACCCCTTCCTAAAATCACCTCCTCCCCCCGCCCCAGTCCAGGCACGCACACAAAAAGGAAGTAAAATAGGTTTTAAAAACTCACAGTTAGGAAATGGCTGGCCTGGCTTTTAAAGCTCTTGGTGCAAAATGCCAGAGAGGTGGAGGCTCCCTGGTCTGGTCCTGCCCCAGAAAGCCTGTCTCTGGGAGGGGAACATGAGGCAAGGGGTGGGCACTGCCAGGGGCTGAGGAACATCAGATGGGAGGGAGCAAACTGCAGGGCTTTCAGGAGAGAGGCCAGAGCTGAGCCTTGCCTCGCTCTCAGCTATCTGTTTAGACCCCACAGCTGTGCCCGCAAGCAAATGCAAACACAGGGCAAGTCCCATGACTTTCCCCCAAAGAATCCCGGGAGTGATTTTTAAGTTTTGCAGGGGTGCTTCTCAAGAGGCCTCCAAATCTCTTTGCAGCACAAAACCCTCTTGGACCTTCAGCTTCCTTGGGCGAGGCTGGTTGGAAAGGTAGGCCTGTCCTTCATTTCCTTTCCCTTCCCAAGCCTCACAAGCATCCCTTTCAATACCTTCCACCGTCCAAATCAAGTGTGTTTAAAAAATAAAAAATAGGGGGCCTTTGAGAGGCTGACAGTTTGAGAAGCTACTTTTCCTCCTGGGCCTTCCTCATTGCTAATTTAGGCCTTTCCTTCGCTCTCCACACAGTCTCAGTGAACTTGTCTAAACAGCGAACCATTTAGGTTCAAAAGCAACAAAAGTTTGAGAAGGCCTTCTGATCACAAAAGTTACAAATAATGCCCGTAAGCCTTCTGGTTTACTGTGGAGCCACAACACACAACTTGGTTGCTCAGAAGCACCCAGTTGATGCTATCACCCAAACAGACACAACTGTTCCAGAGGCACCCTGCAACCCACTAGCCAGTCAGTTAGTGAAATGATTTACATGCTGTTAAAAACAGCGCAAGAGGCTCACAGTTTTTATGCTGCTTTCCCTTACAGCCACCCCATAAGATCATTGTGATGCCCATTTTACAGATGAACAAGCAAGTCCCACCAGAAGACAGTTTGCCCAAGGCCACGCAATGAGCCCATCGAACAGCCAGGCATCAAGATCCATTTCTTCCCTGCCTGCTCTCACTGCCTCCCACCTGTCATTCAGAGACAGTCTCGAAAAGATGCTGTAAGGGGATCCTCCATTTACAGGACCACACTTTATGCAAAAGGATTAATACAAGCTCACTTGCACCTTTTCAGGAACTGAAGGCAGTGCCTGGGGCTGAGTTTCAGTGTGTGCCACCCTGGATCCAGCAGAGGCACTCAGAGAGCACCCAAAGGGTCAAGCACACAATAACCAGGAGCGATACTGTGAAAGGGGTCCCTTTGGGGGACACCCTCAGCAGAAACGACACTTATAAGAGGGTCCCTTTCGGCATGCCGCAGCCACAAGACACACCCCCTTGGCCCCCTCCCATGAGTTGCCGGGGTCCAGTATCTAAAGGACAATGAGGGAGCAGAGAAAGGACTGCTGTGAGCTTAAGGTTTCCTCTCCTATTTGCTAGACCAGCTGCAGCAGGAGTTGCCCCATGGCAAACCACAGGTGCCTGGCTGAGGCTGGAGCAGGGACAAGAGTGCCCCGTTGGGGACCACAGGCAAGCTCCACACCCTCCGCCCAGGACTGTATCAGCAGGTGCTGCCTTTCAAACCCACTCCATTGTGGAACCGCCAGCATTTCAACATCTTACCTTTCGATGCAAAGGCAGCTCCCAGGCACGGCTTCTCGCTCAGGGTTCTGTGCCTCTTCGGGAGAAGGGGGGGAAAAACCCTGCTTTTCCAAGGTAGAGAAGCAGCTTCCCACCCCCTCCTACACAGGAATTGCCTTGTTTGCAGAGGCGGAATTGCAGCCAAGAAGAAAAGAGACTTTTCATTCAATAACCTTTGGCTGGAGCAAGCGTGGAGGGGCGGAGGATCCAGAGCCCAGGCAAAATCATCCCAGGGCAGGAAGGTACCAAAAAAGGGGAAAAACCCAAACAGTCAACCTTCTACCTAGGCAAGGCTGAACCCTTTAAGGAACTCCGGGGACTGCAGCCCCCTGCCCTGGGACAGAGAAGGGCACAGAAACCGCCTACCCCAGGGAGTGGAACCTGCAGCAACCGGGCACTCCCCCTGCAAGGACAATGACAGTTTCTGAGCTGCTGCTTCTCTCCCCCCCCACCCCCCTTTCCTCCAACGCACAGACTGTAGGCTATAGCTATTCCTGGAGTCTATAAAAACCATCTCTCTAAACATCCCCTGGCTGCAGAAATAGCTTCACCAGGGTTGCTATTCTCAGGGACGGCTTTCCTTGCGTGATCCAGGAACTTGGGAAGAACAATTGTCTTCAGTTCGCTTTCCCCACCCCCCTTTTTCTTTCTCTCTCTCTCTCTCTCTCTTTCTTTTTTTTTTTTTTGTTAGCCATCAGCTGCCGGTCCTTCTCCCTGGAACTCATTATTCTGCAGTGTGCTGGTTCCTTGCAGGCTGCGGAAGAGTCACATAACAACCGCCAGCAGAACTGCTGGTGGCACAACCTGAGCTCCCAGCATATCCATGATGCCCCATAGAAAGCAGTCTCTTTACCTGAAGCCATAGTAGGCTCTTGGCAGCAAAGCAGACAGATTTCACCCCTCTGTGCCTGCTCCCCCAACCCAGCACTGGTGTCTGTGGGTCTTTGGAGCACCCCTTCCTTCCTGATGGACACCTGCTGGATGTTAGCACACACTCCATTCACAGGCTGCCTGAGGGGTCACCTGGGGACAAGCAGACACTCTCCAGGGGAACTTGCAGAGGAGAAAAAGGAAGGGGCTGAGAGCAGGGGCTCAGGGATTGGGCCACTCGTTGCAGGGAAACTGATGCTGGTTCTTCAGAAGCCGGGAGTGGGGAGACGAAGGCAGGGCAGCACTATAGTGGGCATTGGTACCATTATGCCCAAAAGAAGCAACCCTTCACCTGGTTTCTTCTCTATAAACCTGGAGCAGGAAACCTGTGCACCTCCTTGCCACAAATATTGCTGGACTGCAATGCCCAACAGCCCTAGCCAGCATGGTCATTGGCAAGCAATGTTGAGGGGCCAGGGATGGTGTGGACTGATGCTCCTCACTCAGTCCTGCCCTAAACTCTCACACTGTTCAGGGCCAAGGAAAACACAACAGAACCACTGCAGAATCAGCTTCAGTCAGTGAATCCAACAAAGAATCATAGAATTGTAGAGTTGGAAATGATCCCAAAGGTCATCTAGTCCAACTCCCTGCAATGCAGTAGTTTGGGGGAGGGGATTATGGACATCCTGATACTGGCCTCAAAGTGTTATTTTATCCCTCTTCCCCAGGCCATACTCTCTCCATTTCAAGAGGCCCATGCCAGATATTCCCCATGCCCTTTAGCTTGGCCCTTTAATCCTCATTCCTAACAAGAGTGGAACTTAAGTACATTCAACTTTATTTGCCTGTGTTATTTCCTTCCTTCCTCTTTTCTCCATTGCATGCCCCAGACGGCAAGCTTTTTGCCTATGTGTCTGTGTGAGGTGAAAATGGGAAGTATTTGGCATTCCAGATGTTGTTGGGACTATAACATCCATCATCGCTGGCCATGCTGGCTGGGGACATTGTGACTTCAGGAACATCTGGGGGGGGCACAGGTTAGCAATCCCTGGTGGAAGGTTCCATGCACACAGATTATACGCTATTTATGAAGCTGGAGTGTTAGGATCAGTCAAGAGTGAAGAAGCATTTCAATGCATCAGCAAAGTTTCCACCACACAACAGGGTGTTTCAACGAAAGTAACTTGCATGAAGTAGGCGTGAGCGTTTCCAGGTTGTCAAGACTGCAATTGCAGCAGTCAACGTTGTTGCATAAGATGACTAGAAGAGTTTCCCTTTAAGGCTCTGTGGCACCTTTTTTACTCTAGTTCTCAAGAAAAGCGTTGGAGTGGTGGAAGGCCTGGTCCAGCAGCTCCCATTCCATACCTTCCTTTTATTATATGGTGTACAGAAAAGGTGGACATATTGGATTTTGCCTTGTCTGACTCTTTTTGTTGTCTAGAGCTAAGCTATGAGGCTGCACTAGGTGAAGATTTTGGGGAGGACTAATCAGACAGCCAACGTGGCAGTGGCATTGAGTGCCCCTTTCTAGCCACCACAGAAGGGATGGCTGAGGACTGTTCAAGCTTCACCATGCCATTCTGAGGTGTGAACCTGTTCCCCTCCCCCTGTTATTTCTTTAAAATACAATTTTTACAGAATTTCCAAAGTACAATTAGGTGTAAACCTGTTGAGCTGACTTCCTATAACTCAGTCGTGCAGGATTTTTTAAAAAAGCAATATAGACAAACTTTCCTCTACTGCATTTACAGTCCAAAACAAAAAGCAAAAGGCAGAATGGTATGCCCCAGTCAAGGGCCCGTGAAGGACGGGAACACACTTCAGCTTCATTTCACGCAAACAAGAAACATCCCATAAAAAGCAAGGAAGAGGATACAAGGCAGGAGTTCACCTAGGGTCAGCTGGTGACTTCACAGCCAACCAGGGATTACAGCCAGGGACTCTGCAATTCATGCTCATAGCCACTCCTCTTATACCTGCTCTAAATTTGACTCCCTCTCCAATGGCCACCATCGGCTCCCACCCTGGTCTATGAAGGCATGCACACTTTCCACACAAGAAAGTTTTCCCCTATTAAATTTATTGCATTGACTGATCCCAGCAGCAGCCCCAAGACAGTCCTTTCCTCCTAAGGGACATCCTTGAATGAGTGTCAAATTTCTGCAAAATCTGCCCACAGGAGCAATGTTCTAGGCAGGCAATGGCCCAGTCTGCTCTCAGGAGCCACAGCTCAAGGACCAGCCACTCCCCTCATTGCAGACTAGGCACTTCTGAGGCCACAGGAGCCCAGCTGCTCTGCTCCCAAACCCCACTTCCCTGAGAGACCCTGGTACAGTTCTGAGGTTGTGCCGCACTGTAGCAGGAGTCCTCTGATCCACTGGCACTTGTGCTTCCCTAAGGAAGGACCTCAATCTTCTTCTCAAGAGTTTGACGGGGAAACAGGAGCTCCCTCATGATGCCATCCAGCTCCTCCAAGGCCAGCTGTGCGTGAAGTACAGTGACCTCATCTTGTTCGCAGCGCACCACAAACTTCAGCAGGTGGTAGAGTTCCAGCAGGGCATCCTGGAGAACCTGGGGGGGGGGAGGGGGCAGGGGAAGAGGAAAGAGAAAGCTGAACCAGGGTTGAGTGTTTGGGAGTGAACTATTTGGATCCCCAGTGCCTATAATGCACAGGCAGAGTATGGGAAAGTGTTCTTTCTGAGCACCAAACAAAGGCCAGACTGGCCTCTGCTTTGTCTTGCAATGCTTTCTCAATAGTTTCCCACCTTTTTCTGAAGGATCTGAAAGCCAGAAGATTGTCAGGATGAGGTTCAGGGGGAGGGGGGGAATACCTTTCCAAATTTCTCCAATCACAGCCTGCATGTGATACAGCCAGGTAATCCCACCCAGACAAGCTTCTCATTAATGCTCAACACATTTCCTGCCTCCTCCACCTCCCACTGCACCAGGGGAGTTCTGGCCACTGAGTTCCTGCAGCAGGTGAGCTTTGCAAAGCAACAGAGGCCTGTCTTGCATCTTGCAACAAACAGGCAGCAGCAGAATCTGAAAACAGAAACTTTTATAGATAGGGCTTGCTGGAGACTGCCTGATGAATGCTCACTTCAGAAATAAGGCAAAGCCCTGTGGCTTCTTGTGCCCACATATCCAGCACAGCAGATCAAAGCCTGGCTATAGGAACATAGGAAGCGACCTTATTTGGAGTCAGACCATTGGTCCATCTAGCTCAGTATTGTTAACGCTGACTGGCAGCAGCTCTCCCAGGTTTCAGACCAGGTTTCCTTCCAGCCCTATGCGGAAATGCCCAGGATTGAACCTGGGACCTTCTGCATGCAAAGCTGATGATCTACCACTGAGCTAAGGCACTTCCCCAATATAGGATCAATAGCCTTTGCCCCTGTTGAAGGTGTGACACCACTTCCTTTTCTGCAATACCATAGGAAAACACCTCCAGCAGGAAAGCACTGCACCAGTCTGGGAGATTCCCTCTTATTCCTAGGAACAACTGAGGTCATGATAGTGAGCTGTCAGAACGCTTATTCCACACCTGGAAAAGAAGCACCCACTGGAGAGGCAGAGTTATGTGCAATGTCCAAAAGAACCTTTCATGCCCCAGAAGCCATTCAGCTGTCCAACCAACTTAGGTTAAAGGGCTCCCTTTGCAGCTGCCTGTCAGAAGATACTTTTGTCTAGATCTGTGCTAGAAAATTCCGTAAGCCTGACTGGCCCCCAGAGCAATGTTAGCTGGTAAGAGCAGGGAATTAGTATACACCCATCTATCATCTTTTGGATTCTGAATCTAAGGTGCCACCACTCTGCCTGCAGAGGTGTGCTCTACACACCCTTCTGCTTTGCCCAGGCTTCATTACAGACCCTGAGCACCTGAGATTAGTTTGTGTAGTGAAAACACACTGCTGACCATTGAACTACTGTACAGAGCTACCTGGTGTCAGATAATGGAGCTTGGAATGATCTAAACAGTTGCCTTGCTGCATGACACATTGAGAAAAGATAATGGAGATTTCCCAGAACTTTCAATGTTGGGAAAGCGAAACAGCAAAAAAGAAAACAAAAGTCATTAAAACCCAGAAAGCTGCAGATGGGAACCTGCACCGGGTCAAAACTTGCAAAATTGCAGCCATGAGTGTGCTCGAGGTGAGAAGGCAACTCTTGCACTGGGTCAGTTCAAATTTGGAATGAGAGCTCCCATCCTCATTTTCTCCTGAGGTGCAAAGCTCTCTAAAGCCCAAAAGGAAAAGTGTCCACTGGTATGAGGATGCAATGGGGTCACAAGGCGAAGAGTTTTGCTCAGCCTGAAAGGTTCCCAATTTCAGCATGAGCTTGTGCAGGGGCTTTTGATGAGAGAGCCACAGGAGCAACCAAATTGTGGGCCTGGCCTGCAAAGGTGTGTGCATTTGCAGAGGGCTGGATTTTTTTCCCCTTGAAAGGCAGTTGGAGAGTGACTTGTGCATAAATGCCCTTTTCATTTCAGGTGCCTGGCACCGAGGCTTCTGCCTCTCCCAAGGTAGAAAAAGTCCCAAGGCTGCTGCCTTGCCAAAGAAACAGCACTGCTGTGCAGGAGAGGCAGAGAGTCAAGCAGCTTCTCTCAGAGCCCAGCATGGCTAGCCCATCCCCACAGGGCTTGGCTAGGAGCGAAGGTAGAAAGGAGCAAGAGGAAGAAGACACAGTAGTCCCTGGGCTTCCTGGATGGGGCACTCCCCAATGTCCTGCCAAAAGAGATCCGCTGGTGGCAGCTTGCCCAGGGCTCCTGGCCTGCACCTGGCCAACCATGCCAAGGCAGCTCCACCTGATGCTGCTGCACTTTGAAACTCAGGTGGGCAGTTTGAAGAAGCTGCAAGTCCCAGCAGGCCTCATTCACTATTATTGTTGTTTAGTCGTTTAGTCGTGTCTGACTCTTCGTGATCCCATGGACCAGTACACAGCCTCAATGCAAGGAATACATCCTAAAACACTTAGCAGTTTGGCAACTTGCTTATCTCCTTTGGGAAGTTTGCTGATTGTTTTGATTGTTTTTAAATTTTAATATTTTTTTTCAAATTTTATTATTAACCATGCAGAGGCTCTAATGGAGTAACATTCATCTCCCATTCTTAAAAGGAAGTGACCTGTGACACAATTATTGGGCTAGGGGCAGAGAGAAACTTGGAAATAAAAAACAAACAATTTATGTTATGGAATAATGGGGAAAGGGATTAAAATCCAAAAACCCTCCCCAAAAATACTCCTGCCCAATGAAGACCTGAAGATTTTCATTTCTCTGCTGCTACTCTGCAAATGTTTTATACCTGTTCGACAATGTCAGGGAAACTGCATGTATATTGTATCTTTGAGCTCCAGTGATATAAATTGGGTTTGGTACTGGCAGTCTAGTAAATACTAAAAAAACAACAACCCAAATATTTCCAAATTTCTTTTCCCCTTAAAAACTGCATGGGGGATAATGCTTCCCATGCTTTCAAAACTTTAGGAAGTGTTTCCACTTCCCATTGTGTTGTTCATTCAAGGTCACAAGAGTGCAAGGACAAGAGTGCAACAGCAGCAGCAGCAAGCTGAGAATATGGCTGGAAATAAATCCTAGCAGGAACAGAATTTCCTGGGCCTCAATGGTGCTTCTACTGCCCTTTGCATCAACTTGGGAGGCAGTTCACCTTGGAAGGGCACCAGGGCGGTTGTAGGCGGCCACACCTTTCATTGACTGCCTGCAGCAACAATCAGATGAGCATGATTCTTGTCATCTTTTTTCCAGTGAGTCAATGGTAGTTGCAAATGAAATTCCCACCGCTCAGAGCCAACTTCTGGGATAGAACCAGCTGTGGCAAACTGAGCCTTGCTGCAAGGATGCTGCCCACACAGGAAAAGGGAAGAGGCAGCCTTCAGTCTGCTGCCGGAAAGCTAGTCGTTTATTTTGTGAAGGTGGCTTAATGTATTCAGACCGTTAATGGGTCTTATTCTGAGTAAAAGACTGTTTGCTCTTGAGTATAGGCTTTCACTTTCAGTACTGAAAGAGGTTCTGTTGCTAGGCTTTAGAGGGGAGAAGATCTACAGTTGAAACATGATGGGCAATTTTCACAACATAAATGGCGGCTTCCGGGCACCAGCTCAAGGCGTGCCTCTCCTTTTTCTTTTTGTCCATTTTCTTTGGATTTGCCCCCGCTCCACTTCTCTTCACCCGGGGCACTTGCAGGACAAAGCACAGATCTGGGCAGAGATAGGTACCTGGGTGCTGGCCATAGGGGGAGTGGGAAAAAACTTTTACCTCCAGTCTCAGCCATAAAAGCAGAGGAGCCTGGGCTACAGGACATCTCTCTTTTGGGCAGAATCAAGAAGGGAAGCAGCTCACCTCCACCGCTCTCGTGCTGAGGCCCCGCAGCAAAAGCACCACCACATGGACAGCTGCTCTCCGCACTTCAACCTGACTGTCAGTCTTCGCTATTGCTGTCAGACATGAGGTCACCTGTCAGACAGATAAAGTCATAGGCCCTATTAGGACAGGCAGACTACTTTGCCCAGCTGTGGGCTGGGGACTCAGGAGGGCCTGCACAGCAAACCTGAGTGCAAGATCAAAGCCCACCACACCAGAATAGTCAAGAGAATAGGAGGTTGAGAAAATGATCTTTCCAGTCTCACCTAAAGACTGAACCTGGGACCTTCTGCATGCAAAGCAGATGCTCTGCCATTGAGCAACAGCCTTTGCTCTCAAAACTCTTTGTGGAATGCTGCACTAAGGAAACTTAAGTGAGATAGGAAAAAGTTTTCTTGGTGGGAAGGGTCAGTATTCCAAACTCCTGAGCAAAGGCAGCTGCTCCTTCCTTGGTTCTTATTCACATTCGTGACATGGAAACTGCCACCCAGCTTGGGGTGAGTGGGCAGAACTCCTGGCCTCCAAGGAGGTCCCTGCTGCTGGTTCTGAAACTGGCAGAGAAGCCTCTGCTCTCCACAGAGTTCCCCACTGTAGCCTCCTTCCTTCAGCTCAAGGGCAGCATTTTCCCCCTCCCCCTCTGCAGCAGCTCCTGCTGAATCAGCTGGCACCTGTCCCGCTGCAGAGCCAGAAGCATCCTTCTCTCTCTCCCTCCTCACACACAGAAAAGTGCGGCTTGAAATCTGCACCAAGCCACCCACCTCCTCCCTGTGTGCTGCTGTAGATGCACAGGAGCTATAGCAATAGGCAGCAGCAGAGCTGTCATGCACAGCTCCTGACACCAAGAGGGCATTCACACCTCCTGCTACTCCAGCTTCAGCACTGCAGGGAGGAGGAGGAGGGGAAGCAGCTTAGTGGTAGAGCACCTGCTTTGCATGCAAAAGGCGCCTTGTTCAATCCTGCCAGGTGACACCTCTCCAATTAAAATAATCTCACATATGTAGCAGGTGATGAGCAAGCTTTCTCTTTCTGCTCAATACCCTGGAGAGCCTGCTGCTGATCAGAGCAGACACTGCTGAGCTAGACAAAGGGTCTGACCTGCTATATAAGGCTGCTTCCAATGTGCCCAGCAGGATTCTTTCAAACCTTTGTGGGAATGAAGCTTATGATCATTTTACCTAGATACCCCATAATGTGCTTTTTAAAGCAAAACCCCCAGCCTATTTTACTCGCAGCTATTGAGGACAAAGGTTGTGTATGCACTATGTCTTTAAGGCACATTAAAAGCACACACACACCTCAAATAAACTTGGGGACTGTGGTTTGTTAAGGGTTGCTGGGATTTGTAATAATGGGAGGGGTCAATAATAGTGCCCAGAATTATTTGAGGGAAATAAGGTGATTTGAATGTGCTTCAAACGTATAGTGTGAACACAGTGGTCCAATTATGGACTTCTTCTCCACCCCATAGCCCTTTTCACATATATGTATGGATGGTTTGCAGTTTATCACCTGTGGTAGCAATTAGGATGTCATTCTGGTTTAATTAAACACCAAACACAAGGCTGCAATATGTAGTGTGTCTCTCTGCAGATTAGTTAACCCTGGACAGAGCTTCCATCAGCTTCCTCAACCCAGTAGGAGGGCCAGGGTCAGGTGACCCTGAAATGGCACATAACATGCCTCTGAACTTCTCATCGTTGGAGGTAGCCCCCCAAAGCATTACTGTGCAAAATCCAGAGAACTGATCCCTCCTGCCTGTGAATACTAAGATGTACCTGCCTGGTGGGCACGTATTTCCATGGCACCCATCTCCATAGCACCGAAGCGCACCATTGGACACACAAGAGCATTCACAGCCCTGCTCCAGCTAGCTGTTGGAGAAGTGGCAGAGGGCAAATGGAAAACACAGACTTCTTGGCTGTCAAGGGTTCGTTCAGCAACCTTCCAGGCACCAAAAGGCACACCCTAGCTTCCAGTAAGCCTTACTTACTAGATACTCAGCATCGTGCTTGGCCTGTGGCTCTCATCTCTGCAAAGGAAGCTGCCTTTTACCAAGTCAGAACATTGGGTCCATCTGGCTCAGTCCTGTTTGCAGTCAACAGCAGAGGCTCTCTAGGTTTCAGACAGGGACATTCCCAGCCCTGGCTAGAGAACCCAGGGATTGAATGTGGAGCCCTTCTGCATGCAAAGCAGATGCTCTACAACTGAGCTATGGTGGAGGAGAAAATGCAGATACAAAAACCCAGGAGAGGTCGGGGAGACTGAGGTAGAGTTGTGACTCATTGACAGAGCATTGGCTTTGCAGGCAGAAGGTCCCTGGTTCAGTTCCCGGCATCTCTTAGTAGGGCTGGGAATGTCTCCTGTCTAAAACTCTGAAGAGGTGATGCCAGTCAGCATAGATAATGTTGAGCTAGATGGGCCAATGGCCTGACTCGGTATGAGGCAGGTGTTCTGCAGCTTGACACAGATATGCATGGTTGTGAGTGTTATGTCCCTGGAGCACCCAGTTGTGGCTCTGATGGACTTAACCTTCAATGACACCAGTCAAACTGCTCATGTTTAATGGAAGATACCCAATTAGCAAACAGCACAGGACAGTGGAGAGTATATTAGTGGGCAGAAGGCAAGACTGGAAAGCGTTACATTGTCTGAAAAAAAGAAGACTGTGAGAATGCCCTACAGCAGCCTTCCCCAACACAGTGCCCTCCAGATGCTTTGAACTGCAACACTCATCAGTCCCAGTATCACATGACTGTGCTGTCTGGGGCTAATGGGAGTCTAAAACATCTACCTGGAGGGCACTAGGCAGAGAGAGTATGTCGAAGGGGCTCTCAGAGGCCAAAAAGGCAAAAAGAATTCATAGCATGGGGGTATATATCAGCACTAATCAGGCCACAGGTTTCCATTTGGGAGGAAGTTATATAAGCCATCCCTCCCAAGCATGTCACTCCAGTAGCCTGCCAAGTTCCAGTAGCAACAAAAGCTTTTGAGAGGAGGTGATGTGGTCAATACCTCATGGACCACAGAGCCCAGTTGAAAATGAAGTATCTGGCACAGCTCTCCCAGATTGGACAGGCTGCTTGCCCTAAGAGTGCCATCCAGATCTCTTGCTCCTCGTAGAAAAGTGTGGATCAGGTTCTCTCGGTGTGAGAAGGCCATGTCTCCTGCAAGAGTGAGGGCGGGGGAGAGAAAGGTTCTGATTATTTAAGTCACTCACCTTTTGCAGAACAGAGCTCTGTGCTATAGAGAAGAAATAGACAAAGGGATAGATAATGTATTAAAACTATCACCCATGAAAAATACATAAAACTCTTGTTAAGCAAGAGCTTTGGCTGGGGTGGGGGGCAGCACTGTTGATAACTCTTGGGGAAAAGTGGCCTGCTCCATGGAGGACATGAGATGAGCAGAGATGAGGAGCCAAGGACAAATGGAGAGCCCAGGCTTTTGGCACGCTGCCACTTCCCTTCCATCAGCAATGCTTTTCTGACTCACATGTAAACCACCAGACAGTGCAGGTGGTTGGCAGAGGATAGCTCTGCTGGAGGTGGCAGCATCACAAAGCCTGGACAATAAAGCTGTGGTGGTTTAAATTGAAAACTTATCCATCACATGGCAATGAGCTGCAGCTCCAATCTAGAAGTCACCTTGGCCAGCGGTGCTCTGCTATCGACCAGTCAAGATCACACGCTTTGGCGAGTGTTCACAGCTGACCAGGCGCCTGGCCCATCTGCACAACCCCTTCTTATGCAACCATCCACTGGCCCATGGCTCAGAGCGGCAGCTGTCAGCATGTGTGCCCATGGGCATCTACAATGTGACACCAGTTTTCCTGGACTCACCTCTGACCTCTGATCTGTGGGCAGCCCAGCCTCTTGTGGCTTCTGTGCAGAAGGATCCCCAGCCAGTCCTAGCTAATTACCTAGTGATTTTTGTTCCACCTTTTGAGCAGGTTCCCAGGATGGCTGGTCAGGCAGCCACCTGTTAGGAAAGGTGATGCTTCTTATTGCCCCAAACTCCTCTTCTCTGCCCAGAAAGAGGAATCCTGAAGTCAATTCTTGCTGACTTGGGAGCAGATTTTTCTCTTACTGAGAGAGAAAGAGTGCCTGGGACTCTGCAGTGCTGCTCACCCTGACCCAACAAGCAGCACTCCTAGCAGATAACATGAACAGCTGCTTGTGCAAAAAGCTCATTCTTTTCAGGGAAGGAGTGGTGCTAACTTCGACCCAGAAGGATGTTTTCAATTCTGCTCTCACTACAGCTTGCCCTTACTTCCCCATCTATAAAATGGGAGGATGGACACTTCCAAAGTGACTCTGTTCACAGGGGTTGAAAGGCTCCGGTCCAGCCCTCTTAATCTTTGCAGTCAGTTTTGGACCAGAATGCTGCAAAAGTCCCTGGGATTTTGCAGTGAGTAGTGAATAGGGCTGTGGGTGTGAAAGTAGCCATATTCCTGTGCCTCAAAGTGGTTGCTGTTAAGATGCCCAAACTCAGAACCATGAAGAACCAACCCATGTAAAAAGGATCTAGGGGTCTTGGTAGACCGCAAGCTTAATGTAAGTCAGTGTTTTTCAACCACTGTTCCGCGGCACACTAGTGTGCCGCGAGATGTTGCCTGGTGTGCCGTGGGGAAAATTGAAAAATTCAAGAGAATTACTTTATATATAGTCAATATAGGCACAGAGTTAAATTTTTTAACATTTTCTAATGGTGGTGTGCCTCGTGATTTTTTTCATGAAACAAGTGTGCCTTTGCCCAAAAAAGGTTGAAAAACACTGATGTAAGTCAACAATGTGAAAAAGGTATCACAGTTTAAGAAGGACACTGGCAAGCTTAAATGTGTGCAAAGGAGAACAACCAATATGATAAAAGGACTGGAAACCAAGCCTTACAAGGAACAGTTGAGGGAGCTGGGGGTATGTTTAGCCTAGAAAAGAGAAGCCGTTTTTAAATATCTGAAGGGGTGTCACATGGATGATGGAGCAAACCTGTTTTCTGCTGCTCCAGAGGACGGGACCTGAACCAATGGATTCAAATTACAAAAAGGACAGTAAGAGCTATTCAACAGTAGAATAAATTACCTCAGAAGGAGGTGGACTTTCCTTCACTGGAGGTTTTAAAACACGTTGGGTGGTCATCTGTCAGGCAGCTGTGATTCCTGCATTGCAGGTGGTTGAACTAGATGACCCTGGGGTGGATCCCTTCCAATTCTACAATTCTATGATTCTAGATGCATGCAACAGAACAGAATGTGGCTGTCATGTCAGTCCCCAGGGGGTCGGGCAGAAGGTAACATCATGCCTTTTACTAATGACACCAATTTAATGCCAGTCTAAGAGTACGCCAGCTTTCTTTCAAGTTTCACAAAACTATTAATCAGAGAATGGAGAGGAAGCAAATATACACAACAGGGATTTCTGTTTGCCCATTCAGAGGCCACAGCAGACCAAGTGCATTAGAAACAGCAAAGCGTGTGAAAACTAGAGTGAGCAATCCGATTATGCTCCTTAACCCATGACACAGAACAGCAAAGGGCAACAAGTCTAAAAGGAAGAGCCAGAAGACTTTTGCTCTGTGGCAACTGCTCCCCCACCCGCTGCCGCTGTGACTAAGTAGAACCAGTGGGGTGTGCAAACTTGCTGCTGCAGAAATATTGGGTGGGTGGGGGGGGGCACGATGAGGCAGGACTGAATGTGGGTTTATTCAAGCACTCAGACAAGAACAAGAGTTACATGACAGGCCATAAGCACTTCTGCACTGGATACACCCTGGCGCTTCCTGCCACACTGTCAGGCAGGCACAGGATGAAAGGGTAATCCCTTAATTTTCATTAGCCACCTCTCTGGTTCCCCCTGAATTCCAAAGCATACAAATCCACACACCCCACTGGTCTTTGTCTCACCTGCATGTCAATGGGACAAAAGGCACACACATATGCATCTGCCCTGAAGCCATGGAGGAGGAGTAGGGGAGGGATGCCAGCTGAGGGTACCTCTACTGCTGCATAACCTTTGCTCTGCTTTGTCAGGTGAACTCTTAAGCTAAGAACCAACCTCAAATTCTGTATCTTGAACAACTTGTGCACATTAGGGAGAATCTTGTAGATTTCTTTATTCCACAAAAATCCATTTTGGCTCTGTGACCAGCACAAGCCCGGCTTTGGTCTCAGGTACCAGCTGCCTTTGCACACACATTTTCAAGCTGCAAAGTCTATAGTGGTAGTACTTGGGGTGAGATGGGGAGCTGTCTACTCTGCTGAAGGAAATCAGCTTGCATCCCTCGTAACTGTTAACCCCCCTTGGTGGGATGCAAGGCCTGCAGTGCACCAACCCAACCAGGGTGTCAAAAGCATCTCCCTCCCAGGCGCCCCTCGGCAGCTGAGGAGGAGGAGGAGGTCTAATTATTATGACTCTTGCCTAGGAAAGCAGCACTTTGCCTGGATCAGGAGCTGAATGAACAAAGCAGCTTCCCTCCCAGCCCCCTCCCCCATGCAGTGAATGATCCCTGAATAGGAAGAGGAAGTGTCTCAGCTGACATCCTGGGAGAAGGTTTAATGTGTTTAAACTCAATTGATAATGCAAATCCTTCAGCAATGCCTGGAAGGGGGAGAGGAGAAGCACCTCTTTCCTCCCCACCCCAAGAGAAGAAAAATGAGACTACAAAGGCACATATAAGCCACAGTTCTAGCTGCTCCCCCCCAACTCCTGAAGTTACACACAACAGGGGTCAGGTTGCACAGATTCCCTTTCCTTCCTTAACCGTTCCAGCCAGCTGACAGATCTCAACTTGTCTTCAGCTTTCTTGCTGCCTGAAGAAGAAAATCTGCTTTCTAATGAGGGCTGACATGAAAGCAGAACTGTTGCAAACCGGCCACTCCCTCCTGGGATGCAGGCAGTCTGCCTGCGCAGGAGTTGCCCCTTTGCAAAAGGCATCCCAGAGCTTAGGGCATTTGCTGCAGTCAAGACCTGCAGGGCAGGGTTCACCTAGGCACCCCACTTCCCATCCTCCGGTCCTCCTCCTTCCCAGAGCATCACTGGAGTCCTTCTCCTCAGCAACAGATGCATCTCAACCACCATCAGACAGGGAGGGAGAAGCCAAGAGATGCACAGGCTCCCTGGGCAGCTGCGCCCAGCAGAGTTGTCAGCTGCCACCAGCTCCCTCACCCCTGCCAAATGCTCCTGGATTATTTATGCTGAAGAGCCCCAACAGGTTGTCTTGCCTGGTGCTGTCCAGAAAAGCCAGGAGGGACAAAACATCAACACAACTGGGTGAACGAGGAGGAGGAGGAGAAGGAGGGGCACAGCTTGGTTTGGTTTTCTGAAAACCCAGACAGGTCCTTAGGAAGCAAGTGACCACTTGGAAAAGGGTGGGGAAGTCAAGTCTAGGGGCACTTCCAAATTATTGTAGTTCTTAGTCCAATAAATGAACGCTACAGTAGTTACTCCAAGGCTCCCCTCTCCCCCGCAGAGAACTGCGGGATGCCAGAAGGCTGCAATTGAATATCCCCCACCACAGAGCTCTCACTGGTAGTAGGATCTTGCTGTGCCGTGATGGAGCAGATGGGTCAAAATTAGGCCCCTACATAGTTATGTAGTGGTGCAACTCTTGCCTTGTAGAAGGCGGTGCTCAACCAACGTTGCTTTGGAAAGGTTTTCCTCCACACCAGAGACACCAATATCCAGAGGTGCAGAAGGGTTTTTGCTACAGCCAGCAATCCCTGCAGCCGTTTGGAGCAGAGAAAGCCCCAAAGCAAAGCAAATCCCAGAAAAGATTAGCAGCAGGGGGTGGGGAAGGAAATCCAGTGATTTTTAAGAATAGAGAGCACAGTCTTAAATAGTGCTGTAGTGTTGAAAAATGTGAAGACGTAGAAAACACTTTGGTTTAATTTGGTCTATTAATAGACAGACTAGTTGGTGCATGCCAAATAGGGGGCTGTGCTGACAGTGGTGCAAGAACCAGGGTGGCTAGGAGTGGCGCAGGCCGGGAGTGAAGTATGACACCTCAGCAGCCTCAAGAGACCCTCATTCAGATCAGCAGCCCCACACCCCTAATGTATGACCAAGCATTGGGAGAAGCCACAAAACACACAGCCTCATAGCTGCAGTCCCCAGGGGTGTTGGTGTGTGTGTGTGTCAAAGTCCAGGGCTGTGGGGGGGGGGTCAGGGGGCATGAGCTCCAAGTATTTTGCCCTGGGGTGGATATCTCCTGCACCTTCTCCCCTTTGTTTTTTATTTCTTTTAAATTACTCCCCCTCTGAAACTTAGCCTCAGTTTGCATTAGCACATGCAAATTTGTATCATGGGCCTGGGGCCTCAAAATCATTTTAAGCCAATAAATGAGCACCTAAGTGGCCAAAGTGCTTCCATTCATTTTTTTTAAAAAAAAACTTCTAGAAGATTAACAATAAAAAGCAATGGGAATAAGCAGAAAGAGAAGAAAACTGTGACTGGAAAAGCCTTCCTGATGTTTAGCTGACTAGCAAGGACAGGGACCACCCCGCTTCCCCCAAAGAGCACTCTTGCTGGGGGTGCAGGGAAAGCAGGAGTGAGCAGCACCTTGAAAAGAAAAAGAAAGAAAAGAGATACAAACAGGAGGGTAAAGCCCTGACACACAGGGGAGCAATTATGCTATTATCTTTAAAGAAAGGGCCCTTTGCCAGGAGCAACTCATCAGTGAGCCAAGAGAATTTTCCAGCAGATGAGGTGTCTGAGTGCACCTTCTTTCTACCTGCAAGAAGAAAAAACAGCTGCACAGACCAGGCACAGCAGTGGGTGGGTGGGTGGGGAGTAGAGGGTGCGCCAATCACTGCCAAAAGGGCCACATGCTCTACCTTCACAACTGGAGGTAGTATATGTTTCTGGAGGACCTAACCAGAAGCCCAGTGGTGAAGGTGGTTGTGTTGCCATGGAGAAGCTGCCCTCCTCATCCCTGAAGGGCAGCAGAACCAGAGAGGGGAAGGGGGAAAACAGGTGGGTAGATTCATTCAGGGGATCTGAGCTGGTACCAGCTGTGCTCTGTTTGAACGCAGTTTTGCAAGAATCCAATGCTACGTATGCCTGTGGGAAAGGGTTGCTTGTTTGCCAGGCATCTACGAACCTGCTCATAAAATCACAGACCTGCTGAGGAAAACAAAACTCTGGCATTGCTTTTACACATGTGTGAACTTCAAGGAGTTACTTCAAAGAGCCATTGGGCTGTATCCAACTAAGTTATCCTTGGACTATATAAGATTAATGGGCCTAACTTAGCCATGCTTGTTCCTTTCAAGGGGTCTGCTCCAAGGAACGCTGGACACAATTCATTGTGCTGAATGCCAACAGTTGAGTTGGAATAAGGCCTATAACCAGGTGGTTAATTGCCAAATTTAACAGGCTGGAGCCTTGTCTCTTGAGAGGCCCCATTCTTTGCCCAGAAATGCTAAAGTCTCCAGAATATGCTTTATGCTTGGAGTGGGCAACCAGTCACTCAGAAGAAGCACACAATATTCCAAATTGCTCTGAGTGGAAGGGTAGTCAAGGTAGATGCAACTTAGCCCACAAACAGGAGTTTTCAAACTGGGGGTGTATGTTGTACTTTGGAAGCACAGGCTCCCTGGGCAGCTGTAATCAGTAATAATGGCAGACATGCTTCCTCACCACCATAACCACTCCTTTCTTGCAATGCATGATCAGATGGAAGTGTCAGGAGTGTTCTAGGCCACCTGTTCAGTATATAATGTTCAACAGCATGGCCCTGGTGCCTGAGTATGCACATGTCCCAGGATCCTTTATATCAGGCACGTCCAACAGGTAGATCATGATCTACTGGTAGATCACTGGACGTCTGTGGTAGATCACTGGTAGATCATTGGCTCCCCCCAAAGAAGCTGAACAACTGTGGCTCCCCTAAAAAAAGCTCAACATTTCACCTCCTCCCTGTAAAAACTGAACAACTTTGACCCAACCCCCCCCAAAATGGGTCTTCCTTCCTAAAAAAAAGCTCAACAACTTTGACCTGAACCACAAAAAAGGGAGTAGATCACTGCCAGTTTTTAACTCTGTGAGTAGATCGCAGCCTCTTGGGAGTTGGCCACCCCTGCTTTATATCATGCAGGGCTTCTCAAGCAGACAAGCTGATGTCAAATAGGCTAGTTCCCTCAAGGCAAAAAGCGTGAAAACCAGAAGAGGTCCTCATACACTGAATACCTGTTTGAGAAAATATTTATTTAGATGCCACAGAAGCCAAACCAAGGAGGAAACCCTGTAATCCCCCCCACCCTCTCTTTTATCCAACTAAAAGATTTAAAAGCCAGTCTTTTAGCCATTTTCTGCTTTAGACAAACAGGTGGGATGCACAGATGGAGAAACATCTGGGCCAGATGGTAATTTAATGATTTAGGCTCAACATATATAAAGCACAGTAAGGCCAAATTGGCCAAGCAGGATTTGCAGCACAGAGTGCAGGGAGCAATCTGTTCGCTGGCAACAGCAGTGGACAAAAGACTCGAGATGGCTGTGGTGGCACCATCAAGACTGGCTCAGGCACCTTGCTAAGCTGGCACCTGTCCCCCCACATCCCAGTTGTGCAGAGGAGCTTGGATGCCACCAAGAAGCAATCACTTTAACAAACAAAAACACTTAAAGAAAAGCCTAAGCTCCAGAGAACTCAGCCACTGTCATGCCCAGACAAGTCACAGGGCTCCAGTCTTAGGGAAACAGCAGGCAATGCAGCCAAGTTTTATAATAGTGCCTTGTAACATGCAGGAAACCGGTGGGCAATTCCTGAACTTCCATTTATGGGGAAATGAAGCAAGGAGAAAATTAAAAGTGCCGTTAAATAGCATGCACAGATTCTAATACAACTTGAGGCCTAGAAAAAGGAGGTGACTCATTCCCTTAGACATGCCTAATTTTCTTTTGTAAGGGCAGGGCATGCTGTGTTACTCCAATCTGTGCCAGAGGACATGACTCCAAAGCCAGGGGAGGTTGACCTGGCTGGGTCCAAACAGTAACTTCCCCTGCTGTCAGTTTGGTGCTTAGGCACCTGAAGGCAAAGATGCTGAGCACTGTGGAAGAAGGAGCAGGGATCTCTTCTAGCACAGCTCTGTCCAGGTGGAGTGTTCTGCCCACAAACTGAACAGCAAAGCTAAAGGCATTTGTAGAGTGTGAAGGCTGGGTACCAAGCTGCCAAGGAACATCAATGCTGTTTAGCACTCTGCACTTAGTACAACCAGTTGTGAGTTTTATACCAGTAAATAAGCATTACTCGACTTCCTGGACATGCATGATTATAAAGCCAGCATAGGCCTCCTCAGAGAGCCACATGTTCTGGTGCTCCACATGCTGCTGGAGCAGCTCTGGCACAAAATTCCCAGTGGGAGCTGCAAACTCACCTAGTGCCCGTGTGATGCGCATCAAGGCCTCCCCCACTTTCATCCTGGTCTTGACCGTCTGTGCTTCCTGTGTGCCTGGATGAGCACTCCCATATTGGGCCAGCAGGTAGGGCAGGACTCGCTCTGGGAATGCATCTGACAGCAGCACAACACCTGAAGATCAGGAGAAAGAGAAGCACCAGGGAGTGACACAGAAGGCAGGCATTGGCTGGGGACCGATGTCCAAGATGCTAGTGGGGGTACTTTGAACTGATGGCTTTTTGAGCCCTTTCCCAGCTCTCCAATTCTAAATCCAGAGGGTATAGCAGAGGAAGCACTGCCTCAAAAGAAAGGAGGAGAGATTGAAAATCAGATTCACACAGAGGATTTGGA
Organism: Lacerta agilis; assembly: GCF_009819535.1. Classification (NCBI taxonomy): domain Eukaryota; kingdom Metazoa; phylum Chordata; class Lepidosauria; order Squamata; family Lacertidae; genus Lacerta; species Lacerta agilis. The sequence goes on along the minus strand of NC_046319.1, from coordinate 39,257,679 downwards.
AGGATTGAGCAATGTGCCTAAGAAAAGTAGAATAGTTTAAAGTGATCTTTTATTGCCCACCTGGCTAATTATTCAGATCTTATTTTTTGCCCTTGTCCAAAGGGTGTTTATGATACTGTAGTCTTATTGCCACATTGTCTTATCCTGGGAGTGGTGATTCCCTAGATGTTGTTGTTGAACTCCATCTCCCATCAGTCCCAGCCAGCGTGATTAGCAGAGATGGGAGATATACCGGGTAGTCCAGAAACAACTGAAAAACCCTAAATTCCTCAGCCCTGTTGACAGTGTGGGAGCTTTGCCAGCTTAACACAGCTCACTTGCAAGGCAAAACAAACCAGAACAAGCCTCAAAAAGGGAATTCCCAACACATGGGACAGAGTTGCCTCTGAAGCAGAATTGACCTCCAGGAAACTAGAAACCCCTGGCTTGGTATAGTACCACACACCTTTGCTAACCTGGTGCCTTCCAGATATTTTGGACTGCTGGCTGAAGCTGATGAGACTTGTAATCCAAAATATATGTAGGGCACCATGTTGCCATACGCAGCAACAAAAGGTGCCAACTTAACCAGCTTCAACTCTGTCCTGATGGTGGCTGTGTCAAAAAGGCCACATTCCCAAAGGGGTAGCTGCATTCATGTGCAGCAACAGCAAGGTGGCAAATTTCTGGACGTCCTCAGAGATGAGCCAGCAAAGACTGGCTTCATCAGATGTCATCCACAAATCACAATGGCAGAAAGGTGCTACTTACAAAGGTTCATGTCACGTGAGTCACTGCCCCTGGAAGAGGCAAGGGCAGCACCAGGGAATCAAGCCCAACTCTGGCCTACTGAAGAGAACAAGAATCAAGGTCTCCCTTCTGAGTGTGCTCCTAGAAGTGTTGTGTGTCCCGCAGCCTCACTCCAAGAAGTCATGGCAGCATTCTACAGTCAAGCCAGAGTAAACAGTGGGGAGGAAGTACGCTTCGCTCAATTGCAAGTTCCACCACGGAACCATCAGAGCTGTGAAAACAGCCCAGGTCCTACTGGGCCATGCCCAACACCTTCAGTTCAATAGATGCTTGCATTTGGCCTTGAAGGCACAGGTTATGACCTCAACCCTTTGAGATGATGCGGATGCAGCTGTCTTTCACATCCCTTTGATCTCTAGTTCCAGATCAGACATGCCTCTGGGCACAGGAAGAAAAAATGGAGGAGGGAGGAAAATGCCCTGGGGATTAGAAGCAGCAGGTTGTTGGGAAAATAGGTATTATGGGATTGTCACATCTGCTAAGGGCACTGTCAGCTGGTGGCGGAGTGGGATGACTAGGCTCCATTTGGGAACTCAAGCACCTGTTGCTGTGCTTGACAGAGATCCAAGGCTTCCTATCCCAATGCTAGGTGGCCTGCCTCTCAGCCTAACCTACCTCATAGGGTGGTTGTGTGGATTAACTGAGGAGGAGGAGGAGAACCATGTACACCACATAGAGCTCCTTGGCGAAAATGTGGGTTATAAATGCAATAGATAAATAAATGAGAGTTCACAGCCTGAAGAATCGTATATGATATAATAACTGTTCCTAATATTTATCTGGACTAATTTGGAAAGGAAAACTCATGTTTTCCCTTAGTCCAGGCCTCCTGGACCAAGCCAAAGTTTAGCCCTTAAAAGCTTCTGTCTGAAAGTGCAAAATGAAAGGCCATGGACGGGAGCTTGCTGCAGAAAAGGCTGGCATAGGAGGCAGCACTTCATCTTCACAACACACATGGGGATATTTCCACCTTAAGAGCTGAGGCTGGCACACGCCACAGCTTGCCCAAGGCCTCCCCGGTAACAGGGCTCCAACCGCCAAGTTGCCCAAGCCCAAGGCCCAAACTGACAGTAAAAAGCTGTGTGGGAAAACCCACATGAAAAAAATAGAACAGGGAGCTCTAGGGCAGAGGGGAGCAGAATTCCTCTTTAAAGAGTTGGCTTGAAGAAGATGAGAGACCTTCTCCTCCAGGAACAGAACCATGGAGAGGAAAAATGCTCCAATGAGGCCATCTGAGGTAGCCCCTAAACTGGCTCAGCTGGAGCTGCCTATGGCTCTAGGGCACAGGTGGCCAACTTCCAGCTCTGAGGCCTGATCTGCACCCCCCACCCAAGCCTCAAGCAATTTTTTCAGTCCCCAGCCAAAACCCCACCAACTTTGTCAGTGGGGTCAAAACTGTGGGGAAGTGAAGCAGACACAGTGCTGGAGCAGGCAATACTTTGTGCTCAGGAACAGATGCAAATTGCCCCCTCCTTGGTCACCACATCATGAACAGAGGGGGCAATAAGCCCTCTTCTGCTGATCCAGAAATATTTTCACTTATGTAGGGCTATAAGGTGGCAGTTTGTTCTGGATCCTAGGTAAGTCAATTGAACAATTGCATTTTGGGGCCTTTTTAGAGCTCAACAACTTTCAGGGTGTCCTGGTTTTTACTTTTTGAAATATGGCAACCCTAATTTATGTATTTGTTTAACATTTACAGTGCACCAAAGGATCTCGGGGTGGTATACATGGTTCTCCCCCTCCTCATGTTATCCTCACAACAACCCTGTAAGGTAGGTTAGGCTGAGAGACCGACTGGCGCAAGGTCACCCAGCAAGCTTCTCATGGCTGCATGGGGATCTGAACCCTGGTCTCCCAGCTTAGTCCAACACTCCAATCACTACAGATGGAGAAGGGAAGGCTGTGTGCCTGTGTGTACATGAGTGTGCAGGGTGGCTACACCCTCCTCTGGCCCCCAGAGAGGCCAGAGTGAATGTGGCCAAGGGTGAATGTGGCCCTTGTGCCAAAAAAGGTTATGCTGGAAGTGCAATGATCCTGCCCCCTTTCTCAGTTGTTTAGGTTTGCTTCCTTCTGCAGCAGCTAAGGTGCGGCGGCGGCGGGGTTGCTTTCTCTGTGATACCATCCGCCAGGGAGTCTTGAGAATCACAGAGGACTCTGTCCCCCACTCTGGGTGCAGTAAACAGTGCTCTGGACACTTTAAAGCTCAAGGGGCTCCTTGCAGCGTAAAGCAAAATTCTGCTTCCAAGTTTATTTTATTAATGTGGGTCCATCGCAAAATATCCAATACTGAGTACATGCGAACCTCACATTGTCAACAGCTTGTTCAAGTACCACATCCAAGGTACAATTACAATTTTTCCCTGTGGCTCAGACTGGCTGAAACCTGCCAATATCCTGGTTCTGTGCTCCCCGCCCCCTTTTCTTTTGAGAACAATCATGTTACTCATTTCCCGCTTGTAAAGCAATGGGCTAGTAAATCTGCAATGAGACAGCAATACTTTTATGTGGGGTGGGTGGGAGGGAAGACTGGGGGGGGGCGGCCTGGAGCATCTTTGGGGATGCCAAGCAGTGAGTCAGTGGCAGAGGCTACCTGGCCAAGACTGAAGTCTCTCCTGCCATGCTTATTTTCAGCTGCTCATCTAGCTGGAAATGGTAGGGAGCTGTGTGTTCTGGAAAGGGGTGCATGTATGTTGGCAGCCAGACGGCTCTCTGGGGGAAAGGGCAGCGGGTAAGATGTGACAGCTGCCCCACATCTTAGCCTCTCCCCTACATCCTCCCAGCCCTTTTGAGGCAATGCCGACATTACTCTTAAAGCTGAGCTTAGCACTTTGCTTCTGACTCAGCCCTCCTGGCAAATTGGGAGGGTTCATGAAAGCCATCGCAAAATTGCTAAACGTGCAAGGACCAATGCTTTCCATGTCACTGGTGGGAGTGGCAAGATGTCTTTCGCCTGCAGGGCACACATGAGCCCTTTACACGCTCAAGCCAACACAAGTACAGGAAGGAAAAGGCAGGCCGAGGAGGTTCCCCCTTCAGCTCTTTGGCTGTTGCAGCCAGAAGGGCAGGTCCTCTTTATTCCCTCTCTCCCACCTTCTTCTACCTGACAGGAGTCTGAGCCAGGGGCTTCCTGCTGGGACTTCCTAGATGCCCTATACAAATTGCACAGAAAAGGTGCAGCATGAACTTTGCAAGGGTTGAAGACTTCCTTCTCCTGAAGCAACTGGGAGATTTTTTTATCCATCCATCACCTTATTTATGGGTCTTCTTGCCCAACTCCACAGTACTTTAAATAAGTGTTTGTTACTCATCCTGAGCCCTTAGGATGTTACTGGGATAAAAATCTGAATTATTATGAATTGCACTGCACAATGAGGAAAGGGAGTTGGCTCGCACCCAAATGCCTCCTTACTCTTTGAGGGTGCCAAGGAATCCCCAGAAAAGAAACAGTAAAAAAATCCATCGGCCCAGAAAGCTGGTGGTGGATACTATTACTGTCCCACTTTCCTCGCCTCTGTGAAAAAGAGGTAGGAGGCCTCTTTCAGCCTCCATTGAGCCCAAAATATATGCTATTCTGCAGTGAAGCTTCCAGGACAGTTTTCAAAAACAAGATAAAAAACCCACAACACATAAATACATGGGAAGAGGAATCCCATACCCCTGTTATGCTAGACTGCAAGAGGAGTTTGGCTACTGGATCAGGTTAAAGGCCTATATAGTCAGGTATCCTGTTCTCATAGCAGCCAACTAGATGCCTTTGATGAAGTCCACAAGCAAGTCTGACTGCAACAACTCTCCCTGCTTGTGATTCCCCACAACTGGTATTCAGAGGCAGACTGCCTTCAACACTGGAGGTAAAACACAGCCATCAGGATTACATGGCTACACCAGGACTGGAGGTATGGTGCAAGTGTGCTCCTTCCCTGCACTGCCCCTGGCTCAGACCAGCAGAATGGCCAAACTGGAGTGATGTTCTGAGAAAGTTCTCTCTCTGGTTGCCTTAACAGGGCAACTGGTGGAGAGCCACTGAAGTTTGACCATATACCAAGGCAAAAAGGTAGACTCCTTTTGCTCCAAGAAACCACAGCATCTCAGACCTCCCTGTGTGGCAATCTTGAGTTCAGTCTAGAATGTTCCTCTTTCCTTCTGCACTATCTGTACACGGCAGCTGATTAATTATGGACCTGGAGACATAAACAACATTCATCCAGTGCCCTGCTACCACTGCCAACACAAAAGTATGGGGGCTACCTTGGATCGACTCCTCCAGGACACACTGTACAAACGGATGAAGTAACAGGGAACACAATTCTGTTGAATACAGGATGCCACAGTGCTCGTTTCCTAAGAAGACAGCCAGGGACACTGGCTGCCAGCTCAGTATTTGCATAGCATATCTGCCTGTCTTATACCAGATCACCTTGCCATTCTTCAGAAGGAAGTCAGTGAGAGATTGCTTTGTTCAAGGAATTAGTGGTGGCTTCTCCCAAAAGGAGAGCAGAGATGCTGACAATGGACAGGAGAGGAAGTGAGACGAAGGACGACGTCCAAGCAAATTGCACAGACCAGTATAACTGGCAATGAGACCAGGCCAATTCCAGTTTTCGGATGACCAAGAAGAATTCAAGGAAGAGCTGTGGCTCAGTGGTAGGATGCTTGCTTCGCATGTGCAAGGTTCCAGGTTCAATCCCCACATTCCCAGGTGGGACTGGAAAGGAACAACTCCCTGCCTGAACCCATGGAGGGCTGCTGCCAGTCACTGTAGAGGCAATCCTTGGTTAGGTGGCCCAATGGACTGACTCAGCGTAAGACTATGTACCTGATGTCAGCTGATGCTTTACTGTGCTCACATGCCCAGTATCTTCACGCTTAGTACCTTTCCAGAGCAACACTTAACTGTCTCCCAGCCACTTCTGGAGAACAAATGCCTCCTTCACCTGGGATAAGGAAAACAGCATTTGCTCAGCAGAGCCACTGAGCCGTGAAGCAGCATTTGAATTACTGGAGAGTCTGGGGTGTGGGGATACACACTTTTATTTTGTGTCAGCAACTTTAGCTGATTTTTAAAATGTAACCCAGTGGACGGAGCTAAAACTGGAGGGAATCAGGTTGTGGGGCTTCTTGATTTTATTAATGGCCACCCCTCACTCCTCTTCTTCCAGTAAATTGAGTACTGTTGTGAAACTCCACATCTCAACACACAAAAATCAAAAGTGGAAGCTGGGCAGAAGCAACCTCTCAAACACCTCCCATTCCTAGGAGTGAAGGTGGGGATCTTAGTGCCTCTAAACTAGAGGGGCTTTTGGCTTGATCCAGCCAGGTGATCTGTCCTTTTTAAAATTCATGTCCAAGCAGCACAACTTTCCACAGACAAGCAGCCTGGTGTTGGCCGCTACATAATTAGTCTGGCTAGACAGCAAAAAGCTTCTATTTTCATTCTCAGCAGGACTCAACACAAACAGCCAGATTCTGCCTGCTTACCTTGGATAGCAGAAAGATAAACAAAGGAATCCTCATGCTCCAAATTTTCCAAAAAAGCCTGGAAGGATAAAGTCCAAGAATCACCCAACTTGCATTCAAGTAGGATAGTCATCACAGCCTCAGTATCTCCTACATCCCTCATGTCACACACAAACCAAAAAATCCAGAGTTTTTGCTAACTGAAAACAGTCAGTGGTATAGAATCTGCTTTGCAGAAGGTGTCCCCAGGTTGTATCCCCAGTGGCATCTCGAAGTATTGCTGGGAGAGACTCCCAGCCTAAAACTGTGAGATGGACCAAGGGTCTGCCTTGTATAAGGTGGCTTCCTATGTCAGCTTAACTAGCAATTGACATCTAGGCAGGGAAGAAGGAATCCTGGAGGTTTTTGGAACCCATCATGGGTTTGACTGTTCTGACAGAGGGAAGGGTCAGATGCCCATGGTTAGAACTGGCTTCCTCAACCAATGGGAGAGAGGTGTCTCAGCCAGCATGCGGATGATGCCCTGCCACACCAGCCTGTGTTAACTCAAACTAGAAGTACCCCTGGCATGATGTACCAAAGGAAGAAAAGAGAGGGTCACACCTCACCAAAAAGGAGAAGGGTCTCCCTCACTTTTCAGGGCATTGATGACTACTATCTGTTGGAGAGCAAATGCTAGTGACTTAAAAATTTAACTTCCACATTATCCTCCCCCTGCGAAAAAAAGGCATGCAGCTATCTAGAAGTGGTTAGAATAGCTTTTGCCAACCCAGTGCCCTCTAGATTTGGACCACAACTCCCATCAGACCCAGCCAGAACAGCTGAGCTTGCTAGGGCTGATGGGAACTGTAGCCCAAAACATTTTGGCACGCAGCAGGTTGGCAATGGTCAGGTTTACTTAAACCACCAGCAATAGCCTTGCCTATGCCAGGATTTCAAAGTGAGTTTTTCCATGCTGGAACACCCTTAGTTAGAACGGCCATCACTAAAGGGAGTATGAAAGCAATGAAGGCACGCACACACTGCCGCCTCGTGGGTGTTCTCAGAGGGCTGACACAGTGTACTTAGAGTGTCTACCTTCAGCAGCTTCTCCTGAATCTTCAGGGCTTCTGAGTCCCTCTGCTCTATCAAGTGGGAAAGACTGCGCAAGGCAGCTGCTCGTGCTGGAATGTCCGGGTCATAAACTGATAAGATGAGTTCTTGCAGGTCCTGAGATCCACAGCCTGGCTCTGCAACAGATTCCCCAGCCAGAGGCCCTCTTGGCGGGTTGGAAATGGGATCTGTGCCCAAGCTGCTCTCCATGTGGTCCTGTGGCAGAGCCACCTTGGGCTTGGGGGTCTCTCTAGGGGGCCTCTTGGTTTGACCAAGAGCTCTTGGTTTGACCGCCACTCCTGCATCACTCTTGCCCAGGGTACTCTGTGCAGTAGAGCTGACTGTCTCTGTGGAAAAAGCTCCATGGGTGCAGATGGTGATACGCAAGTCAGCAGCAAGCTCCTGGATGACAGGCTCTGGATGAACGTGGGAGAGATCCTCCAGCAGGGGCACCAGCCCCTTCAGGGAAGCAAAGTCAGCCGGTTTCAGCTGCAGAGAGATCATCAAGCACGTTAGTCCAGCCACAAAGACAGAGGGAATCAGGGCTTCTCCTGAGAACTTTCCCCAGGGCTGAAGGGAGGCTGTGTTGGGAGAAGGAACTGCAGGAAGGAAGCTTTTGCTGTGGTTACCGTTATGGGCGTACATGAAGGATCTGGCAGGGGAGATAAGATCATGCCCCAAGCCTACAGGTGCAAAGAGCGGATGGGGTGGGAAAGGAGCCGCTTTCTGGGACTTGTGCTAAGGGCCTTGGGTACATCTCAGGTGGTGGATTGCAAAGTAGCTGAAGAGCAAGCCGGGATGGGCAGAATTCACAGTACATATGCTGGAAACTGTCCCCTTGAAATCTGGACAACCCACTGCTGCACCCAGCATTGTTACCACACCAAGAAGCATCTCCTCTCCAACAACTTATTTTTAAGTAGCTTCTTAATGTGGCATTATTATAGTAGTAGATTTCTGCAATTTGCCTTGCGTGTTAACCAGAGTGGAGGGAAATTATGTAAATAAGATCATCACTCAAGGGTTTTCTGGAAACCACATCAGACTTCAGCAAGAGGTGGTGCAAGTTTTGCTAGGGCCAGTGTAAAAACACAGGCTATGGGAGAGGAAAGAATACATTTATGTCCAGGACCAGACCCAGCAAGCAGCGACTTTTAAAACTTCCACTGTCATCTAGCAACAACCAGGCTATAACAACAATCAGGCTATGACAGAGGGACCCAGGGCCTGGCTCCACTGGCTCAGCTAAGAAGACAAGCCATCTTTAGGCTCTTTCCATTGCAGCTGGTTGTAAGAACTCTGTAACTAAGAACTAGTGCCTGAGTTTTCTTTTCCCTCCTTCTCCCTCCCATCCTTTTTCCTTTTCTGTAGTGCCTTTTACATTGTGAGCTATAAGACAAGGGTTGTCTTATCACTGACATTTGTATGCTGTTATGGAAGAGTGTTTTTTTCTAAAGCGTGGGATAAAAATGCTTCAAAATAAATGAACAAAATTTGAGGTTTTACCCCTCGCTCAACTTGTTTCAAAGTACTATCCACCTACCCCTAGCCAATCAAAGATGAAGTTGAATAACTTCAGCTCAAAGCAGCCTGTTTTTTGGTGGGGCTCCTGCCTACAGCCTCTTTGTAGGCCTACAGAAGCCAACTGGCACTTACAGCCTTTATTTCCAGCCTTTTAGCCAAAAGGGTTCTCAGAGCAACCTAAAAATATAAGTTCTGAGATGGTCCTTGCCTTCTGGTTCACAATCGAAAAAGACATGGCACATGAGGAAAAATGAAGAGGAGGGAGGAGGAAAAAATAAGCTCAAGCACAAGTTATTACAGTTCTTGAAGTGATAGCTGATGGCACTGGCAGTTCTAGGTACCTTCCCCTTGATAAAGAGCAGATCCTTCCCTGAAACACTCTCCCTCCTCTGTGATCACACACAGGAATAGAGCTTGTGACAATGCCCAGGCCAAGAGAACAGGGAAGCTCCTGGCACATGGTTCTCCCTTCCCTCAAGACAGCTGACTTTGTGGCAGTTCAAATCCTCGCAGGAGGATTTGATAGGATTGCTCACCTCTGTCGCTGATGCCAGTGACAGCTCTAGCCATCTCACCCTCACCAGAAGCGCTCTCCTCCTCCCACCCTGCCAAGGTTACATCCAGGAGCAGAACTTGCTCCATTCTGCCCCTTCCTCATGGAAAGAGAGTGCTTGCTCCAAAGGCACAAAGCACCTCACACGGGAGAAGTACTGCATCAGGCTCACTGTTCTCAGGTGGGGCCAGTTGTTTCTCAAACTGCATTAAAAGGCTGGGTACTGGGTGGGCATCTGCTATGTGAGCTGTAATCTATGCCCACATTAGGCTCCAGCCAGCACTGTTGCCTCTCCCAATGAAGAAAGCTGCAGGATGGCCACATCATGTGCCCTAAGCATGTGTGACTCCTCGCTCTGGCTACACATATGATGGTCTCTCTGTCACAGAGACGAGAGCAGGGGCACAACAGCGAACCAGCCCTGATCCCCCCGACTGTGCCCCATAGTCTCACCTGCACTGCCCCTCCTAGTATGGCAGCCACCAGTCCCATAGCCATGCTCAGTGTCTGGGCCTCCACAGTGCTATCCCCTGAGCTGCAAGTGAGACTTGCACAGGCCCGCTGCAGAGTTGTTGCCACGAATTCCACAACCTAGAGAGAGAGAGAGAGAGAAGCAAAGCGAGATTATCATGTCATTCGGCTGAAAGACTGCCAAGACCTCAGACACACTGTACATCTATCTCAACAAACTCTCCAGAGTGTAACCAGGAGCTTGTTTATACAATCAAAATTAAGGACTCTTATCGTGAGGTTATTACTCAGAGGATTCTGGGGCATTTCAGCTGCACTCCATCTCTGACAACCTCAGGCCACTTCACAGGCCACTGGGTTTCTGCAAGGAACTGCAATATCAGCAGCTCCCATCCTTGCCAAGGACCAGAAATTCTCCTTCTGCTGATATCAGCCTGGATTTGCCCCTTGACTATGGAAACAGTACCAGCAGTTTGGGTCTATCTTAATAAAGGTATTGCCCATTTGTGGGTTTTGAAACCATGTGCAGTAACGACTTGGAACCCCAGAGTGTGGGTTTAAAGTGCAGCAATGTAGGATTCTCTAGACATGAAAACAGCCATGTAGCAGAATGCAACTCACAGGGGCTTATTGTCAGGGATGGGGAACTTGTGACCCTCCAAATGCTGTTGGACTACAACCCCCCTCCCCCATCATCCATGACCACTGGGCATGCTGGTTGGTGCTGCTGGATCAATAATCTATGGTCCATTTAGCCCACTATTGTCTACATTGACTGCCAGGGGTTCTCCAGGATTCTAGACTGGGTACATTCTCATCCCTATCTGGAAACATTGGGGATCAAAACCAGGATCTTCTTCCATTGAGCTATGTCCCTTCCCAGCAGCTACCCAGATGCTTATGGGAAGGGACATAGCAGGATGCAAAGGCCATGGTTGTCCATCATTGTATGCACCTCTGAACATGAAGCTAGGCAGCCCTCTGGCAGGGAAGTCAAGGTCCCCTTTAATTTCTCTACATAAAATAAAATAAAATAAAATAAAATAAAATAAAATAAAATAAAATAAAATAAAATAAAATAAAATAAAATAAAATAAAATAAAATAAAATAAAATAAAATAAAATAAAATAAATAAAATAAAATAAAATAAAATAAAATAAAATATACCCCCAGGGAGCCAACAGATCTCCACTCTCTTTCTTAGGGCAGCAGCATGGCAAATTATTGTTAGTATTGGTTCCCTTTAGGCATTGCACCTATCTCTTTTCCTGATCTCAGAACAGGCATTCTTAAGCCACGTCCCAAGCAAATTCTCCCTGCCAGGTGTTTCTGGCACCAGGTGTATCTGGAGGGCAAAGAGGGAGGTGGCGGCAGGGAGTTTAGTAACTAAATCCATTAACCAGCCACCTCCTGGGGAAAACAAACTCCTTTGGGTTTCCTTGACATGCTTGTCTTTTCAACAAACTACCTAATTATCCAAGTAAAAGACAAAGGGAGGGAGGAAGATTAGGTTTTGTGCACTCAACAAGTCTGTTTTTGTGGGAGGCTATTGGATACTTTTGTTCTTTCTAGGTCTCAGAAGAAAACTTTGCACCCAAAGCAGCTTCTCTCACTTGACAGTTTTGCTCTCCCCCACCCAACCTGCCACCACCAAATCAAACAACCAGGCATTTTGAGCAACCTCCTCAGCTTTCTGAGGCTTGAAATTAACACAGCCCTTCCCCCACCCCTTTCTGCTGGCCACCTAGCCTAGTGAAGCTGGTGCGGCACCTACGGAAGCAGGAGGGGATTTGCTTCCGCTGTGACCACCCAGACTGCTCCCAAGAATCACTCAGCCTGGGGCCTCTAAAAAGACCTCTGCTGGCCCTGAAGTCACCACCAATGGGTGGTGTGGCAAACTCCCCTCCCAATTGCAGACTTCTTGTCCGATTGCAGCTCGGGAGACCAAGGCCTCAACGAACCTGTGAGATGTCTGTGAACAGCGCATCCGAGATCCTCTCGCACATCATGCCAACCAACTGCAGCACCTGCAGCTGCCTCTCTTGCTGCTCAAGGCCAGGGCTGCAGCATTGCTCCAGGTCCAGAGGGCTGTTGCAGGAGGAGAGTGGGGCAGACTCCATTTTGGAAGCACCTTGCCCAGCCATGCGTGTCAGCTCCTGCCAGAGGGAGGGGGGCAGAATGGAAGAAGAAAAACCCCCAGTCATTTAATCAGAGGAATGCACATAGGAAAAAGCACATATATATTGCTTTGGCATGTCAGTGCACTTTGGCCAGCACATCGCTGGTCAATGGGAAAGGAGGAGATCTACAAGTAAGCAGAGGCTTAATTTGTTCTATGAAGACAGCTTTCTGCTTTTACTTAGGTAGACAAGTTGCTTTGGGAAGTGATTTCTGAGGCGCATATACACGTACATATGACAATGATAGCAGCGTGCATCCTTCATCTGTGGTAAAAAGCTAACCAACAAATCCCCTGCTTCATCCCCACAGACATATCACAGTTCATTGAAAGATATTGCAAAAAAGTCCTTAAGAACCTTATACTGAGTCAGTATATCTAGCTCAGTATTGTCTACACTTACTGACAGTGTTTCTCCAGTTGCAGACTGTGGTATTTTCTAGCCCTACCTGGAGATGCCAGGAAATGAGCTTAAGACCTTCTGCATGCAAAGCAGGTGCTCTACCACCAAGCCACAGCCCTTCCTTGTGCCTTGCAGAGGCAGGAACAGGTCTAGGACACAGACAGCAGCAGAGGGAGCAGCTTTAGGGATGATTCTAAGCTATTTACCTGCATTTTTACATGCTTTTTATAGAGCAGTGGGGCATACTATGAATTATTAAGTAAATACTGGTATTGTTGGAATAGTAAACACAGAGAACAAATAGAGGAGGGCTGGATGGACACCCATCCACAAACAGGAAGCCCCCCTCACCTGGAGAGGGATTATTCACAGCTGTGAAACCCACAATTACACTTCAAAGATTCTCCTGTTGTCAAAACAGCCCCAGAAGGAACAGCAGTTAACCCTTTCCCACACTGACACTGCTGGCGTCTCCGGTCCTCTGTGCAGGAGGCAGACACAAAAAACCCTGCCATTAGCATCCATCTGTAACACTGCAATATTTGTACCAGAAAAACTTCACTGTCAGGAGTATGCACATACTTTAACCAGCTGCTTTCAATCAAAAAGGGCTCCAGAACATCTTTCTTCCCAACTATATGCCCCACACAAAATGACTAGAGCCATTCCTTGCTTTTTTGCATTTTAAAAGAACCTCACAATAAAGGAAGTTCACAACTTTCAACAAACAGGTCAAACCTCACATGCTTTGCATCTCCATCACTGACTCATCACTCACCAAAGACTGCCTTTCACAGAGCTGATGCCTGACTGTCTAGTTGCATCATTTTGCCTCTTGCATCTCTGAAAGTATCTTTGGGAGAACAATCACTCTGCATTAGTTAAATAGAGACTTGGGGAGGAGTTGAGGAACCCACTTTAAGTTACAAGGGTTGTTTTCTTTTTTGCAAACTTCTTAGTTTTTCCTCCAATGTTGCCTGCCTAAGGGTGGGGGTGTCCCTTAAAACCATAGATGGGCTGACAGCTCAGTGGTGGAGCATCTGCTTTGCATGCAGAAGGTTCCAGGCTCAGTCCCTGACATCTCCAGGTAGGACTGGGAGAAACTTCCTGCTTGAAACCCTGGAGAACAGCTGTCCATTAGTATAGCCCAGAGGTTTTCAACCTTTTTGGGTCCAACTACATTCTCTCTGTGGCACCCCTGTGGGGCTCAGGAGCCCAGTTATGTCACCCCTTGCCTGCAGAACCAGCAGCCCCTCACCACTTTTCGAACACCCTCCCTTGTGGAGTGTTCCCTCAACCTCCTCTCTTCTCCCCTCTCATCAGGAGTCCTCTGGGCTGCCACCCCTGGTCTCTGAGCAGTCCCCCATGCCCCAAAGAAAGGTGCCTCCTCACATTACCCCACAGGGGCCTGGAAAGCACCCCCTGGCCAGCCCCAGAGGCACTATTTGCCTGGGGAGCTTATAGCCAGGGCTGCTGCAAAAAACAGCCATGCAAGCCTTTGGAAGCCAGAGATGTGAGAGGACATCAGAGGAGGGAGGGAAGGAAAGAGGCACAGAGGCCACTGTTGCCTACAGCAGTGTTTTTCAACCTTTTTTGGGCAAAGGCACACTTGTTTCATGAAAAAAATCACGAGGCACACCACCATTAGAAAATGTTAAAAAATTTAACTCTGTGCCTATATTGACTATATATAAAGTAATTCTCTTGAATTTTTCAATTTTCCCCACGGCACACCAGGCAACATCTCGCGGCACACTAGTGTGCCGCGGAACAGTGGTTGAAAAACACTGGCCTACAGCACCCCTGACCATCATTCAAGGCATCCCAGGGTGCCTTGGCACACTGGATGAAAAACAGTGTAGCCACTACAGAGCTAGATGGGCAAGTAGTCTGACTATAAGGAAGCTTCCTATGTCCCTATGTTCAAGCAGGGAAGTATCTTTCCCATCTCACCTGTGGTTACCTGATATATTTTTTTAACCTGGAAGAGAAGACTCCTGCACCCCATGCTAATACATTATTAAGCAGCCAGAAGCAACTGCCAAGATGAAGCAGCCCAGATGCCAGAAGGCCCCCTACCTTTAGGCAACAGAGGAAGAAGTCTCCGGTTAAGCCACTGCTCTGGCAGTGAGAGAGCAGCTCCACAAGCTGCTCCAGCTGCCATTGCTCAGAGGACACCTTCTGGTAGAGAGCCTCGTCTTCATCGCTGTGAAACAAGAGGCAAAAGTTTCACAAAGGGGAGTCACAGCTCTCCTGGCAGCAACTCTGAGCATCTTACATTCCTCTTCCATCCTTCTGCAAGTGACCTCAGGCCAGCTTCTTAACAGAGGGAGGATCTTTTGAGCCACCAAGAGCAGGCAGCTGTGTTGCTAATCAACAATCTTAAGAAGCATTTGAACAGCTCTACAGCAGCCTTCCCCAACCTGGTGTCCTCCTGATGTTTTGGACTACAACTCCCATCAGCCCCAGCCAGAACAGACATGGCAGGAGTTGCAGTCCAACAACATGTAGAGGGCACCATATCCTGGGGTAATGTTTCACACTGCAAAGCCAAGAGTCCAGCAGTCTGCCTGGAAAGTTGATTTGAGAGGGTAGCCACCCAAAAGCATGCCTGCTCTCCCTCATTGTGTACAGGAAGATCACAGGCCTGTTGACAGCAATGCTCTGCAACAATGCTCTAACAGCATGCCATGTGAGCTACTTACTGGGAAAGGTTTTCTACTCCCTGCTACCTTGGTTAACAGGATTAGGTTTTGTGCTTTGACTAGCACAAGAGGCCCAAGTTTCCTCAGAGAAGTTTGTGGGGCTAAAATAATACACGAACATTGGGTTTTGCTGCCAGGTGTTTTTTGTTTTTGGTGTTGTTGGCCACCCTGGGAGTTTTTTAAAATGTAAGGATAGCACTCATGTTTAGAAAAATAAAAGATCATGGCATGGCAGAATGGCTAGAAAATACTTCACCAGCCTTGACCTTCCAGATGTATTAGACTGCAGCTCCCATTAGCCTCAGCTCTGTCAATATAGTCAATATAGATGTTGGGGCTGATGAGAGTTACAGTCCAAAACATCTGGAGGGCGACTTCCGGCTGGCGACGCCATAGCGGGTGGTCGGGGCTGCTTCGGCTGCGAGGCGCCCGATCCATCCCGGGGGTTAGGAGCCCCGCAACCGCAAAGCGGGGCTCCGGTTGGGGTGCGGGAAGAGCGTCCCGCACCCTGGGCTCCCCGGCTGCGCCCACGGAGGCTCCGAACCCTTCCCTTGCCCCCCCTGTAAAGGGGGAGTGGGGGTGAAGGGACAACGGAGCCGGGCTTACGGGGATATGCCCCAACCGGGATGCAAATGCGGCGACAAAGCCCGCGGTGAGCGTCTTAGTTCTACCTTTGAAGAATGGAGCCAAAGGAACCCGGTGGTCGTGAGTAATTAATTTGACCAGAAACTGAGCTTTTGGAACGATCCGGGGGGAAGGAGAAAGGCAGCCTGCCTTCTTCCCTTCGAGTTAAAGAAGCTAACCAATTTGAGTAACTGCTGCTACAGAACTGTTTCAATGTACTTAAAATTGATACATGAGACTGGCAAACTCTTTTCTTGGGAAGTAAATTAGTGGAAAATATCTCCATTTAAAGTTGCGGTATCTGCGCTCCAGTTTAGGAAAATGGCGACGAACAGAGAGGCAGGAATAGAAATCTGATACCCACTTCCTCCCCCTCTACCAGTATGCTGGGCTTCGTCCTTGAACTGGTACTGAACTCTGGACTAACGGACGAACAGAGGCTCACTGCTTTGAAGGTGGAACTGCTGTACAGGAAAGTCAAAGTCTTGTGTGGGGGTCTGAAAGAGAACCAATTGCCCACAGAGGAGGCTTTTAAAACTTTTAATACTTTGGAAGAAAGTCTTGCCAAAGAGCTGAGAGGGTGTCTGGGAAGATGGAGAGAAATGAGTGAGCTACTTCGGAGAAGAAACTCGCCTTTTGGGGGTGGCAGTCCCAAGGCGACGGTAAGATTTGTTATATCCAGTCCCCGAGGTGTGAGCTCGGGGGCCAGGGACAGAGAATTATGGTTTTTACAAGAAGAAAAGGAATGCTACAAAGAACCGGAGAAGCTGAGAGACGACGAGACGGACATCCTGGAGCTCGTGGCAAGGAGAGTTTTGGACTGTGCCTGGATCTGTGGACGCTTGGAGAGGGAAGCTACAGGGAAATTCAGTGTTGATGCCACCAGGAGAAGAATAATGGACAGAGGGGGTGTGGGGTGAAACACTAAGTAAAATTTGAAGTAGCCTGTCATGGAATTTTGAAATCGGAGGGTGAATACTGTCAACAATCTTTCTGTTTTATTTTTTGTTTGAATATGAAAGGAGATATTTTGAGTTACTATGTTATTAGCAGCAGTTTAAAGGATAGAAGAGATAGATATGATATAAATGATTGGTGAAGATTTTAATGGAAGAAGAATTATGATGAGATATTACTACGATGATGCATTGTTAGTTAAATGTTGAATATATAATTGTGTGTAACTATATAATTGAATTTGAATTTCAGGAGAAATGGTTATAAAATAGATTAAGAATATGAACTCGAAGGAGAAAGGGCAGGGGAAGTCAATGGTCAAGATATGGAAATAGAAATTTTCTTTTTAAAGAAAAGATGCAACAAGAAAACTTGACACTGTTTGTATTTGTTTTATCAGTGTATCTGTTTTGTATTTGTTTAATTGTAGGTGTGGGTGTGGGTATATGCTGTTATAAGAAAAAGGTCAATAAATTCTTATAAAAAAAAAACAAAACATCTGGAGGGCACCAGGTTAGGGAAGGCTAGGCTAAGAGATAAGGAAATTCCTCATCTGAATCTTGCCTCTGCAATACACCTCTCTCTCTCTCTCTCTCTGTCTCAGTCCCACATCTGCAACAGGGGAATAATCACACTAGCCTGCTTTACCCGGGCCGCTGTTAGGATCACAATGAGGTGAGTTAGGTGAAGTATTTTACACACATGAATGGCAAATTCATGGAAAGCAAGAGTGGAGGCTCAACTCTGCAAGTCAACTCACACTGCAAGCCCAACATTCAAGAGAAGGCAGAGGCAACTCTTTGGCAACACACTAAATCAGCTGAGGCTTGTGGCACTTTAAAAGGCTAGCAAATAAGGCACAAGTGTTCATGGACTGGAGATGTATGAATAGCTATCTTCAGTTGGCAGGTAAGGGTGTCAGGGGTGGGGAGGACGAATGTGAACTGGACACCAAATGGCTAAGAAATAAAAAAAGTCCAGTCTGTGACAATTATGTGCAAAGTGAAGTTACCATTACACCAGTAATTGGTGAAAACACCACCACCATAACATTATGAAGTTAATTAGCACCTTCAGCGAGACAGGAAACTACCATCTAACACAGGAATGGTTGCAAAAAGACAAAACAAAAATAATCCCAGGTTATAAAACACAGTGCTCATACATGGGCTTGTGAGTGGGAAAATCTGACATTGAAATTGGTTGAACAGGAAGGAAAAGGGGGGGGGGCTTGCCCTGCACACTTGAGAGGCCAGAGTGCACCTTCACCCACTCATTCTCAAGGGTTTGATTCAGGGTGCTGCGGGAGCCAGAGTGGGCCCCTTCAGCTCAGTCACGTATGCTGGGGTGAGGTAAGGGAGCAACTTTGACATTCTGTTCTCAGCACAGAGCAGCAATAGAGATCTGGCAGTAAATGTCTCCCCCAACCCACCTGAGTAGCACTGCTGCACTGAGTAGCAGCATGGCCTAGGCTGATAAACTAGACTCCAAAAACAGGGTTCCCCTTCTTTCCTGTTAGGGTTGCCATATGTCCTCTTTTTCAAGGACACGACCTCTTTTCATGGGTAGTGTCGTCATAGCAATCCATAGTTATCCATAGTTAAAAGTAGAAGTTGGCAAATGTGTCCTCTTTTTTGCTCTTCAAAATATGGCAACCCTACCTGTAGCCTGCCATTAGCATACTGGGAGTGTTTACCATTACTGCATGCAGCAGTCATTGGGGGTTCTTGGGCTGAGAATTTGAGACTTCACTTCTGTTCATTTGCTGACTCCTCAGAGCCAGCTCTCTCCCCAGCCCCTGTGGCTGACTGCTTTGTGGTTTTCAGTTTCAGTTACCTGAGCCTCTGGCAAGGAGAACTTTAGAAGGCCAAGATAAGGCCAACAAGAGCTCCAGACTCCCTTCTCTTTCCACTTTGATGGGTCTTCCATTTCCTTCCAGCATATCACTCCCCAGTGCTTGGGGCTTCACACTGTTTCATCACTTCATCATTACATCAGCACTCATTCACACAGAAATGAGAACATCAGAAGAGCTTAGCTACTGAATCAGGCCAAAGGGGGCTATCTGGTCCAGTACCTGGTTCTTACAGGGCCAACTAGATGCCTGAGTGGGAAGCCCAAAAGCAGGACCTGAGCACAGCAGCACTTGTGCCTCTTGTGATTCCCAGCAACTGGTAATTCAGAAGTAGACTGCCTCTAAAAGCAGAGGGAGAATGTAGCCACTGTTAGCCCTATCCCTTTGCGACCCTTCTGCAAATTGGCATGCGCATACACACAACTGCTCTTAAGGACACGTAAGTGAAGCAACACCTCCATACGTCCTGTTACTTGCTCAAAGAGCCAGACAGAAGCACTCACTCCACTTCACAGTCTGCAACCACTTATACATGAATGCAGGTGACACGAGTCTGCCCAGCCTCAAGAAAAGCTGTGGCCCTTTCCCCCCAGCATGACACCTGTGCCAACGAGCCTGAAGCTTCACAAACACCTAATCTGAAAGATTCACATTTCCAGAAAGGTATTTTTAAGGTGGTGTAGCTTGCTGTGTCCACTTCCAGAGAAGACACGGGACAGGCAACCCTGGAAATCAGACAGTCACAAGGCTCCATCTCCTCTGCTTTGAGAAGACCACCCCAGAACAAGCTCAGACACAACATCAGCCTGTAGCCGCACAGAACTGGAAAACCACATGCAGTTTCTCACCTGATAGCCTCTTTGATGGTGACTACAGCGCCCCCTTCACTGCCTGCCTGAAACTGACAGAGCGGATGGAGCAGGTGGGTGGCTCCTCCAAGCCTTGCAAGTCCTTCCAGGGTGGATAGTGCAGTTTGCCTCTCGCATTTCTCCAAGAACCATAACAGGATCTCTTGGCACGGAGTGCTACAAGGAAGGAAATGTGGCAATGAGTGACTGCCAGGCAGTCCAAGGGAGAACAAGCATGTACCAATCTGAACCTGGCAGGGTTGAAGAGAAAGGGCAGGTGAACCTGGAAGTGTCCTAGAGGCTCCAAATCAGGCAGTGGTCTTCTCTGTTGCTAGAATGGGGTATCTTCCCTCACTGCTCTAAACTGCTTCATCTAGGCAGCATCAGGGAATCCCAGGCCTTAAAGGAAGCTGACTTAGTCCATACCTTTCCTTAACACGAGGCCCATGTATTCCAGGAGAAGGGATCCTCAGGCCTGGGGGTTGAATGCAGCTCTCCAGGCCTATGTATCTGACCCTCAATACTCTCCCTAGGGCACATCTCACTGGTCATTTCACATAGGCCAGGAATATTTTTGCCTTGCTGGAATGTGTCTTTAAATTCTGATAGTGCCTCCTGCATGCCAAGACAGAGGACAGAGAAGATTGTGCGAGTGTGTGCAGAAACTAACCTACTGTACAAAGGTAACATTGCTCCACACACTTTTGCCTTTGGTCATGCCCACCACTGGCCTGTGGAAGATTCCCCAAAGGGAACACAACCCTTGGGCAGGAGGAGGTTCTCCACCACTGCTGTACCCCTTGCAAGAGCTCCCTAAGCATTTGCCCTTGCACCACTTGCACCATTAAGAAGTGCTGGGCTCATCATGCACGTTCCGAGCTGCAGCTGCCAACATTTAAATCCCATTTCCTGGACAAGTCCTGAAGATGCCTCTTTCTCATGAGAAGCAGCATCCAACTCCCAGAGATACGATCTGCCTAACTGCATCCCCAGCTTGTGCCAGCACCAACTCCTTAGAGCAGGAAGTCTGGTCTCCAGGTACTGCTGTGCAGCACAAAACACTGCCTCGTTGTCTGTGAATAGAAAGCAAGCCACACATACAGTACACACACAAAGCAGCAGCAGCAGCAGTAAGGGAGAGTCATCTGCCTGTCCTTCATGTCCTTGAAACTGCCCCCATATGAGGGATGTTTCTCCCTAGATGCAGTGGAAGGAAATTTTTTGAAATCAGATGGTCTTTGACTGCAGAGCCCTTCCTCTGGGCCACACACCTTACCGTAAGAAAGACACATTCTGCTTGGTAAAACACCAGAGGGAGAAGATGGTTCCTAGCACAGGCTGCAAGGAGTCCAATAGGAAAGCTGTGGGTTCATTGCCAACCACGTACACCTGAGACGAGAGAGGAAGCACCATGGGATGAGTGGATGGAGAGAGATGGGAAGCACATGACTGCCTTGCCTCTGGACTATGACTCACAGAAACACAGAACAGGGCTGGGCACAAGAATTGCCATCAACTTGAGAGGCACTGCTCTCTGCAATAACTGTTGAGAAATGAACATAAAGGTTATAGATACAGAAATGGGCTTGGAAGTGCATGGGCAATGAGAGCTAGCAGAGGTGTGATAAAACTAGACAAGCTGGGACCTATGCAGATTTCCATAACTGAAAGCTCATTTCTTTGCTCAGAATTCTGATGTATTTATGAGCCATACCTTGAAAGTCGAATGGAATCCGTTCCGGAAGTCCATTCGACTTCCAAAATGTTCGAAAACCAAATCGCGGCTTCTGATTGACTGCAGGAAGCTCTTGCAGCCAATCAGAAGCTGCAGAAGCCCTGTTGGATGTTCAGGTTCCCAAAAAATGTTCATAAACCAGAACCATCACTTCCGGGTTTGCAGTGTTCGGGAGCCAAAACATTTGAATTCCAGGGCGTTCGGGATCTAAGGTACGACTGTATTTGCCACAGTCTTGGGCAAAGGTGTCAGACTGCTCTGAGACTCTTTTTAGAACTACCATGGCCTGAAGGAAAGGCTGGGAACATCTGTGGCTGCCATCAACCCAACCACTAGCCATGCTGTCTGCTGGGAACTGGGAGTCCTACAACATCTAGAGGGTTACTGGTTAGTCGCATTGTCTTAGACCTTCATGGTATCCCTGGTCCAAGCACAATGGTGCCCTGCCCAGCACGCGCGCACACACACACACACACAAAAGCACCTCTGTGAGAAAGAGATTTCCGTTATAAAATATGGCCTATTATTTCCGCCTGAGCTAATCCCCCATGGAGCCACTCATCCTCAACGAGCATTATTTGTACTTGCTGCTTTCCTGCTAAAGGCCTGAGACGAGTTTCCCAGTCTGGCATCAGATGACACTTGGGAGGCAAAGCCCCAGAAACACCTTCAAGCTCCAATCTGCCATCTTAATCTCCCTTCTGTCAGGGCTCTAGCACTCTGCCATTAGCAATGGACCCACCCTGTGCTCCCAGGCATTTGCAGAAGGAACAGCGGCCACCGTGCGGCCTCTGGGACCCGTTCCTGCCTGCCGGCTCATTATAACAGATCATTACTGCCCAAGATGCTGTCGAGCAATCACAGTACTTAAGAGCTCAGACTGCCAAGGTGTCTGCCAAAGATCTCAGCGCTGCTGGCTTGTGGCTTGGCTCTGACACATGGGATTGAGCTGCCCAAAACGTTGGAATCTGACCAAGGCAAAGCAAGCTGACCTCCAGAGAAAGAGAAAATTGCTTTACCTGTTGTGTCCACATAACTGGCTAACCTGGATACAGCTAAAAGGCCATGCTGTTCCTCATCCTGCTCCAAGGGAGCACTGCACAAACTTCATCCAAGGCGGATCTAGGAGAATGCAACTGGTTCGGTCGCACTGGGCACTGAGCTTTTGGGGAGCCTCAGCAATGATGTCCAATTGAAGGCGAGAGGCCACCAAGGTCCACCACTGACTGCATCTATCCGTTTCATCAAGACTGAGGGATTTCTAACCCCCTCTTCAAGAGCTGGAAATCAGGAGCTTGGTAGGGAGACACTCACCCTGCAGCATCGGCTACAACATGGGCTTTAAAAGACAGGCAGACAAGCACTGGCCGCACTGGACACTGACAAGGCAAAGGGGCTCCAGTTACCTTCCCACAGTGATCTCTGCTGATTTCCCCTGCCCAGGCCAGAGTGTGCAGAGCCATGAGGCAGTACAGCCGCTATTCGTTTCAGTGATTTCTGCTTGCTTGGCAAGCCAGTCGGTCAGATCCCTATCCATCTACTTTAGACTGCTGATTGTCCCATGCAGAAATTGCAGATTCTGATGCAGGCTTGCCAGTTATTATATTGCTTGGCAATGAATTGGAAAAATGAGCAAAAGATTATGCTTCCAAAGTGCTGGGCTAGCACCACCATATGAGAAGGGGAATTACTCCTAGCAGAGCAGAGCATGAAGGGCAAAGCGGAATGCACACATGCGCACGTGCGCGCACACACACTGTCATCCTAAGCATGGATACTGTGATGCAGAAGCATAACTGAAGTTAATTTCCACCAGTTCTAAAGCAAATGCACTTATAAACTAACCAGGTAAAAAGCATAGGTGAAATAAGAGGCCTGCATTTGGCAGACCAGTTTGTACAGGGCACAGCACGGAGCAAGGTCTGGGAGAATATGGGGAAGAAGGGCAGCAAGACTGTTATGGGGCAGCAGGTCACCATCAGTGTTCAGGACTTGGAGGTATGGGTGCTCTCAACAGCTAGGAAGCTAATGTAACTGCCTCAGTTTTGGTTTTGGAAATACTGAAAAGGGCAGCTCAAAGAAGATTAATTTACTCCTTCAAGGTCTCCAGCTGCAGCTGATGCTTCTTTTCTTTTGTCTCCAGGTGTTTAGCCACTGGGCGCAAGCACCTAATGTTACTCCTTGAGCACCATTAGTGGCATTCAGCCTTCCCTGCCCTGATGTACTCCAGATGGCTTGGACTACAACTCCTATCAGCCCCAGCCAACACAGCTGCAGTCCAAACCATTTGGTGGGCTCCAGGATGGCGAAGGCTGCTATAAGGTGTTTGAAGCACCTGACTGGGATGCCAGTGAATCAGCTGCCTTTATATATGGTCCCACATCGCAGGCAGAGCAAGGAAGGACACGACAAGGATGCAAGTCTTTTACTCAGCTCAGCTTCTTGTGCAAGCACTGAACTTGCAGCAGCATCCAAGGGAGGCTTTGCTTCCTGAGGGAGGCAACAGCAGCTGGACCACCTCTGTGCAAGGAGGTGCATTGCTTTTGGAAGGAGGTCATAGTGGCACTGTGGCATGTGACCCATCAGTTGGCTCTCACTGGGGGCACCCAGCTAAGCTCTTTAAACTTTGCTTAGACACAAATTTTGTTTCCCCAGGGAAAAGGCGGGAAGCTGAAGAACCATCTGTTCTGGTGGTCCAACTGAAAAGAGAACTTCTTGAAAGGGTCACTTTCCCTGCTTGCAATATTCAGTTTTAGCAAGGCACACAGGAAGCGAGGTTAAATAATGTACCTTAAGCACACTTTCCACACACTCACTGAGCTCCTCCTCTTTCACCAACACAGTCCCTGCCAGCAGCTCTTTCAGCAGCACTTCTGAACAAAACAGAGAATAATAAGATCATCAAAACCCATCAAAACAGGGGAGGCTGACACTGCAGGCTGTGTCCAACTCCTCAAAAGCATTTTTGTGGGGTGGTAGCCTTCTAATAATAATTTATTATTTATACCCTGCCCATCTGGCTGGGTTTCCCCAGCCACTCTGGGCGGCTTTCTCAACAGAATAGTAAAATGCAATAATATATTAAACATTACAAGCTTCCCTTTTATATCAGTTATTTGTTTATTTGTTTATTTATTATTATTTATTTAAGGGTTTTTTTAGACTGACTGCTCCCATGGATCGCTCACTATAATAATGCCAAAAGATTCAGTAATGGTGGAGGTTTTAAAAAAACAAAAAAACGTAGTACAGAATAGCTGATGGGACCCCCGGGTATAGGGTGGTATATAAAGTCAATAAATAAAAATAAATAAAAGTCTTTTGGAAGGCAGATCTCACCATGACCACTTTCACAATTCTCCCCCATGAGGACTGACCATGGGTCATTGCAGCCCTAATAGGGCAACCCACCTCCTGTAATCATGGTAGGGTGCTCAATGCATCACGCTATTATGGACTGCTCCATTTATTGCAACACAATAATGGCAACTGAATTAAACAGAATGGTCCATAAAATACAGAATGAGTTACTTGGAACTCTGCCCAGTTTGTAACGGGCTGCTAGGAGAGAGCCCGCCAAGCTTCTGTCACTGAGGAAATGAGATATCCAAGAATCACAGAGCAAATGATTCCAAGTACTGTAATGAAGTCATTGAACAAAATAAGAAAGCCTGAACCGATGAGGTAGGACAGGTACAAAGAAGGCAACCTGCCCCTCTCACAGAGGCCACCAGATTCCTTAGTCTGGTCCAGGTGGCTGAGAAGAAGGAAGCGGTTACCTGTCACATCATCTGAGCAGCGCAGGAGGGGCTCCAGTATGGGACGCAGCAGGTACTTCTCTGCTTGCTGGGGGTGTTGTCTTGCCATGGAGAGGACAGTCATGGTGGCAACTCGCTGGAACTGACAGGCTGTCAGCTTATCCTGAATGAGGAACAGCTGCAGAACCTGGGAGAGAAATGGCACACAGAATGCTCTTTAGCTGCTGCTGGGGGCTGCATCTGCATTGCTCTCCAGTGCCGTTTATTCCTCGGTCACTGATCCTTCGTTAAACAGTGTTTCTAAAACCATGCGTGTGCTTCTCATTGTTAATAGGCCAAAAAAGAGAGAAGCAAATGCAAGCATGCCCTTTTTTTAGTAATAGGCCTATAAACGATGAGAGCTTGGTATTAGGTCTCTTCAGCCTGGCTTTTGACAGCTGAGGTATGTGTTTTCAGGACTTGCCCTATTCCTGTGACTGTCCTCTGTTTTAACTGTTTTTAATTCTGAATTTTAAACTGTTGTAACCTGCCCTGGGACCTACTGGTGTAGGCTTGGTAATAAATGTAGTATGTTACTACTACTATTGCTATTACTATTGCTACCACCACAGTTACTGCACATGCTGTAAAGGGAAACGAAGGGCAAGTGGAGCTCATCAACCTGGGAAGGTAGCCCATCTAGGAGAAGGAAAACTCTGATCCTAAACCTCCACTGCATTGTGGATATACTCATTCATGAGAAAGGCTTTGGGAGTAAACCCTGAGGAAAAATCCACACCCATTGCCTTGTGGTACATCTCTGGAAGAAGAAAAGGCTAAGGAGTAAACCCTACACAAATCCACTGGAGTCCCTATGACAGTTGGATGGCATCTTATACATCTCCTTCCAGCAACTCCTGCAGTCAAGTAGGTGACAAATGCAGGCGATATGCTCTGGTTTCCTTTGGATCACATTGGCAAGGCCAAGAGGGCAGCGGTGTGTGTCCTTGTCATCTGGGCAGCCCAGGACCTCCATACACACTGCCCAGGCTTGCACTCCGTAGAGGTCACTTCAGTGCTGCAAACACAGCAAAAACAACGCAGCCACAGTGGGCAATGTGGTTCTCCAGCAGTTTGAGTTCACCCCAGAGGTGCATTTCATTGTCTCTCAAGACAGATGGATGCCACCACTACCACTACCAGCCCCTGCAGGGATGATGCCCCTACTGGAAGGCCCTGCACTACAGACCACCACAGAATATAGATAGAATAATGGAGGGGAAGGTGGGGGGAGGACATACCTGTGGGCACACCTGTTGGCAATAATCCTCCAAGGACAAAGACTGCTGAGGACAAGTGGAGAGGATCCTGGCCACAGTGTCACACTTCCGCCAGTCAGCTGCTGCTGCTTCGGCACTGCTGCCACCTGCAGCCCCAGCTGGAAGGCACAAAGACAAGAAAGACTCTTTGTTAGGCTCTAGGATACTATGAATATTCCAGCTGATGCTCATTCTGAATTGTAATGCATTCGGATGACCTGCTCTAATCCCTAGGGTGCCTGTATATAGGAAGGTACCTTATGCAAAGTCACACCAGTCCACAACTAAAGGGCATGCATCTCTTAAGCATCGTGTTCTCACAGTGTCAACCCAGATGCCTCGATGGGAATCCCACAAGCAGGACCCGAGTGCCATGGCAACTCTCCTCACTTGCGATTCCCAGCAACTGGCATTCAGAGGTCCACTCCCTCCAACTGTGGAGTTGGAACAAAAGCATCATGGCTAGTGACCACTGATAGCCTTAATCTCCATTAATTTGTCTAATCCTCTTTTAAAACCATCCAAGTTGGTGGCCATCACCACATCTTGTGGAAGTGAATTCCACAGGAATCTTCCCAGCATTCAGCTTCACTGGGTTCTAGTACTATGGGAAGGGAAGTAAAACCTAATTTCCATCCATCTTCTCCCATGCCAGGCATAATTTCATACAGTGGTACCTCTGGTTACGCACTTAATTCGTTCCGGAGGTCCGTTCTTAACCTGAAGCACCACTTTAGCTAATGGGACCTCCCGCTGCCGCTGCGCCACCAGAGCACAATTTCTGTTCTTATCCTGAAGCAAGATTAACGGAGTATGTAACCTGAAGCGTCTGTAACCCAAGGTACCACTGTAGAGTTCTACTGTGCCCCATTCTCCATGCTTACTCATAGCTTTTCTTATGTTATCATCTCACTCACCTCCTGCTCCCTCCAGGATGCCACGGACTACAGCCTGAACACCACCCGGTCTTATCAGCCTCTCAGAGAGCAGCTGCCCACAGAGATGCCGGAGCCAGGCTGGGGCTGGTGCCAGACCATGCTCACTGCTGCATCCACTGGAACCAGAACCCTGGAATGGTCAGGAGGGAAGAAGAGGACAAGTAATGGGTTGCAGAGCCACACCAGTGAGCACACTTAGATGCCCCAGGAAGCAGGGTCCACCTGCAGTACCTGTTTGGGTCCACCTTGCAGCAGCAGCAGTTCTCGAACCACCAGCGGCTGGTAAACTCTGTCTAAAAGGCCTTGCAATGCCTTCCTGCAGCTGCTTCGCTCCTCTTCTGTAAGGCCCTAAAAAAGGTTGCATAAAACAGCAGCAGCAGTAAAATTAATTGTACAGTATGGCTTTGACTCCCTCTACTGGGCAGTCGGCAATGTGCTGAAATTTTCCACAAAGGTCTGCATTCCTAAGCAGAAGACATAAGATCAACCTCCCCACAGCTTGCTTTTCTTCTTTTCTGAAAGGCAGCTGCAAAAGGACAGCAGTCTGAGTTAAGAGATGTGGGAGGCCTGCTTAACCCTCTTCCTTTCTCCAGTTTTACACCAAATCACCATATTTAGCTACTTTTCTCTCAAAAACAGCCCTTCAGGTTACTTAAAACCAATCAACAAACTGTTCATACTCCATGAGTAGCATCTAGTTTGGCTCCTGCTGGTGAGTGCCTTGGGTACTTGAAGAGGGTTACTGCACTGGTGCAATCTTGTTTGCACCTTGTGGTCTGTTTGGCACAAACTTGATGTTGTCATTCGCAATGTTCTGTTGTGTCAACATTATCTCAGTGCAGAGAGAGACCTTGTTGAAGCGGACAAGTTTGCACATAGTCTTAACAGGCCCATGTCCAACCTGAGCAAAGTGTCACATGATGTCATTCCAATGTCCCATGCTGCTGCAAGTGATGTAAACACTGAGTGTTTGCTGAACTGCTACTGCTTCATAGGTTGCATCCCTCAAACCCAGACACCATCACTTGTACCAGTCCAATGTTTGAGTTTCACAGAAGGTCCCAGCAGGATCATGAGGATGAAGAAAATAATAATTTCATACTGTATCATTTTGATGATTCTGTTTTCTTTTGAGCCTATGGCCTAGCTAAACTGAAAAGGCCTGTGCTTGCCTGCTTTTACAGTACAGAACTAGCTGCTTTTAGGTACTGCATGTACCGAATGTCCGTTACAGAACAATGAAAAGAATAAACTGTTAGAATCTATGGTGGCCACTGTATGCATGAAAAGAGAATCAGCTAGGCATGGCAATTGTGATTAATCTTGAATTGTTTTATAGACGGATCAAATAGCATATTGGGAGACAAATGAATGAATAGGACAATTAGTCAAAGTCTCAATAAAGAAAGACACTGAAAAATGGTTATATATAATCACATGATATTATGATGAGGGCTGATCTGAAGAGCCAAATTATTTTGAATGGTTCAGAGTGGTGACATTGTGTTGCAACTATTAAGACTGCTGCGATCCTTTAATTGGAAGTGTATAAAAACATTGCTTTGGATGTGGTTCTTCACAGCCTCCTTCTTATTTTTAAAGGCTGTTTCTATCTGTATTTCAATAAAGGCCTATCACTTGGAGCCCGCATCCTTTTCTTTTGGGTTTCTGGGAGGTATGACACTCTCTCTTAAATTTTCTAAGGAGAAGACAGATTAGGATTCACCTGTCACACACTCAAAACCCAGGCTTCTCAAGTAAATATCATTGTCCCTTGAAAACTTTTGAAGATGTCTGACAGAAGAGTGCTTCTTTCAGCTAAGCTCCAAAAGTGATACTTACTTGTTTGTTCAGCACTATTAATGTCCACAGCAGTTTGCCAAAAAATGACAAAGGTTACGATTTGGAAAGTTATCAAAAACACTTTTCATCAAGAGATGTGCATATTTAAGTGATGCTCTATAAAAATGTTGAGATGCCCATCCTGACTATTCAGAGTTCGTAACTGGTGCTAAACAAAGTATACTCTTTATGCCACAGATGTGCAACCTGTGGCCCTCTAAACATTGCTGGATTCCAACTCCCTTAATCTCTGACTACTGGTCATGCCAGGGAGGGCTGATGGGAGTCCCACAACATCTAGAGGACACTAGGATGGGGAAGGCTGAACTACACACATTTACCATCACACCAGGGGCTGATGCAAGTTGGAGTCCAACAGCAGCAGAAGGGCACAGCAGGTTCCCAACCCTGAATCCAAGCTGACAACTCACCATCTGCTCCTCTGAGGGCTTGGCTTCTTCTTCACCCTTTCTTCTTGCTGGACAGAATCCGAGCTGGCACAGCCCCGCCAGGAGATCCCCCAAGTGACGTGTGAGAATGAGTCTGCTCAGGGATGTGTGATCAGCGACCTCCATTAGGACAGTGCAGATCGCATAAAGCCGGCGTGTGGCACTGGAAATGCATCTGGGTGAGGCCACCTCTTGAACCAGGGCACTGAATTCTGTCCTGCTTTTCAGGGGAAGCCCAACTCCAGGCAAGAGATATGGGCAAATGCCCAAGGTCACAACAAATTGTAAGGCCACCTGCACAGTTTTCTCCTGGGCAATGCTGAGGGTGTCGGGACTCAGAGGAGGTGCAGCTTCAGCTGTCTTGGGGTTTGGCTGAGGTGGGCAGTAAGTTGTTGCTAAGAGGACCATGCACTGCTTGAGACACAGCAGAAGGAGCAAGACATGGCAAGTAAAATTCCAAGGCACATCCGGGCAGGACGTCAGGCACTGAGCCTGCTTAGAGACCTCAGTTCTCAACCTCTGCAGTTCATCCCAATGCGGGTCCTGGGCAAACTTCTCTTCCAAAATGGATACATTGAAGCGCAAAGATTCCAGCAAATCAACATGCTTTGTTGACTGCAGAGGGCCTGAATCTGTCCCTGGAAAGAAAGACAGACAGACAGTTGATCACAAATATATCTATACCACCCTCTAAAACGGGTTTGAAATACAACCGCCCCCCCCCCAAGAAACACTGGAAATTATGGTTCTGTATGCAGACTAGGGATCTCTAATAAGTCCATAACAATGGGATATTTTGCTCTATTTGATGAGAATTTTATGAGATGTTTTAAAGGAGCATGCTGCTCTTTGTGCCAGAAATAATCTCCAATTTTATTTCTAATTTTGTTGGAATGGTTTTTTTAAAATGTCAGACAATAATGTTGCTGAACACATTTGGTTTGGAGCTGCATCTTATTACATAGATATATTTGGACCCTTTGCCAGATTAAAGAGCCTAACAAAGCATTCCTTTCTTAAATCAGCTGAATAATGCCTGACCTACATTGCAGAGTTGTTGCCAGGACAAGACAGAAAGTAGTGAAAAGACAAAGCATGCAGGCCATCGTTTGCTTCTGGAAGCAGAATGGAAGACTTACAACTGTCAATAAAATAGGAAGCTGCTCTGCAGCCTCCAATGCTTCGCAGATGAAATTAGGGTCACCCATCACAACAGCTGCTGGGGAGCAGGAATGAGCTTTGGTCTGCAAGCCCCTGCTTGTTCCTGCATTTCTGATCAGATCTAACAGAACTCTTATATTTTTTCCACCCCAAAGTTTCTCCTCTCCCTTCTGGGTTACAGCATAATCTTAACCATGTCTACTCAGAAGTAAGTCAAAGGACATGGGGCATATTCCCAGGTTAAGTGAGGCTAGGACTGCAGCCTTTGTTTTTCTGAGAACCCTGAGTTGTCTTGCTCCGTCTGTCCCCCCCATTCCGCTTTTTGGACCGCCCCACTTTTTACCATTTCATGGGTTCCTGTAGGAAGGTGCCAGAGTAAGACCATTAGTTCTGCTAGCCCAGTGCCTCTACTCTGACATTTTGTTATTCTTTTAAGTTGTGACAAGCCCTTCTCAGTTATTTTCAAGTGGGATTCAAGTGGGCTGTCTTTCTCCACCCTATCTGCAGATGTTGTCAGGGATCAAACCTGGGACACCTTCTGCACATGACACATGTGCTTTGCTACTGAGCAGCTACTGCTGTGGCCGTTCCCCTAAAAACGAAGCAAGCTTCCAGTCCTTATGGTTCTGGATGAAGGGCTGATTTAAACAAGAACATAGGAAGAAGCTACCTTACACTGAGTCAGACCTTTGGCCCATCGCGACCAGTACCGTTTGGCAGCGGGTTTCCAGCAAGGGGGGACGGCGGGTGATAATTTTGTACAGTACAGTGTATCGCTTTGAGCTCTTGGGATACAAAGGTATAAAAATAAATAACATAACATAAAATAGCAATACGCGGCACACCACCCCCTAAAACTGGCCAGAGGGGATTCCCTGGAAAGACGGGATTTCTCGGAGGGAGGCACCGCCGCACCACACCCGCCCCAGTACACCGTCTCCAATGAGGCCGTTCAGCTGCGGGAGCGACCAGGCCGCCTGCAGCCGCAAAGGTGCAGAAGCCCTTGCCTCCAAAGCCCCCACCCTCTTCTCACCGGCAGCTTTGGCTGTCCCCAGTAGCAGCTCCAGCGCCTCAATCACCCGCCTCAGCACCGCCTCGCTCCCGGCCATCGCAGCTGCTTCACGCGTTGCTTCTGGCCGCCATCTTAGGAAGGTCGGATAAGCCGAGAGAGTGCCGTCATTTTAGGAAGGTCTGACGCCACATTTCGCCATCTTGGGAAGGTCATGAGGTACGCGAGCGAGTATAAGGAGCCCTGAAGTAGGCCACCATTATGGGAAGGTACGATACATGAGGGTGCGTCTCCTCTGGACTTAAGGGGCTCTCTTAGTAGCTTCTGGGTTTGGAATCGGCATCAGTGCGGTTTTTTATTTCAAAGTGAGTGAGTCCCGGATATCTCTGGCAGGCGCTGAATAGGCTCATTAACATCCGCACCGTATTGTGGCTTCCCCCAAAGAATCATGGGAGTTGTAAGGATGCTGCGAATTGTAGCTCTGTAAGGGGGTGAACTACAGTTCCCCAGATTCTTTGGAAGACGTCGTGTGGTTTAAATGTATGGTGTGGGTGTATTTGTTCAGCGTCTTTCACGTTCTTCTGTGCCTTCAGCGTGCATGCACCTAAACTTTGTACAGTATAGTATTCTGAAGTGTTCAAAGTGATTCACGTGCATTACCTAGTTATAGCCCATACACCAACCCTTCAGGGTAGGCCAGTATTATTATCCTCTCCCCATCAATACCCTATTATAAACAGGAAGGCGGAGGCTGAGTAGGACCATCACTATCATTAGGTGGATTATTAATATATTTCATATAGAGAGATTTATGGGCTTATCTTTCTGAGGTGCCAAAATAACGTGGCCAACCTTGGGTTTTAAGCACCTTAACCCAGGGCAGGAACATTTGATGTTCCACCTCTGCTGAGTTCATGGCAAAGGGGGAAAATTTGAACTAGGGACTTTCTGGCTCTCCTGCATCTTTACTCCTTAGTTTTACAATATTTTAAAGCCATAAATAGTCCTACATCCCCTTGGCATGGGCTCAGCATGTAACATGTAAATGAATCTATTTATTTATTTTTAGCTGGCAAACCAATCCTCAGCTTGGAATGATTATGTTTCCAGCACAAGCCTCTTGCAAATTACACACACTTTAAACTCAGCCTTGGCTTGGAACAGGTAGGTCCTCTCTTGCATTTATTCTTTTGGGCACAATAGGAAGACTGAGCAAGGGATACTCAATAAGTTATAGTTTAGTACTTGTCTTTGCTGGATCTGACAGAGCAACCTTCTCCAATGGGGGAGGCCACCTGTTATACTGTATTCCATTCCCAGGGAGACTTGCCTGGTGCCACAACTATTATCCTTTCAGCACCAATCGTCTTATTGTTATACTATATTGGGGCTTTTTAGTTTAGAAGAAAAGGACACATTCTTATGATAAAGGTGTGTAGAATTATGCATGGTATGGAGAAAGTGGATAAAAAAAGTTTTATCCCAGTCAGAATACTAGACACTGGGGCTAGCCAGTGCAACCGAACAATGGAATATTGAGGATGAACCAGAAGTACTGAACACAACATGTAGTTAAACTATGGGAATTGTTCTTACAAGATGTAGCGATGGCCACCAAACTGGATGGCTTTAAAATAACAGGGTTAAACAAATTCACGTAGGATAAGGCTCTCAACGTCTACTAACAACACTGGCTATGTTCTTCCACTGTTGGGCATAGGAAGTGGGGAAAGTGCTGCTGCATCTAGTCATCCAATGTGAGAATAGGATGCTGGACTAGTGTTATATTGTAAGAGATCCAAAACACTGGAGACAAATGCTGCAGCTTTTTTTATTTCAGGAACTCACTCAGAACTGAAATTAAAGCTAACTTTGCTCTTTTTATGTTCCTCAGGAATCCTTGTTATGCCTTTGAGTCTTTGACTATAAATCCCAGTACACAGTTCACCTACCACAATACCAGAACTAGAGGGTCTCTGGTCTGACCCAGCAGCATTATTATTATTTTCTTAAGGGTTTCCTACCTTGTTTTTGTAAGGAGTCCTGGAAACTACTGAAAGGCAGCTCATAAATCCTTTAAATAAATAAGGAATATGGCTGATACATTTTAATACATTTATTCTGAGTCAGGAACATATTGCAAGTTTAAGAGGTTGACCAATTTGAGAAAATGATGTAGAGAAATCCAGCAACAAACAAAAAGACCATTTTTTAAAAATACATTTTTTATTAAAATCTTATTAAAAAGGAATCACATAAAATAAAGCGATAAATAATGGCTTTAAGGCATGTTCCCCTCCACCTATCTTCTAAACATTACATATTCAAAAAGGTAAGCTAAAACCAGAGAAAGCCACTTTAAAAAACAACAACAACCCTATCAATTGTACAGTAATCATATAAAGCACTTAACTCTGAAAAACACTTGGTAGGAAAAAAACTGGCACCTTCACCAGAATGTCCACCTAAAATTAAAAATGGATTTCTTGGCTGAGAAATGCATAAGAAGAAAATGTACACCTTATTCAACTGCATTTTATACACACAGAAAGGGACATATATGAACAACAGTACACAAAAAGATACAATCCATGGCATAAAGGATTGAAACTAGGTTTTAGACATGGTTAGAGATAGCATGAGCATATGTCTGCAATATTATGGGAGGTCCAAAAGGTCACCAAGAGAATGGTCAAGAGGTCAGTGCTAAGGCTGCAGAGCAAAGGCACTTGGTATCAGCTGAATCAGGGACCCCTAAATATTGGTCTTCCTCCTCTGGGATTTCTTGTCATCTGCTCCCTCTTAAATCTTGCTACTGTCTAGGACTGCAATCCTACACACATTTGCCTGGGAGTAAATCCCAATGAACTCAAAGGGGATTATCTATGAATAGACACATACAGGATTACACTGTAAGCATTTGGAATAATCACAGCTGTTTTAACTGTACACTAAAAACAGCACTCCTATGAACTCAGTAAGCCCACCAAAATCCTGCACCAAGGAAAAATGAATTATGTAGTGTACACCACATACTGTATATCTACAGATAAACCCTGTATATTGGGGATAGGGAAACTTTCTGATCCATGGGCCAGATCCCAACCTTGCAGGAAAAATTCAAAACCCTGGCAGGCCAGGTTTGGCCCACAGACCAGAGATTCCCCACCCCTCTGCTCTACAGCATATTCTGTTCCTGCTGTTTTTAGGGAAGGGCAAAAAGATTTGCACCAAAAGCCTGCCTCATTCCCTATATGCTAGAAAACCTGCCTCGGCTTCCACTATGTTAATCGGACACCATCCATCTTTGCAGCCAATTGCCCTCTGAAAAAAAGCCAAGATTCTCCAGAGGCCTAAAGCTCTTCCCCGAGTTCCAAATTTCACATTTGTGT
The DNA here is from genome assembly GCF_009819535.1 of Lacerta agilis. NCBI lineage: Eukaryota > Metazoa > Chordata > Lepidosauria > Squamata > Lacertidae > Lacerta > Lacerta agilis. The sequence goes on along the minus strand of NC_046319.1, from coordinate 39,222,636 downwards.
TACACTTATACAGAACTGCTGGATACACTCAGCAAGCCCTGGGAATAAATCTTTGGTTAGTGCTTTGGAATGACAGTGGTAGAAACACCTAAAGTGCATTAGTACTAAGGGTGCCCAAAAAGTTAACAATTTCAGACCACATAACTTAAGCTGCATTTCACAAAACTGCTAGGCTTGAAGTCATACCTAAAATATTCCTTAAACTTTAGCCTATGCATTAGAAAACAGTGTTCTATTATTACTGTATTAATAAATCAAGTATGTTTGGCAAATTGCCTCAGAGGCTCTGATAGTGATAAAAAAACACCTTTGAAGTTTCCATACAATGTAGGCTCTTACCCAGGCATCCCCAAACTTCGGCCCTCCAGATGTTTTGGACTACAATTCCCATCATCCCTGACCACTGGTCCTGTTAGCTAGGGATCATGGGAGTTGTAGGCCAAAACATCTGGAGGGCCACAGTTTGGGGGTGCCTGCTCTTACCTATATGGAAATCATAATCTTTGGTGAACAAGGGTGGAATCATGAAGAAAATGTGGTCATCTGAATGCACCCCAAGAGAGGCTAATATTGGGAGTAAGGCAAGTTTTATGCAGCATTTTGGCAACTTGCAAGAAAGAGCAGCAAATTGGACCAATGGTCAGCTGCTGGGAAAAGTTGACGATAAGTTGATTTCATTTCTGTCTTTCCACACAGAGCTAAACCCTACTTAATCCCAGTGACATCTAGTCTTCTTCCTCGCCCCCTCCATACATGTCAGCCAGCTTCTTGAAACGGTTGCCCCAGTCATTCAGATAGTCATAATCTTGGTCTCTGTCACCATTGGAGGAATTCAGAGAACTGAGGGAGGCTGCTTCAGAGCCACTGCCCTCATAGTCAAACACAAGCAGAGAGTCGTATGGGGGTGCCGTGGGGTCTGTATCTGCTGCCTTCAAGTTCTGTAGGAAGGGAAAGGAAGATCAGTTCAGTTGTTCCACATTAGAGCAAGTTGATTGTGGCAATAGTGGCCCTCTGCTTTAGAGCAATGAGATACAAGCTCTCTGGAGAAAATCATGACCTCTGATCCCAAGGCCACATGTAGAAACATGACTTTGGAGAACACTGTATGACCAGCCACTGGGCAGATATGCGGTAATTTTCTTCCCTGTTATTAAGCATGCTCTTCCTCCCACCACCACTTCCACATTTTATTGCATTTTTTCAGAGCGATATAAAAATGAAAACATAAATCAAAATATGACTAGAAAATATAACATGCATACAGGTATAACCAAAACTGAAGATTTGTCATTAATTGGGACAGATCTTCATTGAATTATCAGTCATGCAAATGGATACAGTGATCAAGTTGTTCCAAAAAGAATTGTAGTGACTTGAGAAATGTTCTATAAAAGAATTCCTTTTTCTTTCCTAAACAGAATTAAACCCATCAATAACAAAATCCAATTTTGTTTGTCTATCAGATGCCCAAACTTCAGCTAATTGAACAAACAAAGCTGAACCCTTTACACTTCAGTACCACTGCAGAAGTGTAAGTAGATCATCATCATCATCATCAATTTATGAGGAATATCCAAACGTATTGCTAACAGTGACAGCAAATGTTATGGGACTCTTTTGTGTGGCAAGTGGCTGCTCAGCTGCCAGTTTCACTCACCTCATCAATGAAATTGCCAATCTCATCAGGGTTGGCAGGCCGTGGGCGGTATTGCGGAGCCGGCATGAGAGTCGGAACAACATCATTGCGGGTGATTTCAGGGCGGGAATCCAGGCCACGGTGCAGCTGGCTCATGTCATAGTCCTAGGAAGAGTAGAGAGACACATTCAGAAAATAGATGCAAGAGGTAAGATGATCCAGAGTATAAGATGCTACCATTTTCACTCATTGCTTAAGGCCTTTTTCAGGACGTAACATCTTTAGCTAACAAGGATCAGGAGGATGGTGAGAGATGGGCAGAATGCATCTTCCAGTGTAGAAATGAATGTATATAAACACATGCTGTTTACTCCCTTGGGACAACAATGCATTTCTTAATCCATTCTTACATTTTTGTTTTTTTAAATATATGGCTGGTCAGGCCAAAGTAAATTATGAAGTAAATTTCTGGGAACTGCTTGATCTAAGCCAGGCATGGGGAACCTCAGGCCTGGGGCTGAATGTGGTCCCTACTGTGCTCCCCACCCCCACCCCAGGACATACCTCTTGCTAGCCCTGCTTTGTGCTTTGCAGAGTGTTTTAGCCTGGGCTGGTATGTGCCTTTCTTTGTTCTATGATAATGTATCATATGCCTGGATGAACAGAGGGGGAGAGTGTGTGCGTGCACACGTGTGTGTTTGTGTGAAGCCACTTGGCTTATAGCCTACTGTATAGAAGAGTCCCACCCATTGCTCCACCCACTTTTATTTCTTGCTCCATCCTTCACTGGCATGTGGCTTCCAGAAGGGAATGTGGTCCTTAGACTGCAAAAAGTTTCCTATCCCTGATCTAAGTAAAGGCTCAAGAGATGTGGCCAGCTTGCAATTTCCAAGCTGGCCACATCTCTTAAATGTGACCTCAGTACTAGCCATAGTACTATCTTACTCTACAAGTCAGGTGGCAAGATGTGACGTTCACAAAAGAACAAAAATGTGCAGAGGAGGAAAGAGGTGGCATGACGACTTGCAAAGCAGGGCAGCGATGGCTTTTGTGGGCAACCCACAGAAGTAGCCCCATCCCTCTTTGGCTAAGACTCAGCAGCTCACCTGATCCTCCTCTCCACCACCCTCTTCATCATAATAGTAGACGTTGTCTCGTGTGTCATCCTCTGGTGGAAGCAGAGGCTCCTTCACTGCCTTCCTCCTCCTCACAAACAGCAGCAGCAGGAGTAGGAGGACTGGAAGAAAATAAAGTTGGAGAAGCAACTGTGAATGCCAGCCTGGACTGTCTGCTCGGCTGTTTCAGGGAGCTCTAAAACAGAGCGGGATCTATTCTGCACTTCCACAACTACAGAACGGGCAGACAGGTGTATTTGTCTCAGCTTCAGGCATACCTTTTCCTACAGGCATACCTTTCCCACCCAGAGCTGCAAGCCATTTTTCTGCCCCTTTTGGCAGCTTGCAAGCAGATCACTCCTCAGCACTTCACCCTGGCCAGCTCTGAAATTTTCCACTGGAAGCTCTTGATATTAAAACATCTATCTTCCCATCACATTTTGGAACCAGATTTCAAGGCATTGCTTTTCTTCTTCCATTGTATTTGGCTAGGGCTCTTGATATTACTAGTGTAAAGTTACTCTTACCGGAACCGGCATTCAGCATTTACTGTATTTATTTTTACAAAACGATGATACTGGTTTTTTGCATTGCTTTGGAAAATGGACAGGCAGGAATGTCTGGCGAAATCTGAGTTGCTGGGGAGAAGAGGACCCAGGATAACTGACACTAATCAGCTGCAATGCCTTGCATTTCTCCTCCCTGCCACTGCCAGTGCCATTCTCCACAAGTATCAGAGGCAAAACAAATTTATCTCTGCACCTGCATCTTTGTGCATGGTCTACTGAAGTTGCAGAATCCATCTATTATTATTTACTACATTTGTCAGTCGCTTTATAGAATGGAAAAAGTCTCAACAAATATATAAAGAGAGCTGTGTTGGTGTCAGGCATAAAATGGACAGAATACATGAGAAGGGGGCTGGATCACTTTCCCGTTCCCCTGCACCTTCAATGACACAGTGAGACATTGCAGGAAATACTCACTCAGGAAGCCAAGGATGCCACCAAGGATGCCCAGAATGGCTGGAATCCCCATCCCGCCTGCGATATATGCCCTCTTCTCGCAATTCCTGGCTGCCCCCTCACAGTCACACACTTGGGCTTTGACTGTTGTTGTCTGGGACACTTCCCCGGCGTCGTGCAGCTCAAGGGTAATGCTGTATTCACCTGGCTCCAGCTGCTTGGTCAATTCGAGGACCAGTTTATCTATGGGGTAACATAAGGAGAGAGAAAAAGCAGGCTCAGGGTTAGGGCTTTGCAAAGCAAGGGAAAGAAACAGACTCTGCTCAGCCTTTTTCTATCCTAATCATGAACCAACTTGAATATTAAAATGATTCTGGAAAGGGACAGCAGTAGATTATCTGGTTAACACACGTGCAGATTTGACAAATGCACATTGTCTAATTTTGGTCTCATTCTTACAGAGCTGCAGCTGAGGTGGGAAACTTGGAATTTGGACAGTACTGCTTTCAACACCCCACTCACCCCATGGCATGCTTTTTCATGCAGGAAAGTAGAGGGGACAGGACCTTCCTACACTTAGATAATTAGTAATTCAGGTAGAAGGCTTGATTAGAAACATCCTCCCTGATATTATAGTTTCCCTGCATGTATTATTATTGTAATTATATATTAATTTATGCACCGCCTTTTCCCCTGATGGCACTCAAGGTGGCTTAAAAGATAAAAACAAAGAATACTAGATACATATAGAAAACTAGATACCAAGAAGGAGGATTCTACTAAAGCCTTCTACTTGCCTTACTAGTTTTCTATGCATGGGAAAGTCACACAAATCCTGTTCTGCAGTCTAAAGTAGCACAAGCGGTGGCACAGCTTTGCCACCTCAGCTGCTGTTCGTGAATGAGGCCTCTTAGGCAGAGCAGAACAAGATGTCCCTGGACAGCTCAAGGCTAGGCAGTCAAGCAATTTCCCACCACACACACATACCGGTCCACAGAGTGCAGACACCAACCCTCCAACTAGCTTACCTCCGTTTACTTCAACTGTCCAATTGGCGCTTGAGCCCAAGAGCAGCATTGCTTTGAAGGGTTGGGTGTTTGGAGGAAGATCCTTGTCCACAATGCTCAGCTCCTTGCGTTCAGGGCTCCGGTTGCAGATTTCAAAGGATCGTGGCTCTGGCACTGGCCCATTGTCATTCACATCCTCCAGGTACAGGAGAAGAGTTCCTGTTCCTGTGAGCGAAGGCATCCCTAAAGAGAAGTAAATATATTTCAGTTAGGAAAAATAATGTGCAAAAATGCAGTACTGTATAGTAGGACTTTTTGTTTGCAAAGAAGGTACAAATACTAGGGAAAGTTGATTACAAAATTTCAGTTAAGGAGAAATTGCAAAAAAGATATACTAGAAGAAATTGTGTGTGTGTGTGTATTTTTAAACAAACAAAAAATGCAACAGTGGAGAAAAAACCCTGAAATGTATAGGTTATTAACCTGCTCTGTGTTTTAGAAGTTTTCATTGTTGTGGCACAGTATGGTTTCCCCTCAATCTTTGAATGCTTAGACACAGCAATGTACACGTTTTTCAAAGATAAATAAGAAATTGTGAGATGCAGAAATCTCAGGAGGAACTGGCATCAAAAGGACAAGATGGGCACTCCTTGGGTCTTGGGATATGCCAGTTAAACTCCTCAGATTCCAACATTTAGCACAACCATCTATCACAGTCACTGTAGCAAGGGCCTGCTCCTGCCTGTGACTTGGAGGAGCACCTGACCCCAAGGAAAAGGGCTAAAAATGTGTCCCAGTTACCATTGTCACTCGCCAAGATGAGAGCCGTGTAGGTGTTGTCTACCACAAATTTAGACTCCCTGTCCAGAGGAGCTTTTGTCTCTATGATGCCATTTTCAGGGTTAATCTTCAGCCACCCTGCTGGGTCACTTCCAATAGAATAACTGCAAGAGAAATGAGGGTGAGTGACAGCAGCTCTGGCATTTTGCCAGTCAAAACAATTGAAGGTTCATCCCTGTAAGTCAGGGATGGGCAACCTGCAGCCCAAGAGTCACCTGTGGCCTCATTACTTGCTGCTGGTGAAGCCCCAAAGGGGGGGGGGGTGAAGGAAAAAATGGCCAGAAAGGGGAAACGAATTGAGCAATAGAAGGGTCGTGTGTGATGAGCTGAAAAGCTTTGCAGAGGTAAGCTGAGAGCTCTGGACAGGGAGAGAGAAGGAGATGGCAGAAAAAGAGAGGGAAATGGAAAAGACAGCCCCCACCCATTGGGCTCTGGCCCTGGCCCTGGCCACTTTCAGCATGCCCCCTGCCCCCTGAAAAATGCTCCCCACCTTTCTCTAACACACCTTGGCTATTACAACAGATAGAGATAATAAGTGCAGCTGAGTGTACCTAATGGAGCAAATACGGAGGGAGAAGGAAGCCAAGCCTACAAGAATACGCTCACACACACCTCAATAAGAGCTTGCCATCTCTCCTAGGTACGTGCCGTCCAATGGGAGACTTAATTTGGGCTGCTAAGTGGTGTGGAGTGTCATTTAGCTATTATTGCTTTTTATTAACAAAGTTAAACCTTGCCCTGAATTAAACCAATTTCTGGGTGGTTGTTTTTTAAATTAAAAGTTATTATTAAAACACCACAAAAAACCTGCAGTATAAACATTCAGGTCTAGAACTTTTTTTTAAAATCCTTCATTATCGCCTTCTTTTATGGGCAGGATGGTGTGAAGGTCACAGTTCCTTCCAGTATCCTGGGTCCTAAGCCATAAATGGCCTTAAAAGTCAAACACCCAGAAAATTGCACCCAGAAAAACAGATGAAATGCACCTGCAACTGTTTAAGGACTAAAACAAAACCCCTGTGTTGCAATACAGAATAATCTGCTCAAATACAGCCGCAACACATGGCTAATAAGTATGGTAAATGTATTATTATTAGTAGTTAGAATATAATCCAAAATTTACAAATCATAAACATCATTATATAATGTATGTATAAGTCCATAAACAAGAAAGTCAACGTAATGATACTTATAGACTGGTGCTCACTAACCAGTGTAGCCAGTTGGCTACACTGGTTAGTGAGCACTGATCTATAAGTTTCACATTTACCTGAATGGATAATTTATTAGAAATTATTTGCTGGCGAAGATTCGTCTTCGAAACAGTTGACTTCATCCGGAAACACTGTTCTGCTTGTTTGCTGTTCATTACTGAATTCTACAAGTTGGAGCACCCACCACTACAATACTGTTGGACATTATCTATTGAAAGGCATGGTGTTCCCGTACAGCAATTCATTGCGTTGACTATTTCTTGTTTATGGACCTATACATACATTATATAATGATGTTTATGATTTGTAAATTTTGGATTATATTCTAACTACTAATAATAATACATTTACCATACTTATTAGCCACGTGTTGCAGCTGTATTTGAGCAGACTGTTTAAGGACTGACAAGATGATGTTTCCAAGACCTGCTCTGAGCAACCTTGCAGCTGTATTCTGAACTACTTATATGCTTCTCCCTTGGCTTCTCCCTCTTGTACACACTTCCTTGCTCTTTCCTATCCCCTTTAGCTATCTGACAGCGGAATGAGCTCTGCTCCTGACCCTTCAGCTCTGCCCTATCTGAGACTTGCTCCCTTGCTAACCTGCTCACCTAGCACCCTTGCAAAGCATTTGAACCTTTCCTGTACCTGACTGTCTGCTTTTGATTTGTGTCAGGGTCCTGAGCGGTGTAGGTAGTCACCAGCTGCCCAGCAGGGAGGTCTTCAGACTTTGTCACAGACTTTTCATGGGGATTAAAGATGGGGGCTTCATTCTCATCCCTTACGTTGACAGTGACTGTGGCCGTGGATGTTGGGAGAGTCACTGAGAAGGGGTCTTCATTCACCACAGTAACCAAAAGGGTGAAGAGATCCTTCGTCTCAAAGTCCAGACCCTGGAAAGAGGCAAGAGAGAGAGAGAGAGATGATGCAATCAGGGGGTGCCAGTAACATCCACTTAAACACCAGGGCAAATCATAAAATCCCAGCAGCTTATGAGCCAGGAAGCTTAAGAGGACTGCAGCTCAAGGAGGGACTTCGGCTTACCTTAATGGTTGTCAGGATACCATCATTGGTTTGGGGATCGGTGGCCACTTTAAAGTTGCCTTCTTCATTCCCTTTCACAATGGTGTAGTTGGCTTTCCACGCTGAGGTCCCTGCCTGATCTGCGTCTTTCACCAGAAGCCTGGCAACTTGGAATCCCACCTTGTTCTCTGGCACAGTTGAAACGTACTAGAAGATACAAGGAGGACGTTGACTTAGGCCGAGTGTGGCTTTGCCTTGCTGGGGTGCAGAGGCCCAGCTCAGTGGGATGCTGTGATGATGCTATTCTGGAACTTCCCCAGGGCCTCCCCCTCCTTTTCTGGAGAAGGCAGGAGTTTGGGATGCAGGGACAGAGGATTTCAGCAGGGTAGCACGCGATGCCAGACTGGCCAAGTAAGGCGTAGGAGAAGCCTCAACATTACCGTGAGTGGGTCAAATATTGGCTGGTTGTCGTTCGTGTCCGTGACAGTAATCACTGCTTTCCCTGTAGTACTTAAGCCTTGTCCTAACATGTCGGTAGCTTGGATGACCAGCGTGTACTGGGGGAATTCCTGAAAGCAAAACAAATAACCAAGTTAGGTTAACATTAGAGAGAGAATTCTCAAAGGGGAAGGGGGTGGCTTATAGACTTACGTGTGAAAAGATTAGTGTAGCTTAGCCACTTCTTATCATTATCATTACAACAGTTAAACTCATACAACATAATAAGTGAAGAGGTGGCTTCAAATCAACATTTGATCGGGTGCTTACTTATCACTGCTTCCAACAGGGTTTAAGTGCAAGTGACTCATTGCAAGTGTGCAGACTTGGAAAGTGCTACAGGTGTGCTTGATAGTGATTGACACCCTCAAACACTGCCCACCCCCGCCCACAGCCAGGACATTCACCTCTCGGTCAAGGCCTGTTGTGATCACACTGATCCACCCTGTTTCATTGTTGATGGTGAACATCTGACTGTAGGGCTGCTTGGGCTCCTGGCTGAGGATGTAGTAGGTGATGACTCCATTGTAGGTATTCACGGCATCATCTTTGTCCGTGGCAGACACTTGCATCACTGGGGTACCTGGGAATGCATTAAAAAAGCATTTGAGAAGCAGAAAAGGGGGGTGGGTGGGACCTGCCTTGATGCTAGTTAGGAAGGCAGAATAGATTCTGTCCCAGACAGCTGTTAAAGACGTGCCAATCTCCAAGTGAATGCAACTCACTCCAGAGTTCAGGAGTGAGCATCTCATCCCCAGCATCTCCAGGCAGGGCTGACAGTGCCTTTCCAAGGTTTCAGCATACTTTCTGTGCGGTCAGCAACCCTGAGCTAGGTACCTAAGCCACAGAGCACCTGAGCACAATACATACCAGTCTCATGCCAGTCTGCATGACAGCTGAAGGGATCTGTGGGCTTCATTACCTGCTGCATAATCTACATAGGGAGGTGGAAGCACAGCTTGGCCTGAGTGGGCTTTGTGGACAATAAACTAGAGGGGGGCAGTGAAGTAGTGCCATGCACATAAATCAGGGTTGGGGAAGCCATGGACCCCAGGCAGAGTTGGACTCCATTTCCCACCATGGGAAAATGGCCAGCCCGGTCAATGGTCAGGGATGAGAGGATTTGCAGCAACTTCCCATGGAGGCTGGTTCATGAGGACATATGGGGCACTGGCCCACAAATAAATGTCTGTCCTCAGCTAGCCCAACCACTCTGCCCTTGTTAAATGTATACATTCTGGAGGCTGGGGTGCCACTGGCTGCCACCTTCCTTCTGCTTTAGCCTCAGTGTTGCCCTTGTAGAACTCAGCAGGGCAGGGGGACAAAGCTAGAATTCAATGGCTCTGCCTCTTATTGGCTGCAACCCTACCTACAACCGGGCTCACTGTCTTCCACCCAACCAGTCCCAATGGACACCAGCCACCGACGGCCTTTACTCACATATATGCAATTACACACGCACACCTACCTGGGGTGGCTCCTTCTGCTACAGATCCTTCAAAGACGCTCTGGGTGAAAATGGGCTTGTTGTCATTCTGGTCACTGACCTTGATGATGATCTCCATGGGGTCCTCCACAGGCTGCCCATTCACAGAGACTGCATGAGAGAAAAGCTGCGGAGGAGAAGCAACAAAAGGCCATTAATTCACTAGTATGGACACAAAAATAGAAAAAGTGCTCTTTTTGTATTTTTAAAGGAAGGAATCACAGACATAGAAAGTTTATTACTGTTCTAGGCAGAAGTCATACAATGGGGACAGCAGCAAAGGGCTTCTGCCAGTCCCCCTGTCACAGCCGCCGCCTCCTTTGCACCTTACAACTTCACTCCAAAAAACAGTAAGACTCAAGAAACCCCTTAAGCTTTAGAGGTACCCACCCAATATTTCAAGAGGAAATTTCACAACAAAGAAACCTGAGACAGCCAAGACACCTCATGGGAGTCAGAACATGCTCTCCCATTTGCCAAATGGACATCATGTTCTCAGACTGAAAGTTCCTGAAGGAGTACTGCAACTATCTTCTCTGGTAGGGGAGCGAAAACATGCAGGTAGGGGGGCCTTGTGGAAGGGCCACTGCTCAGTTGCTTTGCATGCCAAAGGACCCAGGTTCAATCCCCACAAGACCCTGCTACCAGTCAGGGTAGGTAAGACTGAGCAAGATCAATCTGATCCTTTATATCCCTGCACACTCACTTAGGGGAGCCACTGTTAGTGGCCCCCCTTGTCTTGGATGCACAGGTTGTCTCCACTAGAAGCCTCATGTTAAGAACTATGGGGCCACTTCTGTGGAACTCCCTTCCAGTTGAGGTCAGAAAGGTCCCACCCCACCCCCATTGAACTAGATGGAAAGTTTTTATTCCAGCAGGATTTTTAATTGAACTCAGATTTTATGGTTCAAACTAATTTTTAATCTTATTACACTGAGTCTCCTGTATACTGCTTAGATATGACCGCAATTAAGTGGTATAAATTATATGTGGTATAAGACTGAAATAAATAGATGTGCTAATAGTCTGACCCATATTAGGCAGCTTCATATGTCTCTAATCTTCAGTGCAACTTTCACTAACTTGGCAGCCTCCATAAGCTCCAAATTGGAGCTGATGGAAGTTGTAGTACAAACTATCTGGAGGGGGTCAGGCTGGGAGAAGCCAGCTCTAATGCAACCAAACAGCTTGGCAGCTGCCGACAAACCCCTAGAGGGCACCCAAGGGAAACTTCTGTCTCACCTATGTCTTCTCCCATTCCTCCCACCCACAAGAGGAGCAGCACCCAAGCACTGGATGCTGCTACAACAGCCAGCTCCAACCCTGAAAGAAGAACCTGAAGCTTGATCGTAAACAGTGCACAGGGACTTACAACGTATCTGTCCATATCCTCTCTGTCCAGTGGGCGGGTCACCTTCAGCCAGCCAGATTCCCTCTCAATGATGAAGACTCCAGTTGGGGGAGTGTCAGCCCCCTGCCCAGTGATGCTGTAGAAGACTGTCGTCTCTTTATTCTTATTAGATTGGATCTGGTGGAGAAAATAAGATGATGACAGGTATTGAGCATTAGGTGGTCAAGGCTGGTTGAAACATGCCATATTCCTGACACATGTCATATTTCTGCCCACCCTCCACACCAACAGAGGAGATGCACCAGCTGCTCATGACCCCAGCAGACAGCCTCCGATGATGCACAGCCCACAAGATGTAGTGATGGCCACTAACGTGGATGGCTTTAGAAGAGTCAACCTATGGATGGAGGATAAGGGTACCAAGAGCTACTAGCCACAACGATTATGTTCTACATCCATGGTCAAGAGGTAGCATGCCTCTGAATGCCAGCTGCATGGAATCACAAGTGGGGGTAATGTTGGAGCACTCGTGTTCTGCTTCTGGGCCCATCTAGTTCAAACCCCAGTGACCCTAAGGGAAAGTAACTTAAAGGGAAGCAGGCCCCTGCAGGGACCCCAGGAGATGCTGCCACCTCAACTTACCTGCACCAGTGGCTTGGGGAAAGGACCTCTCTCGTTCTCAGAGCAAACAATGGGTGGGATGACCCAGTCTCTCTTCTGCCTCCTCAGACCTGGGCCGGATACTGGGAAGGTCAGCACCTCTCCATGACCAAGGGAAAAGGGCTCCTGCAAAATAAAAACGCACCTCTAGCTCAGCAAAGCATGAACAAAGCAGGAAGCTTTGGTTGGTGCCTCCCTGATGAACAAAGAGGGCAAGGGAGGCTGACGGAGAAAGGAGGCTCTGAACAGAAGGCTCCATACCGCGTGAAGATGCTGCTTTTGGGATCCATGGCCACGACTTCGCAGTGTCACCTTTGCAGAGTGTTTCTTGCCAGCCCCGTCCCAGGCATGGATGAAGAAGTGCCACTCGCGACCATGGAGTTGCACAGGCCTTTTCACCACCACCACGCCATCCGAGCGCACCCTGAAGCGAGTGTCGTCCGAAGCAAAGGGTCGGTGTGTCCTTTCTGAGCATCCCTCAAAGTTTACTGCATGAAAGGGAGGAGAGAGAAAGATTGGGGGGGATCAGAGATTCAGCAATTAGGGAGCAAGAGGATGGACTGGCAGGTAAAGGGACCCCTGACCATCAGGTCCAGTCATGTCCGACTGGGGTTGTGGCACTCATCTTGCTCTATAGGTCGAGGGAGCAGGCGTTTGTCCGCAGACAGCTTCCGGGTCATGTGGCCAGCATGACCAAGCCGCTTCTGGCGAACCAGAGCAGCACACAGAAATGCCGTTTACCTTCCCGCTGGAGCGGTCCCTATTTATCTACTTGCACTTTGACGTGCTTTCGAACTGCTAGGTGGGCAGGGGCTGGGACCAAGCAACGGGAGCTCACCCCGTGGCAGGGATTCGAACCGCCGACCTTCTGATCAGCAAGCCCTAGACTCTGTGGTTTAACCCACAGCGCCACCTGGGTCCCAAAACAAGCTTTTCCAAAGATGTTGCAGCCAGGGGGCGCCCACGCTCCAAACTTAGGGGCAGAGGAAGCACCTTTTCCAACACAAACAAGGTAAGTTTCCACAATCTGTTGCCACTCCCAGGGTGCAGAATCACCAACTGTGCAAGCAGATAGTAAGTGTTTCAGCCGCTCCCGTTCGAAATGGTTCACTTTGGGAGCATGGTGAGAAACAGGCTAGCGGCCGAAGGGCTTGGTTGTGTGGAAGGTAGGGAGAGACACACTTTGGGGCTACCCCTTTCTGCTTACTTAGTGTTAGCGCAACTGTTGCAGACGATAGAAGCAAAAGTTATTGAAGCCCATACAAGGCTTGTAGGAGTTTTGTTTCTCCCCCTCAGCCCTCCTGGTCTTAACTTGATTACTAAGATTCTGCAAGGTTGCAATGCCCACAAGATGAGGATTATCAGGCCTTCAGGCTTTGATTTCTTTCCCCTTCCGTTAATCCCCCAACAACAACACCCAGCCTGGAAAAAATACACCTCCAGCCTGCAAGAGACCAACATCCTTGGAACTTGTCTTGGGCATTTCATTTTATAACATTAAACGAAACCGATTGTTTCATTATTTCTATGTAGACAGCTTTGGGAGGGGCACTATGTAAATACCTTAAAGTAAATCAAGCAATTCCTTTGGAAGGCATTTCAGCCTTTGCTCTTTGTTGCTACACAGCAGTTCCCCGCCCCACCTGCATATACAGGGCAGCATCAGAACAGAAAGTTTTTTTTTTTGTACTCCGGCCTTACATGCATAGACAAGACAGGGGAACAACAGTACAACCCTATGGATGTTTGCTCAATAGTAAGCCCCACAAATATTTAGTTTGCTAGCATCGTAGCACAGAGAAAGAAGAGGAGGAAAAAAAGGGTACAGTGCAAGGCACAGGGTTAATTAAGCATACAAAGACTCCTGAGAGGTAGGCAAAGCGCTGCAGGCCAAGGGAGCAGAACATGACCCAATACAGTGAGTCAATTATCCAGCACAAATGCCAGAGCATCCTCATGGGTCCCAGGTCACTAATGGGCTTGGAAGCAGCTTTTCTTCTACAGGCAGGGCCTTGAACTGATTTCCACACAAGTTGTTTTCAGAGACTTTCCTGTAGGCAGAGCAGGGCAACTGTAGGGCCTTCAGTGTTTCTCCAGTACTGTATCATTTTCAGCCCTTGAAGGTGCACAAGCTCCAGAAATAACCTCCCACCCCACAGCTTGTTGTTCTCCTCCGCCTGGTCAGAACAGGAGAAGCAGGTAAGGATTCCCTTGCAGCTGTCCCAGCAACCCATAATCCAAGCAGATGCTGCCAGAAGATAATGCAAGGAATGAAGCAGAGGCCTTGCTCACAATATCTGGCATTCAAAGGCATACTCCTGTGAGATATGGAGGCTGGGCTACTAGGTATGCTACTACACCATAAGGTTATCTGCCATGAAGATGTAAAGGAGTCATTGACATGGATGCTGAACCCATTTGGTAAATGCCCAGAAAGTCACTAGTGTTCGATTGCTGGAGTTGGGCAGTTGCAGTGGCATCCCTCACTAATATGAACATGGACAACGGTAATAGCAGAGGCCAAAACTGCAGAGGGATGTGGAAGGTGGTGGGAAAGGCCAGGCAGAAGTATACTGGCCATAGTCAGAATCCAGAAGAAGGCCTGGCCAAACACCAGGAGCTGTTGCAGGCTCTGGGCCCTCCTCCAAACCAGAGGCTGGGCAGTCCTGCAAAAGCTCACTGCTGGGTAGGCCTTTCAGGTCAAATCCTTCTCTTCCAGACCCCTTTCCCCAAGCCACACACCCCACAGGCCTTGCTTCTCTGCATTGCAGAAAGTTAGCCTAGATGACCCTTTGGTTCTTTTCCAACTTTTTTTTTAATTGGGTTTTATAAACAAGAATAATGTTATACAAACAAGTACAGTATACCAAGTTTTCTCATGTCATTTGCATATCACAAAAATAGCATAATACATGTGGGAAAATATCTACAACATAACATTTCATTATTAGTGGCCAATGTATAAGTTCTTGGTTCATAAATTGGTTCAAACAATTAGGAAGAAGAAAGAAAAAAGGGGAGGGGGGAGGGGGAATGGTGAGTGCGGTGTGGTGGTTATGCTTCTATTATTCTACTTAGTGTGGAGGGAGTTGTGTCAGCATTACTTGTATGGGCTCTCTTACTATTCACTTGTTGTATTTCCTTGGTGGTGAGAGAGGCTGGGGGTGGCTTAGGGTGTGTAGTTGGTTGTCTTTGGTTGGCTGTAGTGAGAATTGTTTATAATTGCATGTTTCTACAATTCATGGAGTTCCCCTTAAGTGTCTTTCCCTGGCTGGAATATGTCCTTGAACTCTTGGCAATGCCTCTTGCTTGTCTGGGGGTGGGGGAGTGATGTAGGAAGCAGCCATCTGTGTATTTGTTTCTCTACCTACTTTTGCCCTTGGCCCCACCCACCAATGGGCATGTGGCCCCTGGGAAGTTTTTCATAGGGGAAAGTGGCCCTTGAGCTGAAAAACATCTCCCGCTGTTGGCCTAGGTAAAGGTAAAGGTACCCCTGACCGTTAGGTCCAGTCACGGACGACTCTGGGGTTGCGGTGCTCATCTTGCTCTATAAGCCGAGGGAGCCAGTGTTTGTCCGCAGACAGCTTCCGGGTCATGTGGCCTGCATGACTAAGCCGCTTCTGGCGAACCAGAGCAGCGCACGGAAACGCTGTTTACCTTCCCACTGGAGCAGTATCTATTTATCTACTTGCACTTGACGTGCTTTTGAACTGCTAGGTGGGCAGGAGCTGGGACCGAACAGCCCGTCGCAGAGATTCGAACCACCGACCTTCCAGTCGGCAAGCCCTAGGTTCAGTGGTTTAGACCACAGCGCCACCTGCATCCCTAGAGACAGTACTAAAAGCAGCGATATCATGCACTTAATGGAAGGGGCACTGCTTCTTGTGAACTGCGCTGAGATCTTCAAATGAAGGTTGGTATATCAATTTGTAGAAGAAGAAGATGATGATGAAGAAACAAACATGGGACAACAGGGAGGAAGCTCACACAGCTGGCTGTTCTGATTTACACATGTACACAAGACACAAACTGACTCAATCGGCAATCTTTCAAGGAGAAGGCAGGGAAGCTACACTTTTGGAACAGAAAAACAGAACCACCCACCAGAAGTGAAAACTGTTGTGGGATGTTGTGCAATAACCTGGAACAGCTGCACCCTCTGCATGCCCCAAGAAGGAGTAGGGGTTTTTCAGCTGCAGAGTCAATATGCCCTAAACACCATGCCTCCTTAAAGCAGCCCAGCTAGAACAGCTGTATGATGCTAGACCTGATAGAAGTTGTAGTCCAACAACCTATGAATGGTACCTGGCAACTTTAGCCAACATAGGATTCCATAGATGCTTTGTTGCTACATGCTAGCAGGGGCTGAGGAGAGCTGCAATCCAAAACATCCGGAGGGCAGCAGGTTGACCAAAGCTGCTTTAAGGAAATGAAAGCAAATGGAGGAAGAAGGTTGAGAAACCACAACATTAGCGGCTTGACGTAAAATAAAATTTCCCATTGCAAGAATGTGAAGTTGTTCCCAGCATTAAATATGCACAATTAAGGATGAAAAACAAACATCCACTCATTAACTAGAACATAGCAATGACCACCCTGCAAAGCTGCAAGAGCCATTACAAGGAGCTGTCGCCAGTTCAGCATCATCACTCTCTTTATTAGCTGGGGAGCCCTTGCAGGTGAGGCCGGCAGGGCTCACCTGCTCTCCCATCTCCCAAAGAACCACTCAAGTTCCACAGATCCAGAAGATGTGGACTAAAACCGCCTCTGCCCACATCCATGAAAGGAGGAAGTGATCAGAGTTTAGCATGCAGAGTACTACCAGGAACTGACCTGTGGACAAAGTCTACTGCAGTCACAACTGGCAAGCAGGAAGCTCGCTAAGCAAAGAGGCTGCAGAGGGCTCCGCAGCATAGTACCCTACAAAGGTATGCAAGCAAGAGCTGCAGTGGGCTGCCAGCAAGGCTCCACTTGCAGCTTAAGCTCCCTTCACTTTGCTACAGCCAAGCCTTCCTAAATCTTGATTATAACCAGCAGAATTGGTTGATGCCCTGGTTTTATTGGTGCAGGGAGGAGATGGGTAGCATCTGGGATTCCCCCCCCCTCCAGCACCAAGGCACCCAAAGGCAACCTTCCCAAAAACTTTGGTACCCTCCAGATGTTTTGGACTACATCTTCCATCAGCCCCAGCCATCTCCCTTCACCATGTTAACCCTTTTCTACATCACATGTATTACAAGGATACTTTTGGCACCTGGAGAGAGCTGTTCTGCCCCAGTTCCAATTAAAGGAATGGGGGCTTGTGGAAGGACAAAGTGGGTTGGGCCAGTTGTAATTTTTCTAGGGAGAATCTCAGTCATATGATGTGTGTATGTGTGTGTGTGTGTGTGTGTGTGTGTGTGTGCGTGCATGCATGCATGTGTGTTTGTGTTCTCTCCCTCTGCCCCCACTCTGCCTCTGGGAAGCTTCTCTTTGCTGGCACCTTTCCTTTCTTTTTTCTACAAAATGCATTTCTATTACAAAGGTGTGGCTGTTTTGAGGGACACCTGAACACTCCTTTCCCAGCGCTGGCAGCACCCCAGCAGCTTCCCGATTGGAAAAAGATTGCTGCCCCTTGAGGCATCCAGGACCAAGAACCCTCCCTTTGCACGCAGACATGGCTCCAGCGCTAAGCCTGGGTGCTAGGCAATGATGATAGACGACATACGTGATGGATGGCATATTCGGCATCAGCTTTGAATGGACTCCACTTTGCTCTGAGGAAGAGAGCAGCGCTAAGCCGGTTCCTCCAGCTGCCCTACTTCTGAAGCAGAGCACATTCCTACTGAGCCATGCCTAGGCAGGATCCAGCAGGCCCTGAATCAGCAGCTGTCACCCTCCCCACCCAGTGGCTCTAAGGACACACTACGCATAGTCTGCATTTGCTAGAGGGCGTTAAAAGCAACACCAGAATCCCAACACAGAATCTCTCCCCATGTTTCTTGGAACATCCAAGCAGAGAAAAGGGACGGTTTGGAAATAATTATACTGAAGAAAGAAAAAGAAGCCTATGGTATCCTCATGACACCAGCTTCCATTTAGGACGGAATGCCTTAAGTGCTTAATGTAAGGAGAGTGCCCCTATTTCCCTATAGACACTGAAGGGGACACCACAATAGCTGCACAACACACAGGTCTAATTAGGACTGGGCACCTCAGGTTGTTTATGCCTCAAGCAGCTGCCCCACAACATCCAAGGGAGGCTACTCCATTATGACCGTTGGCAAGATTGGGGGGGTGCCCCACTGCTCCCCCTTCTCTCAGCATCCTCCAGACTGAATTTCCCTGCTGTGACTGATGGGTTTGCCAGAACAGCTGGCCTGGCCTTGAATCTCAGTCCATTTTCTCAAAACAAAGTGCGGAGACTCCGTGTGGATATTTTGGCTGGGGGGGGGGCAGCCATGGCATACATTTTCAGGGCCAAAGTTCCCATACCTCTGCCCCATGCATGAAATGAAGACCTTATTTTCGGTTCATTGAGGGCTAAAATGACTCACTCTTCTTTGAAAAAACAAACTTGCTTCTTGGGCCTTCTGCTGCTCTGCTCAGGAAAAGAGAATGAAGCATTCACTGAGTTTTAATTCCTGTGGTATGGAAAGAGAAAGCCCCAGCAAATATAGGCAGCAAGAAAGCAGACCCATGCCCCTGGTTGTGGCTTGTTATCAGCTTCAAAGAACACCCACACCCGAAAGCATTAGCTGTGGCTCCTGACTGTAAATGTCTGAGAAACCAAGAATTCTTTCACACAGCACCAAATATGGGTAGTACTGCCCTGGAGAATCCCACTCCCTGAGGAGAGCCATCTCCCCATGTCCCCAGTCCACGATGGGGCACCAGAAGACGACAGGACCAAAACAAGACACCACATCCTTATGCACAGAATCAACAGCTTCCAATATTATTTATTCATTAATGCAATGCATTTCTATCTCACCTTTCTCCCAAACTGGGATTCAAGGTGGTTTACAACATATTAAAAATGTCCTTGTAATGTACAAAGTAATAAAAACAAGTCAAAGTAATAAAACCTAGCTAAAAAACAATCATTAAAATACAATAAAGCACTTTTAGAACCAGCACTAAAATACCAATCATCCCGATAGCATGACAGCGGTCAACATCACCTGCACCTAGTTTCTATAAGCCTGCCTGAATAGGAAGGTTCTAAGCTGGAAGCTGTACGCCGGCTCCCTCGGCCAGTAAAGCAAGATGAGCACCACAACCCCAGAGTCGTCTGCGACTGCACCTACCTAATGGTCAGGGGTACCTTTACCTTTACCTTTAAGCTGCTGTCAGAAAGATAACAAGGGAGCAACTCTATCCTCTCTTGGGAGGGAATTCCACTATATTGGAGCAGCTACAGAAAAGGCTCTCTCATGTCACCACCACCAACCATGTTTCCGATGTTGATGGGGCCCAGAGAATGTGCTCATCTGAGGAACTTGGCACCCAGGCAGGTTCAGAAAGGGAGAAGTGATCTTTCAAGTAACCAGGGCCCAAGCTATAGAGGGCTTCATATGTCATAACCAGCATCCTGAATTGTGCCCAGGGGAAAACATGCTTCCTGTATGCAGCCCCAGTCAGCAGACTGCAGCATTCTGGACCGGTTGAAGCTTCTGGACCAGTTGAAGCATCACTGTGGCCAGATCTGGCATCTCAAGAAACAGACACAGTTGGTGCCTGAGCCATAATTGTGCAAATGCACTCCTGGCAACTGCTGAAAGCTGGATAACAGGTTCAGGGCAGAATACAGGAGTGCAGCCAAATTGCAATGCTGAGTCCACAAGGGGAGCTGAAGCCCTACTCCCTGACTGATCTTCCAACTGACCAGGAGCACCTCTGTCTTAATTACCAACTTATTCACCCTTATCCAGTCTGTTACAGCCACCAGACACTGGTTTAGAACAAAGAAAGCTTCCTATAAGTTGGAGTTCTGCCCATCTCTGGAGCTCAAGCACTTAATACAACCAAAGTGGATCCAATAAGATCTCACCTGGTATCTGTTGGGACGCCAACTTGTAGCATCAGCTGCTGCATTTGAACCATGCATATCTCTGTGGTTAAATTCTATACTCAATGGCAAAAATACAGACTCCGTCATCTGAAATGGTCGATGAAGGAAGGAGGACAGACATGGTTGCCCCACTCTCCTCTTGCATCGAGACACAGGCTCTGTGTTTGAGCGGTGACATCACCCTGGAGTTTCGCCATGACTTTGAAACTCACAGAACAAGTGTTTCACCTGAAAACTGATTCAGGTGGCTGTCATATGTTTGCACACAGACAGAAATTCAGTGGGTGGAAGTGAGCCATCGGGGGCTTGGAATCTGACGCTCTCTAGCCTGGGAAATCAGTAACTCTCTCCAAAGTCACATGAATCCATTTTTTTTCTTTTTTTGCACATGTCATTCCAGATCAAAATCAACAAGGGAACAAAGCAAAAGGGAGGGCCAGAACCTCTCAGGGGATTCGAGGAAGCTCACTGGACAGGTTTCACTTTCACACCCCAGGACTATTTTGTTCCTGCAGAAAGGACCAGGAATGCATTTTCCTCTCCTCTGAATCTAGGACGCAGTTTTAATCAGAAGTGGTGGTGGTGGGAGTTTGTCATTTGAGCAGGGCTGAATCTTGCACCAAGCCAGGAAATCTGGCTGGCCAGGTGAATTTTTCAGCCCCAGAAGCCTACTCAAGGTTTGGGGAATTACTGCCACCTTCTACTACTTCCTGGGGGAGCACACTTTAGTGCAAAACAAACAGGGTCAGCTATAGTCAATCAGTCCCTTGATTTTAAAAAAGGGGGGTAAGTTTCGAACCCAGTCAGAGAATTTGCTCAAAACACAGACACATTCTCTTTGTGCGAACAGGGCTCTTTAAATCAGCCAGTGTTACAGCCCTGAAGCTGAGTTTAGCTCCACCTGGGTGACAGAAACAAGCTTTTGCCTCTACAGCAATGGCTACATAGAGAGAGACACACACCTGCTGAAAAAATGCACACAAGAGAGATAGAGAGATTATTGCCTAATTACAGGCCAGTTTGTTAGGCCTGCGGAAAGCCCTTTGCTCCAATCAAGGGCCTTTGAAGTGCAGCACCTCTGAGGATTAGCAGGGCTGGGGGATCTCACCCTATCATCAATCCCTGTCTTGGCTGCCACATCTGAAAGAGCTGGGCTAAAGGGCTGCCCAGGTGCACCCCTCTGGGGCTTAAGTGCTACTTAATTTAAAACCCTGTGCCCAGCCAGTGTGCGCACCAGATCCCAAATAGATTAGAGTTTGCTTGCTTTCACCTACTCAGTGAAAGAAGAGAGAATATTGTGGATACCACATCCACCACTCCAAAAAAGATCATAGCTCTTCTGGGAAAGATCAAGGTGATACAGAATTATGCAAGCTTTTAGGTCACACAGACTTCATCAGGCAATTGCCCATGTACATCTCAAAGCTTCCATATGCCTGTTCAAATACTGGCTTACCTATTTTGTATCTCCATCCTGGTAGAAACAGTGCAGCCCACTGGACAGAGCAGCTGCTGCTGCAAAGGAGGCACTGATAGTTTGGCAAAACATGCGGTTTTGCCCCAGTCAAGGACAAAGGGACACTGTCCATATTTATTTCCATCAACCAGCAAATACAAAGATGTCTGGAGGAGAAAAATCCAGTCCCCTCTTACCAAAAGGTCTCCTACAAGGAGCAATACACCTTTAGCTCCTGTTGTCTTACAACTCTTGTTGGAGGACAAACTTGGAACCCAGCCTCGTACTTTTTCACATGCTTTGAAATACAGCTTCCAATAGCTGCAGCCGATGTGCTGGCTGGGGCTGGTGGAAGCTGTAATCCAAAACATATGGAAGGCACCAGGTTGCCAATTACAATTGGAAAACAAAACATACATTTAATTATAATTTGCATACACTAATTTATATGTATAGATGCACATTTTAAAATTTCCTAACTATAATTTAGATAGCAATACATGATCAAAAAAGCTGTTCCCTGGGTGGACCTGCATGCCTCTTGTCCAGGTGCTCACTGTTGAGGAAGGGCTGTGGCTGGGTGGCTGAGCATCTGCTCTGCATTTAAAAAGGTCTTGAGTTCAATGCCTGGAAGAATCATCTCCAGTGAGGACTGGGAAGGTTCCCTGCCAGAAAACCTGGACAGCCATTGCTGCCAGTCAGCACAGACAATATTGAACTAGATAGGCGAATGATCTGAAGCCTCCAGCTTCCTATGTCCCTAACTTCAACTGGACAGCCTTTCAAATGGGGTCAGCAGTGGACCTTTATCTCGGGCAGCCTTATCAGAAGTTGGCCAAGGCCAAGGTGGTGAGCAATAAGGCTCTAACTCGGCCAAAAATACCTAGGCAGATCTTTCAGGAGCCATCTGGCAAAAGATGTAACTTCACTTCCATAGAGCTCCCTGGATTCCAGAGAGAGTTTGGAGTGCTTTCCTAAATGTAACTGTTTCATTGTCATGTGCCCTTTCATCAAAGTGGGAGACTTAAACACCTCTAAAGTGGTACCATTTGGCTCAGATCAGCATCACAGTATCTCACGTTGGATGTGTGAAACTGGAAGTCTAGGTTTTAATATGTAGGCGACTCTCAACTTATGATGGGGTTACATTTTGGGGAGAGCACCTAAAGCCAAAAATCATGTATAGTCAAAACACACCGAGTTCAATGGTGGGTGGGATTGTCAAAGTCTCTCCCCCCCCCAGATGCATGCCTGCTTTTGAGCCCCCTGTTTATTTATTCATTTTAATTTGCCAAACACAAATGTGCTGAATGTGCGCCAGTTAAATGTGCCTGAGCTGTGGGTTACCTGTATACACTTTGTATAGTTCTTTCAAGTGCACAAAGTGCTTTGAAGGCACTATACAACAACCCTATAAGGTAGATCAGTATTATTAATTCCCCTAATATTGCAGATAGGGTGACTGAGACTGAGCTGGAGTGGACTGCTAACAGAACATAAGAAGAACCTGCTGGCTCAAGCCAATGGTTCATCTAGTTCAGCATTCTGTTCTCACAATGGCCAACCAGATGCCTGTGGGGAACCAGCAAGTGGGACCCAAGCACAAGTGCACTCTCCCCTCCTACAGTTTCTAGCCACTGGTATACAGATGCATACTGCCCAAGGCAGCCTAGTGAGTTTGTAGCAAAGATTCAACCAGATGACTTCCTTGGTTGCAGCTCAGTCCTTTCACCACAACGCCAAGCAACTCTCAGATTTGTTACCATAGCAGGAAATCACCAGCACTGACTCACTGGCAACAACCCCCAAAAGCCTGTGATAAGCGGTCCAATTGTGGGAGGCACAAGTGCAATTTACACACACGCACACGACAACCTGACTCAGCTTCCCTCTAATTTTGCAATACAAAAACAAGCAGGAAGTATTTAATGCATATTCACACGCAGAGGCATTGTGTCATCATCGGTAGGAAACCCACTGTCCTCTTTAACTGGGTAGGGTGCGGGAGGGAGAAGGTAAAGGGCAATCAAGTACATCCATATAGGTAGTGATATCCTTCGATGTCCTGATGAAGAGTTCTGCGCAATTCAAAAGCTTGCAGAATCCTCCACTAAGTAGCACCATAGCATGGCACAAAACAGAGACACTCACTCACTCTTTAAGAATATTAAGGAGTGCCTGGTCCTGCCAACTCTGACTGGCAGTGGTTTCCCAAGGTTCTTCCTAGCACTACAAGTTGGCAGTGCCTGCGATTGAAACAGGTACTTTCCACTTGCAAGCAGGTGCTTTTCTACTGAGTGATGACTGCTCTAGTTGCAGGATCAATACAGCAACTCTTGCACTCTGCACCAAGATGCGCTAAAGACCATATTAATGAACAAAAATGCCTATAAACAAAAAAGATACAGCATTCTAGCAGGAAGTGGGCAGTTGTTATTCACATGCCTGGCTGCTAAATGCCCAATGTTCTGCCATCAGCTGTGCCAATTGTTGGTTTCTTTCAGGACTCTTGTGCCTTTTAACAGTCTTTACACTTTCACAATTAACCACGGAAAGGTTTCTGATTCTGGAAAAATGTTTCAGAATGCCAGAGTCTCTGGTCTGTTGGAAGCCAATAAAATGTTCTCTAAGCTCATGTCATTAGCTTCATTTTGATGATGAGCAATATGTGCATTTATACAACTTTCTCCCTCCCACTTTGTCTGCATTTTGAGACAAGTGTGCTAACTCCACTTTGCAGTTAAGATCAATTGCATTGGGTGTGTACCACATTCTTGCCAAGAACCTGAGTCAAGTTTAGCTTGCTTACGCTTACCTGAGGCTTAAATCTGTCCCTTTAAAATCAGTTAATCACCACTGAAAAAGTGAGCCCTTTCCCTTTCACAGGGGCAAAGAACAGCCTTCCCAAGTCAAGATGTTTTGGACTACAACTGCCATCAACCCCAGACAGCACTGGGCAGCCAAAAACCTGCGTTGCACAACATTTGTGAACACTTTGCTCCACTGTCCCCACATTTACCAATAGTGTTGCTATGATCTGTGTCTCTTTAAGAATGGATTTTAGTAATTGGCAAGAAAGAATATGGGGAAGTGCAAGCCTTTCAAAAGCCTCTCTTTTTTAAAGTCTTGACATTACTAGTAAGATCTGTTACTTCAAAGTTAGGCTGTCTTAAGCTTTATTTGATGAAATGCCAATAATAAAAGCTGCATAAGCATGATAATGATTATTATTTCAGGGGTCTGGGCCTTGCATTCAACCAGGGTAAGTGGACATGGAGAAGAAGAGGTCAGAACATAGGATAGCGACCTGCAAAGCCAGCTCAAATTCAGGATTATTTCATGATCACCTGCCAAGGTGAACGGTCAAGAGCCAATCTTTTTCACAGCAGAATGGAAAATAAGACTCCAAGCCGATTCCATGTGAAACAAGGTAAATGATTCACAAAGGATTATTGACATGGCCCGCAGCCCGCCTCGTCATGCTAACGAAACTACGATAAGCAGAAAAGCAGGAAGCCCCTGATTGGGCTGCCAGGTAACCAGTCAAGAGCGATAGTCAAAGTTCAGATGAACAAACACAAGCTACACACCCAGCAGCTGCGGGTTGGAACAAGTCAGCGTCTCCCTACCATCCAGGCTCCACCTTGAATCGCTGGAGGGGGAAAGGGCAGATTTGAAGCTACCTCAACTTCTTGTTAACACTTTGGTGGCTCAAAATGCCTCCTCCTGTCTCTATAAACTACTTAGGTTTATACCAGAGGACTGCAGAGCAGTCTCCTGCAGTCCAGTCACAAGCAGACAACAGCAGTGCTTCAGATTAAGGGGCAAAAGCCTGGTACCATTAACTTGCCCCAAATATGAGAGCTTCAGAGCTTCTTAGGTGGCAATCTGTGCTCCCAGCTGGACACATATTCACATGCAGCTGAGCTGAGAGTAGATTCACCAACTTTCTTCCATTTATCATTCATAAACTTGCACTTTTTGTACTTTGCAGAATAGCCTTTTCATTATCCCTATCACCTTCAAAGGCAAATTGTTATACCCATTTTACAGAAGAAAAAATAGCTTGCCCAGCAGTCAGTCAGTTTCCCCTTACGGAAGGAGGAAGTAATCATTCAGTGAATCTACAAGTGAGCCAAAGCCCAGGGCATGTAATTTCTGTTATTATTTGTATTTACCTTATGGGTGCTACAGCCTGTTTTTTCTCACAGGATTGTTCACACTTATCGGTTGTGAGTCATCCTTCGCCAGAAGAATGAGCTGCAATAACATTTAGGAAACAGGGCACTTTCTTGTCCCTGGAAACTCCCAGAGTGTGACATCACAGCAGGGGGCTTGGGCTCTGCTCTTTAGCATACATAGCAGAATGGTGTATCCAGCCCGCTAAATACATTACTGTGTTTTAAAGAAAGAGACCGGGCTACACAGCAAATTTGACAAAGTTATTCTGTGATTATGGACAAGTAAAGGCAGAATGCCCCATCCACAAATGGAAATCTTAAGGAGAGGGGGAGTATTAAGAAATATCTCTTACCCTTGCCCAACACACGATATCTTTCCAAGTCAGACCTGGGCACATTGAAAGTGTAAGTCTGTTGACTGAAGCCTGGTTGACACTGGGCTGCCGTCTCCTCACAAAGCCACCTTCCAGCCTAGCATGCAGGAAAAATAAGGATGAATCAAGAGGCAGCAAAAACCACCTTCCTTGAGCAAAACCACCTTCCCCTCAAGGAAAGCAGCCACTTTTAAGTCTGCCTGCTAGACCTTTTATCGTGGTGAGTTGGGGACAGCCCCCAAATCCTTCCACCTGAGACAGTTAGCATTTTGCCCATGTCTCTTTCAAACTTTCTAACCAAGGCTACTCACATAACTCTTTAGTATCTTGGTTGGGGCAGGGGGAAATGTTTTTAGGGGCACTAATGATGGTCAAAGGGTCTCTTATGATACAAGAACAATGACAGGCAATTTTATAAACAATTACCTGGGAAAAGATCCTTTCATTTCTCTCCAATGAAAGTAAAAGAGCATTCATTTAAATTGGCACATAGGTGGTACCGATTCCTCACACCTTGATAACTCATCTATCATGCTGCGGGGGGGGGGGGGATCCAGGTACATTATAATATATGTGGTGGGCGTACCCCTTTAATAAAGGGGTTCTGGGCAAAAGGTTTTTGTGAAATTAAAGGTACACTAAATACAAACTTTAGCACCAGCCCTCTTAATGGCTCTTTTATATATTTTCACTAAGGAAGAAATCACAATAAGTTTCAAATAATGTCAATTTCACTTTCTGGTTTCTATTCAAATCATATGAACCTTTCTGGCACATACAGTGGTAGCAAGAAACTGGAAACAAGCCAATTGTAACCTGAAAGGAGACAAATCTGGACCATGGTCTTGATTGACAACTAAGTCAAATAAACCTTCCACAACCAAAAATATAGCTTTCAGAAGAAGGTGGATTGTTTTATAATTCATGTGGTCCAAAAGGAACATGACCGCAGCCCACCACTGACTCCCACTTCCTTCTGGAAAGTTATTTTGGGATAACATATAATAATATCTTTATTGTACCACAGCTTCAGAGAAGGACGATGTTTGAAACTGTGACCTTTATTTTAAACTGTGGGATGCAACACTGCAAGCTTATGTTCTCTCCACAAAACTTCCCCGCCCTCGCCTACATTATTTATTATTATTATTATTATTATTATTATTATTATTATTATTATTATTATTATTATTATTATTATTATTATTATTAGCTATCTATACATATACTGTATCTGTACACTACACTTAACCCAAAAGTTTTAATAGAAATAGTTTCAAGAAAGGAGAAAGGCTCCCTGAGAGCAGGGTGGGCTTCAGAGGCAGCGGGGAGTCTCACCAAGCACCGCCCCGTGAGGCCCCTCTTACCTGTAAGAGCAGCAGGAATAAGCAAAGCCCCGACGGGCGTCCCGGCAGTGGCGGCAGCATCGCCATCGTGCAAGCGCAAACGTCGAGCTCTAGGCAGTTTCTGGCCCTCGGCGCGCACTCGGCTCAGGCAGGTGCGATGCCCCGCCCTAAAACGAGGCACCGCCCCATGTGTGGAGAGGGGCGGGGCTCCACGCTAGCGTCACTCTTTTCCTCAGGCCAAACCAGAGCCCCCGTTGAACCCGAAGCGGGGGAGGAGGAGAGGGACGTGCCAGAGTGTTTTTCTGCTCCTTGCAAGGAGAAAAGTAGCGGCGTAGCGAGAACCCTTCCTCTGCAACTGCGAGACTAGTTTACAGGCAGTCTTGCCTTTTCCTCCTGAATGGGGAAAGCCCCTCTGCCGTGCTTCACGTGTAGAGCCAGCCTGAAGGGGGGGGGAGGCGGGGGACTGTGGTGCCTTTCTGCCCGAACCCCTTGAAAGGCGCGGGCGGGCTCACTGACGCCTCTCTTCGGCATTAGCACGTCCTGAAGCTGTACTACTCGTGGAATCGCTCGGAGACGGTCTCCCGGGGTAGCGGGGGCACTAATCCGAATTAAGCACCCGTGTTTCTAGTAATCTGGGTAGCACCCCAAACCTCGCAGGATGCGCTGTGCCGCATTGAAGTTCACCTTCATGCTCCCATGTTTCCCATCAAGAAGCCCCTCATACTGGTTGCTTTCCCCTCTTTTAGCTACGCTGGGGAGAAAAGGGTGGTGAGAGCGATTTTCTCTCGAGGAGGCTCTGTGGGGCGCTCGCCACGTCTGAGACTAGGCAGCAGGGCTACATTGGTAACAGGGCTCACCCCGGACCCCTATTGCCAAGGACAGGGCAAATGGGGCAAATGGGCCCCTCATTCCATCCTCAGCCACCGCTGCCTGTCTGCTTGCCTTTCTCATTTACAAACTGGTCCAGGGGGTGGCACCAGTTGACGCCTCCACCTCAGTCCTGCCCTTGCAGAACTCAGGAAGAGAGGAGGAGGAGAAGGAGGGCAAAATTAGGTGAGTTATTAGCCCTGCCTGCCATGGGCTCCAGCTGCACTTCATGTTGGGCAGCATCAGATTTAGGGCAGTGTGGGTGGCTTCCCTGCACAGGGCAGTGAGCCAAGGGAGCACAAAATTGAGAAGATCCATAGTTGAGAAAATCCATTTGGGGGCACCAAATTTTTGTCTCCCTATTACCAACGATTACCAAAGGTGGCCCCTGTTTTGGGCTCCCTGCCTTCTGCTTCACCAGTCCCAATGGTTTACTCTCTAGGAAGTGTGTTTAGCATTGCATATTTAAATATAGTCTAGCTCAGTATTGTGTGCAGTGACTGGCAACAACCCTCGAAGAAATCAAGCAGGGGACTTTCTAAGCTCTACCTGGAGATGCTGGGGATTGAACTTGGGGATTTCTGCATGCAAAGCAGCAGCTCTACCACTGAGCTCTGACCCTCATTAATACATTGCTATGATGTGGGTGGCGCTGTGGTCTAAACCACAGAGCCTAAGGGCTTGCTGATCAGAAGGTTGGTGGTTCGAATCCCCGGACAGGGTGAGCTCCTGTTGCTTGGTCACTGCTCCTGCCAAACTAGCAGTTCAAAAGGATGTCAAAGTGCAAGTAGATAATAAGGTACCACTCCGGCGGGAAGGTAAACAGTGTTTCCGTGCGCTGCTCTGGAAGCTGTCTGCAGAAAAACATTGGCTCCCTTGGCCTATAGAGCGAGATGCGCATACAACCCCAGAGTCGTCCGTGTCTGGACCTAACAGTCAGGGGTACCTTTACCTTTATGATGGGTACAGGCCACACTGTTTGTAATTGTCCCAATAAATATGTCATTGGAGAAAGCATTTCTGGTGGATGCTTTCAGCCTATAGGGCTCTCTTTGCCCCAGAGGAAATCTGAGTGTCTTTGGAAAGAAGCATGATACCTTTTTAACTAGGAAAGAAATTATAGCTAGAGATTACGAATCCTTCCAAGATCAGGCTTCGTTATTTACTTAAAACATCCTGCTCTGCATTCTCCTCCTGCAAAAAAAAAAGGTGGTTTAACTAATTTCAGTGAGAAGACAGTTCCTGTGCTAAGCATTATGATGTAAGAGACATGATACAAAAGGAAAGAAAGGACTGGAGGAGGAAGAAAGAAAACACAAGCATTCTTTCTTTGTTAAAAAGATCTTGTAATGAGGGAGAGGCACTACTGTCTCATCCCATCTTTGTCCCTCTCCTGACAGAATGGCCACTGCTGATGACAGTCGAAGGAGAAGCCCAATGCAGTTGGGCTTTAGCTGAGCAGATTTTAACATTCCTAAAATTGCTTTTGGGTTACACGTTTTCTGAATATTAGCATGACTGGGGCAGGTGAGGCTTCACTATACACCTGCACACAGCACTTGCCCTATGCTGCCACCTGCTGAGGAGAGGGATCCACAAAAGCTACAATAGCCTTGGGTGGAAGTCTCCAAGGCTGTGTTCTAAGTAAGGGGCGGGACTTCCTCATCTCTGTGGGGGCTCCAGACTATGCCAGGCTGATTGGATAAACCCTTTTGCTGCCATAATCAAAGTCTGCCTCATGGGCAGCCCAGCTGCACAAGTAAACTAGGTGGTATTAGGCACATCTGTGCCACCTTGACTTTCTTGGAGGAAAGGTGGAATATAAATGCAATAACTAATAAATACAGCGAGGAGAACCATGGAGGGTAAGCCCAAAGGGCCCCACAAGGTTCTGCTCTAACCAAATTGACCTGACAGGTTGAAATCTAGAGCCTAAGGGAGAAAGGCAGTCTCTGCAGTGCAACCTCCTTCCCAGGAGTTCAGGGTTTGAGCCCATCACCATTCCTCTTACTCCAGCTGATTATACATTCTATGGCTGCTAAGGAGCCTCACTCAGTGCTACTGTTTTTTATTTTATTTTTACTGATACTTCTGCAAACCTGAGGACTCCTGGCCAACCCCCCATGCATGTTGATATTACCTTCCTGTTTTGGAGTTCACTATTAGAAAAGAGTCGCCTCCTTGGAGGTTGTGTTTGCCCAGGGCCACCAACAACTGTCTGCCCACCCATTTTTGCTTGTCAGCCCAGCAGGATCCCCTGCCATTTGGCTCTGCCCTCAGCCTGGCAGTCGCCCATAAACAGATTAAAAGAGAAAGTGGGGGGTGGGGAATTCATTGAAGAAGGAAAAACCTGCCAGGTGAGAATGGGGACTGGGGATTGGCAGCAGGCCCATGTGCCCTGAAGCAAGGAAGGCTGGAGAAGAGGCAAAGCAAAATGGGAGAGGGTGGGCAAGATCTTTTCATCCTAGCTAATCTGCTGCCCCACCCACTCCCCTAAAGGGACTCTAGATTCAGTCAATTCCCTCTTCTGCTGAGCTTCCAGAGGGGCTGTTTCTTGGAATTTTCTTGGGTGCAGGTGGCTGCCCCTGGGGAGGGGGAGGGTGCTGAGCCAGGGCCTTCCACAGGGCTGCTGTGAAGCAGAGTAATGCATACCTGCACTACTGCCAAGGAAGATGCCTACAACCAGTGCTATTTTTCTTGAGAAAAAGGTGAGGGAACTTGCCCATCGTGGTGGGGATCAGTCGGGAAAAGCCAAGGAGGGCTCTGGCGGCAGGAGCATCATTCACCCCACTGCATTGGCATTTTATAAACATGATCCAAGTGAAGCTCTCAATTAGTTTGTAAGGATCTAGTCAGTGATGATCTGGGACGGTGGTTCCCAATTGTAGCTAAGTTCTGCAGACCCTCTGCTTTTGAAAAGCCATGCAAAGGAACCCCTGCTTCTGAAAATTTTGATACCTCTAGGGTAGTTTTTGTTATGTGAATAGTGCCACAGGACAACCCCCCCCCCCTGGTGTGGGTTACATAGACCCCCTGGGGTCCATGGACCACCAATCAGAAACCACTGCTCTAGGACATAAAGATTACAACAAGGTGGGTGGGGGGAAATGTCAAGACTCTGTACAATCTCTTTAGAAAGGGCCTGCTCCTGCCTGGGTCCTGGAGGAGGAGTTGAGCCCAAGGAAAGAGCTAAAAATGTGTCCCAGTTGCCCTTATCACTCACCAACATAAGAGCCATGTAGGTGTTGTCTATCACAAATTTAGACTCCCTGTGCAGAGGGGCGCTATATGATGCCATTTTCAGGGTTAATCTTCAGCCACCCTGCTGGGTCGCTCCCAATGAATGGAGCAATGGAAGGGTGGATTGGGAGTGGGAAGCTCTGCAGAGAGCTTTGGTTAGGGAGAGAGAAAGAGGCAGCAGAAAGAGAGAGAAAGGTCTGCAGCCAGAGGGCACTAGTGCTTCATCCTTCTGGGCAGAGGAAGCACCTTTCTGAACACAAACAAGGTTAAGCTTCCATCATCTGTTGCTACTCCCAGGGCGCAGACTCTCCAACTGTGCACATGCAGCTAGTATGCACTTTGGTAAATTTGGTTTTCTACCCAGCTTGAGTTGCATCCAATATGGGCAATGATCAGGAATTATGGGATCTGTAGTTCAGCAACATCCGGAGGGTCACAGGTTAGCCCCTTGTGTTTTGAAGTTTCATTGGTTTCAGCACATAACACTAAAAAGCTGTGGCTTTTTAAAGTGCTTAAGTTATGACTGCATCATGCTGTATCATTTAATTTTTGTATAGCATTTGGAAGAAAATTCAAATCCTACAGGGGAGTAAGTCTCACTGAACTCAGTGGAAGTTACTTCTGAGTAGAGTCATAAAGTGTTTCACAAGACAGATCCTTGCCCTGAAAGGGTTCCAGTATAAAATGCAGGAAAAAGGAAACAAAGGGGAAAATTTCAATTCAAGTATTTAGCCTTCAATTCTATATCCACCTACCTAGGAGTAAAATCCATTGAACTTAAAGGGATTGTTTCACAGTGGACTTGCAAAGTTGATCTTAAATCCTTCCAACATGAGTTTTTCAGCCTTCCGTCAGAAAATTGTGTCTCAGCCTAATCTACCTCACCGGACTGCTTTAGCATCTTGCTTGCTTATTTTTGAGAACTGTAATCAGGAAGTGATATGGTCTAACCCCCAGAAAAGTCATTAAGCGTTCCATCAAGACCATCAGCAATTTTACAAGTGGTTCATGAGAAAAAATGTTTGGGAACTGCTAGTCTAGCCCACACTACAATCAGTCTGTCACAATATCACTCATCAACCAGAAGCTGATGATACAACTTCAATATTTCAAGTGGGAGGGAGGGAAAGCCACACTTTAGAAAGAGAAGAACAGAACCATTAACTGGAAGAGAAGACTATTGTGGGATGTTGTGCAATAATCTAGTGGTGTGGCAGGGTGGGGGCCTGGGGCAGTGGCCCCAGGTGCAAAATTCTGAGGAGGCACAACCAGGTGTCTCCTCACAGATGCCAGCTTCCCAGGGGCGTAGCCAGGATTTTTGTAAGGGGGGAGGGGGCTTAAGAGTCAGAGCTTCTGATCAGGTGGTGCTGGAACTCCCAGCCATTTCTGCTTCAATAAATCCTAGGCACATCCATTCAGAAGCAAGCTGTGGAGTCTTCTCTCCAGGAAGTTTTATCTTCAGGGGGTTTTCTTTCCAAGTAGTGTTTAGGATTACATACATAAGCACTGTCAGGAACTCCTCTGCCTACTCAGATTGGCTGCTGTTCCACCACCCACAAAACCAAATGCTTTTGAAAGCACCCAAGAACTTTATTTTCCTCCATCCTATATAGACACAGATTGATAGTGACAGAATCTCTTCTGGCAGAGCCCACTTGTGATACTGGGAGTCAAGCCAGCTGAGTGGCTTTAGGATTTGGAGATTTACAATGTGTTTGTTGTTTCCATTATGTTTCTATTTTATTGTGTTTTTCCGTCTCCCCTATTGGGCTCAGCAGCAGCAGTGACAGCACCAGAAAAAAATGGCAGGGCAAGGGACAGAAAGGGCAAAGTACATTTCTAAGTGGGTGAGATATGCCCGCAATAAAACTGCCACCCTAAACATATTTTTTCCTGAAATAATTTAGGTCATGTTTTTATATAGCATGTATTAAGAAGTTTAAATTACAGTAAGGAGAAAGGATTTCAAAGAAGGCAGAGTCGCTCCACAAACATTGCCTTGACATACTGTACAAATTAGACAAGCCAAACACTTTCTTCAGGAAACAGTTCCTTTTGAACCAGTGCAGACAGAACCAGGAATGTAGACTTGGAAGGAAAGTAAGAGCAAACTGAGATATGTGGGCCCTATACACCCAAGAAACTGACAGCATGTTGTGTGTCTAAAGAGCCATCTGTTGTCACTCACTGAGAAATATGTAGATCTAAAATAGTCAAATATGCTGATTTTCATGCACTATTGATTTAAAAAAATTAAAAAAAGAAAAGAAAAATCCAGAGTCTCCTTGGAAGCATTGGAAAACCTGAGGTTTCACAATGTGGAAAAAATTGTTGTTCTGATATGTTTGTATACAGCAGTACCTTTGTTTACAACCATAATCGGTTCCGGAGGTCCAGTTGTAAACCAAAACAGGTTGTAACCCAAGGCGCACTTTCGCCAATAGGGCCTCCCCCCCAAAATTGGTTTTAATAAAACAAAATGGGTTGTAATTTAAAAAAAGGGACACGCACTTCCGGGTTTGACGTAGTTGTAATCCAAAATGGTTGCAAACCAAGGTACCACTGTACAGTATTCTGTTGTTGTTCTTGCCTCCTGGATTGAGCAGTGGCATAACCCTGGTGCCAGCCTAATGAGATCACAGGATTACTTTGTCCATTGCCACAAGAGCCTTAATTTATTTAGCAAACTTGTTCAACCAAGGACCCCTAGTCTGTGGGCTGCTCTGCCCAGGAACCTCCTTTCTTCACCTCTTTGTTCAGGTGACACCTCTTTTTGTGTTGATAGTGTAGGTCAAGGACAAGGAACATCTGGTGCCCTCCAGATGCTGCTGGACTCCAGCTCCCATCTCTGACCACTGGCCAGTCAGGCTGCTGGGAGATAGCTGTCCAACAATATCTAGAAGGTCACAGTTGTTAGTTGTTCCCCACCTGCAGATGAAGGTGTCAGGTTTCACTGTTACCATTGCATCATGGCATTTCTTCTTGCTGCACTCCTTCCAGTGGTCACTTCTCCTCTAGTCACTGTTGTGGATACACAACCTGACTGTCTCCAGGCACTGCTGTCATCTGCAAGGGATTCCCATGCAGCTGGGTGAATGTTGCCAGCCTTCATGTCACATTTGTAGACAGGGCCATCTTTACCCAGGGGTGCAAGAGGTGTGGGGCACCTGGGCGCCAAATTCTGGAGGGGGGGCCAGGCGCCCGCTGCTGAAGCTCTAAACTATCTACCTGTTATGAAATAATAAATAATTTTGATCAAGTTAGAAAAACAAAATACATATATACCTAAGTATTACCAAAATGTATACCTACTGTTTCACTAAAGGACATTCGACTTTGTCTAATTTACAAGACGCGCTGCACCAGCGGCGGCGCTTGTCATTCATAACGGCGGCGCTTGTCAGACTCAATGATGGCGCTTGTCATTTTCAACGGCGGTGTGCACGCAAAATTAACTAAATTTGGGGGCGCTGGGTGGATCTTTGCACCCCAGCAGCGCATATGCTAAAGACGGCCCTGTTTGCAGGCATCTTTGTAACGCAGAGCAGGGCTGCCAAAATGCCTAGTGCCTGAAGCCAGCTCCCCCTAAAACACGTCCTTGAGGATCCTGCCATCTTTCATAGAAAATGGTACTTTATCTTAGGACACGTTCCCATCATTGTTTGCCTATCAGGTTTGTGTAAATAGATAGATATACCGGTACCCAGTGCTTTAAAAAAAAAAAAACAACGTTTAGGGGTACTCTCATTTTGACTCAAGAAAACCAGTATTTTATAGTTTGATTTGGGAAAAATAAATATAGTAAATGGACAAAAATACTAAGATTCACAAAATGTTTAGGGGTATGCACTGGATATACCACTGCTTGATGTGATTCTAATAAAAGTTAATCCATCTCACTTCCTGACACGTTTGTCTTGAAAGCACTCCACTACAAGATGGTGAGGACTGGGGTGTAAAAAGTGAAGTTAATTAGCTGGCTGATTAAAGATTCTAACCCTGCTAAAAATCAAGAGAAGTGTTACCCTTAAAAGTCTTATTAAAACAAATGACACTTGCAAAGCACCACCTAGGTTCTAATCTGTACTGGTCAGGGCCAAAAATTCTTTATCTAAAATATATTTTAAATTATGTCATTTACATCCCACCAAGGAGCTCAAAGTAGCATACAGTATTGGGTTTTCCCCAACCCCCCATAACATTTCATCCTCATAACAACCATGTGAGGGAGGTTAGGCTAAGTGAGAGTGACTGGGCCCAAGGACACCCAGTGAGGTTTGTGACTGACTGCACACCATGGCTACTAAAGCAGTGCTCATGAAGGGGTTGCTTTTAGCTGCCCCCCAAGGCTTTTTTTAAAATTAAAAAAAAAATTTAAAAAAAATTGGTATCTCTGCAAACCTGAGAACATTCACTACTGTATTAGAAAAGCAGTTGCGTTTGCCCAGGGCCACAATCAGCTAATTGCACCCACGTATCCACCTTCCCTCCCTAGGCACCCCCTTCTCTGCTTGTCAATCTAGCGGCAACAGCAGCATTCCCTGGCATTTGGCTCTGGCCTCAGGCTTGCAGTCACCATGTAAGTAACTTAAAAGGGAAAGGATGTGGGGAGGGGAGGCGTTTGGAGCAGGAAAAACCTGTTGGGTGAGTATGGGGACTGACAGCAAGCCAAGGGGCCCTGAAGCAAGTAATACTTGAGAAGGGGCAAAGTAAAAGGAGAGGGTGGGCAAGGTCTTTTCAGCCTAGCTAACCCCCCACCCTTCAAAGAGGGACTCAGGTTTCAGCTTCCAGAGGAGACTGTTGTCCAGGAATGTGCTGGAGGCAGATGGTTGCCCCTGGGGAGGGGGGATAGTGGTCAGCCAGGGTCTCCCACAGGGTTTCTATGAAGCAGGGCGGTGTATGCAGCTGCACCAGTGCACCCCCCAGCCCTGCGCAGCGCCTCCTCCCCAGAGCAGCTGTGCAACCCTGGCAGCCCTTTCCTGCCAGCTCCCTTAGGAGAGGTTTAACAGGATCAAAAATAAAGAGTTTCAACTGTTAAAAAAAGGCAGCCCTCCTAGGGAGGCCGAGGGAGAAGGCCTTTTGTGGCAGGAGAAGCAAAGCTGAAAGTTTGTAAAGATCCAGTCAGGGATGGTCTGGGAAGAGATCACAAGAAGGCTATGGAACAGGGGTAGGCAACCTAAGGCCCGGGGGTCGGATGCAGCCCAATCGCCGTCTCAATCCGGCCCGCGGACTTTCTGGGAATCAGCATGTTTTTACATGAGTAGAATGTGTGCTTTTATTTAAAATGCATCTCTGGGTTGTTTGTGGGGCATAGGAATTCATTCATTCCCCCCCCCCCAAATAGTCCGGCCCACCACATGGTCTGAGGGACAGTGGACAGGCCCATGGCTGAAAAAGGTTGCTGACCCCTGCTATATACAGTAGAACATAGCAGTTGGGTGCAGAGAAACTGAGGACGAAAGAGTTGGGTGGGAAAAACTGATTAGAGGGTCAGCCCCTCATAGCTGGGGCTGATGGGAGTTGTAGACCAAAACATCTGGACAGACCTGGGCTGGTTTAAGAGGTGGTATAAGGGATGGGGAGAAAGGCTGGGATGGAGCATTTTGCACGTGCACTGAGCTGCCCTCTCTCTCTGCCCCAGCTGCAGCCAGGCATGGGCCAGTGAGAGAAGTCTACTGAAACAGGCTTGCATTTGCCACTAGAGCAGCTGGCTTTGAGGGGGCAGATCAGGAGATGTTCTGTGTGGGTTTGTTTTTTCCCTGGATACATTTTATTTTTCAGTTCAGGGTAGGCTCTGGTGCCCCATGACACCCCTGAGTAACTCTTGATGCTCTCCCATCACGCACCCCAGGCAGGCTCAGGGAAAACACCCATGTTTAAAAAAGAAAATCCTTTATTAAAACTTTACACCCTGATTGTCCCACCCTTTAGCTTAACACCAAGTCTATTTCGTACCTAAAAGTAGGAAAGAACTGACCTAGGAGCACTTAGGAGATGCTTATTTTTTTTAAAAAAAAAGCAGCCAAGAGTTTCTAAGAGGACTGCTGGCACTTTGGGGGCTGAGCCAATGGGGAGCAGGTGCCCCAGCTGATCGCAGGAGTCTGGGCAGGGCTGCTCCACTACAGCACACACACAACTACTACATCCCCATGCATCACACCTGCCCCATCCCACAGTCCATCCATGCATCTCGTACGGAGGCACCAAATGAATATGGGTGGAACACACATCAGCTCCAGCAGCAAGAACTGGGCATCTTCTGACACACGCCCTCTCTTGGAACCAGGGTGCAGAATGCAGACCTCCCTGAATGCTGACAGGTTCCTTGGCAAGGGATGACGCCGCTTTCATCAAGAGGCAACGTACAGCATCGCTCATCTGGCTAGAAAGCCTTCGCAGGCACATTCAGGAAGGCAGCCTGTAAGTTCAGAGGAAGCCAGACACTCTGCCAGGAAGCTGCTGGGTCCTTCTCAGGGCTTCAGGTGTTGCCACCAGGGACCCAAGGAGGAGGTGCAGTGTGTTTGGCATTCGGACAGGAGCCGGTGCAACGCAAGGGAGGCTTTGCTGGGAAAGAGGAGCATGTGGTTCTTGCAGAGATCCCCAACGGCAGGGGTGAGAGGCAGCCACGACCACCCAGTCTCTGGGCTGCACAAGTCCATCCATGGCTCTTAGTCGTCGACGCCCCCGCCGTACATGTCTGCCAGCTTCTTGAAGCGGCTGCCCCAGTCGTTCAAGTAATCGTAATCCTGGTCCTGGTCGGAGTTGGAGGAGTTGAGGGAACTGAGGGAGCCAGCCTCTGAGCCGCTGCCCTCGTAATCAAACACCAGCAGGGAGTCGTAGGGGGGCGCCGTGGGGTCCGTGTCCGCTGCCTTTAGGTTCTGCAGGAGCAAGGGGAGATGCTGCCTTTATAGATGTAATAGTTTTATACATGTTTTCAGTATATTCTAAATAGCTTTGGGATGCCTCATGGAACGTGACTCATAATAATAATAGTCTCAGCTGTATACAACAGCCAGTTATATCTCTGAGGGTCAAGAGGAATTTCACATTTTACACCAGAGATAAGAACCAACTGTCCAGGATAACTTTTTCTCAAACTGTAGTTCTCTTAAGAAATAAATATTGTAATCTGGATGGTTATTTCTGAATGAACAAACAACATCCTGTGAGAGGTGGGGTGTAAAATCAGCATGTAAAATCAGTCTTAGTCGTCTGTGGATTGCAGAGTCTCCAGCAGCACAGCTGACAAACCGAAAAAAGCTGCTGCCCGTCAATTTAGATGGTACCAAACTAAAAGGACAGACTTCTATAAACTATTTAGGGGTTGAAGAGCAGTATGAAAATACAAACTAATAATAATTTTAATATTTATACCCCGGCCATCTGGCTGGGTTTCCCCAGGCATGCACACTCAAGCTTTAGCCGTTTTCTTGCCTTATGCAACAAGGGTGGCAAACCTGTGGCCCTCCCTACAACTTGCCATCCTTGACCACTGGCCATACTGGCTGGGGCTGCTGGGAGCTGGAGTCCAACAACATTGAGATGTGCAGCAGATTGTCTACCGGCGTTCCCTTTCGGCACCCTCCTCCTCCAACCTTACCTCATGGATGAAGTTGCCAATTTCATCTGGGTTTGCAGGGCGCGGGCGGTACTGTGGAGCTGGCAGAAGGGTGGGCAGGACATCGTTCCTGAGGACGACTTCTGGACGAGCATCCAGGCCCCTGTGTAGCTGGCTGAGGTCATAGTCCTTTCAGAGGAAGGGGGAGAAGAGGAGAGAGAAAAGATGATGCAGAGGCTCTGCAGCTTGAAAACTGCAGTATACAACAGGGCAAGGAAGCTGCCTCTCCTTCCTTGCCATTTTGATGCTGATGGTAGGCAACTGGAGGTACTGGAACAAAATGGGGAAGACACTTGGAGAGGATGAGGACCAGGTCACAACACCACCTGATCCATTGTGGGCTGTAGAGGATGAACTACAGTTGAGGATGGAACATGTTTTTCAGCAAAAGACCTTGCTTATCTCTGGGAGTAAAGTCTTCTGGGGGCATTGCACGTATTGAGGATACCGTAGTCCCATCAGACATTTGCAACACAGCACATCGTTTACAGAAGACACCTCATCAATTACCTCATGTCCCTTTTAAATGGATTGAGCCGAAGGGGCACCCACCTGGTCTTCCTCGCCACCTCCCTCTTCGCCGTAGTAGAAAATGTTGTCTCGCGTATCTTCTTCTGGGAGCAGCAAAGGCTCCTTCACCACTTTTCTCCTTCGCACAAAGAGGAGCAGTAGCAGCAGGATAACTGGGAAAGAAACAGAGAAAGGCTCAGCACAGCATCTTAGCAGGAGCTTCTGCACTCATGTCGGAGGAGCAAGCCTTTCCCTGTCTGGTGCCCCCTCCTAGTGTTTTGGACTACAACTCCCATCAGTCCCAACCAGCACGGCTATATAAAGCTGGAGCTGATGGGAGTCCAAAAGAGAGGGCACCAGGTTTCGGAAGGGTGAACCGAGCTTCTACTGGGAGCAGGTGTCTCTGCCTCCCAAAGGCTTGCACAGCTGTTTGTTGTAGCAGCTCTGGCTACAAGCTCCACAGGCGAATGGTGCCTCTGGGGCTAGCCAGGGGGTGCTTCCCAGGCCCCTGTGGGGCAGTGTAAGGAGGCACCTCTCTTTATGGGGCAGGGGATCAGCTCAGAGATCAGCAGCTGCCCGGAGGACTCCCGAGGAGAGGAGGCTGAGGGAACACTCAACAAGGGAGCATGTTCGAAAAAGGGTGAGATGCTGCCAGCTTGGCAGGCAAAGGGTAACATAACTGGGCTCCTGAGCCCCACAGGGGTGCCTCAGAAAGAATGGTCAAGGGAGCCGTGGACTCCAAAAGGTTGAAACCCTCTGGTATAAGGAGTTGCCCTCCATGGTTTCATTCCCCCACTCTGCCCACAGAGACACAAGGACAGTGACCTGCACACTTACTCAGCACAGCCAAAATGGCTCCCAGGATGGCTAAGATGATGGGAGCCTCAATGCCAGTCTCCTGTGGACCCGGACACCCTTCTGTATGCCCCTCACAATCACAGACAGTTGCTGTGAGGACCGTCAGCCGCTCCATGTTCTGGTTGTCAAAGAGCTGGAGGTAAACTTTGTAGGTCTCTTGCTTCAAGGGCTGCAACAGTGTCAGGGTTGCAGTTTCTCCTGCAAAAGGAACAACCAGAGCATAAGCGCAATGAAACAGGAACAGAGTCGGCTCATTGGGAATGGATTATGGCTACCGAAAGAAGCATTCCATTAACACTCAGCTAATGAATTCTCTTCAGCTGCACCTGCTGAAAAGGAACAATGGCCATACACAGTGTAGGACCTTACCCAAGTAGACTGTTTTAGAAAAAGGATTTCCAAGCATGTGCAGACAGGGGAGCTTACCCCAGCCAGGGCAACTGGATTCCCTGGGATATTCCTAAGTCCCAAAAGGGAGGAGAGAAGGAAGAACTAAGAAGAGGGAGTCACTTGGGCATTGCTGCCATAGGAGAAAGATTCCTGTTCCAGCACAGACCATGGACAGCTATTCTGGAAGGGCACCCCATTTCCTCCCCACTGCTCACCCCACCTTTGTTGTCCATCTCTACGGCCCAATTTTCATCCGAGTTGTGGAGAAGCTCTGCACGGAATGGGGAGGTGTTGGGGGGAAGGTCCTTGTCCAGGATGCGCAACATTTGGGGCACTGGCTTGCTGTTGCAGACGATGATCTCCCGCCGGTCGGGTTCGGGGCCGTTGTCGTTCACATCTAGCAGGGTCAACAGGAGGGTTCCCGTCCCGGTTGCTGGAGGGGTTCCTGTTTGGAGCAGGATGGAAAGGTGGCGGCTTTAGAAGCACTCTGGCCCAGACTCCCTTGCCACACCTTCCCAGACACAATTCTGCAGAGAATCCCAGGAGCCCGGCATTCAAATTATGTCCACAGGTTTCAGAACTTTTCTACTGGATATGGTCAGAGATAGGCCTTAATAAAGGCTGGCATTGTCCCCTTACACTCCAGCATGCAAATGATGGAGCTTCTGGGTCCTGTATAGCTACAGACCTTCTCTCATAGCTTCCTGTCCCAAGAGTTGCTCTTTGCAAAAACAAAACAGAACCAAGCATAAAGTCTTACCAATTACCAATTACAAACAGCAATTTTAGAATGCACAGAATGAGGACATGTGCAGAACATTCAGGTTTGTGCCAACTATCTGCATTAATGTAATTTATTCTGAGGATCTGTTGTGTATGATTTCTTGAAGTAAAACATGTTTAAGCATGTCAAGTCAAATAGGCTTTTTATTTAAGATTGATGCTCAAACTGCCATGGCTTAGATATTCCCATTTGCTTTGGCTTTTGAAGGGCATTAAACCCTGTTCAAAATGCATGCAATGTTAATTCAGCATTAATCTGCACAATGTGGCTTATTAGCCTACTTTTTTTTAAGCACAGAATGTGAGACTTTTGCTTAGTAAGAGTTGTGGTTGTTGTGCTGTGTGTATCATCCGCAAGTGAGTCTTTGCAACACTATTCTTCTCAGGAGAAGCAGAAAGTGGGGTGGGGAAGGGTCAAGAGGTGTCCCGGGTAATGTGTGGATGCACA
Organism: Lacerta agilis; assembly: GCF_009819535.1. Classification (NCBI taxonomy): domain Eukaryota; kingdom Metazoa; phylum Chordata; class Lepidosauria; order Squamata; family Lacertidae; genus Lacerta; species Lacerta agilis. The sequence continues at coordinate 39,180,717 of NC_046319.1, read as the reverse complement.
TTTTCCTTCTCTTCCCCATTGCCATCCACTGTGGCCTGTGGCTGCATCTCACTCTCATCCGAGTCAGCCAGCAGGAGGCTGTCCGGGATCCCTGATTTGTGTCTTCAGAAGGCCTGGGTTGCACCCGCCCCTGTCCTTGCCTCCACTTCCTAAACAGATAAACAGCCAAGGTCTAGGATGTGGTTTCTCGTGACAAGCCGTGAGGAGGCTGCAGCTCCACAGCCACGTGCCCCTCACATGGGCCGCTCCCAGGCGGCTGATGCACAAGCCAACAAAGAGTCCTTTGATTCCCTTCCCCCACAAGAGATGGTGACCAAGGGCAGGGGGCTCGTCTCTTCTACCACACGGAGCTTACCATCATCCTCCGCCAGCACAATGGCCATGTAGGTGTCGTTCTTGACAAAGTGGGACTCCCGATCCAGGCTGCTCTTAGCTGTAATGATGCCGTTTTCCGGGTGGATGGCCAGCCAGTCAGCCGGGTCATTCCCCATGGAGTACCTGGCAGGAGAGAACATGTTTAATCCCAAGAGACCACAAAAGGAGGAATGTGTCTTATAATGCCTGCCAGCAAGAAAGCCCCTGAGAATTTCAACTTTGGGGCTAATTCGCACACACTGTTTGCTACAGCAGTGTTAGGATGGTTCTGTTTCGGGATGCAGGTGGAGACATTGCTTCATTGCTCTTATTCCTTAAAAACTGCTTGTGAAGACTTAGCATGCCAAGAGAGGCTGGCTCAAGTTTCTCCTCCTCCCTGATCTCCCAGTTTTTCCTGTGCGCACAAGGATCTTAACCATCTAAAATATATACCTCCCTTGTTTTTTTGATAACAACACATCACAAGTGAGCCACATAGAAAAGGGTTGTGGGGGGGGGGCTACTTGCATTTTGAAAGCAAGCTGCTTTTTGCCCCATCCCCAGCGGGAAAGGTAAACGATCCCTACCCCTCGAGACATACATCTTTCAAGATGCAATTTATCCTGCTTTCAATCTTTTCTCTGGATCAGGCCAACACCATGCCTTTGACTTCAGCACAATATGCTTGCTGCATTGAACTCAAAAGCAGATAAAATGCAGTCTCATTTGGCCAGCTGCTATTGATCCAGGGAGCCTGCATGCCTGCTCTGAAACTCAAGACTGACTTCTTACATTCTGCAGCACTTACACATTTCTCAACACCAACCTGAGCTACCTGAGCTGGTCCATTAAGAGGTATCACTTTACCTTCCCTGCATTTCCTGCCCTCCCTTTCAAGCACCCAGGGTTCCATTTATTAAGATGGAGCCACTGAGCGTTGATGGACATCCCGTTCTTGGAAGGTGGAAATGTTTAGAAGCAACAAAGCCCAGCCTGATGTGGCTTTTGCTACTGGAGATCAGCCCCATTGATCTCCACCCACCTCTCATCAAGCCATTAAGCCAATGCAGCCTGCCTGTTAACACTATTCACCCCACTAGGCTCAACTCCTGGCCAACCAGCAACAGAAATGCTTACTTGATTTTTTGGGATTGCATCTTATCTGGGTCCTGTGCCGTGTATGCGGTGACTTTCTGCCCTATTGGGATGTCCTCTGAAACTTCTGCCTTGTGGATGGGAGGCGCAAAGACGGGGGCCTCATTCACATCCTTCACGTTGATTATCACAGTAGCTGTGGAGGTTGGTAGCTTCACCACAAAAGGGGCCTGGTTGGTGACAGCTATCTGTAGCAGGTACTGTTTCTTTGCTTCAAAGTCCAAGCCCTAAAACAAGGAAAAGACCAGACATGTGGAACTGGCATTTGCTGGGGTTGAAGCAGGAGAGGAGTGGCAAAACCAGGGAGGGCAACTGCAGCAACCATTGTTGTTAACTAGAGCCAAGGGCATCTGCTTCCCTCTCCCTGTGTCTCTCTTGGACTAGGCAAACTACCTTACTGCAAAGACAGCAGCTGTAGGCAACAGCAGTCTTTGCCAACCGCCAGATGTTTTGCATAGCTGGGGTACAGCACTGCTGCTATTGCTCCTTCAGCATCTTAACAGGTTCCTAAGTCTGATTAAATGCACAGATCTACTGAAGACTTGCAATGAATCAGGAGGTGGTTCTTCAACTCAACTCCCAGATCCATCTTTATGTCCACCTGAGCATTTTATGATTAGTCCCATAGCCCCAAAAGCCATTCCCCCAAAATTAAGAAAATGCAAATAAATATATACTAGCTCTCCATCATGAAACTGCTGTTTTCCAACTAGAAAGTGGGTTGTTTTTGTTAATGCTAGCCCTACTCTACTGACTGCTTTCTCTTTTGTGCTAGCATGGGAAATAGCAGCTTTACAAGTGTCACAAAATATTTATTCCACATTTACAAGGCATTCATCTTTTAGAGTGGCAGCATTTGTTCTCTGGAACTCCCTGCCCATTGATAGCCAACAGGCACCTCTATTGGGGTGTTTCTGACACCTGTTGAAACCTTTTCCACATAGGGAAGATTATCCAGGCATGCTGTTTTATTATGTATATTTTTTAATGTTGATTTTATCTATATTCTGATTTTATAATGTCTACTGTTTTTAAAGCCTGCTTTTATTCCCCCACCCTACACACTAATATTTTGTACAATTCTTTGCCAACTGCTTAAATGATACTTTTTTTGATTAAGCAGCACAAAAACTTTGCTAAATAAAATAGGTGTACAAGCACACACATTCCAGCACCTACTTTAGCCGTTTTCAAGATGCCTTCATTGGTCTCTGGATCAGTGGAGATGGCGAAGGAATTCCCCTCATTGCCTTGCACAATGTTGTACTCTGCAAGCCACGCTGGGGAGCCGACCTCATCCTTGTCAGTCACAGCCAGCCTCACAACCTCCAGCCCTGCTTCGTTCTCTGGTACTTCTGCAGAGTACTGGGAGAAGTGGAACCGCCCAGTTAGCTGCACGGATAGGGAAATGCTCCTCTCTGCTTGCAAGGCACAGCCCCATCATGTATGCACATGCACTACACAACCACCCACCAGTCCCCAACCCCTTCAGCTTAGTATGCAAACTCCTAGTGGCCTTGTCAGCAGCAGTCCTCAATCTGCTGGAATTATTTGTGCAGCCAGGGGTGCGCCTATCCTGTTGGGGCTTTGGGATGAAATTTCTGACCCACATAAGCCAAAGGCCATTTTGCAACCAGGAAGATCTAAAAAAAATGGGAGTTGCTATAAGCAGCAGTTGTCTACACAACAGTTACAAAACCCTGAGCATTCAGAGGAGCTGCTGCATTGTCTGACCCCTATTGAGACACCCCAATGTCATGTTGTGCATCTCCCCCCAAGCCCCCCCCCCCCAAGTAGTTGCTCCAAAGAATGCAGGGTTGCTACCGTTGGCTCCTTGAACTCTGGTGCGTTGTCGTTTACATCTGCAACTTCTATCACAGCCACTGCGGTGCCAGTTAACCCATCGCCATCCAAGTCTGCTGCTTGCAGGGTCAGTGTGTATTCGCTCACTCTCTGGAAGAGGCAAGTATTGTGGTTGGTATTAGTGATGGATTGACAAAGGCTCCATTTGAGTAAAGGCATCTCTTCCTTCACTCTGTACCTGTGGAAAAAGTATGCCACCCGCTGCAGATGTTCTCACACACACAAACCAGGCCTAGAGCCTTTGAAACCACACCTCCTGTCTGGATTTGTGTCTAATCTGGGAGTAGCAAAGCAGACCTCCCTGGGCCCCACTAGGCCTACAAGTCACCTGAAGATGAATCCATGTCCAGGATCCTGCGACTCCTGAGGTTTGAGAAGAGGGTTAGAGCTAAAACTCTTCTCTGCTCCAGCGGTACTTACTTCAGAACAGAAAGACAGCCCTAAAGTGGAAAGGCCCATCTACTCCAGCATCCTGTCCCTACAATGGCCAATCTTCTGGGAAGCCCACCAGGAGGACATGAGCAAAAGAGCACTCTGTCCCCACTTCAAAAACCAGTTGCTGGGAATCACAAGAAATACTGCTGTATCACAAGAACACAGCCCTCCAGGAATTTGTCCATTCCAAATTGTTGGCCGCCACTACCTCTAATGGCAGCAGATCCCAGAGTTTAGCTGTTCACTGTACTTACTGCGAGGCTGCCTTTTCCCCCAGGCAGCCAAGGCCCATTACCCACTCCACTAGTTATATGGCTTCCCCCCACCCCCAAGTGCTGGCCTTTTACCTCTCGGTCCAGGCCACTGGCAATCACACTGATGGCCCCTGTTGCCTTGTTGATGGCGAACATCTGCTTGTGGGGCACCTCGGGAACCTGGCTCAAAATGGAGTAGGCAATGACACCGTTGAGCTGTGTTATGCCATCGTCTGCATCAATAGCGGTGACCTGCATCACAGAGGTGCCTGGTTTGGTGCCAAAGGGGATGGCAGAGGAGGAGGGAGAAGAGGAAGGAGGAGGGGCAGGGGCAGGGGCAGGGAAGGAGAGATTGAATGTAATGCCCAGCATATGAAGCAGCAGCCTTAAGGACAAGCAAAATTTGTCTATCAAGCCTTTGACTGTTTCCTCTTGAAACTGGGGTTCCTTGCACCTGCAACACAGGTGCTCTGCTCCAGCTGCTATAGCCCTCCCATAGCTTGCACCATCGTTCACCAACCTGGTGCCCTCTAGGCATTTTGGATTACAACTCCCAAAATGCCAAAAGTTTAAAGGGGTTTGAGCCAATCTTAGTGTCCCTTTTCTCCAGATGTGGGTGGACTACAACCCACCAAAGTATATGTAAATCTCCACTTCAGCCATCAGCATCCAATGAAAATAGTCAAACCTGTCCACTGTATAATCAAGGCTTAGTTTTGGAAATATAATCTGCTGCCAAAATGAATAAGACAACAGAATTAATAAATTTGTAAAGTGGATGTTGGATTTATCTATCAAGAGGGGGACTTTTTATTCTTTATTGAAATAAGCATTGTTATAGTTCCCAGTTAGAAGAGCCATTTGTATGTGTGGTGGTGCCAGATTTTGCTTTATTTTTAATTTTAAAAGCATGGGGAAGTCCACCCACTGTTGCAGCCAGATTGCAAATAGGAGAAGACAGATAAGCCATGCCAGGGAAGCTTAAGTTAGAGCAACCACAAGCAAAATCCTACTGTTTCTTATTTATTAAACTTATCTCCCATGCCCTTCATCCCAAAGGAGATCAGGGTGGCAAATGCGCAAGCGATAAAATTCCTACAAACAATCCCATTACAGATGCAGGCTGGCGGGTGCATAACCAGGCCAGAGATGCTCCCTCTTCCAACCCCTCCCCCTCCTTACCAGGTGTCACTCCTTCGAAGACAGACCCTCTGAAGACCTCCTGGGTAAACTCAGGCCTGTTGTCATTTTGGTCTGTGACTTTGACGACGATATCCATGGGCTCTTCCACAGGCTTGCCGTTCTCAGACACAGCATGGGATAAAAGCTGCAGGGAGAAGGAGAGCCACATTTAAAGCACTTCTGTGGCCTGGAAGTTTCCTTCCTCTGCTTCTAATTTGATGGGAGGAACATCCTTCCAGCCTAAACACCTGCAGACAGACTTAAACTCAGCAGGGGACCTGGTTTATTTATTTATTACATTTATATAACATGAGCATGCCTATCGAGATGAGGTGGAGCGGCTCTGTGGTTGGTGCGGAGAAAATAATCTGGTCCTTAATATCGCTAAAACCAAGGAACTGGTAGTGGACTACAGGAAAAAAAAGGCGGACATTCAGCCCTTGTATATTGGTGGGAACCGGGTGGAGAGGATGGCTGTATTCAAGTTTCTGGGTGTTACTATCGAGCAGGGTATGACCTGGAGTGCTAATACCACTGCTCTGGTAAAGAAGGCCCAGCAGAGACTTTATTTCCTCAGACTTTTAAAGAAGAACAATCTGAGTGAGAGACTGCTGGTGTCCTTCTATCGAGGCAGCATAGAGAGCATTCTTACATACTGTATCTGTGCTTGGTTTGCCAGTTGCACAGTCACCGATAGGAAAATGCTCCAGAAGGTCATAACCACAGCCCGAAAGATTATCGGTCATCCTCTCCCATCTTTGGACAAACTATATCGCTCCCGTTGTCTCAAAAAAGCAAACAACATTTTACAGGATTCATCTCATCCTGGATACAGTCTGTTTGCACAGTTGCCTTCGGGCAAGAGATATAGAACAATTAAATCAAGAACGAATAGACTAAAAACAGTTTTTATCCAAGAGTTATAACTATTTTAAATGCTGTAACCAAATGATATGATCTTGGGGAGTCGTGATGGATGGTATGTATGTGTATGTGTGGCTGTAAATGTATAAATGCATATATGTGGCTGTAAATGTGGGATGACATTCAATTTTGTTGTACTATGTACAATGAAAATAAAGTATCATCTATCTATCTATCTATCTATCTATCTATCTATCTCCCACCTTTTCCTCCAAGGAGCTCAAGTGGCATATATGGTTCTTCCGCCCCCCCCCCGCCACCTCACTTAGTCCCCACAACAACCCTGTGAGGTAGGTTAGGGTGAGAGGCAGTGAGTGCCCCGAGGTCACTCAGTGTGCTTCATGGCTGAATGGGGATTTGAACCCTGGTCTCCTGGGCGCTAGTTCAAAGAGTTCCCTTACATGGTACTTGTCAATCTTCTCCCTGTCCAGCGGCTGAGTCACTTTCATCCAGCCTGTCTCTTTCTCAATGATGAAGACTCCTTCAGGGGGGCTATCCGCACCCTGACCGGTGATGCTGTAGAAGATCTTGGTTTCTTTGTCCCGGTTGGATTTGATCTGAGGCAGGGAGATAAAGATAGGAGATGCTGCACAAAACCCTGGATGCCCACTTTCCGAAAAGGGCTGCTGAGCACCCTTCGCTATCCGAAAAACTCAGCCACCTGCAGCCTCAAGCAACATATTATAAAAGGGCATTAAGCACAGATACCCTGGGAACGAATCCACATGCCCTTGTTACCTCTGGGGCAAGGCCCACAGACACCCCCCACCACAGTAATCTGCCATACCTGAACAAGGTTCTTAGGGAACGGGCCCCTTTCATTTTCAGGAACGGATATGGGAGGGATAACCCAGTCCCTCTTCTGCCTCTTCAGGCCAGGCTTGGCCGGGGAGAAATACAGCACTTCTGCTTGGCTGGCAGGCTCAAACTCCTCCTGTAAGAAGGGACCAAGAGTTTTAGAGTCCTCTGCAACAGCAGCTGCCTTCCCAAACCAGGTGCTGCTCTCCAGGCGTGGGTGGACTGCCGGCAGCTCCGGCAACTGGGAGCCTACAGGTTGGGGAAGGCTGAGCAAAAACAACAGAGCAGAGTAAGAGGGGTCATTCTGGTGCCTTGACTGCACATAAATCCTATCCAACTATCAACAAGGAAAGAAGGCAGGTGGCAGGTCCGTTAGCACTGCAGGCTGCAAGGCCAGCAGTGTGGGGAGGTCGCTGTCGACTGCTTTGAGAACAGCTGACAGCAGCCCCCACCAGTAGTAGCTTCAGAATGGGGAATTCTATATACAATTCTAACCCTCCATGGAAAGCCAAATGCCCTCCTCTGGAGAGCAAGTACTCATTGAAGTTCTCTGCAAAAACCCAGAAAAGGAGCCAGTTTTGAAAACACCAAAAAGAAGCTCCCAAGAGCAACAGAGTTAGAAACCAGAGCAAATGAAGGCTGTGGTGAAATCCAGAGTTATTTCTGTAGCAGGAAGAGTTTCCCTCCTTGTGGCAAACAGAGCCCTCCTCAGAGAGGTGCATTCCACCTGCAGAGGTACAGCCTTGCCCTATTAGCATAGTTTCCACCACAGCAGCCATTCTCAAAGGACAAAGGTTGCCATGGTGCCTGCCACCTGCACTCCCCCCCAGGCCCCTGCCAGCTGCTTTGCACACTACCTTTGGAGAGGGAGGGCCTTTGTTCCGCACCAGCACAGTCACCAAGGCAGAGGAGGATCTGGTGCCCGTGGAATCCCAGGCATGCACAGCGAAGGTCGTATCCTGCCCATGGAGCTGCGTTTGGCGCTGCACCAGGACCGTCCCATTGGGCAGCACCCAGAAGTTGGCATCCTCTGTTGTGTACGAGGCCAGCTTCCATCCCTGGCAGTCTGCAAACTGGACTGGTGGGTTGGGGAGGGAGGGAGGGAGAGGGAGAAGGAAAAGGAAAAGAGGCTGTGTCAGCCTGGATCCTAGCCTAGCAGGAAAAAGCTCCAATCAGTAACATTAAGAATTAAATCTTACCCCTAGAGGAGAGATATTTTGGCCCTGACAATCCTCCAAGCCATCTGCAGCTCACAGTCCAAGTTATTTAGATCCCCAGTGAGCATCAGCAACCCTTATCAGGGCCAGCCAAACTTTGAACTGTCTCGGCACATGTGCAAACAAGTTTCCTAATTGAGGGGGCAAGAGTTTGGAGGAGGAGAGCTGGAATGTGCTGCTGATAAGCCATCACCCAGGAAGGGAAGCACTGAAAGATCTCAACTGCATTAAAGAGAGCAGTCTTGCAAATGGATGGAAGGGGTCTTGTTTGCCTTTTAATGGATTGCCACTCTGAGAACCTTGAATTGCTTGCACAACCCCTGCGGAGCAAGGGGGTGTTTGAGCAGCAGGGGCCAGAGCAGCAGCAGCAGCAGGAGGAGAAATCCAGGCTTAGTCCAGACTGATTAGAGCACTCTGCTCTGCTGATGTAGCAAGCAGCCAAGCCCTCTGTGCGTGCCAGAACAGATCCCCCTGACTGGCCTTGGAACCAGAAGCCCACCACGGCTTAAACAAAATATGCCAGGGGCTCCCCTCTTGCTCAGGACTGGCCCCACACAAAGCGGGTCGCTTGTCATCATAAAATTATCTGGATTTTCCCAATGCAAACAACAAAGCGTCCACTTTGCTCCCAGTCCTGGCCTCGCATTTCAACTGCAGCTCATAAGATGGAGACACCCCCCCCAAAAAAAAATGGTCAGGGAGTGATAGCAGCAGGATTTGCATCAATATAGACAAGTTGAGAAGCCTGATTGTCCAACCAACAGGAGAACAAAATATACTTTGCACCAGATCTAAGAAACAGAAATTGGATAGCTATTAGGGAGGCTCTAGTAGTGTGTACAACTGCACGTACATGCACATGCCTGGCCAAACTGTATTCCAATGTCTTGGTGCAGCGGTGCAGAACCTCAGGCCAGGGCCAATGTGGCCCCCCAGGCCTCTGTCTGGCCCTCAGAACTGTCCTCAGGTTACTGCCCCTGCTTTGTACCCTCCTTGAATATTTTTGCCTGGCTGGCAAAACTCTGACCGTAAATGCCTGGGTATGGGATGTAGGATAGAGGAGTGTGTGCAAAAACCAGCCCACTGTGTGAAAAACTGAAATTTTCATTATTTACCGGTACTCTGCCGGCGTGGCCCTCTGAAGGTTGCCCAGAAGGGAATGCTAAAAAGGGCTTTGCCTCCTGTACTTAATACAAGCATATTGAAGCATTTTGAATTCCGGGGAGGTCAGATCCAAACAAACACAACATAGGTTTTGGGAAATAGTAAAGTAAATAGTAGAACCCCATAAACAACAAGTCAAAATCCCCATCCCACCAGGATGCCACTACTATGTCTCCCACTTTGCTTCAAATGTTGAGGGGGACAAGGTGAGGCAGTGTACCCACCCCAAATATTAGTCTGCCTCTCCCCATATTCTTGTTTCCAGCCATCTAGCAAAGCCTCCGAACACGTTAATTCTGGTGTCACCAGTGCAGGCATCTGCAACACACCCTAAATTGCCCGCAGCAGCAGCAGCCAGGGCCTTGGCTCTGGATTCTGGGAAAATATGCCCTTCCCACCAGGAAATTGTGGGGCAGTATTTGGTGCATGATGCACTTCCTGAGACTTTTCATAAAAGCCCGAACTAGTTTCACTGCCTCTTTATAGCCCCTGCTTTCAGTCATGTGGCTTATGAGTCAGTCATAGGAAGGGATAAGTCTTTGAGCTTGTTGCAGAGAAGTTCCTCTATGCCCTTTCAAGGATGGGCTTCACTGCCCACTCTAGACCAGCCTTTGGCAGCCTGGTGCCCTCCAGATGCTGTGGACCGTGACTCCCATCAGTGCTGGCTGGGGCTGATGGGAGCTGTAGTCCAAACCATCTGGAGGGCACCAGGTTGACGAAGGCTACATTAGACCCTTCTCTTGTTCCTGTCTCATTGTTTAAACTAGACACTCAAGATCCACCAACTGAAGTCAAATAGTCCGGAGATGGGGAGATTGTGCCCTTTCTCCAGATACTGTTGGACCCCATCTCTCATCAGCCCTGACCATTGGTCATGCTGGCTGGAGCTGATGGAAGCTCGACAACATCTCCAGAACCACAGCAGGTTCCCCCTTCTGGGGGGACCAGTGGGGTAGGCAAACAGATTTAAGTGTAAAGGGCACTATTTCTGAGTGCATATGCTCAGCCCAGGAATGTGTTTTCAGTCCCTTAACTGAGTCTCAAGCTTTTTCCATACAAAAACCAACTCCTGTCTTCCCTCCTCATTTCCACCCGCTCCCCCAAAACAGCCTAATTTAGAAAGAGGCTTTTAGTTTCTGCTGTTGTACCATTTGGAAGCAAGAGTACTTTGCCAATGTACGGCAAGTGACCCCAGAGATCTACTAATAGATCTACCTTCTGCCCACTCCTGTATTATGGAACCTGGATGAAGACTATCAAAGCAGATGGGCAGGCTGGTTTCCCTCTCATGCTGTCCCAGGGTATGCGCTGAAGCATAGGTAACATAGGTAACAGCTACCTTACATGAAGTCAAATCAACAGTCCATCTAGCTCAGGCCCTCCAGATGATTTGGCCTACAACGCCCATGATCCCTAGCTAACAGGACCAGTGGTTGGGAATGATGGGAACTGTAGTCCAAAACACCTGGAGGGCCGAAAGTTGGGGATGCCTGGTCTACACCAACTGGCAGCAGCTCTCCACCATTGCAGGCAGGAGTTCTACCTGGATTTGCTGCTGGGGGTTGAACCGGAGACCTTCTGCATGCAAGGCAGGTTCTTGACCACCGAGGCCACCACCTTGCTGAAGCTAAGCAGATCCTGAATGGGAAGCCCGTGGATACAGCTTTTAGTTCCATGAGGAAAGGCAAGCAGAATATAAACACAGTCGTACCTTGGTTCTCAAACATTTCGGATCCCCAATGCCGCAAACTGTGTTGCGGTTTGTGAACATTTTTTTGGGGGGGGGAAGCTGAATGCCCGACACGGCTTCCGATTGAGTGCAGGAAGCTCCTGCAGCCAATTGGAAGTTGTGCCTTGGTTTTCAAACATTTTTTGAAAGTTGAACGGACTTCCGGAACGGATTCCATTCAAAAACCAAGGTACGACTGTATAAGGAAACAAAACAAAATGCCAAGCAGGAGATGGGCTCTGGAACAAAGGTGATTCCTTTAAAGCAGCCCCAACGGACTTTATGGCTACAGGCTAGAATGCCCAGTCCATTCTCCACCACACCCCCAGGAAAGAAATAGCACAGATTGCATTATGTTCAGGATAAAATGCTGAGCTGAAGGAGCACCACTTGATTCACACTTCTGATGAAGTTGGCTCGTGGAAGCTTATGAACCTCTTACACCCTCTGTATACAGTCCAAGCCAACAAAGAAAGCACCAACAGCACCAGATTTGACCTTATTTATTATTATTTTTATTAAATTTATATCTCAAGCTTCTTCCCAAAGGTGCTCAGAAAAGATCTCAACTTACAAGTCTTGTTAGAAGAGGAAAATCTTCAGTAGGTGCAGAAGAGACAACAGGGACTTTGCCAGTCTATTATTCAAGGGGAAAGGATTCCAGAGGGCAGGTGCCACAACACTAAAGGCCCAATTCCTACATTCTACGGAATGGACTTCCTGAGAAGATGGTATCTGCAGAAGATATCTGCAGCATGCAGTGATTGGTTAGGTGTATAAAGGCTGAGACAATCTGAAGAAGTGGGTTCTGACCCATAGAAACTGATGCCACAATAAGCCTGCTAAGTCTTCAAGGTGCCACACACTTTGTTGTGCTGCAGAGAAACTACAACTGCCTTCTCCAACCTGGTCCTTTCCACTTCCTTAGAACTAAGTCATAGTCATGCTGGCTGGGGCTGAGGGAAACTGCAGCCCCCAAAACATCTGGAGGGTACAAGAGTGGCTTAGACAGCTCTAGAATGACTCAGATTAAGAGAATCCCTGATGACAATTAGTGATAGTATTATACAAGTGACTTTTTGCAACTACGCTTATCTGACTGTTTTTGACAAGCCCTGTTGGGAGACAGAGAAAAGCCTGCAGTAATTAGCAGACACCATTAACAACTGTGAAGCTCTGAAGAGCAGAAGGGCTCATGAGTCATGCCTCATCATTGAGAGTATCTAAAGCCACAATTGAAATGAGACCCTAAATGAAACAATTCCTTTCTTTATTGGACTAGAGAAAGCCATTAATATTCCAAGAGAGCTTTCAAACCACTGATGGCAACAGCCAGGACTAGCTGTTAAGTTATAGTATAAAGTTAAAGCTATATAGTTATAAAGCTGTATATTTAAAGCTATGGTTTTCCCAGTAGTAATGAGAGTAGTAGTAGTAAGTGAGAGTTGGACCATAAAGAAGGCTGATAGCTGAAGAATTGATGCTTTTGAATTATGGTGCTGGAGGAGACTCTTGAGAGAGTCCCGTGGACTGCAAGAAGATCAAACCTATCCATTCTTAAGGAAATCAGGCCTGAATGCTCACTGGAAGGACAGATCCTGAAGCTGAGGCTCCAATACTTTGGCCATCTCATGAGAAGAGAAGACTCCCTGGAAAAGACCCTGATGTTGGGAAAGATGGAGGGCACAAGGAGAAGGGGACGACAGAGGACAAGATGGTTGGGCAGTGTTCTCGAAGCTACCAACATGAATCTGACCAAACTGCGGGAGGCAGTGGAAGACAGGAGTGCCTGGCGTGCTCTGGTCCATGGGGTCACGAAGAGTCGGACACGACTGAACAACTAAACAACAACAACAGAACTGGCCCTACTGTTAGGTAGAGGGAAACAGTCATCTCAGGCGGTAAATGCTGAGGGGTGCAGAGCAGGCAGAGCTGTGTGCTCTATGAGGTTGGCGCTGCATTGCCTCAGCTACCCTCCTGTCTTCAACTGCAGTAATATAATAATTTATTATTTATATGCCACCCATCTGACATGGTTGCCCCAGCCATTCTGAGCAGCTCAGTAGAGAACATGGCCCCATCGCTCTTGCTGAAGTAAGAATCAAGTGTCCATCCGGTTGGTTCTGGCACATGGAATGAGAGACGGCACCATCTTGTCCTTTGACTCAGGCAGCAAAATGTTTTGGGGCCAGCCCCGGAGGCAACACTGCACAAAACACAGAGAACCCACAGAGCCATGTGATGATGCCATCAGCAAAGTCTGCATGTGAAACCCATGAACAGAAGTATCAAGTTCCAGAAAGGTAGCAGCTGTGTGTCAAGCCTGCTGCAGCAAAAACAAGTAGTGTTGTGGCGCCTTAGTCAGTTACGGCAGAAGTGCTTGAGGATCAGAATTCAATACATCAGATGCAAAATGCGCATGACAGCACATCCATGCATCTGGTCAAGCAGACTTTCCTCCATGCAAACCTATGCCATAACAAGCCTGGAAGCACAAATACCATCTATTACTCAACAGTCTGAAGGCCTCCAGGCCCTTGCACTTTTTATAAACAGCAACTGAACTTGAGTTTGGACATCTGGATGATATGTACCGAGCTGTATGTGCAAAGAAAGATGGATGTATGGTGGTTCTTGTATTGTCAACATGAGCCGCTTTTTTGTTTACTGTTGTTCCCCCCTTCCGCTTTTTCTTTTGTCTTCATTAATAAATTTGCACACACCAAAGTAAAAATAAAAATCATATGCCATAACTAATTTGCTTATCTTTTAAAAGTACCACAAGACTCCTGTTTCAGAAGCATCAAAATCACCCTGTACTGGTCCTAAAATGCAGAACAAAGACCCATTGCCAACAGTGACATTCAGGACTATGAGTTGCATTCAACTAAGTCCTACTCAGAGACCAACAGAAATCAGTAAGCCTGCCTAAGTTGCTTGCATCCACTAACTTCAAAGGGTCTACTCAGAATAGGACTAGTGTGGAATATAAGTGGGTAATTCCCACTGTAGTTCCTCCTCTCAGCTTGGGGATTTGTGGCTGCAGAGATGCGCCTGCTTAGCCACGACCTCTCTGGAACAAGGACCAGCATTTATGCTGGGAAAGAACAGACTCTTCCGACTCTGTGCACATCAGGCATGGAAAGATTTGGAGGTCAAAGCCATCTCAGTCCATCTCTGAGCTCTCATCACTTAGTGGAATCTGACGCGCCCCAAAGCCATTAGCAGAGACCCCTCCGTATGCCATTACTGGAAATAGCTTCCTTCTTCCCTTCCCCAAGAGGCTTTGGCAGCAGCAGAGGAAAGCAAGTGGGTTGCCATGCCTCCTTCCACAAGCAAGGCAGCTCCTAATGGTCATGCACACACGCAGGGCTAGAACCAAAGTCTGCTGGGGCCTCTTTAGAGCGCACAGCAGGGGCTGAAGAGGCAGGCAGGGGCCCATCACATCCTGCAACCTGCCCCCCCCCAGCCGTAACTCAGCCTTTGAGTCAGTGCAGTCACTGGAGCAGCTAATCCCCGGCCAGCCACACCTCAACAAGAACGAAGGAGTTAGCAATTAACCGCTGTTATATTTCACTGGCTCTGGACTGGGGCTCCAACTCCAGCCCTCCAAGGAGCTGGGCAGTAGGGGTAGAAGCTTGTTCTGCCTCTGAGGGACAGAGGCACAGGAAGCCCTTGGTGCTGCTACTGAGCCCAAAGGGAGAAAGAAGAGATGGCACAGGGGCTCCTTCTGTGCCCACATGGGCAAGCAGTTTTCGGCCCACTTCACAGTAGGTAATGGGAACAAGCTTACAGTGCAGCCCTGCCCCTCACCATGACCTCCCCCTTTCTCCAGCATGCATGGAATTCGCTCCCCCCTCCCTCCCCCCCTCTGCGCTCTTATCTCAAGGCCCCTCCATTATGGAGGTCAAGCTGTGCAAAGAGGTGAGGAGAGCTGCAGCTACAGCAGATTAAACCCTCCTTCAGTAACTCAGTAAACACCAGGCAAATTCTGGAAGGGGCAGGGAATACAGCCAGGAACCCATCAAGGCTGACTCTATGGAGGACAAGGCTGAACAGAACCACCTTCGAAGGAAGGTTTGCAACAGAAGGCAAACTGGCACAACAGCTTTGATAAAAGGGGGTGTGGTGCTGCAGTAATTTCAGCTAATTCCCTTGCAACTGCCAGTGTTCTGATGAGTTTCCATCAGGTATCAGTTTACCCTGGCCTTTGACATACACACACATTCCAGAATGAACTCTGTTACTATGAATGTAGTTTGTTTAAAACTCTTTACTGAATACGGAATTGCTATAACCCACTCTGGGAGCCTACGGTGAAGGAGCAGGTAAGACACCATCACTATCACCAATATACAAAAGAAGACTTTAGAGTGCAAAAGCATAAAGAGGAATCTGTTTATAGCAGAAACAGACAGATTGCACAGTAGCTACACTGACCAGCCAGGAAGTCTTGCTCCTGAGTCTCAAATATACATGCTGCAATTATTTAGTCGAAATTAAAATGTACTCTGCACATGAACCAAAGCCCTAATTACTTTGTATGCATCATAGCCAAGCCCTGGCTTTAAGTTATACCTTGGGCATGGATAAGGAGGCATTCCTGCCCTATATGACTGCAAGTTGCACTCTGGAGAGTAACAAACACTTTCAGGAGTTGTAAACTTCTTCCTCCTCAAAGTTCCAGAGGCTGCCATGAGCAACAGACAATGAAATCATAATGCTATGCAACTTGGACCATCTCCCTGGGGTAGCAGAGAAACAGAGGCCAATCTGGAGAGATTAAGTCAGCCAGGATTTCCTCGTTGTGCTCTAGCACTGAGCTGGCACATAATCCAGCAAATCGAGAATTCCCCACCATACAGAGGGGAGATCAGATATAAGTTTTGTGAACAAAAAACTGGGGCTACAGAGCCTCCCACCAAACTATGCAGGGAGCCCAGGTTCTGACCTTAAGGACACAAACATTTTCATTGCAAGGCCTTTTAATTGGCTTTGGGTGCCAGCCAGCAAACTCTGTGTGCAGGTTGGATTAGGCCACGGCTGGGTGAACAGGTCACTTTTGAACACTGAAAGGTCTTGCTGAGCGAGGACGGCCAGCTCCAGTGTGCCAGTACTCTTTCACCGCTGATTCCACCGATTCCACCACCGCCACCTTTCATTCCCAACCCAGAGGCAGGTGGAAGGAATTCTGTTTGGGGAGGGGGAGGCAGGGAGAGCTGGTCGCTTGCAGCAGAAGGGGCAGTTTCGGTCTCTGGGAGAGTTAAGTCACTGGCACAGAGAGAGTTAAACGGATTCCTGCTCCTGGCAGGGGTGACCGAGAAAAGGAGACAGACCAGCCTCTGTTCCATGCACAATGTCCCTGTTTCACAAAACAACTAGACACACATTTGCTGGCAATTAGGATGCCATGCCGAATAGCTAGGCCAGCCTGCCTGCCTGCCTCCCCCCCCGCCGCCCATCAGCATCATCTGGAGCAGCAGACCCCAAGAAAGATGAAGGAGGATGGAGAGAAACTGCAACGGCATCACGCAGCAGGTGCCTGGGGGTCTATCACAAAATTGAGGTAGCACCCACCCTCAGGAAAGAGCACAACATTCTCATCCATCAGTGGGTGGAACAGAGGAAGCCGGAATGTGGGAAATCAGCCAAGCCCAGTTCTGTTGGCCCAAAGGCTGCAAAGGCCCATCTGCTCCTTGTTACAGGAATTCAAGTGGGGCTCAGGGAGATCAGCCTTGAGCGCTACAACGACCTCCTCTGGGAAAGCTGCCAGAGAGGCAGGGGTGGTGCAGTGATGACTGGGGAATCCTGGGTTCAAATCCCCATTCAGCTGCAAAGCTCATTAGGTGAGCTTGGACTTTTCACTCTCTCAATCAACCGAGCCACAATCAACCTCACAGAGGTGTTGAGAGGATAAAATGGGGGGGGGGAGAGTAATGTGGCCAGGACAACTTATTTGGAGGAAGACAGGATAATTACAATATCAGTAACTATTATTAACGATAGCAATAAGTATGAAGAGTAATGATAAGCCTCAGTCCCATAGAAGCAAAATCCACCTTTTCCCACTGTAAGCTTATACCAAAACTTGGCTGAAGCTTCTTCAGGCAATGAATTTAGTGGTCCCTATGGAAACAGTAAAACAATTTAACTGTAGAATGGTGGAGCTTTGTTTCATTTACAAATTCTTCGGAAAACCAAAGAACAGTTCCAAAGATTTATACTGATTTGTGGATCATGTAAGAATGTGTTATACAGTCGTACCTCAGGTTACATCTGCTTCAGCTTACTATTTTCGGGTTACATACGCCGGCAACCCGGAAGTGTTTTTGGGTGCACACGATCCGCACATTCACAGAAGCGGTCTGCGCAGTTCGCAAAAGCACAAAGCGCAATTTTTGGGTTGCGTACTTTTTTTAAAAAAATAGTGTAATTATTGTTTTTGCTTCGTACAAACAACATTGGGGATTTCTCCCTCAGGTGTCAGAATTGCAAACCCTTGAGGGGGGCCAAGGTTGGAGGGGGAGGGGCGAAAAACAAACAAAAAAAGAATTGCAAACCCTTTGGCCAACTTCCACCAAAGCACCTCCAACTGTTTTGAGGTTAACTGGCAGCAGGGGGTGGGGCATTTCATGAGCAACCTTTGGGGGCCTTAAGCACAGAAGGAAGAAAAAGATGGACTCGAGCAGGGGTAGGCAACCTAAGGCCCGTGGGTCAGATGCGGCCCAACCGCCTTCTCAATCTGGCCCACGGACAGTCCGGGAATCAGCATGTTTTTACATGAGTAGAATGTGCCTTTTTATTTAAAATGCATCTCTGGGTTATTTGTGGGGCATAGGAATTCATTCATTCCCCCCCCCCCAAAAAAAAATGTAGTCCAGCCCACCACATGGTCTGAGCAACACACCAGCTGAAAAAGGTTGTTGACCCCTGGACTAGAGAGAGAAAGTTGGGCAAATGAGAGAGAATATGCTAATGCCAAAACAACCAATTTGTGGTTAAGCTGGGATTTGAAATGCAAAAAAGCAAGACAAGGGAGAGGGGGTGTTATCAGAAGATGGGCTAGGTAATAAGGGTCTCAGGAGTTATGGGAATCAACCCACAACAACTGAAGTTCCTTTATTGCCTTGCCAGGAATTCCATTCCATTGAGTTGGTCATTTCCAAGCCACACCTTGTGGAAAACCAACTCAGCTCCGACCCCCTCCGACACTACAGCTTCACAAGCACCTGGCGGGGGAGGGGAGAGCACATGGCTGCGCCGGAATAAGTCCTACTACCCCGCCCCCCCCCCAGGCCCAACCAGGTACCCATCAAGGGCCATCAGCCCAGGATTATCATGCAGAATGGCTAGGGACAAAGCATCTCTCCAGGAGTAAGCAGGAAGGAAGCAGACCCCCGCCCCTCATTCCAGGACACCTCCAACAGTACTGCCGCGCCGGGCGGAGCGCGGCCACCTCAAAAGGCAAGAGGCCACGGGCGCGCGGCGCTTGCCAACCCCCCCCCGAAACACTCAGAAACGGCAGGGTCGGGGAGGCAATGGTCAGCCCGCAGTCCACTTTGCAAGGGGCGGAAAAAAGACTCTGTAATCCCGTGGATAATAAAAGCGGCGCCCGGGGCTGCAGGAGGAGCCCGTCTAGGCGCCTCGCCTGCCCTGTCGCAATCTTCGAACCGGAGCCCTCGAGGCACTCTGCAGAGATGGATCTCACCCCCGCCCCACCCCATAAACTATACTACGGGAAATCGAAGTAATCACCAGCACAGGGAAAGGATCAGCCAGGAGACCTCGGGGGGGGGGGGCAACAAAGCCGGAGAAAGAGCAGAAGAGACAGCCAAAAAAAAAAGGACGCGAGCGGAACCAGAAGCCACGGAGAGGGGCTCACTTCAGACAAATACTCGAAATCGTGCAATCGCCTCCCCTAGCCCAGCACACAAAGCCCCCAGTCCTCTTCCAGGTCCGGGCAAGTCATCAGGCGGCATCCCCCACTCCCCCCGCGCGCCGCCTGCTTCTCACCTTGACCCAAAACGTGTCCCCGGGGCAGGTCTCCGTCCGGCACCTCGAAGGTGAAGACTTTAGAGGTGAAGCCAGCAGAGCAAGGCTGAGTCGGGTCCGCTAGCAGAGTCCCCACCTGAGAGGGGTAAACGGAGGGACAGTCAGGCACCTGAAGCCTCAGTGAAGCGGAAAAGGGAAACGAGACCCTGTGACCCCCCCCCTCCCCTCGAGGAACAACATCTCCCCCCAAGGCATTGGTGCGCCCCTCCGCTCTCCTTTCCGACGGCTGCTAGAATAAGCTCGGCTCCATTCCAGCCCCGGGATCTGCTTTTTACCGACACCGTCTTTCGGCGACCCGCTTAGTTAGGTACTCACCTCGAGGAGGAGAAACAAGAGGGGCCGCAGGCAGTTCCGCTGGAGCCCCATCGCCGCGACTAGATGGGAAAACGCCGCCGTCGGCAAAGAGAAACCTCGTCGGAGCTCCGGGCGCTTCCCGCGTTGCGTCGCCTCGAGCTGCCTGGGCTAAAGGAGGCCCCCTCGCGTCGCCCGCCTGCTTCGCCTGCTACTACCACTGCGGGGCTCCGCCCGGCCTGCCCGGCGCCTTTAAAGCCTCCGCGCCAGGTGAGGTTCCGCGGGCGGGGCTCCCGCTGCCACCGCCCCGGCCCCTCCCCTCTCCCCCGGGTCTTGCAAAGGCGGGAAAGGGGCGAGACCGGCTCCATCCCGAACGCTGCAAAGGGGGCCTCCACTTGTCCTTGTCTCTCTCTCTCTCTCTCTCTCTCTCTCACACACACACACACACACACACACACACACCTGAAACTTGCGCTACCCCCTCCCTCTGGTCGACGGCTGTGTTTCGGCTACGCGGAGGGCGCTTTTCTGACAGGGGGAGCTTCCCTCTTTATTCAGCACCCGCTTCCAAATGGCTTTCGCCTCCCTACATCGCTTAACGCGATTTTAGCTTTCTGCATTTTTAAAGAGGGTTCAGCTGGAGGCTGCATTTTTTAAAAATAAAAAGCACCCAAAGAAGGAAATAAAACTTTTACAGTGACATCCTCAAAAAGGGGTTGTCCAAATCTCTCTTTGGTTTCTCGCTCCCACTTTTGAAAACCACCCCTTTGAGTCGTCGACCCCCCCCCCCCACTTCGTTGTTGCAACTCTCCATGGGGCTCGGTCCTGGCCATCCCTTCCTCAAGGCGATGTGGTTTCTCCCGCTAGGAGCCCCGGACCCCAAGGCACTACTTCTAAAAGGTTGTGGGAGCTAAGATTGGCAATGGCCTGGCTCTTAGAGCACCAGTCGGGGGGGGGGGGAGTCCAGGGACCATCATCATTGCCCGAGTGGTAGAAGATCCTGGAAGGACTTTGTGCAATTTGGGAGACAGCGAAATATTCCAGAAGATGCTGGAAAGCGTCTTCAGCAGAGAGATGCTGGGGTTTGAGCTTCCATAAAGCTGTGCCCTCCTTTAAGCTGGGACCCATGTTCTCATTCCTGTTTGAAGGTACCAGTGGACAGCTTCACAACAGTCAGAAAAGGCCCTTTTGCCATGCTCAGAGGCATCGCTTCCTTCACCTGTCAGGCTTTCCCAGCTAGAGATTTTAGACTACAGTAGTTTTAAATTTGTGGTTTTTGTGTGGTTTTAAACTCACTTTTAATTATCTTATGTGTAAATTACCTTGAGATCGTGATTTAGAACTTGATTAATAAAGCAGTTGTGATGATAATAATAATAAAGACACAAAACCCTAATCAAATCAGAAGATCCACAGACTTTTTTTAATTTAAAAAATCAGAATGCCAGAAACATTATTTAAAGGCCACTTGTATTTCTTCTTAAAATATTAATGCTCTTTAATCAGTTTTCCAATGAATAAGCTAAAAACAGGTACTTGGGTAATATGAAACCACAGCTATAATATATGCAGGTAAGTGTGCGTATAGAATCAATAGTTGGCATTTTTCATGGTTATATCTATTCCTAGGTATTTGGCTTTTTTAACAACTTGTAATCCTACTTGTTTTTCTAATACCTTTTGTTCATTTACTTGCATATTCTTTGTCAGGAGTTTCGTTTTTTTCATATTTAATTTAAATCCAGATACCCCCCCCCCAAAAAAAAAGCCCTTTACTATTTCCACTACTTTGGCAATATTTATCTCCGGATTATGAGGAGTATATGGAGAAACATTGCTCAAAGAAAGATGTGCTAATATGCTTGGAGTAAGGGATATAAAGGAATCTTAAAGATAAATTGATATAAAGAATTAGAGTTGATTATAGAAATATACAGAAATTAAGAATGTACAAATGTAATAAATAGCTAACAATGGAAGTCGAAAGAGCAACAGAGGGAAGTCAGATGGGTGTGTGGTGGTGGGTGTGGTGACGGGATGGAAATTTGAGAAATGTATGATAAATATGATATTGTATGTTAAGGTGAGAATGTATTGTTTGTACTGTGTTTTAATCAATAAAAAATTTTTCCAATAAAAAAAATAGAATCAATAGTTGGCAAAAGACTGGAGGACTTTGTGTCCAGTTTGGGCCATGAAAATGGGCTCTTAGCAGGCTCAAGGTCTTTCTTTACAAGAGTAATATGAGGAATGAGGAACATTGTGGCCCTTTGGGTGCTCTTGGACTTCTAGCTCCCATCAGCCTCCCAGTGCAACCAATGACCTGGGCTGCTGGAAGTTGTAGTCCATCTATATCTGGAGGAAGCCCACAGTCTTCCCAAGCCCTGGATTAGACAAATCCATGGAGGAAGAGCTGCCTGCCTGTGACTGTTGTTGGCCACAATCACTACATGAAAACCTCTATGTGGAAAGGTGGTCTGCCTCTGAATATTGGTTGCTAGGGAGGCAAGCGACTGAGGTGAGGGCAGGGAATGGCTCATTGCTTTCTGCCTCACTTATCTGCTTCCGCTAGAAGCATCCAGGGGATTGTCTTGGGAATCAGGAAGCTGTTCTAGATTGACAGAACCATTTAAACAAATCACACCAGGGAGAGAGCGGGTGACGCCACCACTATGCCAAGAGAATGGCCTCCATATCATATACTCAGCCAGGTGCGAGGCAAACCACACACACAACAAAGCATGAATGATAGCCAAACCATCCTGCTGCACTGTCAGCAATGACCCAGGAATAGGGGATAGCAGCCGGAGTGGTTAAGATTTTGGTGTTTTACTGTATTTGTATGCTGTTCGGAACACCCAGCGTGGGTGGAAGAGGCTGGATATCAATAAAAATAAACAAATATTTAACTGTGATCCCAGCTAGTTTAGCACCGTCTACTCCTCTCCAGGATTTCAGAGAGAAATCTCTCCCAAGCCCTTCCTAGAGATGCTGGGGGCCATCTGCATGGAAAGCAGCTGCTGTGCCACTAAGCCATGGCCCTTCCCTTGTTCTCACACACTTAAAAAAATATATATCTCAACACATGGAGGGAAAGCAGATGAAGCCACCAGGACACACAGCCCCATTAGTAGAAGAGGAGATACAGCTATTCCTGGAGGAAGGGTTAAAGACCCACTGAGGGACGTAAAATCCAGCAGGGAAAGAGTGGTTCATTCAGGGCAGGCTATGAGGGAAGCCAGGGACACCCGTTTACAGAACCAGCTTCCAGTAACAACCTGCATCTAGCACTTGGGTCTGGCAAATTCAAGCCCCCTTGGGAATATGGATTGCCGGTATCCTCCTACTCTTAACATTTTCCATGTCTGGCCAACATCAGATTGTATTAGAGGAGGCAAAAGAGAGGATGTTCCTGGGAGCCACTGCAAGCTAAATAAGTCGTCTCTCTAACCACCAAGCCACAGCACCAACAGCTGGCAATGGCACAATGGGGTAATAATAATAATAATAATAATAATAATAATAATTTATTATGTATACCCTGCCCATCTGGCTGGGTTTCCCCAGCCACTCTGGGCAGCTTCCAACAAAATATTAAAATACAATAGTCCATCAAGCATTAAAAGCTTCCCTAAACAGGGCTGCCTCAGATGTCTTCTAAAAGTCTGGTAGTTGTTTTTCTCTTTGACATCTGGTGGGAGGGTGTTCCACAGGGCAAATGCCACTACCGAGAAAGCCCTCTGCCTGGTTCCCTGTAACTTGGCTTCTCACAGCGAGGGAACTGCCAGAAGGCCCTCGGCGCTGGACCTGAGTGTCTGGGCAGAACGATGGGGGTGGAGACGCTCCTTCAGGTATACTGGGCCAAGTCTGTTTAGGGCTTTAAAGGTCAGCAAGTCAAATCTGCTACATATCTATTGCTGAAAAATTACGGTAACTCAAAAATTAAATGATATTAGAGGACAAGCAAAAAAAAGATTCATTTTTAAGCATGCGGCAAAAATATACTGTTTATATTAATAATGATAACAGTGTTCAAATGCCCTGTGGTCTAAACCACAGAGCCTAGGGCTTGCCGATAGGAAGGTTGGCGGTTCGAATCCCCACGACGGGGTGAGCTCCTATTGTTCGGTCCCAGCTCCTGCCCACCTAGCAGTTCAAAAGCACGTCAAGTGCAAGTAGATAAATAGGTACCGCTTCGGTGGGAAGGTAAATGGCGTTTCCGTGTGCTGCTCTGGTTCGCCAGAAGCGGCTTAGTCATGCTGGCCACATGACCTGGAAGCTGTCTGCGGACAAACGCCTGCTCCCTTGGTCTATAGAGCGAGATGAGTGTGCAACCCCAGAGTCGTCCACAACTGGACCTAATGGTTGGGGCCCCTTTACATTTAGTAATGTTTCAGTTTTAAGTGAGAATATCATAAGGCCTTGAGGTCAATATCATGATCTTAAAAAAAAAAATTGTTACTACCACCACTGTCCCAACACAAGTAAAGATAATTATTTTCCCCAGAGATTGTGAAAAAAGCAACCCAAATTTGGTAGTGTCTCTTTCTCTGTGTGTTTAATTTTTATTCAATTGTGTTACCTTTCTTTTTCCCTATATGTTATTGAATTATTTGTTCTTGCTTCAATAAGGAGGGGGGGGGGAGAGACAGCTAGCACACAGTTAAAAGGATTCTATTTCCCATTAGTTCCTGAGTGCTTCTGAATGCCAGTTAATATGGCAGATGGGGTTTTTTTTTGTTCCTGTGCAAACTGTGCAAGCTTTAAAGTTACACAGAAGAGTTCATCAAGATGGATAGGAAGGTAAGTGACTCTCAGGGCTGTGCAAAGAGCAAGGCTGTTGCTCCTATAACGTTCACATTGCTTCAGTTGCCTGGGGAGATTACACCCTCCAAGTGGGCAGGAATGGGCTGAAGAGAGCGTGTAAAAACTATGGTAGCTTTCTGCATGAAACTCATTGCACCGCCCACTTTTGCCTCAGGCCCCACCCACCCCAGCATGTGGCCCTTGGAAAATTCCCCACAAGGGACCGAGGCTCCCAGTGCCTGCTTTAAAGGTCTAAAGGAGATCCTGACAGGAGAATGCCTTTTCATGGCTGGCTGAGCTTTCCTTATTTGGGCACAGAGGTGACACCTGAGGCCTCTCTGTGGCACAATATCCTGATGGAGCTCAGCTTTCATCAGGTTGCCACCTGCCAACTATATTTCCAGAGAAAGCATCCAACTTCCTCTCCCACACCTTTTTTTCAAAAGTATTTTTTTATTAAAGATTTTCTTGATTTGCAGAGGTATGTGCAGTGTCTCTCTCGTATTTTTTCCATGTAACGTTTTTACAAATCAGTTTCGTTTGTTGAGACATTAGGGGAAAAGGAAAAAAAGGGGGGCAAGAGGTGGGTGGGATGGGGAGATGGGTGGGGTGGCGTGATGATGTTTCTATTTTACTTAATATATGTAGGGTTTGGTGTCAGCGCTTGTTTGTGCAGGTTCTCTTCTGATCTGCATTTCCTTGTCCATGAAAGCAGGATGGATGGGCCGGAATGCAAACAGAAGGTGCTTCTCTTTCCCCTCAGCAAGCCAGAGGGAGTGGTTTCGGTTGTTTTGTATGCAATCCCTCCCTTCCCCCACTCAGGGCCTGTCCATAGTCCTTTCATTCTGCTGTTGGTTCATGAGTGATTCCATCCCTTTGGCATTTGCAAACGCAGCCTTGATCTCCTTTTGCTCGGGCTGTTCATTCCGGCTCATCCATGCATGGCCGGCAGGGTAAACTGGGAGGTTTCCAGGTCCCTTTTCCTCCCAACCCCCACTGGGCCACTGCAAGGCTTCCATGCAGCCTTCGCCAACTAGGTGTCCTTCAGGTGCTTCGGACTACAACTCCCATCAACCCCAGCCAGTATGGCCACATGACGCTAATGGAAACAGCTGCATTGGCAGGGGCTGGTGGAAGTTGTACTCCAAAACATCTGGAGGGCACCAGCTAGATAAAGGCTGCCTTGATGATAGGGTTGAACTGCAGTCTCAACATGAAAGTGGGAGCCAGTGTGGTATAGTGGTTAGAGCATTGGATTAGGACTTGGGAGACCGGAGTTCAGATCTCCACTTGGCCATGAAGCTTACCATGTGACCTTGGGCCAATCCTTTCTACAGACATCCCTCTTTCAACCAGCCTTTTAAAAACCCTTATCCCAGTGGTTATCTGTCCTCAATCTGGTTATTATCATTTGCAGTAGTAGTATTAAAATTAACACCGGTAATTTTCTTATTACCTACCCTTCACCAGCACTGTGAGATGTTTTAGTTATGTCCAATAACTTGGAGAAGACACTCTGAAGCTTCCCATTCTCCCTGCTCTCTCTCCCAGCCTTGCTCTGTATAGTGACTGAGGCAGCTTGCACTTAAAGCTAATAATTATAGAAATCATAGAATTGTTAAGTTGGAAGGGTTCCTGAGGATCATCTAGTCCAACCCCCTGCAATGCAGGAATATGCAGTTGTTCCATGCGGGGATCGAACCTGCCACCTTGGTGTTACCAGCACCACATTCTAACTAGCTGAGCTAGCCACCAGAGTTGGAAGGGGCCCGAGGGTCATCTAATCCAACCCCCTGCAATGCAGGAACCTTTTGCTCAATGTGGGGCTTGAACCCACAACCCTGAGATTAAGAGTCACATGCTTTACTGAATGAGCTATCTTTGATGATGATGATGATGATGATTTTCTTACCCAGTCCTCACCATGATATTCCAGGAGGGTTACAACAACTTAAAATAAGTGAAGCCAACTGCACTCAAGAGACTAAGGTGGGTCCTAAAACTTATATCCTCAGCCTCAAAGGCTTGGCCAGTGAGTTGCATCTTCAGTACAGGAGAAAAGCTGCATAAAGAAGGTGCTCGGTGGGGAGGGAATTCCACAGTTTTGGGACTGCCATAGAGAACTAGGCAGGTGGTGGAACTACCAAGAGGGCCCTCCCTGCCAATGTTAATGTTCACGAGGGTCCAAATATAAGGTGGCTGTGTTTCAGATACTGGAGCCTAAGTCACTGAGGGCTAAATAAGGGAACTAACTGCTTCCACATAATGGCATTAGCAGGTAAATGGATCAAGCAGACCTGGAATTGCAATTTCATTTGTGCAAAGCCAAA
Source organism: Lacerta agilis (assembly GCF_009819535.1). Taxonomy (NCBI): domain Eukaryota; kingdom Metazoa; phylum Chordata; class Lepidosauria; order Squamata; family Lacertidae; genus Lacerta; species Lacerta agilis. Next base: position 39,154,163 of record NC_046319.1, on the reverse strand, counting down.
CCCTCCTCGCCCCTCCTGGTATCATGCATGGTGAATAGAGAGTGGGGTCACTCACTGCCCCCATCTCCCTCTTTTTTCACAAGTGCATTTTCAGCTTCTGTGGTATGTTATGACGGACTGAGGTTTGTGGCAAGTCTTTTGGCAGCCAAGGCATCTGCTTCCCATCCTGGAGAGCAATTGGGCTCCAAAGGACAGTAAGTGGGTTATTTTTATTTATTTTTTAAACTTATTGTATTTATATCTCACCTATTTCTCTAGGGAGCTTAAGGTAGCATAAAACCTTTTAAGTGGAGATCTTTATCCCGGTCTGCATCTCTACTGGAACTATTTTTAAACATGGAATTGTGTTGTTGTTTTTTTTAATGTGCATTGTTCTATGTAGGGAACTGTTCTATTTGTTTTCTAATTGTATATTTTATTGTTGCGAGGCAACCTGGAGCCTTGTGATAAAGGACAGTTAAGAAATAGAATTAATTAATTAAATACTGTTGTTGTAAGGAGGGCAAATACAATTATAATATGCTTTGCCATTGGAATTTGATCCATAAAACAAAAACCAACACCCCCCCCCCACCTATACATAGGGATACTAGGATGTCCCAGGGGACTCCAAGCCCCAGCAGGCATTCCGAGCATAGCTGTCAACTTTTCCCTTTTCTTGCGAGGAATCCTATTCGGAATAAGGGAATTTCCCTTAAAAAAAGGCAAAAGTTGACAGCTATGCTTCCGAGGAAGAACAGACTGAGAGAAAAATTCTCTGTCTTTTCTTGTTTAATGTTCCTAGGAATAGTAGAAAGAGAGGAAACAAGGGTTTGGGGAACAAATATCACAAATGGAAAGAGATCTGTTGGAATGTAATGTTAAAGTGCTGTCTAAAATGTATAAGATATTATTGGACTGGGAAACAAAGGATGAGCAAGTAAAATCTTCAATGATACATTGGGCAATAGATATTGGTTATAATACTGTATAGATATGGAAGCATGGGAACGATTGTGGAACACAAATATAAAATTTGCAGCATGCTGTGGTTTAAGAGAAAAGCTATCGGTATATGAAAATGTTATATAGATGTTATCTAACACCGAGTAAACTGGCAAAAATGTATAAATCAAAATCGAATAAGTGTTGGAAATGCAAAGAAGGTACTTTCTATCATATGTGGTGGTCCTGCAGTAAGGTTAAAGCTTACTGGGAAATGACATATAAAACCAGAAGCTTTCCTTCTGGGAATTAGAGGGGTAGAACTACCTAAACAGTATAGAAATTTATTTATGTATGTGACTACAGTGGCAAGAATGTTATTGGCCCAAAAATGGAAAGAAGAAGTCCCGACGAAAGACGACTGGATACAAAAACTCATGGGCTATGCAGAAATGGCAAAACTTACTGGAAAAATAAGAAATCAAGACAACAAACTTTTTTATAAAAGAATGGAAATGGTTTACTGAATATGTACAAATAAATTTCAAACAAATAAGGACATTGGCAGGATTATTGTAATGACCTGCAGTTTCGTAAGAGTAAATAATTAAAGCAGATGAATAAAAGAATAAGTTAATTCAGAATATGCAGGAAATATTTAAGGAACCGTAGAAAGAGGAGGAAGTCGAGTTCTGAAATGTTTAAATGCTTGTAAAACTAGTGAAATGTATATAACTGAAAATTACAAATATATATATATATCTTTTTATGTTCCTGTGAATACTGTGGAATCATCCCCTATTCAACCTGCCTCACCTGTGACTCAACTGAGGAGTCACAGGAGAAGTTGTTCAACTGAACAGAGTTGTCCTTCCCTCTCCTTACTTTCCTTCCTCTCTGCCTCTCCTCCGCCCTCTTCCATCTTCATGGCCGGCCTGGATTTCCTCTCTGGTTAGGGTGAAGAAACCTCCAGGAACAAAGAAGTCTAATAAAGATGCACCCCCATTTTTTTGTATGGTATAATTTATGGAATTTAATTTATTCAATTTATATGGGATTTTTAAGAACCTCATATACAGTATCTGAAATTTGTCCTACAGTGTGGAATGGGTTTCTGTTGTTTAAGCTTAATTTGTTCCCACATATTGTAACATGTTGTTAGTAACTTCTTAGGATTAGCTCCAAGACTCCCTTTTTCCCCCTTCCAAATTTATCTAATTCTAATTTAAGCATTGATAAAGCTTTCCATGAATTAGATTACATGCATACCATATAACCAGCACAGAGGCTTAATAAATATTATTCTCCCCATCCCCAGTAACCCTTCATATGTGGGCTTAGATGTAGTGCAATTGCTAATAGTTACAGGGAAAGGGTGGAGAACAATGGGGGGGAGGGGCAACCTCAATTTGCTCCCCTATGAATGTGAATAGGGCTTGAATTCATGTCATTTGTGCGGACAGAGGCCTGATGAAAGGCGATGAAAGGCACAACATCTCTTCCTGGTTTGGGTATAACAATTAGTTCTGATGTGGACCAAGCACTTTGGGAAGATACCACTCCTCAAAATGTCATTTAATAGCAAAATTAAAGAAGGCATTAAAGTCTCCTGAAAAGCTTTATCAAAAGCGCTACCAAACCTGTCCGGTCCTGGTGCTGCCTTATGCCCCATTCAAATTCCTGAGCAATGTTGGGTCTGAGCGTAAGTACCATCTTATTTTTGCCAATGGCACATCTTTATTGGCAGACGTTGCTTGGTGTATTTGGTCAGTGGCGTATCTCAAGTTCCGCTGGCCTTGCGGGGAGCCAGTGCAGTGTAGTGTAGTGTAGTGGTTAAGAGCAGTAGTCCCGTAATCTGGGGAACCGGGTTCGCGTCTCCGCTCCTCCACATGCAGCTGCTGGGTGACCTTGGGCTAGTCACACTTGTTGGAAGACTCTCAGCCCTAGTACTCATCTCACAGAGTGTTTGTTGTGGGGGAGGAAGGGAAAGGAGAATGTTAGCCGCTTTGAGACTCCTTCGGGTAGTGATAAAGCGGGATATCAAATCCAAACTCTTCTTCTGACAAATCCTATGGCCACTTGGCCAGCAAAACCAAAGTAAACGATTTGGAGTTTTCCTTGTTCTTCTACTTCCTCTTTTCTTTCATGCCTCCTCACTTATAAGCCTGAGAGAAGGGACTGCTCCTTCTAAAATCTTAGTAAAAACGTGGAGAAAATTATTGTTGTTAAATAATAACAACAATTTAATCTTTATTACACTCACACCCTGCCTTTCTTTCAATTATTCTTCTTTATTCCATTACTATTTAAAATTATGACGACAGGAATAATAATAATAATAATAATAATAATAATAATAATAATAATAATAATAATAATAATAATAATAATAATAATAATAATAATAATAATACCTTACCTGTTTTGCATTGGCCTGGAGAAGTGCTTCCACCAGATCACTCAGTCTAGGGTCTTTTGCTTAAATACCACTCTGGTGGTCCAGGTAGGTGAATAAGTGAAGGCTGAAACTTTTATGTATACTCACAGTGCCCTCTTGCGGTGGCCAAGTGCAGCGCTTCTACCAACCACGTTAGCTTGAAACCAGTTTATAAAGCAACAAACCTCGTTCAGAAGTTGAATGGTAGGCAGCCGTTCTTTATGCACCTCTGTGGAAAACCTCTGCTGCTGCCTGCTGCTATCTGCACATCAGCTTGCTGTTAACAACTTCATGGAGAAATCTCTGCTATGGGGATTTAAAGAGAACATCAAGACAAATGAGGGGCAGATCCTGGTTAGTCTTTTGATGTAATACAGTGGTGCCCATGTGTGAGTGTCTGCCTCCTTAGGACTCTTGCAGCACTTTCTCATGCTCCAGGAGAGCACCTTCCTCCAGGGCTAGGGTCTCAGTCACAGGAGAGCTCCTTAAAGCCTTTACCAAGACACTTGGCCAAGAGGGCAGAGTTCCATAGGTCCAGCAGACAGAATCTGTCTAGGTCCAAAATGTGATCTAGAAGCAAAGTCAGGAAATGGTCCATGGTCGATCACACCAGGAGTTCAGGGGGGTGGGGGCACCAAAGCCAGGAACAAGGAGCCAGAGATTTGTGTTATTTCTGGCAACTGAAAGGCTCAAGGGGGGGGGGGAGTCTTATATACTCTGGCCTCCTAAACCACACTCTAACCACAAATGCTGGCAGTGAAGAAGCATCAAGGCTTTCACATTCACAAGTAGACTGGGGGCTCTGGTTCTATAAACACATGCTGTATCGTTGCTCTTCAATCTGGACCAAAAGCTTTTGGCACCGGTGCTCTTGAGGACTGGGGCGGGACAGGGGGCACGTCTACCTCCTCTGACAGCTCCAAGGGTTCTTTTTTAAATTTAATTTTTATTAATTCATTTTGTTTAACAAACAGAGAGAAAAAAGTGACAAAATAATACAACTGCTGTTATATAATATTACTAAATAAAATTTTACACCCCACATTATCGTATCTGTGTCTTATTGTTTATATCTTAAGAGGAAAAACAAGAAAAAAAACCCAAGGGTTCTTAAGTAGGTATCTCACCAGGGGCCCTCCTCATCACTTGTTCCAAGAGCCTCTGCCTGCTCCTCAAGGCCCTCAACCTGTGGGGCACCTGGTTTGCCTTCTGAGGAATCGTATGTCTGCTACGAGGTCAGAACTAGGCATGGCACTCTCCTGCTACTGTGAAAGGGGGAGTGGACAGACCCTCCTCCGTTTCTGCACAAGGAAAGTGGCTTCCTCTGTTTTCATAATAACACCCTCCTATGCTCCATGTTTTATTGAAAATTTCTGCTCTGAATCAAAACAAAGGGGGTAAGGCCATAAAACTGAGCTCTGAGCTTTAGAGGGTTGAGTCCTGAGAATACCTGCTCCCAAATGAACCCTTACCCTGCCAGAATAAATGAGACTTGCACAATGGAGGTCAATGCCACTTCTGCAAAAGATGTTCCTAGGGCACAAGCAAACGCCCTTCATTCACTTGGTCCCACATGCTGAATCAATTGTGGCCTGCTTCCATGTGGTGTGTCAAAATACCCCAGGCCTGCCAATTTGCCCTTAACCCTTCCCCCAAAGGGACTTGCCAGGCAGACTTTGCTCTAGCTTAGTCACCTGGGTTGCCATCCCTTTGCCAGAGTTTTGCAGAAGGCAAGAAGCAAGAGCTGAAGCAGGACAATGTGCTTCTTTAGGGTCAGCCTCCTGCTCCTCCTGGTTCTTCACTCTCAGGTAGGATTGTCCTCCAAAGAGCGAGCAAAGCGGGGCAAGTATCTCTGGTGTTTTGAAGGATCTTCTTGGCATTAATGGTGGAGGGGCTGGGTTAAGGATTTTGTAGGTGCAGAAGAGGTACCAACTCATGAACCAACCTTATCACACCAGGCCAGGCTCTCTGTCCAACTAGTGTTGACTAGTAGCAGTTCCCCAAGGCTCCAAGCAGTGATTTTGCTGTGCTGCTGCCACCAGAAATCCTTAAGGATGGCAGTGGATGGGTTTGAATCTGGGAATTCCTGTGTGCAAAGTACAAAGCTTGGGTCTGGGGATAAAGATGAGGAGGAGCATGAACAGAGTGTGGGGGAGATGTGACCACCGAGTGAGCATGGGGATGTTACTGGGCTGAGGAAGGTTTCATAATATTGGGCTTGTGTCTCTCTACACTGTACTCTTCCTGCAGCATAGTTGTTCAAAGCAAATAGGTTTCGAGAAGATAAGAGCAGTTGCCAATGTTCCAAACTAATGTTGAATCAGCAAACATGCATTTCCTTTAAAAACAACCACCAGGGAGCACCAACCTTTAAACTGTAAACAGGGACCATGAATCTTCCATGGGCTGCAAAGCATCTGGCCTTGCAGAGGGATCAGATAACACAAATAAGGCTAGCCCAAGGGGTCAACAAGATGGTGGCCACGGGTGTGGGAGCCATGCAAGATGGCAAGGATGATCTGGCTATGTTGCAGGTGTGTGATGCATTTCAGAAGCTGAACTTTGGACTTTTGTGGCACACGCACCCAGGTACCTTTGTGACACAAATATCAGACACTGACATAGATGGCTCTGGGAATTCCTGCAATGGGGTAATCACCTACTCCCTCGATATCAAGACCCCCACTAAGCCACACAGCCAAATGTTTGCCATTGATAATAAAAATCAGGGGTCATCAGCGTGAACTAGGACTTGACAGAACGTTAAGTGGCTGGTTCCTGGCTGTGTAGGGAGAGGGCATGATTAACGATGCCAAATTTCCTCTTTGAGACAACCCTTGGTTCTGCTGCTGTGTGCTTCATTCCTAGTGGAAACACTGGGCCATAAGGCACTGGTGGATTAGAGGCTAGCTGGAGGGGGACCAAGCAGGATGGGGAGGGGTTTGCAAGGGATTTCTGAAAGAGAAGAGGGAAGGCTTCGATTCTGGAGCAGATGAACTGCATGACTGCTGTCTTCCAATATCTGGAGGGCTGCCCTACAGAAGATGAAGTGGACATAAGCTGTACACATTTAAAGCACATGGCTTCCTCCAAAGAATCCTGGGAACTGCAGTTTGTCACGGGTGCTGGGAACTGTAGCTCTGCGAGGGGCAAATTATATTTGCCCAGATCCTTTGGGGGAAGTAATGTGCTTTAACTGTATGGTGTGCAAGAATGAAGCATTTTCTCTTCTCATTTTCCTAATAACAAGAGTGGTCTAGCATTAGAGCTGTGCCCCATTTCAGTTTGCTGTATCTGGAAGCACCCTAGTGAGTTTGAAGTTACCATGAGTTACTTGGACAGTGGGGGTCTCAGGATCTTATATAACACTGCTTTGCCATGTGGAGCTTTGATCCCCTCTGCCCAAATGCTAATGGAATTATTTGTTTACAGATAACCCCCCAATACACTCTGATCCTGCAGGCTGCAGACAGCTTAGGAAATGGTCCTAGCACTACAGCAACAGCAATGATCAAAGTAAGGACTGAGAACTCACAAATACTCCTGGGTAACCATGCAACTGCTCCTGTATCTTCCTTTTTGCTCGTGCTGGGGTATAACAGTATTGCTGGTTCTCCCACAAAATGCTTGCTGCATTTTACTCCAGTGAGAAGTCCCAAGAACTTCAAATGTATATTTTACAGATTAGGCTGGGTAGAGATGAAGATGGAACCCTCCCCCGCTTGCCCTGAAATGAATTGGCCCCTTTCTCATGTTTTCAGGGGGCACCCAGTTGAGACTGCCCTCGTGGCACCAAAAGGGTTTAAACTTTCTGCTGAGTCATGACAGGCAGGCAGCCTGCCAGTGGAAGGCAAGAAGGAAGTGGAGTTGGAAGGGGCTTCATCAGAAATGCTCCAGAATGGATGAGAGAAACCAACTACCACAGTGGGACGGAGGAGTGAGACCCCAGGTGGTGAGAGATCCTAGGATGGTGGGTGGGCTCAGCCCAAGAGAAGGGATAGCCTTCCTGCTTTGGCGTTTCATTGGGAAACTTGGCAAGTGGGTGGGAAGGTAAATTTCTGGCAGCTCAAGAAAAACAAGAAGCTTGAATGCCACACTCTTGATTGTCTTGGGGAGTTTCCTGGCATGTGCCAGAAAGTAAAGGAACAATGTGGCCAGGGATCAAATGTTTAAGAAGGCAATGAAATAATACATGGGGCAGGGAGCAGAGCTGCCTTTGTTCAGTCCCACCTTCTGGGTGGAGAGGGGCCACAACTCAGTGATCTTAGGTTCATTCCCAACATCTCCAGATAGTGCTGGGAAGTTCCTCTGTTTGAAACCCAGGAGTACTGCTCCCCCATACTTAAGAGTGGAGGAATGCACTTCTGTCAGGCAGGGCCAGATGGGCGGGGTACAGATAATAATAATAAATAATAATAATAATAATAATAATAATAATAATAATATTTATCAAGGGGCTGGTGTTGTAAGGCACCTGCCCAGGCCCATCCTGACACAGCCAGTGGGGACCACTGCTGACCTTCACTGCCCTTGAACCTCCTCTGCACCTTCATTACTTGCTCACCTGCCCTCTCTGTACAAACAGTGGCAGGCACTATGTCAAGCTGCAGGGCTTCAATTTGGGCAAATGAATGGGCAGTGTGGACAGCAGCAAGCAAGCAGGGTCTGCCGAGGGCATATTGTCCTTAAAACACACCCCACGCCCAACAAAACCCCTCACCCTGGAGCCAGCAGAGGTTGTGTTTGAACACACAGCCGGTGGATGGGTGAGCAGTGGGTGGGGTGGGGTTGACAGGCACAGCACGGCTCTGCTCCCTCTCTCCCCACAACCACAACACCTCACAGAAAGCCCCCATGCACACAGCACTTGGGAGGAAAAGCAAACATGTAAAAACATTTAAAAACGGGGAAAACTGCTGAGGGCAGCAAGAAAGAGCTTGGAAAATAAGGGCCCGCTGCTGAGGCTGGCAAGGACATCTTCCATTGGGAGTCAATGGACCTAGGAAACTGGGAGGGGAAGGAACTTGTACAGAGGCCTTTGCTCCACCCGGCTCTTCATTCTGAATCCCAGGTGGCTAGTTCAGATGAGGTCCACCACACTTTCCTGACTGTCCACGCACTGAACGTGCTCACCGGCCTCCCTGCCCAAGGCCTGGCCATGAACTTCTCTAAGTTGGAGGATCCCCAACGTCCGTGGGCAGAGCTCATGAGGAGGTAGGAGGGGATGAAGTGGGGCAATCTCCCTCCCTCGGTAGGGCTGGGGCCATTGCAGTTTCAGCCTCATTTATTCTGTTCCAGCAAGACAAACCCTGATGGGCGCTTGGACAGAAACAGCCCGATGCCCAGGGAGCTGAAACCCGGCACCTATAAGCTGCACTTTGAGACGAGGGAGTACTGGGAGCAACAAGGATACAGCAGCTTCTACCCTTATGTGGAAGTAAGTATGGTTCCCAGATGAAACTCACACCTGGAAAGCGGGGGAGGCTCCTTCCTACATAGGGAGGACTGATGATGGCAGGGACCACCACTCACTACCCTTTAAGGGATGTAATTCCTGGCAGGAGAAGTCCCTCAGAAACCTGCAGGAAGAGGCCCAGGTGGTTGGTAGGAGAGCTAGATGTTGTGCATGGGACAGCCCTGCAAGAGCACAAAGCCAGAAGCGTGGCAGGACTGGGCATTGGGGGTGCTCTGGATCAGGCATTTGTGCCTGACAAATGTCTTCTCATGAGCTAGGCCCAGTGCATCGAAGAAAGGATCTCAGACTAAAGAGCATTACCAACCTCCTGCTATTCCCCCCTCCTTTGTCTTTACGCATCCTCTTGCTTGTCTCTCTGTTTAGATTGTCTTCACCATCACAGAGGAAGAAAAAGTGCACATCCCCTTGCTGCTCAGCCCCTATTCCTACACCACCTACAGGGGAAGCTAGTAGGAGACCGGCAAGCAGGAGGGGCTGCTTCAGCAAACCGGGGTGCCAGTTTTGAGAGAGCTGGCACAGTTCAGCGGATGGAGAGCTGTGGTTACATCCAAGGCCACCTCTGGCCCAAGCCTCAGGCTGGGGGCTTGGCCATGAGCAGCTGCCTCGTAGTAAATGTGAGATTAATCTAAAGACTGATACTTGTAAGCCTCTTGTTTTAAATTGGAGATGCCATGAATTGGGTCTGGGCCCTTGACGTGTGCTCTACTGATTAGGTAGGGCTCCCTCAGTTGCTGGGGAACATGAGTGGGGAGAGGGCTGCTGCACTCACGTCCTGATTGTGGGCTTCCCAGAGGCATCTGCTTGGCCGCTGTGGGGAACAGGATGCTGGACTAGGTAGTCCTTTAGCCTGGATGTAGGAGCCAGGCTCTTCAGAGGTTCTCACACTGGATGGTGCCTGAGTGGACTCAACATAGGTGTGGAGGACTTTGGAGGCTCTAGATAAGGTGGGATTAAGTAGTTCAGGGGCTCATTAATCAAGAGGAGGGTGGTTTTCAAGTCTCCAAGCTCTGCCTTGACGTGGGTGGGAAAGAAAAAGGGAGGCTTTGCAGAGACTGAATAGCCCACCACAGGGCCTCTTTAATACAAATGAAGGCTGGAGCAGACACAATCTCTTTCCAGGGGGCTGCTCTCTCCCTCTCTCCCCTCTACGGCCACAGCAGGAGCGGGATAGTGGCTTGCTTGCACACAAGGCTTAGGCTGAAGGCATTCCAAAGTATGATGTCAGGCTGTGCTACGTGGGAGTTGAGACAAACCCAGCAGGGCCCTGGCCCAGCGTGTGGCCGATCACGGAGGTCTCCAGGGGCTTGAAGCCCAAATTGTCCAAAGGGATCCCAAAGGCTGTGAGCTTGGCCTCGTACGTCCGCAACAAGTCATTGTGGGCCTGCAATGGGAGGCAATAGCAGGTTGAGGAGAGGGATCAAACATCACATATCATAACACTTCCACCTAATGCAACTTATCTTGTCTATGCTCTGGCAATAGCCAGCCCAATGCACCCATGGCAGTGGCGTTTGCATCCATATTTCTCCAAAAGGATGTAAGAGAGCAGGAAAAGGCCAACTAAAATGGCTGCAGGCTAGACCATCTCAAGGAACAAGTGCTTAGAACAAACTTGTTAACTTAGAAAAATGGGGCTGAAGGTGAATACGATGCAACTTGGTAGGTCAGATGGAGCAGTGGCTAGTACAACATTTGTCAAACCCATCAGCTGTTCACTGAAATGGGTACACAGTGGGCATTAGAAAAGACAGAGGAAGTACTTATTCACACTTCTTGGCATAAACCTATGGAACTCACTGCCACAGGATAGTGAATTCCTGCTAGCATAAATGGCTTTCAAACAAGGGATAAGTAAAAGCCAACTGCTAGGGAAAATATATTTCCTTCCTGGGTTGTGTCTAAAGAGACCTGCCTGCTCTCTACATTTTCCTCCAGCAGACATTCAAGTACATTTACAGGGTTCTCGGCTAGAGCTCTTACCTTGCACACTCTGGCTAGCTCATACTGCAGGTCCTTGATGGCATTGTTTTTCGAATCCAGCACATCCTGTGAAGGAAGGTAGTTTGAGTGTTAACACATCATGCAAGGGAACTGGCCCACAAGGGGACTAGTCAAGGCCCAGCCAGAGCTTCTGGCCATTTCTTAATGGGCCACAACAGACCTATGCAAAGTTAGGTGCCCTTCTGCAGCACAGTCTTGTGCTTGACTCTTTCCTTTCTGCAAATTCTGCACACTGAAAGTCCATATCTGTCTGTTGTTGGCTTCCGTGATTTCATTAGGCAGTGCCAATGTTTTCCAAGCCTCTCTACGGCCATGAGGTTTAGAAACCTGCTTTTACAAAATCAGGTAAAACCCGAGATTCTCAAGGGTGCTGAATTTTGTATACAGTACTGCATCCCACACTTGGCATAGCAATCACAGTGGAACGCCCTCCCATCAGGGATCAGAGAGATAAACAACTACCTGTCATTTAGAAAATACCTGAAGGCAGCCCTGTTTAGGGAAGTTTTTAATTTGTGACTTTGTATTGTATTTTAGTATTTGTTGGAGGCCGCCCAGAGTGGCCGGGGAGTCCCAGCCAGATGGGCGGGGTATAAATAATAAATTATTATTATATTATTATAGCACTCCATCTATAAACAGAAGCTAATGTGCCTCTTGCCTCCCTGCACAATTTCCTCTTTGTGACTCAAATTAAGGCTCATCCATGTTGCACGCCAGTAATGGGAGATGAGAGCTGTGGGCTGGCATTTCTGCCACCAGGCCATTTTTTGCCCTATTTGGCACAGGATCTGGTGTTACAGTACCCAGGGAATCCCCTGTGGATGTGCCTCCTGCGCAAGCAGCAGCTGAAGGTAGGAATGTGGGAGGCCTGGTGGAAGGAGCAGCTGCCTCTGGGAAGAATCTCCAGTTACTGGCGCCAGCCGTGCTTGGAATGTGGAAGCCGCTAACTAAGCCCCCTTCCTAGGCAGGCCAAGTCACGGGAGATAACTCTGCTTCCATCCCACCAGGCATTTTAGAGACTGGACAGGACAGGAAGCCTGAAGAGTGAGGAGGCCACAGAGGTCCCTGTGATGGAGAACCTCCCTTGGCTCCTGGGGCTAGAAACACAGAGGGGAGGGGCCCTGGCAGTGTGATGGGCAGCCCCTGCTCCCCAGAAACAACTTGACGTGCCAGGGGAATGCTTTGAAAGTGCAGATAGCCTTGCTGTGTACCAGGGCACTGTTAGAGAGAACCCAACCTTAGCAAAGAAAGCAGGCAGCAAGGAAATCAGCAACCAGGGAAACCTTGTGGAGTGGAACGGGTTGAGAGAGAGCTGTATAGCAAGTGGTCCCCAAGCCACGCTTGTGTGGCTAGAAGATTCTGACAGTCCCAAGTGGCCAAGGGAAAGAAGGAGGGAGGCAAGGAACCGAGAAGGCAACCAGGAGCTCATTCTTTCTCTCCCTTTCCATCTCCGCTGGAGACTGAGTAGCAGAGCAGGAAACACCGCCCTGGCAACGAGGGCACATTGCCGCTTCAGTTCTCACAGTTCTCATGCTGCAAAGGGGCACGTGTGCTCTGTGTACTGAACGGATTCTGGGACCAGAATAAGTGGCACTCGGGTTCAGCAGATTTGCATGTAGAATCTCTTCCAACTCCACCAGCCAGAGGGAAAAGAAACTGAAGTCTCTGACCAGAGGAACTTCCCCTTTCAGTCTGGCTCCTGCAGATTTCCCCAGGCACGGCACCCTCATGTCAAGGGTATTCTCACAGCCAGAAGGACAACGGGCACTTGCTGACTGCTTGTCCATTCTATGTCCCAAGAAAGCACCAAAGAGGCTCAGGTCAGATAGGAAGGAAAAGCATTCCCCAGTGGAGCAATTCACCCCTCCACTGGTTCAGTCACTGCTGCAAGGGTCCCTTCTGCCCACAGTACTGCCCATGTGACTGACTTCTATAGCTGCTGCTGGAAACAAACACCTCCCAGCAGCTTCTAGACAACCTGAGGCAACTAGGGGCCAGTTGTGTGTGTGTGTGCATTCAGAGCCTGCTTTGCAAATGGAAATGTTGGTACAGTGGTACCTCGGGTTATGAACTTAATTCGTTCCAGAGGTCCATTCTTAACCCAAAACCGTTCTTAACCTGAGGCGCACTTTCGCTAATGGGGCCTCCTGCTGCTCTTGCACCACCAGCGTGCAATTTCTGTTCTCATCCTGGGGCAAAGTTCTCAGCCCAAGGTACTACTTCCAGGTTAGCGGAGTATGTAACCCGAAGTGTTTGTAACCTGAGGTACCACTGTACATGCTCTGATTGCTTGGAGAAACAACAACAGACAGTCACGGTATCTGTACCTCAGAAAAAATACATGAAATATTTATAAATGCCCTTTGCATTATGATATTGTCAGTTTAGTTTCATATTTATGCAATTCTTCCACTGATTGCTTGGAGGGCTGAGGCAAAGGTTCTTTCATGCTTGTGGGCCTCTTGTGCACAACTAAGGGCAGCTCCTCTGAAATACTGCACAGGCCACATTTATTAATTGTCCCTTAATGAGGGGGAGTGCTCAGAGAAAAACTAACTTCCCCTTGTCAGGTTGGGCAGAGTCTCTTATTATAGGATGGCTCCCTGCACTTGCCCACACCTCGAGCCCCTGGCAGCTCCCTTTTAGCCAGTGCACCTTTTCCCTGTGCATTGCAAAGTTTTACCTAGATCTTGCCTAATCCATCTTGGTAATATGAAACCCAGGGACAAACCCCATCTGAAACAGTGCTCCCTCCCAGCAGCAAGAAGGAATCTGACCAACTGTTCTCATCTGGCTTGGGGGTTGTTTGTTTAACTGAAGGGTATTAGAAAAATATCTATAATCTATCTATATAATCCCCATGGTGATTAGGAGCACAGTACCTCCAGCTTGCGGGTGACCACACTGAGAGCACCAGGATCAAGGTTGGTGGCAGCCAGGACCTCGTTGAGCTGCACCTCCTTCTTCTCCAGGATGTTGGAGAGGCCGAGAAGCTTCCGCTCCAGCAACAAGTTCTTAAAGCCAGTTTTCTGCTGCACCTCATTAATGGCTTTGGTAAATTTCTGGTATAGCTCATCTCGTTCGTCTTGCACCTGTGCAGAGACAACCATCAACCCCAGAGTCAAAGAGAGCACTGCACTGAGCCTTGGCACAGATTGGGTGCTCCATGAAGCCCCTAAACCAGGTATTCTGTCAGTTAATAAGGGGCTTTGGGTTTTGGTGTGTTTTGCTTGTCCACGGTGAGCACATGGGAAAGGCCTGGAGATCAGTGGTAGAGCACATGCTCAGCATACAGAATGTCCAATGTTGCATCCCGCACATCTCCAGGGAGGGCTTGGAAAGGTGAAACCTTGAGAGCTACTGCCAGTCAGTGCATAGACAAGATTGAGCTGCATGGACCAAGGGTCTGGCTGTGTATTTAGGCAACTGTCTATAGTCCCAACATTCATGCGTAAAAGTCTTCTTCCAAAAATTAAAAGCCAGCTACTCAATGACAACAGCTGCCCACCCCCTCTGTCACAAACCAACACAGATGAAAACGTGTTGCAATGATTCCAAAAGTTGGGACTTTAGTAAGTCACAGAGGGAGGAACAATACAGAGCTCTGAGGCAGCCCCTCAGGCTATTAGGGAAGGCAGTGGGAGCTGGAAGACAGGGCTGGTGATGATTAGGTTTTTATCAGCTAAAATCATCCTCTTGCATTATGCTATGTGTGTGCGTGTGTGTGCCATGCAAATGCCCACCCACTGCCATGCTGTGCTCCCATATGCTGACCTTTGTCAGGAAGAGTCCAGCCCCTGTTTTCAACCCCCGGCCTTGCAGCAGTCACAGAGGGCAGCTCCACAGAAGCCCCCAGCATGCTTGCTTGTCTCCTCCTCAGGAGCCAGAGAACTGAAGAATCTGCAGCAACCTCTTTCCCCCATTTCAGGAACATAAACAGACCACCCGGCAAGGCATGGCAGACTAGGCCATGGGCTTTAAGCCAGCCTCAGGAGAGCAAGAGAATGATGCCTTTGGGGACAGAAAGGCCTCCTTTCTCTCCCAATGCACTTTGCAAGGATCTGTGGGGGAGGAGGGATGGGAGGCAGCCTGACCCAATTCTTGTTAGTAAGAGACCCCCTCATTAAGATAGGTCCCTGCAGCCAGTTTTCAAAGGCAGCTAATGAGGTCTTAGATCAAGGCTGAATGGCACGCAAACCTGCCCCCATGTCTTAATGAGTTACACTGAAGAGAGCCCCTCCCTTCCATTCCCCCCCCCACTCTGATGGGAGCTGCCCCTCTCCAGTATCACAGTCCCCACTTATTTAAGTCATACTGATGACTAGACCAGTCCAACAGTAGACATGCCGCTGTTCAGACAAACACAAAGTCCAGCTGCTCAAGCAATCCAAAAGAACATCAAAAATTTACACAGCTAATTTGGAGATGAAAGGGAATGCCCATTGCAGGCAGTTTTGGCTCAGACTTGTCCATCTGCTCTAAAGGTCTCATGAAGAAACACCCAGGACCACAGAATTCTCAAGGCCCAATGGATGGTGGGTGGGTGGGTGGGTGGGTGGGTATATAGACCTCTCTACTGGATATCTGCAGAAAATGGGCCCATATTTTTCATCCTGTCCCACAGTCCACCCATCAAATCCAACCCTCTCCAACTCTGAGTTCAGCCACAGCACAACAGTGATTCTTGATCCCTACCCTGATGAACCTTTGCTGCAGCACTTCATGTTCCCACTGGAGATCCTTTAATTCCTTCTCAGTGACTTTCAAACGGGCATGTGTGTGCTGGAGAGGGAAGAGAAGGAGGTTAAAGCAGCTGCACACAGTTCCTAGGGCACAGAAGGGACTGATGGGTTTTGACCTCCAAACCAGAAAGTGCAAAGGAGAAACTGTAAGAGTGGGAAAGTACTACGTTCCTCTATCTGCTCCACAGGGACTGGGCATCATTCAAGTCCCTCATCCTGGAAACATCAGCTCGGGGGTCTCTTGCCCCCAACTTCCAGCATGTTTCATGATCCTTATGACCCCCTGCCTTCCTCTTCACATGGTAACTCAATTGCACTGCAGTTGTATTTTGAATGTAGTTGAGTCTATTTTCGATTATGGCAAAACTGTTGTGCATTCAGACACACCAACAACTTTGGTGGAGTGTGCAGCATCAGAAGGGAACAAAACCTAAAAAGAGATCTCTGGTTGTGAGTACGTGGCTGCATATAAAATCACGAAACTCTCATCTTGAAACACTGATAAAAATAAAAAGCAAAGTGCTGGACAACAACTAGAATGGAAGGAGCAGTAACATTTGTCTAAATGACCACTGTTAGCAGTGAAGGATATCACAGAAAGGGTGGTGTCTGTTTCACACAGTGCAAATTTCCAAACTCTGGAAATAAAGGGCACATGAGAATAGAGACAATGCAAACTGCTACCAAGAGTGGAAAAAAAAATCTGTGGCATGAAAGTGGGCTGGTGCAGAAATGGCCCAGTGCTGTTCACACCGAATTAGCAGAGAGTCAGTCCTACTAAGCAACTCAGAGTTCATTGGCCAGGACACTCAGGAAGCAAAGGTCAGGACCTGGTGAATGCAGAGCCCTGGGACTCACATGCAACATGGCCTTGTCCTTTTCATAGTGCGCCAGTTTCTTCTGCAGCTCCGCCACCTCTTCACGGGCTCGTTGCAGTGGCTCCACCAGCTTTTTGTTCTGCAGCAGCACTTCAGCCATCTCCTTCTCCAGATGGTCCTCCTTCTTCTTCATCTCCTCCATCTGCTCCTGTACTCCAAGACACACACAGAGAAAGGAGGCTGTGTGTGCCTCAAGTCCTCAAAAATAGGCAGCAAGCCCCATCCCGTCAGTCCTGACCACCTGTTTGGAACATGCTTCCTCAAACCTCCCATGGGACGCACCACCACCAAGGCAAAGAGAAACAACAGCTCTGAATCACCTGAGGATAACCAAGGCTGAGGATAACCAAGGCTGCACCCTGACTCACTTGACTGGCCCACTGAAGTGAATGGAACAAATTTCCAAGCAAACAAGGTTGGGGTTGACTTATAAGATATAGAAACAGGCTTTCCCCCAAAACCAGAATGGTTTGTTTCCCCAAATGGGAAACACATGACCTTCAACTATAACAGGGGTTGGTCCATAGTGGGATGCACGAGAGAGGAGCTCCAGAACTCTAGGTATCCACAATGGCAGAGCAAACAAATGCAACATGTAGCAGTTCTAAAGCAATGGCAGTACAGAAATCAGCCAAAGCAAAAAAAAAAAAAAAAATAGAAAGCCCCATGAACACCATCCACTGAGACCTTCCACTACCTGAGTCTGGCAACAGGCTGATTTGGGGATGGTGTTGTGTGGTGCATGTCTTTTACCTTGAGGGTGTTGATAAGTGCCAGGTTATTAAGAGTGACATCGTTGTAGTAGTTCTTGATGTCACTGAAAGCCTTCTCATGATTCTTCATCAGTGTGTTGATCTGTCCATTCTTCCTCTCCTCAATCTCATGGATTTCAGTCTTCCTGCGCAGGTCTAGCTCGTCGCGTAGGACCCGCATCTTCTTCTCATACTTGGCCTCGATCTCTGGGGAAGTGGCACCCAGGGAAGACTGAGTGCTCTACTAGGCAAACAGGTGACAAGGCTATGCATGCCTCTATCTGTGGGGAAGATGAGATGGGGCAAAGTGCTCTCCAGCTCCAACAAGAGGGTGAAGCAAGACTCTAGGCTGACTGGAAAATGTTGTCACCCAAAGGCACTGGAAGTGCTCAGACTATATATAAACAACTCTGAGCAAAGGATGGGCCCACAGAGCCTGGCATTCTACAAAGCTCCAAGCAGAGATGAGATTCATAGAAGGCCTAGCAAATGGCACTTCTGTGCCTAGCTATTTTGACACATTTAATTTGATGAGGAGCTTAGAACCGCTGTCATGTTCCACCTCATAATGCATGTGGCATTTCAAGTAAGCCTCAGGCCCCTCCCTCGGAATGACTGCAAAACAGACAGGAGCTGGTATGCAAGACAGGCCCTACGCAAATCTGTGCTCCCTATCAAACTGCTACTTAGTTTCATTTACACACAACATAGGGCGGACTCATGAGATGGGCCTTACACACCATGGCTACAAAGTCACACACATACACCTTCCAGAAGAGTGAGACTGTGCCATAAGGAAGCAGCTCCCTTGTCACTGCATGTGTGTGAGGAAAGGCGCCCAAGGGATGAAGTGACACTGTGGCCCACTGATCCTTGCCTGGGCACAAAGATAGCCTTCCCTTCCGAACCCAAACCCTTCAGCTTTTGGTGGCGAGCCCCAGAACTGACCTTTCACCTGCCTCTCAAAGTCATTGCGCAATCGTGTTATGTCTTCTTGTTGTTTCTGCCAAGATAATGATACTGGTTAGTTGCATATACAAAGGCCTACTCCTCCTAGCTCAGAAGCAAAGCCAAGGCTGGTTTGTTCTGGAGGAACAACTGAGGTTTAAGAACCACCATCCCTCTCCTTCCCACCCACACACCATGCACTCAGCAGAAGTTGGCCTGAGCCCAGCCCAACAGCCAAGTCCGGCATCACTTCAGACATACCAGCCGAAGGTTCTTCACCACCATCTCGTTGGACAGCTCCTGCTCCTTCAGCTCCACCTTCAAGGTGCGCATGTCCTTACGCAGCTCCATCTCCTGGGACCGGTGATCCTTCTGGGCCAGCTTCATAGACACTGTGCTCTCTGCCTTCAGCTCTGTGATGTTGTTCTGGTGCTCGTACAGCAGGTGCTTCACCTTCTGCTTGTAAACCTAAGACAAAAAGAAGACGAGGCAGACGTTGGCCCTCATCGGCCAAGGTACTCTCTTTTGCAGAGGCCCAAGTAAATGAGAGGCACTTGTGGCTACTCAGGGGAAGGGGATGGAAGTTGGTTGAGGTGCCTCAGCCAGGGGTGCCAGACCAACCAAGCTGGTGTCCAACTCTGTCTGTAGCGCCGTGGCTCCAACTTCATCAAGTATCAGGAACTGAAGAAGATTCAGGAGCGTGTGAACCTCTATGTCTTTATGCCAAAAGAATAGCCCCTTCCACTGCCATAGCCATTTCCCCACTTCCCATCCACAACATTGGGGGGGGGGGATGGCCAAGCCAATATCTAGCTGCTCAACCACAAGTGGAGGCAGCATGGGTTGCAGAGAGCATTTTCACAGGCAAAAGGTTCCTAGTAAAAGGTTGTTGGGAAACCCAGCCAGATGGGCAGGGTATGAATAAATAATAATAATAATAATAATTATTATTATTATTCCAATGGGAAATGTTTTATTTTACTTAAATACATACTCCATACAAAGCAGCTCATGTTTTTATCACTCACCTGTCAGGGATGCTTTAGTTGTGATTCCTGCACTGCAGGGGGTTGGACTATATAACCCTTGGGATTCCTTCCAGCTCTACAATTCTGTGATCTGTGAAGTCCACAGGTTCTTACCTTGATCTCCACCTGGTGACGCTCTTCAGCTTCCTCCATCTCACGGTCCTTGTTGCGCAGTTCAGCCTTCTTCTCATCCAGCTGCCGCCGAGTGATCTCCCAGAAGGTGTGGATCTTGTCTCGCTCCAGCTGGAAGTAGTTGCGTTCTTCCCGCTCACGGTCCAGCTCCTCCCGAATGCGGGCCATGTGTTCCTCCAGCTGCAAAACCAAGAAGAGGGTCAGTCAACAGCCAGGCTGGAGCCGAGAGCGAGGACTGGGAGCCCACCATCACCACTACTGGCATTGTGCCTTTTCTGACTCAGTGAATTCCAAAGCTTTTTCTTTTTCTTTTCAAGCCAAGGCTTTCCTGTGAACTGGCATGAGAAGCATGGCTAATTCCAGAAAGGGTGCAACTGTTTCATTTCAGAATGCACGATAAATAGGTGAATGAATTATCTGGTTAGAGAAAGGCTTGGCTCCATGAGTCTGTTGCTTTCTGGAAGTGGATAAATCAGCTTAGAATGTTTAGGGCAGTCTTTGCCAACTTGGTACCTTCCAGATGTGCTGGTTGTCATCTACCATCAGCTACACTGATGGGTATTCTGGCTGGGGTTAATGGGAGATGCAGCCCAAAACATCTGGAAGGCACCAGGATGGCGAAGGCTGTTCCTGTGCAATATTCTCACAATACCTGTACCCAAACTGTAAAATGGAACTGTGAGCTTAGCTATACTGAAGAGGTGCCTAGTTTTGCTACCCTATGGAATGCAGAAGGGTGTAGTAAGGAACAACATGGACCCCTGGCAAAATAGTGGCTTCTGCCAATGCTGGTCCTCAGTGCTGTAGTGAAGTGTCAGAGGGATGGAAAGAGTGGACCTGCAACAAGCCAGCTGAGGGACTGCATAACTCACACTTGGTCTTACTGCTAGCCAGGAAGGTCAGAGATAATGAGAGTAGGCCAAGCACTCCATACGTCACTCCACCCCAAAATGAGAGACACCTTGACCATTCTCTAATGTGATACAGGCCAGGGGTGGGATACACGGGTGTCCTCCAGGGTGTTGCTGGACTACAACTCCCATCATCCTGGGGCTGCTAGGAAATTGAGTCCCCTGAATAACTCTAGGTAGATTGGTTTCCCTCTTGTTGGAA
Source organism: Lacerta agilis (assembly GCF_009819535.1). Taxonomy (NCBI): domain Eukaryota; kingdom Metazoa; phylum Chordata; class Lepidosauria; order Squamata; family Lacertidae; genus Lacerta; species Lacerta agilis. The sequence goes on along the minus strand of NC_046319.1, from coordinate 39,133,729 downwards.
AAAAAAAACCCCCACTTTGCATTGCAGTTTCTATTTCCCATCCACACATTTTTAAGAATGTGCCCTCTCTGTTGCCACTGCAAAGTGACCCCCTTCTCACCTGCTCTTTCGTCATGCCCTCCGGGGCGATGACATCCACCACAGGGCTTTTTGCACCTTTCTTCTTGCCACCTTTCTTTTCTCCTTTCTTTTTGGGAGCCTGAACAAATGCGGTAGTGGGGGAGAGGACAAGAGAGGAGAGAAGAGCACCTTCAGTGTGATGGATGAAAGTGGGGAGCCAAAGGAAGGAAGGAGGCTGTGAATTCATCATGCTCATAACCCCCTTGGGCAATGATGAAGTGTCGTTTTCTCTAGTAAGGGGATCCACACATCCCTCCCTCTCTCCAAAGGACAAACGGGTTCTGGCTGCCAGGACCTACTTGCCTGTGCAATTGCTCCATGGCGTTGAGGAGGCACACTGGTAAAAGAGGGGGTGGTGGTAGTGAGAGCAAAGCTTACCAGGGCTCAAGGTTTATATCAGGGCGTACTCTTGGCACGCGTAAGGAAGAGTGACGAAGGAATGAGTGCCCCTGAGCATGTGCAGAGTTCGGTCTGTCGCTGAACACGTCCAGCCCCCGCGCTTCCGGGGTGTTGGGTCGGGGCCTCTTGGCGGGCAGGCGCCCCAGCACCGCCCCTGTTTTGGGGGAGTCCCCCGGGACCCCCTCATCGCAAGCGCCCCCCGCTTCCGGCCTCACCATGGTGGCGACTGAGACCCCTCTCCGGCTGCTGCCCAGGCTCGGAGTCGTCGCGTCTCCGAGCAACCGCCGCCCCGGCCTCGCGAGAGTTCCGGCTCCGCCGGGCCCGCCCCTGGCAACGGGCCCCAGCCCTAGCAACGGAGGCCCAGAAGGCCCACCCCTTGCCCGCTGTCAGCCTCATCCTCGCTTGCAGCCCTTGGAAGCTGAACTGCTCCGTCTTCTGACTTGGGAGTAAGTCCTATGAGACTCTATGGGACTTACTTCTAGGGCTGGGAAATGATGGAGGCAGACCTTGCCAGTGATGCAGCAAAACAAGGAAAGTTTTATGACTCAATTGGCTACGACGACGACAATAGCAATAAGAATTCATTGAGGTTTAGTAAGCGCAGCTGCCCACTGCCGCCGCCACCTCTGCGGGTTTCCTTGCAGACAGTTTTAGGTCGTGAGCTCTGTGGGAGCAGGGAAGCCGCCTTCGCCGCCTGTCCAACCCTACAAGGCACCATGGAAGATGTGGCACAGTATTCATAAATGTATAAGCAAGCAAGTCGTTTTTATTGCTTTTAATCACAGGCCATTGCAACGAAATACAGTGACAGGAATATTAGGACAGGTATCAAAACATTAGAGGTTTAGATCAAGGAATTACCTGGACCACCTGCAGATGCTTATTGAAAATATTTGGCCATTGCTGATTTTGCTGCAACTGTGTGTTAGAACTAGGGGACTTCCTGGTAGTGTTGTCTCCTGCCTGCATTGCTTTTATCCACTGACTATGTGTGACTGGGGCTGATGGGAGTGGGAATCCTGAAACATTTGGAGGGTCACAGATTCCTCATCCCTGCCTTATGCCACACACCCTCTTGAATAACCACCAAATTGAGTCTAGGATGTTGGAGCTCAGCCCAGAAAAAATGTCCACTGAGAACAAGGAAAATGCCTCTGTGTATGTGTAGAGCACATTTCTTTAACCACTAGGTAACCTGTTTCTCAATTCCAATGTGAGATTAGGAGGGGCTATCACCAAGGTGGTGGTAGGGGGAATCAGGAGGAGGAGCAGAAAGTGTCTGACCCAGGAAACAGGATGATGAGTGATTCAGGCAGAGGCAATGAGAGGAGAGACAGGTGGAGTCCAATTACAGGCCTCCTCAGCTTTGCCTGCTGAGCTCTCGAAGTTTGTTTTAATCTCCAAGGCTGAAACAATGGCCTCACATTTAGCCTTGACCCCAATGGCCTTGTGTTAACTACCCAGAAGCCCCATCCTCTAGCTAAATTGCTTGGTTGCCCAGGCTAAGAAACTTCCCTTCATTAGCTCTGTCCACCCCTAGGCCACTGGGGGTGTGTGTGTCGTCCATCATGGCATTGTTCCCTCCAGTTCTGATGGTAGAAGCTATTTGTGTACTGTACACAGCATGGACCACTTTGACCCCCAGAGAGGCCAGGGACATGCAGCTCCTGCATTAGCAGGTCAAAATATCTAGAGGATCCAAGCTGGGGGAGGCTGGTCTTGACCCTAAGTGAGTAACATTTGTTGAGATTCATGTGGTGAAAAGGAAGGAAACAGGTATGCAAGCAAGTGACCCCACCAGTGAAAAAGGGTGACCTGCTGCTTCACACAGCTATAGTTGACAATGCAGTAGAGAGCACTTCTGACAGTGTGCAGAGTTCACCTGCAGGGTCAACCAATCAACCATTATTTTAATGAGTTATTTGATTTGTATTTATTCTATGGTGGAACTAAAGGATTTCTGACAGAGGCTGGATTCCAGGAAACATTGGGACCCAGTTGCCTAGCTTAGGATGCTATGCATTGCCTATGGCACATTGATTCCCACTGTTTGCTTTCACCCTGAGCTGCTAGAGCAGTGTTTAGACTTCTGCCTTCTGCTTCGGTCCTGCACGGATACCTTGTTCCAGGAAGACAACAGCCAGGGGGTTTCTCCTGTTGGCATTGCTTAATTGGGGCTTTCCGCTTGGATTTGCACCTGGATCTGTTTTTAGAAGCTCTTGCTTGGGGGTGGGGTGGGATAAAGAAAATGGAGGTTTTGCAGGCAGAGACTGGAATAAAAGCCTAGTGCAGCTCAGCTGGCAGAGATGCCAGCTTCCCTCCACTCCCCGCTGGGGACATGGGAGGTGCAAAGCACGGCTGATGAGAAAGAAGCTTCTCTGTGGCTCTTCCAGAAAAGAAAAGCAAATCTCCATCTGGGCTTGCTGGCTCCCCAGGGATACTGAGCCTGGTGGGAGACAGACGGTTCTTCATGTCTACACAGAGAAGTGGTGCTGTCCTAGGGAGCCCAAATATTTATTGGGGGTGCAGTAAATTCGTAACCGGAGCCTTGCTGGATGAGACCAAAGGCCCATCTACTCCCACATCCTGTTCTCACAGTGGCCAGCCAGGTGCCCCAATGGGAAGCCCAGAAGTGGAACATAAGTACAACAGGAGCTGTCTCCTCACCTGTGACTCCTATCAACTGCATCTGATCCTGTACACCGCCATCAAAATCAGCAGTCCTGGATAGCCTTATTCTCTATGAATTTCTTGCAGTGCTCAGTCTGATGCCCACAGGCATCATCTTCGTTCCACCCTCAAACCCACAACTCCCAGCCCTCCTCTGCTGTTGCCCCACCCAGCAACTGAAATGCTCTGGTAGACTGTCCCTGAAACTGGAGGTATTTCGTTCTTAGCAACAGACTTCCCCATAAGAATGTCAAAACAAGGCTAAGGTTCTGGGTCAGACCAAGGGCTGTCTTCCCCCAGTGCTGTCTCCGGGGTCCTCACAAGAAAGGAGTGAAAGCCGCGCGCAGCGCCCTCTCCCCGCCTCTCTGAAGGAGGCCTCTGTCTCTGCTCCTCCCTGGCCATGGGTCCAGCTGCCCCGCTGCAAGCCTGCCACCCAGAAGGTCTCTTCCCCTGACTTCAGCGGGGTGCGGATTGCGCCGGGAACTCTGCACGTGCTCAGAGGCGCTCGCCTTTTCGACGTTCCCGGGCTCAGATTTCGCGAGGCGGTCGCGGAAGGTTCCGGAGGGAGCCGAACGCCCAAGTCAGCCAAGCAGCCCGCTGGGTGAGCTGGTGGTGCGGACCGGCGGGAGGGCCATTCGCTCGCTGGCGCGGCCGCCTCCCGCGCACCCCGCCCCCGTCCCCTCCCCTCGGCCAGTGCCTAGTGGCGCTCCTCGACGGCCGAGGTGGGGGGCTGCCGCGGCCGCCGCTGCTCTGCTGTGCCTGCCTTCCTGCCTCGCCCCCCACCCGAACCGGCTGGCCGGGCCCGCTCCTGCTCCTCCCCGGCGATGAGCTCTCGGGCTGCTGGCGCGGCTGGTGCAGTGACCAGAGCGGCGCGCACGGAGGCGGCGGCGGCGGCGGCGGCGGCTCGTCAGGCGGCGGAGGGAACGAGCGCAGCGGCTGCAACAGCCCGGACGCATGGAGGGGCCGGGAGGGGCCGCCACCCCGGGTAAGTGCGCCGCTCGCGGCGGAGGACGCAGCCCCAGCGGGTGCCCTCCCTCCCTTGGCGGATCGCTGGAGCAAGTGGGGCCGCCGCCCCGATGCCGCGGTGAGGGGCTCCGTCCCGCCTGCAGCGGGCGCTGCTGCGCAGGAGCTGCCTGGACGGGCAGGAGGGCGCCTCGGACGCTCCGAGGGCCGGGGGCTGTTGGACGGGGCCGCTATCCTCTCCCTCCCCGCGCTGGTCAGGAAGGGTCCCCCAGTCCCCGGCCGCGAATCATAGGGATCACCCGGCCGGTGGCTAGGGGGGCATCGCTCTTAGTTGGTGGTGACTCGGGCGGAGGACGCCTTGGGAATCCCCACCGCGCGCCCCCAATTTGGGCAAGGCGCCGTGGAGTGTGTCCGCGGAGGATGGATGGGGCCGCACAGTGGGCATAGCTGTCAACTTTTCCCTTTTCTTGCGAGGAATCCTATTCGGAATAATGGAATTTCCCTTAAAAAAAAAGGGAAAAGTTGACAGCTATGGCAGTGGGGTGTGATCGGAATGCTCCCGGAGTGGAGTCTGGAGCTCTGGGCCGGGGAGGGTGTGGCTGCCTTGGGCGCGGTGGGAAGGTCGCGGTTGGGCACGTTTGTCCATTGCCACTTTGCAAGAGGCTCCGGGGTGATGCGTGCTTGGAGGGCCCGATGGAGCTGGCTGCCTTGCGGGGAGCCTGCTTGGCACTTGGAGCTGCAAGTAGCCTGGCCGGCTGCTTTGAGTGGAGCGGGACTCGGGAGGGAGGCAGCAGTTCCAGGGGTCTTGCCCAGGGCAAGTAGGCTACCCGCTCTCCACTTTGCTCCAGTCCAGGCTGGAGAAAGATCTCTTCCCCATCCCTCCTTGAAGCAGGCAGAAGGTCTCTTAGCTGTCCCAGCTGTGGCACCCCTCGAGGGTATCGTCCCCGTTCCACATCTGGAGCCCAGCAGGAGAGGAAAGGCAGCCCAGCAGCCCGATGCCCTGACCAGTTTCCCCTGACCAGGCGCAAGCCCGGGGGCAGGCTGGTTCTCCGCCGCCGGAGGGAAGCGCCTCCTCGCTGCTGCCCTGCCGCTGGGAAGATGCTGAGACAGGCCCAGCATCGGAACCTGCAACGAGGGCCCCCTTGTGCTTCACAAGGGCTCAGGAGGAGGCGAGTTGGCCCAGGACCCCGCCGGGCTTTGCTTGTTTTTAATCACAGGCCTCGCGCAAGAACGCCCTTGAGCATGTGCAGAATTCTTTCCTCTTTTCGCTGAATAAACTCAATCAGCACCCTCCCCAGGGCTTGAGCTGCTAATTGATGTGTGTCTTGCCCCTTTACCTCAACTCTCTTGGCCACTAGCAGGGGGCGGGAAGGGGTGCTGAATAATATTGGAGAGACAAAGCATGAATTTCATTCAGACCCCTGCTACCTTCCTCCTCCCCAATAATTCGTCCCTCACTCCACCCCCATACACATTTGGCTTCCAGCTCTGGCTGGCCTGATTCCTGGCAGCTCTTGCTTTGAGTATCCGCAGCCAGCCGTTTATTCCCCGTACCAAACGCGCAGCTTCCATCAGCCCAGGCCCGGTGACCTGGAGCGCGTTTCACGTAATATGAGTCAGCAGCAGTTGTGAGACTCTCCCCCCATTCCTCCAAGCCCCCTTCCTTCAGCTGCATGAAGGATGCTGGAGGGGGCAGGCTGGGAGAGGAGCTGAGATGATGAGAGTTGAGAGAAGCAGGCAGGCTCCTTCCTTTTTTGGGGGGGGGGAGAGTGTAGATTGGGGAGGGGGTTGCAGGGGGAAGGGGCAGCCAGCGCAGAGCAGCTGGGCTGATTTCCCCAGACAGATCCAGTCCTTCCAACTCAACAGTCACCAGCAAATTCTCCTAATTGGATTCCCTCTCAACATTCTCCGTTAGGGATGTTGTCAGATTTAGGAGCCTCAGAAGAAAGATGCAATTTCTGAATCTGGCAAGCAGATGCTTAACGTTAATGCCTTATAATGCATCGGCATGATTCTAACATTTAAACGCGCACACATTTTCAAACCTGATTCCAAGATCTGGCCAGAGGCATTTCATCAGACATCCAGGGATGGCTCTAGTATAGTTGGAGTTAGCAGAACCTCTCCTGCTGGAGTCCAGCCCTGGGGGTGCCACTTTACATGGGCTGGCGCAGACCAGCCTCCTATTGGAACAGATAGGTGAGGAATATATTGAACAGAAGGAGTCCAGGCATTCATTGGCAGGAGCAGCAAGGAACTTTTCTCTCTCTCTCAAGGCAAGGGACTCCTTCCCTAGGGTGATCTGTAGGGTTTATTATATACTGTTGGTTGGCAAAACAGATAACAGCAGTGGGTGGGGCCAGGGTCAAAAATGGGCAGTGACACCTCCTTTTCTTTCTCTCCTTGCTATCCATTCCCCCCCCCCCACTGCTGCCTATTTTCTCTCTTACTTTTAGGCACCCCTTCTTCTCCACTTCTCTCTATCTCCAGCAGCCCTTTCTCCCCCTCCCCTGCCCACCGCTGTCTCTTTCTGGCACCCTTTGTTCTTTTTGACACCCCCCCTGTCTTTTTATGACTCCCCTCCTCTCTCTTTCTGACTCCTCTCCTCTTGCTTCCTCTGCCTCTCCACCCAGCAGACTGCCAGGGGAGGGACAGATCCCTCTTGTCAGAGGCCTGAACTGATGGCTTGCCTTTTTTTTTTTGCAATGAGCCTGAGTGCCGCAGGTTGTCCCAGCCCCTGCTTTGCAGCCTACATTTCTGACACAGAGGCAACAGAGGGAGGGAAGGGAGATGGAGACTGGTGGGGTAGATGGGGGAAGGATATGCATTCATTTCAGAGGAAGCAGAATAGATCATAAAAGCAGCAGGCACATGAAAATATAAAACCTTATCTAAAACTCTTTTGTTAGAGATAGAAATGCACTATGAAGGAATTATTTTTGCATTATGGTGCTCCATTGGGGAGCAAGGAGAAATAAGATCCTTTAACACAGCATCTCCCTTCTTTCCTGCCCCCCCCCCGGCAGCAGGAATGACCCCAAATTTTCCTCATTAACAGTGCACATCCTCCTTTACAGAAATAAATCTGACATTTAGATGTGGCTGTTACTAGTGACCTCCTGAGTCTGGGCTACTGTGTTTGTTTTGAGCCAATCAAAAGCATGTCAGTGATATTTCAAAAAGGAACCAAGGCTTAAGGATGAGTCAATACTGTAAAGAAGCAAAGAGGATCCTGGCTCAGACTGGCAGCTTCTGCTCAGCAAGAAGAGTGGGGGTCGGAAATTGTTGTCCTTTTCCCCAGACTGGAATAACATGTGGAATCTATACACATAAACAAGCTAGGAGTTGGCAACTTGGCACCCGTGGGCACAATGGCACCCTTGAGGTCTTGCTTGGGTGTCCACAAAGGCTTTTAGGCTACCCGCCCCCATTCACTGTCTTATTGTCTGTGAAATTGTGAGGGGGGTGGTCCTACTTTCTCCCCCTTGAAAAGTGTATAGCTATAACACTAAAGGAGGAAGTTGGAAAGAATGTTGCTCTTTCCCACATCCTCTTTCACTTCTATGTGTTTTTCAAGGCTCAGATTAAGTATTTTATTTAGATCCTTTGGAAAAGCAGAACACACACATACGTGTCTGTGTGCATTATCACCCTTTCTGTCTCTCAGGATGGGGGCTGTTCTAGGGAGAGAAGAGCTCAGAGGCATTGGCACTCCCTCAAAATTCCACATGTGCCCAGAAAATGGTTCCCATGCCAGGTTTCAGCTGCAGAATGAGGAACATGTTCAGCACCTCTGAACATGTGCAGAGTATATTTTGTTTACCACTGGGATGCAGCAAATCCCCAAATACTCAGTTGGTTAAACATCTGTCTTAATTTTGTTTAGATTGGTTTTTATTGGTTGTTAAGATGATTTTAAATGGTTGCATTGGTTGCCACTTTACCAGGAAAGCAGACTATATGCATGCAGAAAATTAACCAACAAAATCAATCAACCAATGGGGTGTGGGTGTGTGTGTTTCAAGACAAACCGTAGCCCTGGTACTTCTCTTTTTGGGAGGAAAAAAGCATTTGCTACTGGAGCTGTTTGTAAGGTGGAATCTGCTGATTACCATGAGCTGCTGCAGGTTAAACAGGCAATTCTGATTTAGCAAGGAGTTCTGCAACCTGTAGAATGGGTTGGATGAAATGCAAAGAGTTTGGACAGAATCCAGTTAAGTAAACAGCTCTGTTTGGGCTAGGAGAAATGTGCGTTTGTTCTGTCTCTGCTGTTGGAAAATGACAGTGGATAGTTGTGTGTTCTTGGATGTTGGGGGGGCCTCCTTTGAAATAAGCATCACCCCTGCTGGCAGTGCTGTACCCCCCCAAATCCTTCATGACTCTTAGGTTAAGAAAGAACCAGATTTTTACCCACTCTAGTCCATGTATTCCCTGGGACCGCATCATCCCAATCAAATAGATCAGGGCATGCTGACTGCAGAACTGGCAAAGAAGAAGATGATGAAGAAGCAGCAGCAGCAGCTTTGGATCCATGGCTTAATTGCCCACAACGTAGCTTGGGAGGCATTCTCAAATCCCAGATGTTGTCAGCAGCTCAGGACAAGAAGATGTTGCTCTCACTGAAATTCCCCCTTTCACTGCCCTTGCTTTGAGCTGGCTAAATGGAGACCTCTTGCTCTCTCTGCTCAATGCTAATAGGTTCATTGCCCCTGGAGCAAGCAAGGGCTGTGGGCTCCCTTTCCCCTTAGCTCCAGTCCATTAGGGAATATTGCCTCTCGCTTCATTCAGTGCTGCTAGTACATCTCTATTGGGAATCAATGCCCACCTCCCCCACCCTCCTCCTGCTGGGCACACTGCGCTGCTGCTGCACATCTGTGGATGAACGGAGGAGGCATGGAAATTAAAGAGCACTTTGTTTTTCCAGTGTGATGCGCAGGGATGCCACAGCAAAATCCTGGAAGCACACACATACACGCACACCTGCAATCATGTAAGGGTACGCTGGAGGACTCAAATTCAGGACACGCGTGCTGGAGGAGGGTAGTTTTGTGCGGGAGAGTGATGTGAAAAATGAGAGCAGTGTTGACCATGGGTCTTCCCAGCACATCAACATGTATGCTTAGCTAGCGGGGATTTGCATTTATGTTGTGGGTAACAGCACCAACATCCTGCCTGTTAATGAGCGGGTAGGACCCAGCCTGCTAATCATTCGTGGCACAAACCTCATGTGCCCCTGTTGTAGGGTGCCAGTTGCCTGATAGCTGTCACGGTACTGGGGCAGTGACTGTGTGTGGCCTTGGCACAATGGACGAGGTGGAGAGGATTACCCAAGCTCAGAGGTTCTGCTTTTCTGTGTCTCTCTAGCTGAGCCCTTTATATGAGTGAACTGTGCAGACACAGCCTTTTTGGCACCAGCCATGATGTAAAGAAGGAGAGGGGGCACACATGCAAAGTCCTGGCACCTGGGGAGGGTCATGTGTACCACAACAAGCCCCCAACTTAGCTGCCAACACTGGGCAAAGTGAACATCTCATCAGAGCATCTAGGGAGACCTGAGCTATGACCTACAGGGAACACCAAAGAATAGGATTTACTAACAGCAGCCTTCCCCAACCTGGTGCCCTCCAGCCATTTTGGACCACAATTCTCATAATCCCCAGCCAGTGCTGCTGATGGGAAGCATACACCAAAACAGCTGGAGGGAATCAGGTTGGGGAAGGCTGCTGGCTCAGAGTCTCTCATTGTGTGACAGTTCTAGACTCTTGTGCAATTGCATTGCTGGGATTACCTGCACATACAGAAGCCAAGGCTGCTGGCATGTCTTTCACCCCTTGGGTACAAAACTGATGGCCATGGAGGAGGGGGTCAGTGGGGAGACATCTGAGCACACACAGCCCATGGCTCACAGTCAGGACAGTAGCTCTGGTGGCATCTTCCTTCCTCCTGACAAACCAGCCTTTGTTCTGGGTCTGCCTGCCGGCCTGCTCTGAAACAGACCAGTCTTTTGTCATTGCAACTCCCAGCAGCAGCTGGTTCCTTAGCAGGAGCCCCAGGTTCTTGGTACCCATCTGTAAATTGCCCTGGGAGAAAGTGCCAACCTTTCTTCCTTTGCCGCTCTTCAGGCAAAGCCAGCTGCTGCTCTTCCTGTTTTGTCCCACACCTCTCTGGGTAGCTCTAGGAGTCCTTTTAGAGTTATGAGGCAGGGGGTGCTTAATACTGAGAAAGGGGGAGATAAGGCTCCCTTCCCTCTTTCCTGGATGAGCTCTTCATCCAAGGCTGAGCAAACAGAAGAAAGGGCAAGGAGAAGGAAGGTAACAAGGGGTAGGGAGGGGTGTATCAGGTGTCTGCTTTTGCAAACACAGCCCCTTTGTTAACAGCCTCACAGCTGCAAAGAGCCTCTTGCTGCAGATTGTGCAGCTTTGCTCATTTACCCCCATTTTCAGTTTGGGGTGCCCATCCTAGAAGAAAGCTGCACAATGATGCTTTGAAGCCTGGATAACTCAGTTGGTTAGAGCATGGTGCTGATAATGCCAAGGCTGCAGGTTTGATCCCTGTATAGGATAGCTGCCTATTCCTGCATTGCAAGGGGTGGGACTTGGACGACCCTGCAGGTCCCTTCCAACTCTACAATTATATGATTCTAAGACCATGAACCTGCAGAAGTGCATCTGTGTGGCTTGACTTGGCTTGCAATGAATGGGAGCCACGTAAAGAGGGAAATGGGAAGGGAAGATGAGAGGACAAAGACCACAGGGGTATTGCAGGTTGGCATTCCAATTACGTAAAAAAGAGGGCACAGATTTCCATATAAAATTTTATATGTATGGATGTATAGCCAGACGTCCTTTTCTCATGGTAGCTACCCAGATGCCAGTGGAGAGCCCTCAAGTAGGAGCTGAGCCCAAGAGCCCTCTCCTCACTTTGATTCCCAGCAACTGCTGTTCAGAAGCAGGTTGCCTCTGACTGTGGAGGCAGAACATGGCCATCGAGGCTAGTAGCCAATGACAGACTTACCATCCATGAATTTGGAAGGCCTTTGGTTGGCAGAGGCTTGGTTAGGGGCTTGGAGCAGAATAGAAAGCTATTAAGGAGTGAGGCTGCAGGAAGAACATGCAGGAAGAGCAACAGCAAATATCTTAAGCTGAAGTTTAAGTGGAAGAACCGTGGGAGACGCTTTTGACATGGTGCCAGTCTGTGCTGGATGCAAGGAGGGAATAACACACACACACACGGGAGACAGCCAAGCTGCAGCTAGACGTGGTAGGCAGGATTAATCCTTGCAGCCGAATTCAGTACAGGAGGGTGAAGAAATGCAAAATTGGAGAGTCAAAGCAAAGAGGAATGCTGTAGCTCAGCTGAACCAACACCTGAGCTTTGGTAGAAGCGGGGGATGGAACTTGTTCCTTGGTTTCTCATCTGCCATGAATAAGTTGCAGGAGCAGCCTGGTTAAGGAGTTGGAGTTTAAGAACAGAGAAGCATTAGAAGAGCCTGCTGGAACAGGCCAGTGGCCCATCTAGTCCAGCATCCTGTTCTCACAGTGGCTAACCAGATGCCTGCGGGAAACCAGCAAGCAGGATTTGAGCACAAGGACACTCTCCCCTCCTGTGGTTCCCAGCAAGTGGTCTTCAGAAGCCTTACAGCCTCAAACTTTTGAGGCAGAACCATCATGGCTAGTAGCCATCCAGGCTGGTGGTCAGTTCAGGGGTCTGTTCCCAGAATTCGCTGCAGAAACAAAGGGCAGTCCCACTCAGCTTCCTTCATGCCAATTTTTTTTGGGGGGGGGGGGCTTGTATGGGAAACAGGCCTCTCCTACCTGTTGGCCACCAAGCCTGACTGTATCCACCTGAACTAAAAAGGGATGCTGATGCTGGGTGGGGCTGATCAGGCTTGCGTAGTGATTCTCCCTCTGCTCTCCTACTTGTCTCCTGTAAGCAAATGCAACCCTTTGTCGTTTCAGAGCTGATTAAAGGGGCCCAAACGCCAGAGCGGCTGGCCCCCCTTATTGTGCCCATACATGGACTGGTGGAAGAGCCCCACAGTCCCCCTGCTGAGGAAGAAGGAGGGATCCCAATCCCCACTTCTGGGCTGCTGCAGGTTGCGGAGCGCAGGCGTAAGTAAAACCTGGAAGGAAGGAGTTTGCTCACTGCTGGCCATAGGAGAAGGCAAAGACTTTTCTGGGCCCCTAGCCCAGCTCAGCAACTCCCCCTGAGACTTGGGCTCCCTTACAGCTGCATCTCCTGGGAGCAGCAGAAAGGCCCATCTGGGAAGTTACCACAAATAAGAAGCATACTGTACTTCACATTCATATAAAGCGCAGAGGCTAAAAGGCTGAGCTACGGAATCAGGAAAGTCCCTGGCTCAAATCTTGCCTCTGCCATTAACTCACCAGTGTTACCTCTCAGACCTCAGTCTGCAGACCATCTGCAGTGTGGGGAAGGCATGTAGGAGGATGTCCAATTCCAGGACAACTGACCTTATCAGAGGGCCTTCTCATCTGTTCCCACACTGCCTAACTGGTCATGGTTCTCACTGACATCTTGTCTCCACAGAACCATTGAGCAGTGTCTCCTCCCTCGAGGTGCATTTTGACCTGCTGGACCTAACTGAGCTTACAGACATGTCTGACCAGGAGCTGGCAGAGGTCTTTGCTGACTCCGATGATGAGAACACAGGCAATGAATCCCCTGCTGGTAAGTGTGGGCGCCCAATTTAATCTTAAACCAATTAATTATGCAAGCTTTAAAATGGAGGAACTAATTAGTCCATTCCAACTGCATACATCTGCATAGACCTAAGATAGCTCTAAAGGCTGGGGGAGAAACATGTTGGGATTCAAAAGAGGGATCAGCAAGCTGTGGCCTTTGAAATGTTGCTGGACTACAACTCCTATCATCCTTGACAAAAGAGTGCAAGATGCGACTGCTGGGTTGAGCCAACAGATGTAGATCTATTGATCAATGTGGCACTCATCCTGCTAGGCATGTGGGGAGAGGCAGTGTCACATAAGTTGACTTTGCAAAGCAGCTAAGCAAGTGCCTTATGGGGGGGGGGTGTGTGTCAGCTGACACCTTTCCACCCACCCTCTAGTAATCTCACTTGCAAGTGTGAGATTACTTAGGAGAAGCATACTGTATCTGAATAGGCGACTGCTCTCCAGTTTTAATCCTAGAAAATGTTCTAACCACAAAGTTGCCGTTTCTGCAGCTACTTAGAATGCTTTCCTTTTTATAGCATAGTTCCTGCTGGACAGGATTAATGTTGTTACCCCATTCAGTAGGATTTTATTGATTTCAATATAATTCTGGTCTGTTGTTCCCCTCCCCAGGCTTTAACAAGAAGCAGTTCAGACATGATGCCACAAAGGGCCTAAGCCTCAGATGTATGCCCTGAGATCTGTTGCCTTCCAACCTGAAGCATTTTCAATTGCAAAATGGCAACTCTGTGTGGTGCCTTACGGCTCCGCAAAGTATGTTTCTGTACTCGGGTGCCCCAATTTCTTTTTTCTTTTTCTTCATGCATCAAATTCTCAAAATTACTTTTTAAAAAACTGTTGATGTTCAGTGCACAAGAATGAGTCTATGAGGCCCAATTCTTGCTGCGCAATCCTATCCATCTCTAGCCAGAGGTAACTCCCACTGAGTTCTATGGTGCTTACTCCCAGTTAAGTGGGAACAGGATTGCAAACAGAGTAAGATGCTTTTAATCAGCTAGGCAAGATCTAGGGCACAAAGACTAGGGCCTTTGCGGGTGGGAAGAGTGCCTGGCAACTGGCTTGTGGGGCTTGCACATCACCCCAGGCAGAGCTGCTGCGGCAGAAAGGTCACCTGAGCCAATCAACCCCACCTGTGATGATAAGGAACCTAAGCATGGAGTGACAGTGTGAAATCTGCTTAATCAAGCATGCCGGTAGGGGTGTGTGTGCGCCTCGTTAAGCAGCCCAGCTGTGCCAAGAGTCTCAGAAAACAGATAGCGTTTGACAGGTGTCTCAGAAAGGGAGACACTTTGGCTTAGAGGATGTTCTCTTTGATTGTGGAAAATATCAAGCTTCTCCCTGGGGCAAGCTGGTTCTCCTCTGAGTGATGATGTCCTCATTATCTGCTTGAGGATGATGCGCAAGCTATTGCTCTAGGGAGGGCTTGTGTGCGCTGTGTGCGCTGTGTGTGTGTGTGTGTGTGTGTGTGTGTGTGTGTGTGTGTAGGGAGGAGGGAGAGCTCCCCCATCCCATGATTCCAGGCCCTCTTGCATAGCGCTCTTCTTCTGCCCCTCCCAGAGCAATGGCACGATGAGCAGCTGTGCTGAGAGGGGTATGAAGAGGGTGTCTGCGATGGTGTCTGCGGAGGCAGCAGCTGCATCCCAGTGACACAGATGGAGTGGAAATGCAGATCAGCCTCCTTGGTGGGAAAGTGTGAGTGGAATTAATGAGGAGAGTTCCCTGCACTCTCAGCAGACAAGAAGAGGCAGGGAGGGAAATCCAGGCTGCAGTTCGGCTTTTTGATTTGTTATTATTGGCCATCATGTGCATGGATCACACAGATTGAGGCAAGCAGACTCTCAGGGGATCTGCCAAAAACACCCAGTGGATCCCACACCTCTGTTCTACCTCTTCACAGAAAATGCGGGGCTCAAAGTCCTCCCTCTTTCACTGGGAGGCTGCGTCAGGAAAGGGAGCTTATTTGATTTTGAGCAGGCCTTGCAAAATGTATTGGATGCATAGGCCGCAAGTTCAGCAAGGGAGACCCATGTGAGCTGCTCATCAAGGCTCCACTGAACTAGCTGGATGTGTCCTTTGATGTGGACACAGCTGGGAGCTGGCGTTGCGCATGACTAGCTGCCCCTCGCTGGAGTGGGAGGACTTTGTGTATCTCACTGAGAATTTAAAGTTGGCTACTGTTTTAATCTGCTTCTCTTCTCCTCTGTTGTTGTTTTATCTGTTTTGAAAATTTCTTTTGCTTTTATTGTACATTGCTTCAGATAGCTGCCTTTGACACCCAGTATGTGGAAAGACTGATCGTAAATTAAGGGTTACAGGTGGGTAGCCGTGTTGGTCTGCCATAGTCGAAACAAAATAGAAAATTATTTCCAGTAGCACCTTAGAGACCAACTGAGTTTGTTCTTGGTATGAGCTTTCGTGTGCATTGGTATCTGAAGAAGTGTGCATGCACACAAAAGCTCATACCAAGAACAAACTCAATTGGTCTCTAAGGTGCTACTGGAAAGAATTTTCTATTTTGTAAATTAAGGGCTCGTCCACACTTAAGTTTGACTTGTATTTTGATTGCATTGTGCCCAGATTACCGTACTTTTCCATCTATAAGACGAGGGTTTTTAATTAAAAAATTAGCTTTAAAATTATCCCTAGTTTTATACATGGGTAGTGCAGAGTGGGGTTGGGCGATTGGTTGCAGCCGCAAGCAGGAGATTCTCAGTGGTGATTGGTGGCTGTGAGAAGGGCTGCTGGTGATTGGCTGCCATTTTCCATTTTCTTAATTTGGAGTCCCAAAAAATAGGGGGCGTCTTATACATGGGGGTGTGTTATATATGGAAAAAAATACTGTAATTCCCCAGGGTCTGAGAAGTTTTCTCATTGTTCTGCAGCTGTGCCTTGTGAAAACCAGTTCTTACCCACTGAACTGGATCTTCTCAGATGCACAGAAAATCCGAAGAGAGATGTTGCTTACCGAGCTTCTGAGTCAATGGGTACAATGGATTTCCCCCAAGGCACAGCCAGAGAACAATGGGGAAACTCTTAGACCTGGGGGAATTAATTGGTACACAACGCAATCAAAATACAGGCAGACAGAAGTGTGCCTGAGCCCTGATTTTTGCAAAATCTCCAAGAAAGAAAGAAAGAAAGAAAGTAAGTTTTGAGGGGTTTTTTTAATAGGAATTTTGCCCAAAAAAAAAAACAACACTTACAATGTAGGCTGCCATACACCCGGATTTCCCCAGACATTCTAAATGATTTCTGAAAATTCTGCCTGGACACTATTTTTGGCGGACAAATCCCCAGATATGTCCAGGAAATTCCGGACATATGGCAGTCCTAACGTAAGGTCTGTAAGTGTGAGGAAGCAACCAGGTGTGGTCAGGTCCCGACCTGCCTTTCTTTCTCTCGGCATAGGTCTGCACCCCCACCCCCATCCTAACCCCCGGGCCGGCTACCTGCGCTCCCCATCCTGGACAAGGTCAAAAGGTGAGCAGGGCCGGGAGAAGAAGCACCTCAGCGACTCGGAGCTCCAGGCCAGCAAAGCAGACACTTTCCTTACTGTGGAGAAGCCGAAAGAAGAATAACGAGAGTCAGAAGCCAGACCAAGGTGCCAACACTCACTCTTGCACTAACCACAAATTCCAAGCAATTTGTGACCTTAAGAGACATTCATTCTGCCTCCTCCTCCGCCTCCCTTCCTTCCTCCCAGGTCAAGACATTTGCCAGTCTTTCTGGTTGTGTAAAAATCATTTCGCTTAGCCCACGGCCATGAGTTACGTTTGCCCATCAGGAACCTTCTTTGCATTGCCATCAGCACCAAGCAGCAGGTGCCACATCTAGGGGAGGCGGCTGCGGCCCTGTTTCCTTTAGGCACTTTTGTACCTTCTGCTGCTACCTTCTCAACAAAGCCAGTGGCGATAGACACACCAACAAGAGGCTACCTTGCTGGGGACGAGTAGAAATGGGAGAGGGAGAGCGGCTTGAAGCACAGAGCAATAGAGAAAAAGTTCCCCCTCTTCAGCCACGTGCCTTGAGCAACGCTGGGGTGGTGGGAGGCAACGTCTCAGCCAGGGAAAGGAACCCTGTTATACCAAAGGAACCCGGGGGCAACTCAGAACCATTTCAACAACACTTCCAGGATATGTGGTGAAGCCAGAAGTCCGGCTGCCAGGAGGACCTGCTGGGAAAGGGTGGAACCAGCCCTCACTTCCGAAAAGCACATTTTCTTCCCAGTGGCCTTAACTCCCAGCTGCTGCTTTGGGGTTTTGGTCTTCTTAGCACACAGCTTCCACAGGCTTGGCCTGGCTCAGCATCAGGGCAGCTGCACGCTTCTCCTCCTGCAACTTTGTGCATTCTCATGAGGAGGAAGAGCTCCCTCCACGGCCGGCGAGGGTGACAAACAACTGCTTTGAAGCCAGGCAGGAGCGGGACCGAATTGAGCAGCTAAACCCATACTCTGGTACATCCCCTTGTGAACTGGGGAGGCCTCTTTGTGCCAGTGGAAAGAGGCATGCTGCTCAGACTGCTTCTTGCACTGTTGTGCATTAAACCAGAAGCTCTCAGCCAAGTGCTGGACCCAACTTCTGTGTTTTCCCTAGTGGTGGCACTCTGGTGCCTGAATGCCCTTGTAGCAGTGACGGGGAGTTAGTTCAATCTCTGGGGTCCCCTTCAGCACAGGCTCCTCCCAAGGCTTAACCACCCTCTTGTACCCTATTGAGGTTTTGGGGCCTCAGAAACTTTGGGGGCCCACTGTCCAGTTTACCTTGCCTTCCTCACCATGGCTGGTCAGCCACCTGGTGTTGCTGCTTGGCAGACTGGGCACCTGCTGTTGGCACCCAGTTAGCTCAACCCAGAGGGTTGCATCCCCTCTCTGCTCCCCCCCCAAAAAAAGTCCCCTTCTCCTCTCCTTCTCAGGATGGGAAAGGCAGGATGGGGCAGGAACAGCAGCTTCTCTCTCCCAGCCCTACACCATTCAAATCATGTTGCTCCATTCAGTTTGCAAATGTGCCGCAGTCCTTACTGTGTTTGCTATCGAAACATGCCTGTCAGTGACATTGAACCGGAGACCATTCAGTTAGGTGGGACCACAGGCCAGAGCTCAGCCCAGCCCTCTAATCTATCAACCACACGGACTCTCCAGACCTCCAACAGAGACGGGGGCACTGCACAAGTCCCAAAGCCTACAGAGTAACTGCACAGCCCTGTTCTGGGTGACTGCATCTTTCTGGGGGAGGGACTGGGGAGCGGCTCCGCAGCCTGAGACACTGCAGTAGCCATGGGCGAAGGGAATGCTGCATTTCTTTACAGCCACCAAGAGAGGTGGTCTGGGCCTTAGTTTAAAGCCGGTTTCCTTGCCAAGCAGATTGGAGGGGGACAAAATCTTCTCATGCATTCCTGGGATGAGTCTGTAGCAAGCAGCAGCCTCCATCTTCTGCAGCATAATGCTGGCATCTTAAGGCAAGAGGGATTTGTGTCAAGACAAATGGAGCTGCAGGTGCCCTGGTACCCGCCCTCCTTCCTTCCTCCTCTTTGGGAATTCAAAAATGCACAGCCCTCAGCCCTCTCCACTTTGCCTGCCACGCCAGAGGAGATAAACTTTCAAGCCCCATTGTGGAGTGCAGAGCGTAGATGAAGAGGACTCTGAAGCTTGTCCAGAGTTTCACGGCTTAACAGATAAGCATCTGCTGATTGCAGCACAAACCGACCTCGCAGCCAGCTGAAGTGGAAATGCTGGTGTATCATGATGCCCAGATGACATATGAGCCACCAGGGAATGTGTGTGTGTGTGTGTGTGTGTGCTGAGAGGGGGCTCAGGGAGAACAACAGCTGCCTGCTTCCCAAATTGATCCTTTGCTTCCACAGCCAAATTCAGCTGTTTGCAGGGATGCTCTCAAGTGCATCCACACTCTTCCAGTTCACGAAACCCAGCCAACCCTGGAACCCTGAGTCCCTGTGCCAATTTAAGCTGGATCTAACACGGGCTTGTGGTGGAAGAGGGACCTCACCAAAAAGCAGCCTCTTCTGGAGGATCTGAGGCTGGTTTCACCCTTGTTATGATCTGAGGAACAGCCAGCTTTGTTGGCCAAAGTGCAGGCAGGAAGTTGCAGCAGGGATACTACCAGATCAGCACAATTACAAAGGCCCAGAGGCAAGGGGAGCAGGGGAGCCAAGGCCACACAGCTGTGCTCGGCCAGGACAGACTTCCCTGGCGTGCTGCATTTTTCTCACTTGGCACAGCGACAGCATCAAGGCCACTTGAAGGCAAAGGCAATGAAGCTCTTCCAGGTGGCGAGTTCATGTTTCCATCAAGTCCAGCCCCTTCATGCTTGGAGACTTACCTCTAGGTTGCTCACACTTGGCAAAGCACAATTCCCGTGGCCTTGCATTGTGCGCAGGTGGGAGAAGACTGCCTCAATAACCCTGACAGATCACCCCTGGGGTCTCCGCTCAAGAGCTACTGGAGGCTATCCTTCACAGCAATCAGGGTTTCATAAAGCCACGGAACCAAATTTTCTAGGAGCAGCAGCTAGAATGACCCATACCGTTCTCTCGCCCCCTCCTTCCTCATGCCAACAGGTCCACCCAGAGGAGCTCAAATGGAGAGTTCTTGATGCCAAGTTAATGAGACACTCATACCCTGCACAAGGTTAAGAGATACTAGTGATCATCATCTAATAATGTGCCATTCCTGGGTAGTACACAGGCTAGGAAGCTAGCAAGCCAGTTGCTCAGCTGGGAGCTCCTTTGCTCCTTCTGCAATGCTTGGCACACGCAACAGAGGACCTGGGCACAGAGGACCAACCAGAGCTTTTCTGCAGGCACACAATGAACAGGGGTCAGGAGGTGGTGCTTCCAGATACTTCTTGCCCAGCTCTTGGCCTCTCATTGGGCAAGGTGTAAGAGCGGGCAAAATGGAGTCTCAACTGCTCTGGCTGAGGCAGCATGGCAGAACTACAGCTTTTACAGGAGCCAATCAGAAGTGTGCTGGATATCACCTAACGATGACCCAACATGTCCTTTGCTGTTCTTGGGGCTGGGCCGCAGCGTTGACTCTGTCACACAAACCACTTGCTGGTGCCATGAGCAGGAAAACTGCCCAATCAACCTTGCAGACCCAGATCTGATCTTGATGATGCCCTGCACACCACCGTCTTGTCATTCACCAAACAGACATGTGTAATTCAGTTCTCTGCACTTGGGGTTTGAAGTTTGAATGTGCCCAGTTATGATTTATTGCTGCCCCCCCTCCAGCCCCTGGGGTCAGACAGCAGTGGCCTCTAAAGCTGTGGAACAGACCCAGCAATAGATCACAGGGCACGTCCTGTCCTGGTAATGTATGTCTGAACCATTAAAGCAAAAATCATTGCTTTTTCTGTTGTTTTGCTTTGTTCTTATGAAGCAAGGAAACAAACAAACCCACATGCAGAAGAAAACAGGCTCTTTATCAAATAAATACACTTGCATTCCCAAGTCCAATGGATTCCTTCCCTAGTCCTTGCATGGAAGGAAAGGCTGCTGAAGTCAGAATCCACAGCACAATGGAAGTGAGGTGGTGGTGGTGGGTGCTGTAAGTTTCCAGCCAGCAGCTGCAGAGCCCACAAAATCTGCTTTGTGCAAACTGTGTTTTCTTGCTCCCTACTGATAACACTGAGGCTCAACTGGGGGTGACTTGTGCCCAACCTGATTTGTTCCCCCTCAATCAGTGGCTTCGTCACAATCTGCTAATCCTGTAGGCCTCCTTCAGCCTCCATATATCTCCCATTTTACCTGAGATATATATTCAGTAGCGTCCACACTGACACATCACACCACTGCTATCTCTAATGTTCTTGGTTATCTATTGCTCCTTGTTGCCCTCCCTGCAGATCTGCTTACCAAGGCTTTCACATCTGCCTTTGTTTACAGAAGATACACGTTTTCCTCTTCTTTAGAAACCTGGTTGTGTTTTGGGGGGCTGGCTTTAGCGCTTGAGTGTTTCATTTTTAAATTAGGTTACGCTTGCACACACTCCAGCAGCACACTGTCTCTCCTTCTATACAGGGCTAAATTTATGGGATGTGCGCAAAAAGCTGAACAGGAGAGAAGGGGGAGCCTACTGAACTGAGTGCAAGCCAAGAGGCGTCTCAGAGGTGCCCACAATCCATATGACATCTGCTCAAGACCCTGCAGAGTTGGATGACCCTGCATCAGAGATGCTCTGAGCTGTTTTATTTATAAGATTTGTGTCCCGCTGTTCAACCCTAAGGTCCCAGGTCAGGTTTTAACAACAGAGAAGACTATAAAAACAGACAAAACCATTACAATTACTACAGCTCCCATCAGCCCCTGTTCCGAAACATCTGGAGGACCCCTGGTGGGGAAGGCTGGAGTATGCAGCATTACTGGGCAAGGAGGACACATAAGTCTGACCTATACCTATATGGTAGATGTGGGGCACCTTTCATGTGAAAATGTGACTCCCTGCAAAGGTTCTCAAGGACAGGGAAAGAAAAAGCAACTCATCATGCAGAAGATGGCTCCTATGCTGGACTCCTGGAAGAAGGTGGCACCCAAACTTATTTTGGTCTTTGAATGTAGCAAATATGCCTTTCAGTAAAGCCAGCAGAGTTTTGCTGAGCTAGTCAGTGTTGTTTCTGCTGAGTCACTTTTCAGAAGCCGGTCGGTCAAACGCTTTGGAATGGCCAGCATACAAGTGAGTAAATAGCAGAAGCAGATAGCAGTGGGGGTGGAGTGGAGGCAGGAGGGCAAGGCTGACACACAGGTTTTACATGGGAGGCTTTGTCAACGTGGGGCAGGGGGTTCAGGATGACTTCTGCCCAGTGGGCAATACATGGGCAAATGGCAGGTTGATTTGGCATTTGGCGGAAGGCTGGATGAAGTGGTTCCAAAGGCAGCGGCTACAAGAAGAGTTGGCACAACACACCCACATCAAAACCCTCACAGGTAGGAATTCTAAGCCTTTCGGCGACTGAGCACAAGGTGCCAAGAAAGGAGTGCTGGAAGTGGTGGTGGTGATGGGGTGAGTTGGGCTGCATATCCTCCTGCCCTGACTGCTCCAACAGTGATCTAGGAGATAGAGCCCTGAAGCCACTAAGGTGTCTTGCATGGAAGCCCACCGGTTGCCCACCATAGGTGACATTTCCAAGGCAAAAGCAGCAGGAAGTAAAGGGCCCAAAGGTGCCCTGAGATGCTCCTTTGCAGGGACGGAAGTATAAAATGCCTAAACAACCAGGAGGGAGTTCCTGCACTGCTGCCCTCAAGACAAAGCCTCCTCTGCAGGGAAGGCATTTGGTGTTGAGAAAGAACAGGCACTGTGTAAAGGAAAAAGGTTGCTCCGCAGACAGTGGGAAAGCAGTTGATGTTGCACACAGGACAGCCATGGTCTGGAGTGGCCCTATTGGATTTGCTTGGGGCTCCTGCCCCCAGTGTCCTCTGGGGGCCCTTATGCCAACAGAGCTTAGAGGCTAAGGATTCAAGTAGCACCATTTAAACTAGCACCATGTTCCTATTCAGACCCTGCTCAATGGGACCCATCCCGTTTTCAACCCCTCGCTCTCCTGCAAAGAGGCCTCCCTGGGGTCACTTCCACCCTTGGATAAGTCCACGGGGTTCTCAAGGTTCACAGAATTCTTCTGCATGGCCTTCTGCTGTTCACTCTTTCCCATTTGCAAGGCAGGCTGGTGGGGGGGGGGCGGGAAGCTGGAGTGAAGGCACTGAGCATAATAAGGCAGCCCTTGGTCCCTTGGAGCAGAGCAGTCTCCTGGACAGGATACTCCTCGTCTGCTCTGGGTCTGTGTGCATCAGATGGCTGGTGGGTTTACTGGAGGCACAGAGGCTGTTTGTGATCAGTTCAGGAGAGGGCACCTGCTTTTCTCTGCTCCAAGCAACCATCCCAGTTCATGTCCTTCACTGGAGGGGGAGAACTGAAGAAGGTTGCTTGCTGCAGACAGTGGTCCTTGAACATTGTTGCTGGTCCTTTGGTGGAAGGGGAGCCTGACAGTGTTCCATGATTCCATGGCAAAGTGAGGCTCAGCTGGTCTCTCGGCAATGCTGCCCCCAGCCAAAGAAACAGGCCTTAGTGCTTGACCAATGGGCAATGTGCCATGCGTTTCTTTTCAGGCTGGCCATGCTTTCCCTAAGAGGCATTCTCCTGGGCTCTCTCCTTCTCCCGCTCAAGATTCCAGTTCTTCAAGCCCTCGGGGAGGGAGGTGTCTTCTTCCAAGCTCCCGGTTCCCTCAACAAACTCCTCGTAGGTGGATTTCTCTGCAAAGGGCCTGGGCCCCAACAGCTCCACCATGTCTGCCTTCTCCAGGACTTCCTTCTCTAGGAGACGCTTTCCTACCTGCAAGGGTCAAAATAAAAAGTAAACAAGTGACTGGATTCCTCTGGAGCTACCAGCCATGTGACTAACAAAACTGCCCCTGATGTAGGCATTGTGGGAAATTAAGATGGTACAGCTACCTGGAGTGCCATGGCAGAATCTTTTATGAGGAACAACGTGTCAGTGGTAAGCCCTGCTGGGCACTGGGAGCCCTGCAGGTGCCCAAGGGGGCTGGGTGCTAATGCCAGCCCTGATCCGGATCAGCCACTTCTGCTGTTTGTCTTAGGACAATAGGTCAGGGGTCAGCAACCTTTTTCAGCCGTGGGCTTGTTCATCGTCTCTCAGAGCATGTGGTGGTCTGGACTATATTTTTTTGGGGGGGGGAATGAATGAATTCCTGTTCCCCACAAATAACCCAGAGATGCATTTTAAGTAAAAGCACACATTCTAATCGTGTAAAAACACACTGATTCCCGGACCGCCTGTGGGCCAGATTGAGAAGGCGATTGGGCCACATCCGCCCCACGGGCCTTACGTTGCCTACCCCTGCAATAGGTGGTAGTCAACTAAGTTTTAGTCATGAGTAGACCCACCAAAACTAATGGCCCTAACGTAGTCATGTTCATTAATTCCAATGGGTCTATTCTGTGTAGAACTTAGCTGAATATCACCCAATGAATATATGGCTATGGAGAGCAAGCAACACTATAGAAGCCCATTAAGAAACAAAATGCAAATTAAGGAGAGATGCTACAACTCCCATTGTGCATTCCTTCCTGCAGCAAAATTAAACTGTTCCCCTCAAGAGTAGTTTCCGTGTCCTTCATTGCTTCTAATGGTCCCTGCTGTGCTGCCTCCATTTAACCTGCAAATGTGTCCCATTTCAGCATCTTTGAAATAGGGGTGGCACGTGGGTTGTGTGCTGCAAGCAGACCCAATTTGAAATGCAGGACAAGTCAGCAGGGAGCTTCTGCCCTGGCTCCGTACCTTCTCCACGTGGCCACGGCACTGAGTCAGCAGCTCCAGGGTCTTCTCATAGGCCGTGTTGATCAAGGCACGCACCTCTTCGTCAATCAGCTCAGCGGTGGCTTCGCTGTAAGGCTTCTCGGGCATCAGATCACCCTGCCGCGGAAGGTCGAAGGAGACTTGACCCAGCCTGTCACTCATGCCAAACTGCACCACCTGGAAAGAGAGCAACACTCCTGAGCCAGCAGCAGGACCAGGGACAGTGGGGGCGGGGAGTGGCAGAGACAATGGGGTGGCGGGTTATTTCTCTTGCCCAAGGGCATCCATCTTGAGCTGCCCCAATTTCCCAAGAGTTTCACTGGACGCTGCACCAATATTCCCAGGTCTTGGGAGACAGAAACTTGCTTTCTGCAAAATTAGACATTAGAAAGGTCCAGAGTGAAGCAGAGCACAGACAAGGCAGCTGGCACCAGCCTGGGTGCATGCAAAGCTCTGAACACAGAGTCAGACAATTATCCCTGGATCCTACAATTTGGTGGGGATAGGCAGGGCACAAATTTAACAAGCGATAAACCTCCCCTCTGCTCTAACCAGAAGACTGACACTCCGACGCTTCTTTCCTGTCCTTGAGAGGATTAGAGAGATTCCTGGAGGATAAAAATAAGGCTACTAGCCAAGATGGCTATGTTCCACTTCGACTACTGGAGGCAGTATTCCTCTGAATACCAGTTGCTAGGAATCATAAGTCGGGTAAGTTCTATTGCACTCAGGTCCTCCTTGCAAAGTTCACAGAGGCATCTGGTTGGCCACTGCGAGAACAAAATGCTAGACCAGGTGGGTCTCCATTGGCTCCTTCAGCAGGACTCTTTTTAAGTCGCATCTGGATGTGTGTGTGTGTGCGCACGTGTGCATGTGCATAGAGCTCTTCCTTGCACACCTGTGTGACTGAGGTGGGGAGCAGGTAAGCAGTTCCAGTGTGTTTGCAAAAAACCCACTAACCTCTGTTTCTGTAGTAAGAAGTCAACACTTAGAATGAGCTTTCCACTTATCAGCTATCCTTCTAAACAGGGTATCTCTAACAAAGCTGCTGCATCAGATAAAGGGCTCTTATTATGTCCTCACACCCAGGGCACCCAGCAGCACAAGGCACGTCTTGATGGGGCATTACCTGGGCATAGGCGCTCTGCGTCACCTTCCGGAGGTCATCCTGGGCGCCGGTTGTGATGCGGCCAAAGAAGAGCTGCTCGGCGACGCGGCCCCCCAGCATCATGCACATGCGGTCAAAAAGCTGCTCCCGGGTGTAGAGAAACTGCTCCTGGGGCAGGTACTGCGCATAGCCCAGGCCCTTGCCTCGGGGGATGATGGAGACCTGCCAGGAACATGCAGGACCAAGGTCAGCAAGGCAGAGCCCAGTCCAGCTTTGAGTAAACAGGAAAGTGGAGCAGCAGGGAGTGGAAGACACTCACTCACTTCCCCACAACCCACCCAGAGTCAGACATTTACTGCATCACCCAAAGGTTGCTGCAGTTCCCTTGAAGGGCAAAGATTTACATGCGGGGGGGGGGGAATTCTATTGAAGGGACCTAAATTGCATACAGTGATTTCCAAAACAAGGAACGCCAATTGCTCTCATCAGCCAACACCTGCAAGTACAGCAGTCTGTTACACACACAACTATTTCTGGAAGGAGAGAGCAATTTGCCGCTGCTGGGAATGGCAAAGGGAGGGTCTGACTCAGCTGGGCACTTCGGGGGGGGGGGAGATCTCTGTTTTGGGTCCAACCCAGCTGTAATAAGTTGCTTTATACCGAGTCAGACCATGGGTCCATCTAGCTCAGTATTGAGCTAGATCTCTTGGCCCTACTCTCCTGGAAGCACCTCTGTGCCAAGCAGCCCATCTCACTACTACCTGAGAAAGTCACACTGTCACTCTCTTGGTCAGAGGACTCGCACCAGAAACCCCTGTCTCTCCTATTCCATTGTAGCTTGCAGGCAAGGCCCCTTTAAGGAATGGAGGCTGCTCCCAGCAGAGGCAGAGCTAGCCACCTGTGCTACTTGGGACTTCACCTTTCCAGGTGCTGGACTTTGCCTTGCTTTGCTTAACCGGAAAGTGGACTTTGCCTAAATTTGCTTGCCTTGCTGGAACCTGAAGTCTTGCCTGGAACCTCATTCTGGGGCTGGAACCTCATCTGACTGAGACCACCACCTGGGACAGACAACCCTGTTGAGTCTTCTGAACCAAATGGGGACCTTCACTGAGCTACCTGGCCCTTCTGGAAAAGAACTGGTGGTCAGTTGGCTTTACCCGCTCCACAACCTGCTTTGTGTTTATATTAGGAGAGCTTCCGCCGGCTGTGGGGAGACGCACCTTGAGCAAAGGGTCGGCGTGCTTTAAGAACCAGCCCACCACAGCGTGCCCAGCTTCATGGTAAGCCACAACGGCCTTCTCATTTGGCTGCAGGACCTGGGTCTTCTTCTCAAGCCCTGGAGAAAGAGGGAAGCAGGGGGGTGGGGGAGAAGAAGGAAAGCGCAGTGTTTGTTGAAAGGAATGAGGAAGCTCTCCACTCACCACACAACACACTCCCAGCAGATACCAACCCAGTGGAGAATCCTCACAAAACTTGCAGTTCATGATGGAAAATACGAGAGCTCTGATTGCAAGCTGTTAATGCCAAATTCTTGCCTCCACAGAGAAGATCAAAGACTCGCTTCTTTAACCCTGCTATAGGAAACATTCTGCAAACAGAAGCTGTAAGGCAATATGGTCAGCTGGTTCACTCACAAGAGGCAGAGCAATGCTCCAATTGCAGCACAGAAGCCACTAAGCCTCCACTTCCCTTAGGGAAGCTTTCTCCCTGTCCTGCTTCTCAATTTCCTTTCACTAACAGTTTCTACAGCAAAGTATCTGCAACTGCAGAGGACTGCTCAAGGCCGGGTCTCTCCGGGGACCACTTCTCTTTGGGTTATTAAATTACTGGGGAACTGCAAATACTTCTTCTCCACCCACACAAAACTCAGCAGGGCTCTGCTCAGCTCTGTTCTTCTCAGGAGCAGAAGGCAGTAGCTGAGGCTCTCATTGCAGAGGCACACAAACCCAAGAACAGGGGTCGGCAAACTAAGGCCCAATTGCCTTCAGGATTCGGCCCATGGGCTGTCCGTGGACCGGTGCAGGGATTCTGTTCATTCGGGCTGCGCCATTCCCCCCCCCACTGCGGCAGCACCTCCTCCCTCCCTCCTCCCGGCTTCTCCCCTCCCTGCCTAGAGGAGGAAGGGGGCTGGGCTGAGCTGGCTGAGCGCCATTTTAAGTAGCCCCTCTCCAGAGCGAGCCCTTTTGCACTACTCATATTCCCTCTGCCGCCCCTGCCGCCACCCTGGTGCTCCTGTGGGCCAGAGAGTGGAGCGGATGAGCTCGCTCTGCCTACCCATGAGAAGCAGTGGCAGCGGCAGCCCCTGGGAAGGCAAGTGCAGCGGCTGGGGCTGGGGAGGACTACTTGCTCCCCTCCCCTCTTCTTCCAGCTCCCCCCTCCCCAGTGCCGCTTCTCCGGCCCGCCACAAGGTCTGAGGGACAGCGGACTGGCCCATGGCTAAAAAAATTTGCCGACCCCTGCCCAAGAAGAATGTTCATAATTCATTTCTGCAAGATGTGATGATAGCCGCCAGCTGAGATGACATCAAGAGGGGAATAGGCAAGTACTTGGAGGTCTAGCGATGGCCATAGGTCACTGGGAAGCTGGGCCAGGCTAAAAGGGCATCTAATTCAGCGCCCCATTCCCCACAGTGACCGGACAGATCTGGGAAGCCTAAAAAGCAATGCGTGAAAGGCCTGGGAAGAACAGAAGAGGCCACGTTCAGTGGCATATCCACCAGTAAATCAGCAGGAAGCAGCCAGTGCAAACACACCCTGACTTGCCTCATTGAAACTGGCAAGATTTGCTTGGAAATAAATGCTCAGGGTCTGACAGCCTGCCAAGACATCTCTTTATCAGGCCACAAGCCCAACTGAACCAGCATCCTGCTTCCCACGGCAGCAGAAATCTACGGGAACAGCTTTCATTCTGCTCCTGTTCCCCAGCAATTGGTATTCAGTCAGGGACTCTCACCTCCAATGACTCTCTCAATGGCCTGTTCGAAGTGCTTCTCATTGACAGTGGGACTGGCGTGTCGTGCGGCAATGAGGGCAGCCTCATTGCAAACGTTGGAGATATCGGCACCTGGAAAAAGAGACAGGGAGAGATAGAGAGAAATGTTAGTGCAACAGCTGAAGGGAAAGGGAACTTAGCGTCTTCAGCAACCTTCTGTTTGGCAAAGCTTTAAGAAGGTCTTTGAAATTTATTGCAAGGAAGAGATAGTCCAGATCAGCCTGAAAGCTCTTTCAAGCACTTTCAGAGCTGGCAAGACATTTACCATATATACTCATGTATAAGCCGACTTTTTCAGCACATTTTTTATGCTGAAAAAGCCTCCCATGGCTTATACTCGAGTGAGGGTTTGCTGCTTGTGCCGCCACTGCTCTGCCAAGTGCGGCTCCTGTGCCTGCCCTTGTGAGCGGCAGAGGCTGTTGTCAGCGGCGGCAGAGGAACGAGCAGCCCGAAAGCAGCCCTAGGCCAAGCAGCAGGGTGGGGCAGGAAGGCTCCTCTGACAAGATGACAGTGGCCCACAAAGTAACAAATAGCACCTGACTGTGTCAGAACTGGGGCTCCTGCTCCTGCCTTTCTGTTGCAATCTCTGCTTCCAAAGAAGCAACAGAGCCAAATGACTCAAACAAGGAAGTCATGCCAAGCCCCAAACAGCCTTTGCCATGTGCTGGGCTTATGGGAGTTACAGTCCAAAACATTTGGAGGGTGCCAGGTTGGTGAAGGCTCCCGCTCAGGTGCGCCCTATGACCAGTAATGCTCCTGCTCTCCCCCGTCCACATGCTGGCATTCTGTCCACATCTCACCTGTGAATCCTGGGGTCCGGGCTGCCATCTTCCGAGCCAGAGTATCTCTGCTGATATCTGCATCCAATTTGAGAGGCCGGAGGTGGACTTTGAAGATGGATGCTCTGCCCTTGATGTCCGGTGGGCCTGGTTGGGGAAAGAGAGTTAAAGAAGCAGTCCTCAGAAATGAGAAGGAGGCTGGTCATGCTCCACAATAATAATTTAATAATAAATTTATATGCCGCCCATCTGAATGGGTTGCCCCAGCTACTCTGGGCAGCTCCCAACAAAATATTAAAAACACAATAAAACACCAACCATTAAAAACTTTCCCAAACAGGGGTGCCTTCAAAAAGTCAAATAATTTTAATCTGTTTGACATTTCCCCCTTCTTGAGAGATCGCCGCTTTAATACCCCAGGAAACCTCTCCTGACTCCGAAATATCTCATAAGGATCAGAATGAGAGAGAAAAGTAAGGGGCAGAAAGAAATCCCCCTCTGCTCCTTGGAGCCTCTTCCAAGCAGGTCACGTCAGGGCAGGAAAAGTCAAGGCAAGTCTCTCTGAAGCTCATCAAGACTCTGGGTACCTCCCAGTAGGTCCTGCTGATTGAGCAATGGGAGGGTGCTGTTTCACTGAAGGGCTGGGGCTATCTGAGTCAGAGATAGGCAACCCTTTTCAAACCATGGGTTATATCCCCTTCTGAGCAACCTTCCAGGGGCAACCTTCCAGTGACGGGCAGGGAGACAGGCAAAAGTGGTGAGCACAACTAAGACTAGACATGGCATCTGTTACCAATATAAATCTGCCGATCAAAGCGTCCAGGTCTCATCAGCGCTGGGTCCAAGACATCAGGTCGGTTTGTGCCTGCAAGTACTACGACGTTTGTGCTGCTGTTGAACCCTGCACAGGAAATGAGACATCAGTTCCCGGGGCGGGGGGATGCCTCTTGCAATTTTGTGAACAGAACACATTCCCCAAACATCTTCCAAGCCTTCTGGTGGAGGGGGCACGGAGCTAACGTATTCAGACTGAAATACAGTGCTTTGCAACAAAATTCAGAATGCAAACTTTTGTAGAGTTATGAAACTAGGTCACTAGCTAAGCCCACCTTCAGAATGGTTTAAAAGTAAACTGAAAAGACCCAGTTTAGAACCCAATTCAATTCCCCTCCCATTCTGCTAACACAAACTCTCCCTTATCCCCAACCATGCAATAATTGTACACGTTAAAGCAGCCTTGTCTCAGGGCTGGTACCCTCCAGGTGGTCTCATCACCACTAAACACTGGATGGGGAAGCTGTGTGTTCAGAGTCCAGCCACATTTGGTTGGGGCACCAGGTTGAGGGGAGGGTTGTCTATGAGGGGTGCTCTCACTTGATCTTAAAGACGGTGATGGGGCAAAAGGAGCAGGGGGCACAGCTGGGAGAGCAAGCTATCCCAGACAGGAACCATGTTAAAGGTCTGGAAACAATAACACAGAAGCCTCTGTTAATGCTAAGAAACAGGGCTGAGCACTTCAGATTGCTTGTTTCTCCATGGAGACAAGAGCTTGCCAGGTCCTTCCCTCCTCAAGATGCCCCTGTTCCATCTCACCATCCATCTCCACCAGCAGCTGGTTGAGTGTGTTCTCTTGCTCGCTCTGGCCCCCGAAGTTCCCGTGGCCCCGCTTCCTCCCAACGGCATCAATCTCATCAATGAAGAGGATGCAAGGGGCATTCTTCCGTGCCAAGGCAAACATATCCCGAACCTGAAACAAAGATGTTTCCCCACAGAGCTGATCCACCCACTGGGAAGAAAGCAGTCTGGCTTGGTGAGCAGCTGGGGCAGGGTGCTGATGACGGGACTCAAAGTGGGAGAATCCTGCCCCTTTAGGAGAAAGGGCAGGCTCAGCTGGGCATCTGAGGGAGATAGGCAAGCAGGTGCAAGAAACAAAAGACTCCCCTGCTCAGGCACCAGCCCAAACGCTGAGCATCTGTTTGGAGCATCAAATGGGCAAAGCTGAAGCCTGGATGCTCATGTCACTTGCCAAAGTCTCCTAGACTCCTTTCTATTATCTCCCAGGAAGTATAGTTACAAGGCGGGTTCCTGGTTTTGGATAACCATCCTTTCTGTTTAAGAAGCTTGCCAATGCACAACGTTTTGCGAGGCTCCCCAATCTCACCCTTGCAGGCCCAACTCCGACAAACATTTCCAGGAACTCAGAGCCGTTCACAGTGATGAAAGGGACGTTGGCTTCTCCCGCAGTAGCTTTGGCCAAGAGGGTTTTGCCTGTGCCCGGGGGGCCCGTGAGCATCGCTCCCTGCAAGAGACAAGAGGCTGGCCAACACGAGGGAAGGTGGGGCAGCAATACGGCCCAATGACAAGCAGTCCCTCCCTTAACTGGTCAGCCAACCCACACCAGCAGCACCTCAAAGCCTGGAATGGCACAACATCGCTGGGGCTCAGAGGTCCCTCATTTCAGGAAGATTCACTTACAACCCTCCAAGCTAACGCTATTCTGATGGGCTTTATATATGGTGGTCTTCGACAGACAACTGCTATCTTCACCTCTCCTCCAAAAGCACTGGCCATCTGGACTTGTCTGCATAACCTGATGAATTGGCTACAAATCAAAAGTGGGCACCTTTGGAATCTTGGCCCCGAGATCTTGGTACTGTTTCGGATTCTTCAGGAAATTCACAAACTCCATGATCTCCAGCTTGGCCTCTTCGCAGCCGGCCACATCCTTGAACTGCACTTCAATGTTGTTCTTCAGGACTTTTGCTGTTGTCTCTGCAACACTGAAGATCCCTCCTCCTCGCCCTCCGCGCCCACTTCCCATTGGTCCACGTCTCAGAGTGAACAGCAGGAAGCCCAACAGCAGAAGGCTAGGCACCATGCTCAGGAGAAAGGAGCTGAAAGAGAAGGTCAGAAGGCCCATGAGGTACAGCAGGTGGCACCTGGGCAGTTTTAGCACAGCTGCTTCTGATCTGGGGCCTGTCACTCACCCATCACTCTCGGTGCTGTAGACCACAGACACTTGTTGGGCACTGCTGATCCCCAGCTCCAGCTGAGCAGACTCTAGGTTTCGTTCAAAGGTATCCACACTGCCAATATTGAACCAGATGTGCTTCTGTGGCAATCAAGGACAGATGTTGATCTTTCACACCCCCTAGCATACACAGAGCCTTCTCTTGCTTCAGGTGTGAAAGGCACCTCTATGGACCCAACTCCCTTGCCACCAGACTGCTGCACCTTAAACACACACAGCTTTTCTTCCAAAGTTCTAACCGTGGCAGACTGGAGGAGTGATTGTGAGCATCCCCCGTCTTTCTCCACCTCATCCCTCTGTCCCCTGGAATTATTTACCTCTGAGGTGGCACCAGGGATTGGGAACACCCGGACAAACTGCTTGTTCACCACTTCCAGTCGATCCACCTTAAGAGGAAGGAAGGAAGGAAGGAAGGAAGGAAGGAAGGAAGGAAGGAGAGGTCACATCTACACCATATTTTTTGGGGGGGGGGGAGCTGTGACTGTTAAAGTGGTATAAGAGTGCTTTAAATCTATGGTGTGGACAGGGACAGAAAGAGTGAGAGTGAATCTTTCTGGGTGGAGCTTCACTTGAGTACAAAATGGTATGTTGTGGCGACAGAGAACTCCTAGCAAAGGGCAGAAATCACCCCCTGTTCACTCTCCTGCTCCTAATGCCTCCTCCAAGTGCCTACACTTTACTGCTAGAATAGAATAGGGAAGAATACATACATGAGCTGCCCTCCACCCCCAGCAAGAGGATGCCCTGCCACATATTGCCTCACCAGTCCTTTGGCCAGGTAGTAATGCACAAAGTGCTTCCAGCTGATTTCTCTGCCTGGATCTCGGTAGTAGAGGTAGAAGAACCCTGTGAGGATGCCAGCTCCCATGACCATCAGGTACCGGGAGTCCTTATTATCCCAAGGGAACTCTCCCTGGAGGCAAAAAGTAAGTAATTAATATGGCGGCTATCATCGTGTCATTTTTCTTTTCTGCTTTAGCCATCCTCGATCCCAGCAGCTCTAGGTGGCTAATAGGACATTTCAATGACATAAACGCAACAGAGAAAATGGTCACATACCTTCTGCATGTGATTCCACCACCCCAAATCCTCATCTTTCCTTCCTCTCTTGCCTTCTCCACCACTGCTTCCCCAGGTATTTTTGGAGCCAAGAGGCTCTAGGAAGGAGAGAAACAATAGAAATACTTACACGTTAGGCTTTAAAAGGCTCCTGGCTGCATTGTAGCAGAAAAGGTTGGGGAGAGTTATGAGATATGGACCAATTTTCAGAATGGGAGGCATTCAACAACTTTAGGGAAGTAAATGAGGGGGAAGAACATAGGAACAAAGGAAGCTGCCTTGTACTGAGTCAGACCACTGAAGGTCCATCTCACTCAGGATTGTTTGCACCACTAGACAGCGGCACTCTGGTTTTGTGCAGGGAGCGTCTCCCATCCTACATGGAGGATAATGCCAGGAATCAAACCTGGGACTTTCTGCATGAAGAGCAGATGCTCTGTCACTGAGCCATGGAAAAGAAGGTGCTTACCTTTATTATCAGGGGCTGCCTCTGTTGGACCCTGTCTCTTTTCATCTTTCTTCTCAAAGCCTGCAGGACAAAAACAGATCTCACTGTTGACAGCTTCAGTCTTGTTCTTTCCAGTCTCTATACTACACGACAAGGTCCCCACCACTGCCACAATGCTCTACTTCCCTAACAGCTGAAATGACCAGAAGTGCCTCAGTATCAACCTTCTATGCCCACACAATACAGTACACTTAAAGCTTGATAGGAGGCTGGTAAGTCAGTAACTATAAACCTGCCTGAAGAAAAGCTTCAGTGATGATGGCTGAGGCTGTCTATCATGATTGACAGCAGGCTTCAAGGGCACCAACAAATGTTTTTGCCAGCCTTGCTGCCTGATATTATTTTAAAGGGATGTACCAGAAATGGAAGTTGGGACCTACTACAGTATATGCAAATAATGTGCTCTACAATTAAGCAGAAAAAAATCTCATGACATTTTTCTTCTCAACAGAGCCGCAAACAAGAAGCGCCAGCCCTTTTCTGCTAGAGTCACATACCTTCAGGAGGCTTGGAGCACAGCCAGTGATGGAAGGACGTGCCACATCCTGGATGGCCTCTCTCACACCACTGAAAAGAGCAAAGGGCGGCATTGGTTTCCTGAGGGCCAGCAAGGGTCCCTCCCCCTTTCTTTTGAGCAAGGTCAAAGGTAGAAATATGCCACACAGTGGCCAGAAAGGCCTCAAAACCAAGTACTTGTATCCATAAAGCTCTGTATGCAGAATAGTTTGTGCACCAGGAGTTCTAAAACCAGAAGCTGAAAACAAGCATTATTCCAGAAAAAGAACTTATGGGAGGGTCAGTTTAATGCCCTTCTCTGCCAGTGTGCAGCCTAGGGTGAAGCTGAGAGTGGCTTGTGGTAGTCCTATAGGAAAGACTTTGTGCCACGATCCCCATAGTTCGGGGGCATTAAAGGATAATTATTCCCATGTCGAAGAAGTAAGACAGCTGAGGCTGAGATAGGGGCATGTATTAACAGGCATAAGATATCCTCCTTGCTATGTGGCCTGATATTGCTGAGCAGTGGGGAGCTCAGCAAGGGCGCGTCGTCCATACTTAATATTGCACACGGAGAAGCGCGCGGCTAACATCGGGATCCTGTGCGCTCAGAAATCAACCCTACTTCGCTGAGCAGCTTTACAGCAACCCTGCAATGTAGCCCACTGACTGGTATCCGAAGCACTTGCACACATTTCATTCTAGCCAATCCGCCACTCTAATGTCACTATACAAATCACGCTTCTCCTTCTCTGCCAATCCAGAGCCAGGGTTACATGAGCCGCGTTCTGACCACGCCCACTGAATATAGCCTATTCCTGTCATGGAAGCGCTGGCGCGCCGCGATGACATAATCAGCGACCACCATTCCTAACTCAGACCATTATGGGGAACGTAGGGAGGGTGCTGTTGTATTTACGACAGGGGAACACACAAAACAGCACCCGCCTTTTCCTCACCTGCCGGACCGAAACCAACTTCGCAAGTCCGCGGCTGTGGCAGTGGCCTCTCCACAATGCGGCCAAAGGTGGCGATAAAGCGGCCGCCGCCAGCCGATGAGCCATTATTGTCCTATCACTCAGGCGCCGTAAGCGCATGCTCTTTTTATTTATCTTACGGGCTTGCACTGCGCAGGCGCTCTAGTTCTCGTTTCTCACTCCTGGAGGTATGTGAACCAACTTGTGTAACCAGGAAAACAGGCTGCAGCACCCTGATGTGGCGACATGTAGTTCCGGGATTGAATTTGGCCGCGTATCCCAGAAAATTTTGTCAGTGCACAGCTAAGTTTGTTCTTGGTATGAGCTTTCATGTGCATGCTCACTTCTTCAGAGAACTGAAGTTGTGGCAACCTTTCTAATTATGACTACTCAGTATTCAGGGAAATTTACTCTGCAGCTATGCAGAGGCAGATTTTTTTTCATTAATTCAAATGGTCCAGGGCCAGCCTTGAAACAGAAAATATCCAAGGCATAACGAGCATTCCCTAACCATCAGCCCTTGCTCAGGAATCCCTCTGCTTGGCTTCTCAGCCCAGTATGTCTTTCCATCTTCTTTTTCCTGTATCAACTGGAGATACAGCAGCATCCACATTTTACCCTCACATTGTCAGCCAAAACAAAATAAAAATATATATATTTTATTTTGTTTTGACTATGGCAGACCAACATGGCTACCTACCTGTAATTGTCAGCCAGAGATGGTACAACCCCCAGAATATGGGGGAGGTTGTGTCAAGAATGCTATGAACTAGGAATCTAGTACATAGGACTCGCTCAGAGATATATAGAATCAAGCTCTTCTGCCTCATGTTACAAAAGCTCTCACTGCTCACAATTCAGTGTACTTTGATACTATAGAATCTGCTAGCACAAGATGGTAGCAATGGCCACCAACCAAGATGGCTTTGAAAGCAGATTAGACAAATTGATGGAGAGTAAGGCTACCAGTGGCTACCAACCATTATGCCTGGGGGTTAGCCCAGTAGGCTACTGGAAGTGCTCAGCCTCTGAACACCAGTTGCTGGGGAGCACAAGTAGGGAGAGTGCTCTTGTGCTTATTCCCTGCTTGTGGGCTTTCAAGAAGCATGGAGTTAGTTACTGTGAGAAACTATATGATGGTCTAGATAGCCATTTTGTCAGTTTGGAGCAGGGCTCTTTGGTTCTTACCTGGCTGCTAAATCTCATATGTACCTCGTCCCTTCTGCCTCAGTATGCCCAATAGGTTGTGGTAGAGCAAGGAAAGCTTTTTTTGGTAACACTGTGTTGTGGTATCAAGCCAAAGGCAGCAGGACTACTGTGGTACCTGCTTGGCTGGGCCTAGGATAATAGCAGCTTTGTGATGTTAAAATAACTCTCTGTTCAACCAGCTGATGGAAGTTGAAACCCATGTTTCCTCTTCCCACATCCCTCTACAATCCATCTATAATTCAAGCTGAACAAACAGCTACAACAGATTACTTGGAGCTTTCAGACCATTGAATAAAATCATGTTACAGTTAACATTACAGTTAACACAATTTACAGGTTCAGTTGCAAGTTACTGAGCTGTACACATAGCAAAGATGAACCCGTTGTATTTGCAACTTCCTTGCACCTGAAGCTCTTTAGTTCAGATAGAGACAAAGAGTCTAAGGGCACCCTGAGAATGAAAAGCAGATAACTACCACATATGCATCACATTTTACAACACAGTCTCCATTACTTGGACATGTGATCCAAGTTGATTTATCTTAATAAGTAGTGGCACTAGCTATCTGCCCTCATGTTATGTTTGGCCACAAACTGTCTTGAATAGCTCCAGAGGATGCAACATTGAAGCCTTCCAGCAGAGGAAAAGGAAGGTAACATATTTGCAGAAGACAAGGTCTGTGCAGGCAGAACTTAAAATCACAGTAACACAGCCAGAGTTTCACACGGCTTTATTTAAAGTGATTTTAGTGCTCGTGATAAATTACTGTGGTTGAAGTGCCCCACTCCAGTCTCTTCTCACTGGCTGTTGGGGTCTGTTCCAAGTTCATCATTTATCCAGTCCTTGTGTTGCCATCACCAAAAGCCATGGGGATGGTGAAGGAGGAAAGGGCATCTTCTCTTCTCTCCCACATACCTGATCTCCAGCACAGATACTTTATGCATCTAAGTTAGTGGGAATGAATTCTAGATATCATATCATCCCTAAGCCCACCTGCCTCGGATCATCTTCCACGCTGATGTATCACTGTCAAAACGGAAGCCACAGGGGCACTCTCAATGTCATGTGCCAGCATAGAGCGGTGGCATTAATAAGCAACAGCCGAGGAAAGCTGCTAGCAAGTGTTTCGCATCACAGTTGGCCATTTCTCCAATGTTTTTCAGCCTAGCAGGATCTGCCATGAATAAACCCTGGGCCAAAAGCTTGTCCTCCTCACACCCAAAAACCTGTGTCCTGTGAGGACAGTGCTTTCTTGAACTCAAGTCTCATGATTCCAGGTAGGGAGAGTCTGCAAAGTCTGATGTGCTGAGCAGTCTCAAAGGCTCTTCTGGTGAGAGAGAGTCTAGGACACTTGTCCTGCAGCATCATTTCCCGGAACCTTTAGAGAAGCCATTCCCAGCTGCACTCCTGTGAAGGTTCTCCTCCTTGCCAATCTGGGCTGACCTCTTCCCAGGCAAGTACAGGTGAAACCCAGCATCCTGGGCTTCCCATGTTCCTTTGTGCCATCTCCCTCCAGCCAAGGAAAGGCACCTCTAAGCCTGCAGCTCCACACTGGGGTCTCTGAGCAGCGACTGCTTTCTCAGATTTAGCCGAGCACACTTGGGACACGTTGTGGAATTGTCATAATAACAGTCCCTGCAAAAGGAGACACAAAGACTCATCAGTTTCATTCATCTGGATGAGAGGCAGGAGCTACCTCTCACTGCCTGACTTGAACCCATACATTTAGCACTGGAGCAAGCCAGATCATAGCTCTGGGGCTCACCTGTGGAAGACAGCTGAGCAGTCCATGCACATGGAGGTGTGGCTGTCAAAGGGAAAGAGCACGTCCCCCTCTTTGCAGAGCTCACACACAAAACCCTTTGCTTGGCACCGCTGTAAGAATGAGAAAGGAAGGCCAGTGAGTCAGTTTCAGCTTCTACCTCCACTGCCAGTGAACAGAGTTTGGGTGGAGTTGCTGGGCTCATAATGACACCATAGAGGTTTCTTGCTTGCTACTGGGTGCCTACAACACTCATACATGGGTGTGCTAATCTTGCAGCAGAGGAATTGCCTTTTCCCCAACAGCAAAATATTCTGGGGAAATGCCATGTACTATAAAGTGCTGCATTGAATGAGGAAGACATGGTGGAGGTAAAGATTTGTCTTTAAGATTAAGCAAATTATAAATATTCTTAAATAAATAAAATTGTAAGATTATACTTGAAAGAAACAAGTTTTTCTTCCTGTTATAGAATACATGTCAGTAATGTATTTGTGTAATGCCAAAGATCAGTACAATGCCTCAGACTATGGTATTAGAACTTGGGATCATGTGATGAAATTGATTCAGGGCAGACAAAAGATGGTGCACCATCATACATCATCTGATGTAAGGAACTCCACTACCACAAGATGGGTGATGATGGCTATCAATTTAGAGGGCTTTAAGGAGGGTTTAGACAAATTCACGGAGGTGGAAAACGGGCTGGATCAGACCAAAAGTGCAACTAGTCTAGCACCCCTTTTAATAGAAGCCAATCAGATGGCTCAAGGAAGCCCACAGACAGGTCAGGAGCACAACACAGCACTCTCCAACTCTTGTTCCTCAGCAACATTCCTTCAGAAGCATGGTGCCTCTGATCCTGGAGATAGCAAGAGCCACCCTGACTAGTAGCTAGAGGTGGCTTGAAGAGGACAGGGCTTCTTCACTGGACATTTTAGGAGATGTATGTTGTCCTACATAGTGTTACATCTGCTGAGGGGCGGCCCTTTTTGCACCTGACCATCCTGCTACTGGCCACTGATAGCTTTATCCATGAATTTGCCCGATTCCCTTTTATCACTACCTCAATTGGTGGCCATTGCCATTATCTTGGGGCAGTAAATTTCACAGTTTAATAATGCACAGTATGAAGCAATACCAGTACTTCTGAGTGCCAATTGCTGAACCCTCACCTCACAATCCAGTTTGATGTGTTTGGCAAAGAGCGTGTGGGTCTCAGTAAGGGAGCAGCTGAGGCGCCCAGCATTGATGTCAATCAGGTCTTGCAGCGAGTACATGTCGTCGTTCTCCACAAAGTGTTGCCGATCCTGCAGCTGAAGGGAGAGCACGACTGCTTATTGTGGATAAACAAAGCATGGAACTGCGAGTGGGGTATGAGTAAAGAACTCAAAGGCTCCTCTGTTCAATGGTTGTCCCTTGAATGCCTGCTGAAAACATCCCAGCTTCCCGAAGCATTTTTAGAGAGTTAACGTGGTTCAGTTTTGGTCATTAGTTCTGTATTTTAAGGCTTTACCATTTTTTTGACATTTATCATATACCACTATGATAGAGAGGTATTTTTCGAATGAGCAGGCCATTTAGAAATATGCTTATAAACAAATAAATGAAATCCTCAAGCCACCTGGTTTTATCTGTAAGGGAGGCTGAGCACATAAACGCCCAACGTTTTGTAAGTGCTCCCCTATACTGGGCTTAAAATGGGCATAACAGAAAACCGCTGCTGGCTGGTCCATCTCTCCTCCTGACCTGGAGCAAGAGCCGAGCCTCCATAGCTTCCTTGCAGGTGATGAAGTATGGTTTCATAAGGAGAATGTCCTGGCGCAGCTTCTGCAGAGGGAGAGGGAGAGAAAGACTCACTTGAAACACTTGGCCAGGCAGTCTTTCCCCAGTAATGTGAACCTCTCTTTTGGGTGCTACAGGACACATCTCATTCAAACCCCAAATACTTCCCCATGCACACATCAAGAAGAGGTTTCAGGCCAAGTGTACCCTCTCAGACTCCTCCTATGCTCACCCGGATCTCCACCAGCTCCTCAACATAGTTGAACAGAAGAGGGTTAATCTCACGCAGTTTGAGTACCGGCCGTGACACCATCAGGACAAGGTAGCGCATGCTGCACCGAGATACCTGGAAATCAAGAGTCACCAATTAAGGATGGACAACAGTGGCAACAGCAATGGGGTTCCCCATCCCTGTTCTGTCCTCTTCTAATGCCACTCGCTACATCTTCTGACAACAGAAGGCCTTTGGTATTGGGAAACTTGAGCACAGACCTTGCGGGGTTCAAAGTCCCAGTTGTGGATGACCCTGGCAGGGATGACAGCTTGGTCGTTCCAGTGGCAGTTGCTACAGTAATAGAGGCCAGTGTAGTCACACTGCCGGGCCTCACTTGGAACTCCTCCTGCAGTGGGACAGAGGGAAAGAGGCAGGTCAGTCGAGGTAAGCAGTGCTATCTTCAAAACACCCAAGAGGCTGGGCAAAACTCTGGCAACAAATGGCCAGTAAGGTTTAGAGCCACTAAACACAGTCCTGTCTACCCTGACTGGCAGCAAAGCACCTCACAGCTACAGGGAGGGGGCTTTCCAAGGTTTCTGCTGCTGGGATCCTTTGGAGGTGCCTTGGCTCACAGCTGGGACTCCTGACCTGCAAAGGATTCACTCTGCTCCTGAGCTGCACTTCCAGCCCAGTACATCCTGCCCCTTCGGAGTCCTTGTCCAGCCACAGAGCTCTGAGCAAAACGACTCAGCCATGCCTGCATGAACCAGCAAAAGGGTAAGATCACACCATTCATTTAAAAACAAAAACAACCCTGCATGAATGTGCACAGGTCATACCAGGGATTTACAGATCACTGTAAAAGATTTCTAGGCGAGAAGGGAACGGAGGGCAACAAGTAGTTCCCACTAAAA
The DNA here is from genome assembly GCF_009819535.1 of Lacerta agilis. Classification (NCBI taxonomy): domain Eukaryota; kingdom Metazoa; phylum Chordata; class Lepidosauria; order Squamata; family Lacertidae; genus Lacerta; species Lacerta agilis. Next base: position 39,092,710 of record NC_046319.1, on the reverse strand, counting down.
TGCATGCCAAATCTCAACTGGAGAATTCACCAACTTACAAAATAATTATGGGAAAACATGGGTCAGATTGGCCTCCATATACTGTTTGACGACAACTGCCCTCAGTCCCAGCATCAGACAGCAAAGCTGGCTGAGGCTCATGTGAGTTTTAGTCCAACGCTGGTTTAAGTCCTCACAGCTAGTGCCTGGAGAGGTTCCAGAAGTAGGGTGGCGGGTATCTGACCATGACTCATGGCACTTTCCCTTGGTCCATGTGGGCATATGGAAGGGGCAGAGAAGGCAACCCAAAGGCTCCAGAAGGTTTAGGTCAGGGCTGGGGCACTGGATCTGGCCAGCAAACCAGGCCCTTTATATCCCCTGCTCTCTCACAGGCAAAGTTTGAAAGGCTGGGCAGGGCCACTCACCCATCAATCACCCAGCATAACAATGATGTCAGGTAGCCCTTTTTGCCTGCATGGCCAAGCAGCTGATCATTGGAGCTTGCACATAACATGGAGTTACGCTAAACCCAACAATCAGCTGCTTGTGGGCAGGTGCAAAATGCCATGCAGAGGGCTTTGCAGGTGCTGCTGGCCAGCTGTTTGGCCCACAAAACCCCTCTGGCCCAGCCACATCTTTACCTGCCCCACACCTGACAGCAAGTGTCTGACAGGTGAGCATAGTTGGACCAAATTAAGCCTGGCAAGCCAGGGGTTTCCCCTTCCCCTGGTCTGGATAGCCACAGCCAGTCCCACCCCAACACTTACGGAGCGAGATGGGCACCCGGCACTCGGCACAGCGGTAGTCCTGGCTGTCCAACCCTGTCTCTGGGCAGATGCTGAGCTCATACTCAGCCTGGTGGCTGACCTTGGAGCGGACACATGGCTTGGTGATGAGGTTCAGGCACTTGCTATGGCAGCGATAGGAACAACCTGGGGAGGAAAAAGAGGAAAGCATGAAGAAGCCACAGGGCCCCAACAGCAGCAGTCCTCCCCCCATATCTCCTTTCTAAAGATCTCTCCAGGGACACCTCACAACAGGACCTCGGCTAATTAACAGAGGGCTTGAAAACTGTAAGTTGTGTGCCAGGGAGTTCCATAGGACATAAAAAGGCAGTACTGCATAAAAAGAGACAATACCAATGGCAGGTAGAATAAGATTTAGGCCCTACAGGATCTTCCCCACTTAGACTAGGAAGAACTCATGGTGCCTCTGCTTCCTGATCAGCAGAACAATGAGACCAACAGGAATGAGGAAGTAGAGTAATATTTTTGCCCTCCTAAAAAGATGAGGCCAGAACACTCATTGGTAGGTATTTTTTCATTGCACAGAATCCAGGCCATGCTGCATCCAGAATAAGACTTTATTTTGAACATCTGTCTTTGAATTTCTATCCAGTTCATGCAGACAACTTTCTTCTGGCAACAGAGCCTCAAAGCAGGTAGCCTTCCAGGTATTGCTAGATTCCAACTCCTATCAGCCCTGGTCAGCATGGGCAATGATCAGGGATGATGGGAGCTGTAGCAAATGGCTTCATAAGACCCCTGCCCCCTGGCACTAGGTCAGAGGTTCCCCACCGCTGCTCTAGAAGGAGCAACAGCAGTTGATCTCCCATTGAAGCTCCTCCTACTCCTGGCCCCCAGGAGATGTGGGTGTGTGGCTTCTCACCTGTGCAGGTATACCAGGTCTGGAGGAGTCCCCAGATGATGGTGCTGCACTTGTCACAGGTCTGCTTCACGCTTTTGCTCTTCTCCTTGTAGAAGCGATGCTCCAGAATCACCCGAATGTTGGGCTCATCCTCACTGGGATCCTGCAGCAGGGAAAGGCAGGCCACGTAGGGATGTTCAACCATGGCCCCCAACAAGGACCTTGTGATTTTATCTGCCCTCTCTCCTACTTCTGGAAGTCCAAGCCATGGCCCTAAAGCTGTGCCCCTCCCCACTGCCCAAAGGGCTGCAAAACAACTACAAAAAATGAGAATTATTTAAAGCAATTGGGGGGTGGGGAGCCAGTGGCCATCTAGGCATTGCTGAACTCCAGCTCCCACCATCCTTGAGCTTTGGCTATATCAGCTGATGGGGCTTATCAGAGTTGGAGTCCAACAACAACAGCTGGATGACCCCCATAGGTGTACCACCCCTGGGCTCACCCTGTAGATAGCAGTAAAGATATCTTTAAAACAGCTGGATCTTAAACAGAAAGACAGCATGGTGTAGTGGCTAAGCTGAAATGTGCTGCAGCTTAACCTTGCTGGGGGCTATGCCTTCTGATCTAGAAGCCCAGAGATGCAGGGTGGGGATTGTCTCATCTCAGACTGAGGTTGAGAAGCAGCATGTTGACTTGAGGCTTTTGAGAAACTCATGGCTGAGCAGAGATTCAGCTGGTGCATCTGAGGTCCACAGCAATCTTGCATCCAGTCCAGCATGCTGGCTCTCGTGATCATACTGTGCACCTGCAAGTTAGCCACCCACTACACATTTTGCATCTTGAACTAAAGCAAGAAAGAAGTCTTGGATTTGTCACTCCTCCAGCAGCAAGAAGATGCCAGAACTCTATCCCTCAAGCCCATCCTATGGCCAGGACATGCCCCTCTACAAGTCTGTCTGTGCACCTTCAGCTCCTGGAGTTTGAGCCGCAGATGGATGAGCCGCACTACGGCATCTTTTTGCTTCTCCGAGTTATCAGGGAGCTCCAAAATCCTCTGCTTGCACTCTTCAATCGCCTGCCGCAGCTGCTCGACATCAGAGGCCAGGAACAAGCCCTGCAAAGGAAGAGCAGATCACCAAGGGACTGTCAGCGCAGAGGCAGAGGGACAACCTTGACTGCCCGCCGCCATGGGCAAGCAGTCTAGGCAGGCCATATCCTCGTGGCCCCAGTGATCTAGTGGAGCCAGAGAGGTGGCCTGCTCTGCTAGGCAGGGAATGGAGGGCTGTCTGTTTAATGTTTGGTGTTAAGTGTGGGGATTTTGGATTGGCGTCAGGGATTTTAAGTGTTGCTTTTCTCCAGATACGTAAAAGTCTTTAGATACAATTTGGGGGGTGGGGGAACCAAGCCCAAGGCTAGAATGCAGAAGCGTCCCTCCTTCCTCCTCACCACTGGGCGTGAGAAGTGATCCTCTGCGAGACCCAAGTCCATGGTGCGCTCTGAACACTGGAACTCAGCCTCCTCCTCGGGGGACAAGCCCAGCCTCAAGCCTACAAGGAGCAAAGAGAAACAAAAATGTCAGGAGGGTAGAGAATTGCAACATTCCTTCCCTCCCTCTCACACACAAACACTGGCTTGCAAGGGTCTCAGAGGACGCCTGCTCCACAATAAGAAGTCACCCAAAGCTGTGCAAGTGAAACTCTGTGTCCAGTTTCTTGAAAGAATGTATGAGGAGCTGCCACGCACAGCCATGTGTCTAGCCATGGTGGCTATGCTCTGCCTCCACAGCCAGAGGCAGCAATGCTTCTGAATACCAGTTGCTGAAAACCACCGGGGGTGTGTGTTGCTCTTGTATACAGATCCTGCTTGCAGGTTTCCCACAGGCATCTGGTTGGCCCCGTGAGAACAGGATGCTGGACTAGATGAGCCATTGGCCTGACTCAGCAGGTTCTTCTTATGTAGGGATCAGAACTACCTGCCTAGGTCCAAATCTGTTCTTGCCCCCCTGCCAAACCTTCAGCTCCTCTTTTTCTGTGGCTAGGAGGTCCATGTCAGAAAAGGGTCACCTCATTTCTCCACCAAGGGAAGGAAGGAGCAGGTCAGCTTTCATATAAGTTATCTGGAAAGTGAACTGTGTCCCCTCCTACTCATTGAATTTGAAACGCCACAGTCTCCTGTCTTCCTCCATGCCCACGAGACCAAAAGGAGTCTTGGTGACTGTGGTGTTGATTCCGAGGTTATACAGGGCTTCACTTAATATATATATATGAAAAGTACCAGATATTTACATGCCAAAGGGCTTTAGGTACAATTCTTGGTACCTGCATTTCAAAGCATTTCAAAGGATTGTAGGAAGCAGGAGCAGACAAGGCCAGAGACTTTGGACAGCATCTGCAAGCCTGAGTAGATGGCACTGGCCCAAAAGACGCTCTGCACATACACAGACTCCCCCTCTTATTAAGTGGGGCTAACTTCAAGCTTCAATATTATGCCCTTGTGACCCCTACCCATGGGGAGAACTCAGTTGCCTTACGCACCTTTCTGCTGAAACTCCCCTCCAGTCTCCCCAGTCTTCTGGTCATGCTGGCTTTGCAGCGGGGCCTTGTTGAACGGGTTGAGGTGGCCCTGCCGGAAACGAGCCAGCTTCTTGTCATATTCCATAGCAGTCCGACCTGCCAAAACCACACACAGGAGCCAAGGTGAGGGGCTAGAGGTGTCACACGTTAGGACTAGGCAGACCCCACTCCTAGTGTAGACAAGTTGGCGTGTCTGCTCCTAATAAGGGCCCTGCCCAGCCAGAAGCAACTCAGGATGGTGTCTCCCATATGGCTCCTGCCTTCATAGGCACCTTCTCAGGCTTGTTTGTCCACCAGCTGGTAGTAAAGCCAGTTCTGCAGCCTTTGATGGCTACACAATAACTGTGCAGAGTCATGCAGGCATCCAGCCGGGCAGCTCCTGTGCATCAGTCAGGTGTCATCCCTTCCTGCACAATGATGTCACTGCCAGTTCCTTCCTGGAATCCCCAAGAACTCCAGTGGACAGCACAGCTAGGCAAACTTTGGCCACTTTGAGTCTACATCAAACTTCCCCAACCTGGTGCCCTTCAGTCATTTGTGGTCATATCCGCTACCATTCCTATTCACAGTAGGCCTGTCAAAGTTAATGGACATGACCACCAATTATAATGGGTGTACTCTGAGTAGGACTTAGTTGAATACAATCCTTTGTGCTGTGCTGGCTGGGACTGATGGTAGTTGTAATCCAAAACACCCAGAGGCCACCAGGTTGAGGAACAGGGTTCAAAATTAGCAGGGCACCAGGTGCATTTTGCACCTAAAGACTCGCCATTCCCGAGCACTTCAAAAAGTCTGGGTGCCATTTTTTGCACCTGGGTGACACTCAAGGATTACTGAAATGTATGTGCTTTGAAGCCTTGAAGTATATGTTAAGGATTGACAATATGTTAAGGAGTTTAACAATAAAAAGTAGAATATCTTGAAAACTGAAGTACGGTACCAATATTTTTATTGTAAACCCCAAATTAAACTTGTATTAACAATTTCTGCTAAAATGTTATATTAATAATGTGTCACTTATGTGAGTTGCATATTAGTTCATGCTTATCAAAATAATAAATTAAAAGTGCCCACAACCCAGAAGCCATTTGGCTCCTAGGTTTTCTATCCCAGTTTCTAACACTGTTGACAAAGAGTGGTTCACATGGCCAAGACCACCCCTGCTGCACAGAACCACACTTGCTTGAGAGACTACTTTTTATATGTAACAATGCTTAGCCTTTCTCTTTGGGAATTGGAGCCTCCAACAATGGAGTTGTCCATAACATCACATGACCACTGATGGTTATCTAGGGACCCTCAGAGAAGGGCTATTAAGAAAGCCAGCTAAATGAATTTGAAACCAGCATGACATCAATCAGCCCTGTCTCATTGTCCCTTGATGGCAAGGAATCAGTTGGTAGGGTGACAGCCACACAAAAATCATTATCATTATTATGATAACTATTATCAAAGAAATACAGATTTCCAAGCATGTTATTGTGCAAATCTCTTTTTACCATTCTGTTCCAACTTCTCTTTAAGTGCATATATGAGAACCTTCCATTAGCTGCTCTTCCCTTCTGTCTCATGCTCTAAGGAGCCTTTAAAATGACATCATCTCCACTTTGTTGGGCTATTAGCACCTTCCCTTTACTAACCACCGGAAACAACTCAAATAGAATCCAAGAAACCTTTTTTTCAATATGAAGGCATTGATAATTGAGCTCTAAGGTTGTATATTGAGCTCTAAGGTTTAGAAAAGTGATGTTTGCTTTGTTCTAAGGGTTGTTTTTTTTTTTTTTAAAAGAAAAACCTCCTGCTTCCAGCTCAGTTTTATTCTGCTGGTTTTTTTTTTTTTAAGGTGCTGCTGTTTTAGTTTTCTAGGTGTACAGAACTTTACCTTTACAACCTCAGGGTTGTATAATTTTGTGTCTTTAATATGATGTGAACAGCCTGAAAGGCAATCTATAAATAGTGAAATAAACAACATAAAATATAAGCAGCAGCGGGGGAAATCTGGCTGACTTTAAAATCTTTTTCTTTTTGAAAAATGAGTAAACCTGATGAAATACCTCAATTTGTGCTACATATAACATATTTTGAAGAACACATTAAACCACCCTTCATCAACTTGGTGCCCTCCAGATGCCAGCAACAGCAGTGCTCACACTGAGCCTAATGAAAGTTGTAGTGCAAAACACCCGGTATGGCACTGTTGGTTGCACACTTTTAGGAATATACAAAGGAGTAAGACCATTGGTACATCTGGCTCAGTATTGTCTACACTGACTGGCAGCTGCTATCCAAGGGCTCAGACTAAGGAGCCTTTTGCACCCCTCCCTAGAGATACCATCAGGGATTGGACCTGGGGTCTTCTGCATGCAAAGCAGATGCTCTAACCACTGAGTGATGACCTTTCCTGCCAAAGCAACTGGTGAGCTCTTGTCTTAGCCTACTTTTCTGTAGATAATCAGATGGCAAGGCCAGTGTACCAGCAAACCCATTACCATAGCTAGAAAGATTACCATAGCTAGAAAGCATCCTTTGTCCCACATTCTGCACCTACCGATCACGAGGCTGTTAGTGTCCAAGGTGCTCACCACATGCACACATGTATGCTTGGTGCAGCAGCAAACGCTGGCACAGAGGGCATTTCCAGACATCCAAAGCAGCATGAGAGAACAGATGCAGAAGGCAGAAACGCAACTGAGGAAGTGCCGGGGACTGAGTGTCTTGGGGAGCAGAAATAGGGAACTGCAGAGCCAAGAGAGGAGCCCCAAAGGCTACTCCCTCCTGTCACTTGGGACCAGAGTCTATCTGGATATTAAACCACACTTTCAAGGCAGGGAGAATGAGGTTTTTCAGCCCTAAATGGCCTTCCACGTCCTTTCTCTTTCGTGTGGCGTACGTTTTGAAATGGGTTTTAAAAGGCTTTGCCTTTCAGATTCGTGCTTTTTTGGAAGAGGCTGTGAGAGGCCTCGGGCGGGTGAAAACAACGAAAACAAACGCAGAGATCCCTGAGAGGGGATCCCTAGATCAGAAGGGGCCCACAACTAGATTATTATTGGGCGGCGGGGGGGGGGAGGCGCGAAGGGCGGTCCCAGAGGGAGGGCACGACCAGGAGCGAAGCCAGAGGGCTTCAGCAAGTGAGCCAGGCAGCACGCTCAAGACCTGCTGTGTCCCTCCGGGCGGCGAAGTCTCTTGCCGGGTCGAAGGAGGGAAGAGGGTCCTGCGTGGGGAGCAGAAGAGCCAGATCTCGAGGCGCGGGAGGGAGAGGGGAAGGAGGTGCAGGGTTTTTTATCTCCCACTTTCGAGGGTGGGGGTGGGGAGCCGCGTCCTCAAGCAACCCCGAGCCGCTTCCTACCCCGCCTCAATCGACCTGAAAGCTTGGCAGACGGGGAAACCGAGGCTCCCTGGAGACCCGGGGCGACGGCGATGGGCTCAGCGAGAGAGGGGCGCGCCTAACACCCCCATTCCGCGACCCCAGGGACCCCCCCTTTCCCGAGGGGGAGAAGCCCGGAAGAGCCCCCTGCGCTCCGCGGCCCTTACCTGCGCGCCCATGGGGGTGGGTGGGGGGGATGCGGCCTGGCCCGGCCCGGCTGCCCTCGCCTCTGCCCGGCCCGGACGCGCCGTTTCTTCGGCTCGCTACATGGCAATTCGGCGGGGCGCCCTCAACCAAGCCTTGGCCAGCGACGAGCGCCGCCCAAACCGGCCCGCGCAGACCGGCCCGCTGCTGCCCCCGCGCGGCCTGGAGGAGCCGCGGCGCGGCGACGCCTCCAAGGCCCGGGAGGGGGCGCCGTTGCAGAAAGCCCTGCGGGTCCCTTTGCAGGAGATACAGTACGCTTCGTAGAGGGAAGGGGGCTCTGGGCACCCTGGCTCGGAGCAGCCTGCTTCCCTGCAGTGCAGACCGCGCAAGGCCCGAGCAAAGACAGCTGTCAGTCCTCCCTCAAACAAGACCTCGACTACGGACAGTCTTTGACTAATGTAAAAACATCAGGGCAGAAGTACGGGGAGCCCTTTTCCGCGGCCACCGCCCCTTTTCATTTAATTGATTTGTACGGAAGGATCCCTTCGGACTTTTCTTGTGAGGTCCTGAAAAAAGGGAGTGAATAAAAGTTCTCGATGTGTAGGGAGTCTGTGTCTGTTTCGCAAGAGAGGCCCGAGAGAGCCCTTCCCAAGGATATGCAAGGGCAAGGAGAGAGGAGGATGGGATGGTCTTTGTGGCTGGAGCATGACCCTGAAGGTGGTCCACGCCAGGCAGGGCCCACAAAAGGCGGGGTGCAAATGCCAAGAAACAAGCCGAGGCTCCTGAAAGGTGCTGGTGCGTCTTGCGACCGGTAAAGGGCAGGGAACATGTCACTCTTTCTGCTTAAAAGTCAGCTTACCAGGCCGTCGTTACATTCATTCGTGAACAGCTTACATAGCTGTGGGGACACCTGTGGTTACCTCAGATATTTTTTATGGCTTTGAGAAAGGGTTTCTCATTTTTCTATCTTTCTTTTGTTTCTATTCATGTTAAGTAGTAAGATTTCACTATATGTTGCAATGCATTTATAATACACAAATTATATAATACACAAAGTATAGAAAAATAACCTAAAGTGGTAGGTAGAAACTTCCCCTTTACATATCGAGTTGGAGCTAAAGCATTTGTTTTCCACGAGGAAGGTGACAGGTGCAATCCCTAGTGTCTCCAGGTATGGGATAGAGACTTCTGCCTGAAATCCCAGAGAACTGTCAATCAGTGTGAGCAATATTGAGCTAGACGGATCAATGGCCTGACTCGGTATATGGTGGCTTCTTGTGTTCCCTGGGTAAGTGTCATAAACTTAGTGGTAGAGCATATGTTTTGCAGGCAGACAGCCCGAGGTTCAATCAGCAGCATCTTTGTGTCTGGCAGGAAATAAACCCCTTGCGTCTGAAAACCTTGGGAGCTGTAGGGTCTACAGTGCTGAGCTAGATGGCAGGATGACTCAGAATAAGGCACCTTCCTGAGAATGCCAGTGTGGCAGGTGAAAGAGTGCAGAATACACCATTGGACCTCAGCAATGTTGGGTGGGTCCCAGGAGGCATCTTTGATATGGTGCTGCTGAGGGAGGCACTTCATAGCCTTGGGCCATCCTGCAGGACACTGCTCAGAAGGAACTTCCAGAAAGACTGCCATAGTCCACAGCAGCAGGGCCATAGTAAGGTAGAAAAGATGGACTGCTATCCTAGAGTCTTCAACCTGGTGGTCTCCAGACGTTGTTGGACTAAAGCTCCCATCAGCGCTGATGGGAGTTGTAGTCCAACAATGTCTGGAGACCACCAGGTTGGTGAAGGCTAGTTCAACTGGATTCCAAGAGCCATCATAGCTTCAGATTATTCTGTGGTAAGTTACATCAGTGGTCCACTGTTGCAGCAAACATTTGAATCTTAGCACTTGTCATTAGAGGCAGGGGTGTGTTCTTTCCAGTGCAAAACTCTCTTACTATTTTGGGGGTAAGGTCTGCATTCTGCCTGGTGTCATTCCCACCTGCCATGTAGGTGGGGGATTAGAATAGGCTGTGCCACCACCCTGAAGACATCTGGTGTGCTGTACACATCACTGAGCCAATCCTCAGATCGCCCCACAGATCACAGCTGCTGCCAAGAGCCAGCCTTCTCACCAGGCATTTCTTGAGGTTCATCTAAGTGAGGGGCCCATTGACAGGAGCCCATTGAGAGGACACACACCAGTATCACAACACCCGCAGGTTCCTAACCATCTGCCACCCAAGTGGGAAGCTGCACATTGTCTCTCTCTCTCTTGACCCGGTCCCACAAATTCTGTGGCACAACTTACGGCCTATACAAGCACATTCAGGTGAAGGAGGTTCTTGGCCAAAGGCTCACCATGTGCTGAAGCCAGTCCTGAGAGTAAATCAGTTCCTAGGCAGAGCCAGATGTGCAGTTGCCTCCTGCAGCAGTGGCCATTTCATAGCTCCTCCCAGCTTGACCCCAGGATCTGGGAAGAAACTGTTCTAAGCATAGCAGTGGCATGAAATCATTTTAGATGCTGGACTTCATGGCTCTCCTGCTCATAAAAGAATGTGTTACTTACTTTCCAGTTATGGCAAGGCCATTCCGTTGCATGTAGGGGACCTCCCACTCATTCTGCTGATAAGAGGGGAGGCCTGGATTTCTATCCCAAAGAGCACCCCTCTGAATATGTTTTCATTAGTAACCACTGACTGGCCTGCATGAAATTGTCTAAAGCTGTTGGGGTTTTTTTGTGTGTGTGTCTGTTTTTAAAGTGACCACCCTAAGTGCAATGGCTGAATTTCTCTGGTTGGAAACACTGCAAGGTGGATAGTTCAAAAGCCAAGCCTAGACCTTGATGCTTGCCCTCAGTTGCCAAGCAAGACCGTGTGTGATTGACTTCCAGCTTGCATTTGCCTTCTGGTCCAGTGTTCTTCAACCTGGCGCCCTCTAGATGTTTTGGATTCCAACCCACATCACCCCTGTGACCGTGACTGTGCTAGCTGGGGCTGAGGGAAGGGGTAGTCCAAAGCACTAGGAAGACCCCACCACATTCATTCATTACCCAGCACTCCAACCCCTCCCCACTTCACGAACATGCTCCCCTATCCCAAATGAGAGAAAGGGGACACCCGAGATGCTGGACAGCAATAGATTTATTAAGTATTCCAAAACATAAAAATAGACACAGACCAGTAAAAAATAAAGACCCAGGGCCCTTGAAGTTATCAAAGTTATGGATAGAGGGAGCTGCACTAACTTGGGGACAAAGGAGAGGGAATATAGGGGGGGGAGGAGAAGGAAGAGGAAGGGGGTTAAATACTGAACAGCTTTTAAGTTCTGGAACCCTTGAATCAGAAGCAACTAGAAGCTGGTTGTCTACAACTCAGCAAATGAGTAGCAAAGATGGACGGCGATGGACGACAGGCCCATGTCACTGCTTGGCCCTCACTGGGAGGAACCCAAGCACTGCCTGTGGCCCCAGCCCTTCACTTGGCACCCTGGGCTTCCGATTCATCATCATCATCTTCATACATCTCTCCTTCCTCTTCAGCTGTTGCATCCTGGTACTGCTGGTACTCCGAGACGAGGTCGTTCATGTTGCTCTCTGCCTCTGTGAACTCCATCTCATCCATGCCCTCGCCAGTGTACCAGTGGAGGAAGGCCTTGCGCCGGAACATGGCCGTGAACTGCTCCGAGATGCGCTTGAAGAGCTCCTGGATGGCTGTGCTGTTGCCAATGAAGGTGGAGGACATCTTGAGGCCCCGGGGCGGGATGTCGCACACAGCCACCTTGACGTTGTTGGGTATCCACTCCACGAAATAGCTGCTGTTCTTGCTCTGGATAGCCAGCATCTGCTCATCGACCTCCTTCATGGACATGCGGCCTCGGAAGACGGTGGCCACAGTGAGGTAGCGGCCATGGCGGGGGTCGCAAGCGGCCATCATGTTCTTGGCGTCAAACATCTGCTGGGTGAGCTCGGGGACAGTGAGGGCTCGGTACTGCTGGCTCCCACGGGCCGTCAGCGGAGCAAAGCCAGGCATGAAGAAATGGAGGCGAGGGAAGGGCACCATGTTGACGGCCAGTTTGCGGAGGTCGGCATTAAGCTGCCCTGGGAATCTCAGGGAGGTGGTGACGCCGCTCATGGTGGCAGAAACGAGGTGGTTGAGGTCTCCGTAGGTGGGCGTGGCCAGCTTGAGGGTCCTGAAGCAGATGTCATAGAGGGCTTCATTGTCAATGCAGTAGGTCTCGTCTGTGTTTTCCACCAGCTGGTGGATGGACAAGGTAGCATTGTAGGGTTCCACCACAGTGTCAGACACTTTGGGGGAAGGCACCACACTAAAAGTGTTCATGATCCGGTCTGGGTATTCTTCACGGACTTTGCTAATGAGGAGAGTCCCCATGCCAGACCCCGTACCGCCACCCAGGGAATGAGTGAGCTGGAAGCCCTGTAGACAGTCGCAGTTCTCACACTCTTTTCGCACTACATCCAAGACGGAATCCACCAGCTCAGCGCCTTCTGTGTAATGACCCTTTGCCCAGTTGTTCCCAGCGCCACTTTGTCCTGTGAAGGAAGAGACACCAACACCATCTTGTGTTGCAACCAACAATGATCTGTGTGCCCTGTCCTGTCAACTGGGGAAGGTACAGATCTAATCATCCCTACGGCATAACATTCAGGGACACCTGTTACCTTTTGACCAATCAGAGTTAGAAATTTTTGAAAGCCCACCAGACTTATGTAAAAAAAGAAAAAGTACGCAACAATAGCTTGCTGTGCCACTTTTAACTTCCTCCAATTGTAGCTCTTGTAAGATTCTCATTAACTGGAGACTTAAAATGCCCTGAGAAATGGGACAGTGACAGGCACGGGAAGGGCCTATAAAGCAGGGGTTGTGTGGGGAGCACAGAGGTTAGAGGCCAAGCATACAAATTAGGTGTGCATGGAGTCTGCTGAAGATGTTTGCATTTTGATTTTAGCTTATATGTTTGAAGCACCTGTATAAGCCTTTAGAAATAAAGATGTATTAGGCAGCTGCAAGCTGAGATCAAGGAGTAGAGATTCTCTACCCTGGAAAGCATCTGGCCTAACCCATTCCTTAAAAGCCAGCTGCCCCGTCCCAAGATTTCCAGCTTTCCTTGCCTGCAGCTCCAAAAACCTCAAAATACTACAGCTTAGTTATGCAAGTCTGAGGTCGAACTGTGCTATTTGTTTGGCTTAAAACTGGATGACATTTGAGAGAAGCTATGATAGAGAGAAAAGGGAAGAGAGCCAGGCAGCAGAAGAAAGCCGAGAAACAATACCAAAGATGAAGTTGTCTGGTCTGAAGAGGTGCCCAAAAGCACCTGAACGAACACTGTCCATGGTGCCAGGCTCCAGGTCCACCAGGATAGCACGAGGAACATATTTGAGAGCTGGAAAAAAACAAAGGAAGATTTGTCTTCATTGCAATCAGCCAGAGAGACAACCTTGCTGATTTACAACAGGAGTTATTGCGTTTTTTTGGGGGGGGGGTGATTATAAGATTCCTGATCTCCCACATCATCTCCCTTCCTTGTACCCATTTGGCAGGATGCTCACCAAAGCCAAAATTGGGCACTGCATGACATCAGGCTCCCACCTAGCCTTTTCAGATGTTCTTGCCCAACAATCCAGGGAATCCTTTACCAAGGAGAATAAAATAAAATAATAATAATAATAATAATAATAATAATAATAAATTTTTATTTATACCCTGCCCTTCCCAGCCAAAAACCGGGCTCAGGGCGGCTAACACTAATTAAAATCACAGCAAAAACATAAACAATCCATTTAAAATAACAGATTAAAATACAAATTTAAAAATTCAATATTAAAACTGCAGTCTCATTTTCAATAAAAGAATGAAGCATAAATATCAAACAGAAACAAACCCAAAGGCCAGGTGGAACAGCTCTGTCTTGCAGGCCCTGCGGAAAGATGCCAAATCCCGCAGGGCCCTGGTCTCTTGTGATAGACTGTTCCACCAAGTCGGGGCCAATACTGAGAAGGCCCTGGCCCTAGTTGAGGCCAACCTAGCATCTTTGTTATTCAGGACCTCCAAAAGATTATTATTTGAGGACCTTAAGGTCCTACACGGGACATACCAGGAGAGGCGGTCCCTTAGGTACGAGGGTCCTAAGCCGCATACATTGTGGGGAGAATACATTGTGGGGCTGGGCTTCTTTATCTCTTCCTCTAAACTAGGGATGGGGGATCTGTAGCAGCCCTCCAGAGGTTGTTGGACTCCAACTCCCATCAGCCACAACCAGGGTAGTCAGTTGTCAGAGCTGATGGGCATTGTGGAGTATCTGGAATGTCACAGGCTTCCCCACCATCATTGCTGCCTTAACTCATTCTCCTGTTAGTGTTATGCTTAAAGGATGCATGCTCAAAGCAGCCTGCCTTTGACCCATGACTAGAGAGACCCATGTCTCCCATGGCAGTACTCAGTACCAGCCATGTAATTTCCAGTACTGCTATTCAAATCTGTAGCGTTCTGCTTCAAAAGAGGACTAGGCTGATCAACAAAGGTGACAAGGAAGAATACCTTTTGCAATGTTGCTGCAAAACTGGGTGCTATCCAGGGTGAGAGTGGAAGCCCTGGTTTGCTTTTCTCTCACTTGGAAGGAGGTGGCAGGATGGATGGCATATTCTATGCCGCTACAAGTGCTTAAGGGAAGGGCCATTATCATCTGCTTGGAATGGTGAAAAACCTTCCAGCGTCATTTCTGAGAGGAGGCCAGGAGGAAGTTTCTTGGTATACCAGAATATCCCTGCCTATTAGGAATAGCATCCAGGTCTAGGGTAGGAGCACAACTTACAAGAGGCTTCATTGTAATAAACGCTGATCCTTTCCAGCTGCAGTTCGGAGTCACCGACATAGTTCCCACTGGGGTCTATACCATGCTCATCACTGATCACCTCCCAGAACTGAAAGAAGAGTGGAGAGGGGGGAGATAGAAAAAAAATTAACATTTCTACATGTTAAGTCAGCTAAAGAATTGTACATTTTTGTTTTATACCATTAGAAACAAATGAAATTCCCACCCACATTGGGCTGTTTAGCTTTTTCATTATCCACACTGGGGAAAAGCATTCTGAGTTGATCTGCTGTTGGAGACATCATACTGGGCTAAGTGGAGCACCGACCTTATCATGTAAATCTTATCCACTCCTCACTCCTTGTGCGAGTGCAAGCAGTTCTTTTGAATGTGTGTGTGTGGGGGGGGGGGTGCTTAACTGAGTGACATGTAGAGAGCCAGTGTGGTGTAGCTGTTAAGAGTATTGGACTGGGACATGGTTCAAATATCTGCTCAGTCAGGAAGCTCACCGGGTGACCTTGGGTCATCACATTTCAGCCTAACCTACCTCACAGGGTTGTTGTTGTGAGGATAAAATGGGGAGGAGGAGAGCCAAGTACATCCCTTTGAACAACATAGAGGAAAGATGGGATAGAAATAAATACACAAATAAATTTGATTTGCTGCTCCCAACTGCCAAGTAGCACTGCATCAGGAGCTGTAGCTGCGTTTGGTAGTTGAAGGTTGCTAAAAGCCCTTTCAGCAAATCCATCCTTGAAAGGGCTCTCTCGCCAGCCTACAGTGAGACCCAGGGCAGAAACGCTTCTTTCCTGCAAGCAGTGTGTGCTGTTCTAGGGATCTGGCCATGGTGCTGAAACCATGACATCTTGCTACCGGTACCTACCTTAAAGATACTGCTTCCCTAGCTTTATTTCTTGGAAGCAGAGTCTACACTGCAGTAAAGGAGACAGAGAAGCAGCCATCTGGCTGAGCTTTTAGTATTTTAAGGCTGCTGAAAGTGAGAACATTCAGACGGGGTATTGCCGTGTGTTGAAACTCCTGCCCTCATCGGCAGTGTTTAGCCATCAAGACAAGGGTAGGGGCAAGAGTTGATTAGGCTGTTGTACACATTTTGACAAGCAACACAGCATTTTGCTTTGGGAATAAGCTACAAGGAAAAGCAGCTAAATTTGTGCAGAGTCATCTCACCAGCAAATAAGCACACGACTTTGCACTGCTGGTTATTGGTGCAAACTTATTACGAGCCACAGCACTACACAGACTGCAGCAAGAGCACTCTAACTCCCTCAGGAAGGACAGCTGCTAATGATGCATTTTCCAGCACTTTTTACCTTGGGACTAATTGCTTCTTGCAAGCAAGGGCTAAGTTGCATTCCTAGAGGACAACAGAAAGGGCTTCTTTTGGTGGAGCTTTTCACTAACGGAAGGACTTTTAACAAGGCAGTGAGGAGGACAGGAGAAAAAAGGCTTGTTTACAGCAATGTATAGGAGACTGCTCAGTCCTTGCTAAATTAGTTTGAACCATGCGGGGGCGGGGGGGGGGAGGAAGATGCATGTCATGAATGCTAACCATCTCCAGTGGACAGAGCTTTAATTACCAGGGAGCTCCCACTACTAAGAGGACAAATTGAAATTGATGGCAAGGTCAGGAAGACTGTAAACACAATGGCATTAGCCACATGCCACAAGGCTGATCCCCCCTGAGCACCCAATGCAAAAAGATCTGCCTTGAGAAGGCCTCTTCACCAATAAATTGTTTCTAAAAATGAAGCAGATCTGGAAAGTGATATAATCCTATATATGCAGAGGTGACCCAAGGTTACCCAGTGACGGAAGTGAGACTAAGCCCTAGGACTGCAAACAGATGCAAGGGTCAAGCCCTGTTGTCAATTCATTTGGTGTCATTTGACTTAGAACAGGCTGAGTCAAATTCAAATCCCTGGCTCAGCCATAAAGCTCACTGCATGGGTCTTACAAGGGTCTCCCCCCCCCAAGCCTTCCATACAAATTTGCTGAGAGAATGAAATGGATAACAATCTGCTGTACTCTGCCCTTGGCTCCATGGAAGAGAAGACTCAGATGTGAAAAAGTGACTGTGGTCTCTCTCTCTCTCTCTCTTTTCCAAATTAACTCCTGCCCATATTCTGAGAGGTTTCAAAGGAACACCAATGCATAATTAAGTGAACTGTCCATCTTAAGGCATGAATAAAGCATAGTCCTTTGTCGTGGCACAGGCATTGCTTCAGAGAAGGCTTCTGAAATCAGCACCCTGGATCTGGCAGCAGAATTCTCTGGGGCATACCGTATCTAGAGTGATGCAGGAATCCAAACAGGCTAAATAAAGTTGTTCTTATTTTAGAAAAAGAGAAAAAGAACAATCCTTAAATATCTCAGGGGCTGCCAAGCCAGGCTTCCATACCAAAGCCTGTGTTGATCAGATGTGTCAATTACAGAACCTGTGAGTTTACAATGAATTATTCATGCAGATTAGCATATATGCAAGAGTCTGCTTAGGTAAACTATGCAGAAAGCTAGCCTCCAGCACCACCACCCCAGCTGATGACTGCCTGCCCCCAAATCCCTGACTCAGGAGCAGCAAGACAGTGGAGAGACAGGGAATTTTAGTCACATCCTAACCCTATTCCCTTGCCTTAGTAACCCAGTTTCAGGGAAGATTGCAACGGAACCCAAGGTTGTCTCAGATCATGTGAAATCCATTCAACTTCCTTTGGTTTTCCACAGGATTCCACGTTGAGCATTTGGAGGGTGGAGGGTAGAAAACACCCTGTGTCTTTTTTCTTTTTCTTTTTTAAGAGGAGAATGTTCATTTATGAGAATCTCAAGTACAATCCTGGGCATTTTGTCTTCCTTGCTGCAGAAGGTGTGGCAAACCTATTCCTCAGGAGACATGTGGTGAAGCTGCCACAGACTTGGAGCTCCAGGTGGTGGTGAGTAGCAGGTGCTCTTCATACCCCTCGCCCACCTCCCTGCATCCAACATAATGACCAGACTATCCCTCTCTCCTAAGTGGGGCGGGGGCGAGGCAGGGGAGCTCCCAGTCCCAGCTGCAGAAAAGCTCCAGAGGGCTGATTTGATTTCAGCCTGCTGTGCTGCTACCCTACCCCACGGGGATAGAGCATTAAGTGGTACAATCATACTGCAGCAGGCTGGCCTTCCTTTTTATTCAGAGCAGGCACAGATGTCTGGTTTTGAAGGGTGGAGAAGAGAAGAGCAGGGAAAGAGCGGGGGGGGGGGTTGTTGACTTAATGGATTATTAGCTGTCTTTGTGACACTAAGTCATGGCAGCAGGTGTCTCCTGGGAAAGCAGAAACGGAAAACCCATTTGAGAAACCCCCTATTTTTGCAGGTTTGTTCATTTCGCTTTGGACATTTCCCCTAACAAACAAAAATAAGACCATCCCTTGCTGCCCAGAGAGAGGGTGCTCCCTGCTTCTCTCCCTGGCCCAATTGCACCAGCCAAGAGCTGCCATTTCACTTAACAAATAGCTAGGGGGGGGAACTGCCCCATCAAGAAACAGGAGGGGATCCTGCCATGACATCAAACATTCTGTTTGTTTCAGATATCAGAAGATGCCACAGGACCCTCAGAATCCCCACACCTCTTTGTCTCCAGTAGTGGACAACTGTGCCCTGCATTACCTGAAGCTGCAAGGGGGAGGAGAGGTGAAGATGCTTTGTCCAGGGGTGGGGCATCACAAGCTGAAATCTGTTTACCTTCCATCTGTCATCCACAGAGCCACTTAGCAAAGGGAGGAAAAGGCTCCTGAAAGTCTTTAGGAATAGCCATTCCCCTGAGCCCAGGGAGACAGGGCAAAAAAGGTGGCCCCACCCTTTCCGTGCAGAAGCAGGGCTGAAATGTTGCCCCATAGCAGGCTGAAGGAGGGAAGAGAGGCATTACCACTCCCCATAGAGAAATGGTGGGAAAGGAGTGTAAATAAATAGCCAGATCGCCCAAGGTACCTCCTGACCTAGCCAAGGTTACAGCAGGAACTTGCAAGGTCACAGGCAGAGGGAAGGGTTTCTTTGTTCTAAGAGAATCAGGAGGCCTCCCTGCTTCCTGGGTGTGGCAGCACCCTTGCCTGGATGGGCGTGGCGGAGGGGGCGGGAGGAAGACCACTCCTTCCTTTTGTCTCCCATCAGAAGCGCCAACAACAAAGGGTGACCACGGGCCTCTGACAGCCGCGTCAGGATGCCCAGCGGGATGCCTGGACTTTTTAAGAGACGCTGGCCTGGGCCACCCACTGGCTAGCCGGCAAGAAAGCAAAGGAGCACCGTTCCTAGGGAGCCGGAGGGCATTTTCACCTCCTACAAGGAGGCTCTGCCCCGCAGCCCTGGGGTGCCTCCACACCCACAGCCGGGCGGGGGGAAGACGAGGCCACAACAAAGGCGCCGCCGCCGCCAGCGCAGCGCACGCCCCACCCCGGTGCCAAGCCAGGGAACCGGCCCCACCGCCTTGGCGAGATGACACCTGGCTACCTCGCCCGGATCTATGGCAAGGGGAGCAGCAGAGCAGCCGGGCGCCTCGTCGGCGCAACGCTCGGCTCTTTTCCAGGGGGCCCGCAACATGCCGGGCAGGATCAGCCAGGGAGCCCCCAAGTCCCGTTGGAGGAGCCGTCGGGGGGCGGCGTGGAGCTCCGCAGACCCAGCAGCGCGCGTCTCCGCCTCCCCATGCCTTTACCTTGGCTCCGATCTGGTTGCCGCACTGGCCCGCCTGGATGTGTACGATCTCCCTCATGCTGTTGCGGCTGGTGCTACGGGGGGGCGGCTGCGGGCAGGCAGGCGGGTGGGTGGGCGGCGGCTGCAGCTGGCGGAGCGGCTGGCGGAGGCGTCCAGGCTGCTGCCGGCGGGTTTTATAGGCGCCTCCTGCTGCACCCAGGCCGGGGCGCTGACGTCAGCGTCGACGCCGCGGCCAATCAGGAGGCGCCGCCGCAAAATACTGCAACATCCCTGCAGCATCAGCACCAGTAGAGCATCCCTCGGCGCCGGCCAGAGCCGCGCTGCCTGGCACAAAGCGGGCGGCCAGGCTGGGGCAGGGAAAGGCCCTCGCTCCTTCCGCCCCGCCCACAAACCGGCATCGAGGAAAAGGCCCGTGCAAAAGAAAAGGCCCAAGGGAGGCGGCTGATGCAGGAGGCATCCCAGGCTGTTGCCTGAAACGACTTGGAGATTCACATCCCAGAGTGGGGCGGGTGGGGCCTGTCTTCGTAGGCCGCTGCGGTACCTCGGGGTGCGTGAGGGGGGCAGCCACTTTCCTGGGATGTCTCTTGGGTGGGGGGCATCTTTTTTTTATCAGGTCTCAAGTTTCAGCCTCGCCCCAGTCCTGGATTATCCTTTGATGACCTCGGACGGTGTCGCCAAAGCATCCTTCCTTGGCGTGCCTCTTTCCTTACTCCCCAGCCAGCCAGCAGCGCTCTGCTTTGTGGTTGGGGGCTTCTCCGCTTGTCTTGATATCACGCCCGCCCATCCAGCCCTTTGAAGACAGAGGGAGATTTTTTTTTTTAGAGGGGCCACCCTGCATTCAAGCTCTGTGTGTTTTGCTGAGGTTGGGGTGCTTTTAACAATCGGTTTTTAACACGCGTGTTTCCTTCCAGTGAGCCGCCTAGAGGCTCTGATGATGGGCGCCTCCTTCGAACCTGTCGCCCCTTGACCAACTCTTTACCCGCAGCCTCTGTGCTGACTAAATCACCTGCTGCTGACTAACTGCCAGCTGGCCGAACCCCCTTGACTCAGCAGTGCCTACCCCGCCCCTGCCCGCTGGGTGGGGCCTCGTCGTGGGTCTCTTTTCCTCCGCTGCTTGCAATTTGCAAGGGGCAACTGAAAGCGATCCAACCGGGAACAAGGGCGGAGAGCTATGGGGGATACGGGCGATGGGCCATCGCCTAAGTGGGGGGAGATGATGAGGGTGGGGTGGGGGGAAAGCCGGCAGAACAAAAGCCCCTTCGCGGTCCCAGGTGCGCAGGAGGAGAGAGCGAGGATGCTCCCCGCCCGCCTCCCCTTTGTTCAGCCAGCTCGGGCAGGAAGCTGCCTCTCCCTACTCTCTCCCCCTTTTCCTTGGTGGGGAGATGGGGAGGGGCCCCACAGATCTGTTTCCTGTCATTTTCCCCCTACGCCCTCCTTTGTGTCTGGGTTCTCGTTGCAATTCCTGAGGGAGAACAAAGGCCTGTGGCGGGAGACTCTGCTGACCTCTTCCCGAAGTGTGTGTGTGTTGGGGGGGGGGGGAGGCTGCCTCCTCTCTGACAGGCGAGAACCGTAGCAGGAAGAACAGCAGGCTGCAACAAGCAGGGGCTCCTTGCCAGGGGAACGGGTGGGTCCCTTCAGAGGCAACGCTCTCCTGGCTCCCCCACCAGTGCAGGATTTAGGTATAAGCTAAACAAGCTATAGCTTAGGGTCCCACTCTTTTGGGGGGCCCAAAAAAAATTAAAGGAAAAAACACCTGGATGTACATTTCCAAAATATAAGATTTAAGAAAAACCTGCATACAGCAACAGTGTTTGTGTTGTGTAAGCTCCTTTGATGTAAGTAATGGGCACCGCATATATTCAACACTAAAAAACAGCGACAATTTGTTGTTGACAAAGGACAGCTGGACATATAAAGGGCCCCATTACATTCAGTAGCTTAGAGCCTCATAAAACCTAAATCCAGCCCTGTCCCCCACCAAGGTCCGCTTCACCTGTATACAACTGAAGGCGGAAAGGCCCACAGCCGCTCACTCATTTCCCTGCCCGAGGAATATGTAGGTGCTGGAAGCCTCGGAGTGGTTCAGCGTCCCGTCCCGTCCCCCGTCCCCCGTCCCCGCGCCCTTAGCCAGTATACAAGGAGAGGGGGCTGGTCGCCAGCAGCCAGCCTAGGCCTGATGATATCTTCCCATCTGCAAGCCCAGACCTTAAATCACAGAGGGATGCCGGGTGCTTGGCTGGGACCTGGGAACTCTATACGTGCTGAAGGGCACCCAACGCTTCTTTGAGATGATTTCACCTGGGCTCTGGCACTGGCAACATGTCACAGGTAGGGCTTGGATCCTGGCTGGCTCAGGGTTAAGTCTTGCTGTCCACCAAGGCAAAGCTGCTTCTCTCTTTCCTGTTGCTGGACACCAGCGCCCCCCAGTGTCTGGTCTAGGCTTCCCACCCCTATTAATGCCCCTCCACTCCACAAGCATCTCCACCCCATAATTATTCTTTCAGAAAACAGGAAGAGACAGGGTCCAGGGAGAAGGGAGAAATCTCATTTATTTCTTTTTCAAAGAACAATCTAGCTCCTTACTGATAATCCCTTATTCTCAAACTGCACGCACACAAATAGTTCCCACTGGACAATTTTCCCACCTAATGCACAAAGGGTCAGGAAACCAAGCCTTATGAGGAACGATTGAGGGAGCTGGGTATGTTTAACCTGCTAAAGAGGAGACTGAGAAGAGATATGATAGCCATCTTCAAATCTCTAAAGGGCTGTCACATGGAGGATGGAGCCAGGTTGTTTTCTCCAGCTTCAGAGGGTAGGACCGGAACCAATGGCTTCAACATACAAGAAAGGATATTCCAACTAAACATCAGGATGAACTTTCTCATGGTAATAAGAGAACAGACTCCTTTGGAAGCAGTGCAGGATTAAATCCTGTAGAGGCCCCTAGGCTGTCGAAATCTCACCACCACCCCTGCTCTAGTGGGATAGCATTGGATAGCCTAATTGTAATTTTCTTTCAAGATCGAATCAATATTATTTTACCTGTTGTTGTTGGGCCCCTAAAAGGCATGGGGCCCATAGACCGGTGCCTCCTCTGCCTATTTGGTAACCCAGCATTGCTTGGTGGACTCTCCTTCCTTAGAGATTTTTAGGCAGAGGTTGGGTGGCCATCTGCCATGGGTGCTTTAGTTGAGATCCCTGCATTGCAGGGGGTTGGAATAGATGACCCTCAGGACCCCTTCTAACTCTACAATTCTATGATTCTATGAAAACATTTCTAGCTGCAGGTTAGGATAAATTCTTCTGGCCTCTAAGCCCTTCTCCACCTATTCTTCAGGGCCTGTTCATGGTCATCCCATGCCAGCCTCTCTGCCAGACTTCCTGCCTGTGCAGTCCCTCCTACATCTGGAGTGGCAGTAAAATGCAGCCAAGTTCCTAGCAAGGAAAAGCACTCTGAGATCATTCCCCACAGCAGCTGAATTCCCAGAATGGTGGATGTGGCTGCTGCCCTAGGGAGTAGCCTTGCCCAGAAAAGGTCTCTCTTTTTTTGCAGAGTGAGTAGTAAGGAACATATGACAGAGCTTAGAGAAGAAAGGGCTTGCCTGAAGGAGAATCACATCAGGCCTTGAAGAGAGACAAAGGAACTCAAGAGTGAGTGTGACTGTGCAGTGGGCAAACAGCCAGTTCACCCTCTTTCTCAGGTAAAGCACCTGCCTTGGCAAGGAATGGGTGCACTGAGAACCATCTAGCCTTAATATTGTCTTCACTAACAGGCAGCAGCGGCTCATCAAGGTTTGAGGTAGGAGTCTTTTCTCAGCCATACTTGAACCCAGGCATGCAAAGCTGCTCGTTTTGGCACTGAACTTAGGTCCTTCCCTAACAAAAAGGTTAGCCACCCTGCCGGAATAATATGAAGCTGCCTTATGCTGCACCAGATGATTCAGGGGTAGGCAACCTAAGGCCCGGAGGCCAGGTGCGACCCAATCGCCTTCTCAATCCGGCCCGTGGACGGTCCGGGAATCAGCGTGTTTTTACATGAGTAGAATGTGTGCTTTTATTTAAAATACATCTCTGGGTTATTTGTGGGGCATAGGAATTCGTTCATTATTATTAATTACTTTTTCAAAATATAGTCCAGCCCACCACATGGTCTGAGGGACGGTGGATCGGCCCACGGCTGAAAAAGGTTGCTGACCCCTGGTCTACACTGACTGACAGCAACTTTCCAGGGTTTTAGGCAGGAGACATTCCCAGCCCACCTGGAGACACCAGAGATTGAACCGGGGAGAAGAGGTCCTCTGCCACTGAGCAATGGCCCTTCCCTGGATGCGGACATAGAACCAGCTCTGGATGTTTGCCCAAGAGGACCTGAAGGGCAAAGGCAGCAAGCACCAGTGCCATCTCCAGCCAATAGATGGTGCCCACATTCCAGAACAACCAGGCTGCTGCATAACAAGGGGTGGGGGAGGGAATGCCACAGGACATGTATGTGTCTGCTGCTCAGGAGCTTGTGAATGGAGGGAGGGAGCCACTAGCCTGGGGTAGAAGGGATGCTCTGGATTGCCAGCCTGCCACACGAGCAACAGACTTGCGCATGGAACTTTTATGCCATTGCCAAGGGATGCTCCATATGCATGATACATCAGGTGCATGGGCAATGGGTAGGCTTGGGAGGCAGAGGTGGGCATGCAAAGGACCCTGTCAATTTGTTCTGGTGCCTCAGCTGCAGCCCACTGACAGGAGAGAGGAGGGAGGTGAGGCCCTTTTCCCTCCCAGGGGGAGTGGCGTGTCAGAGACTAGTCAGACTGCTGAATGGCTGGGAGTAGAACACCCCCCCCCCCAATTTTCTTTTCTATAGGCATGAGTCATTGTGGCAGAGCTCAAACAAAACAAAAGCCCCTGGTCAGGTGGAGCTCTCACTTCTTAGAAATAGTTGCAGCCCCCTCGCAACTTCCTCTCCCACACAGAACCTGCTAGTTGCACATTTATGCCACATGCACGACAAAAACCTACAAAATATTGTGTATCAGATAAGAAGGTGGAATAAAAGTGCTGTGTGCTTCTCCCCAGCATTCTGTATTTGTGTGTTGTTTGTGTCTGAGAATGCACACAGTTGGTGCATATGAGAAAGACAACACCCCCCAAAAATTCCCACTGAACTTGCTTCTTATACGGTGTTGCAAGTGAGTTGTTATGCTCTCCAGAATACACCTTCTACTAACAAGCCGTTCATATCTCCTCCTGTCTCCCTCATCCTGACCCATGATTTGTATTCTGCACAATGTGGCTCAGAGCAATGGTTCCCAAACCACCCAGGCCCTCAGAAAATGGTTAATGGTGTTGTCTGTCTGTTGAAGCAATTGTGTTGTGCTGTACTAGATGCTGTGTGATTTTTAATTGCATTTTAAAATCACATCCTTGTATTCCACTGAATTCAAATTGCAATACAATATAATAAACAAAAGAAGCAATTAAAATGCAGTATGAATCTTCTATGCAATAGATGTGCTGTCTCCTGCCTTTAACCACAAATCCACAGACAAGCTGTAAATCAGTTTGGGAACTCTTGGCTCAGATGCTTTTAGAATCACAGCATCAGACAGGACTTTGAAGGTTCCTTAGCCCCACCTCCTGCTCCATACGGGGCCTGCAATGCAGGCTATAATTACAACAACCCTGCGAGATGGCTACTCAACCTCTTCTTGAGAGGAGAGCCCACCAGCTCCCAAACCACTGCTGAACAGCTGCCACTATCTGGAAGGCCTTCCTCATGTTTCATTATAGTCTACTTCTCTGCCTTTTCCAGCCACTGATTCTGGAGCAACAGAGAAGAACTATCTTCTGTGTGGGACAGCCCTTCATGTTAATGGGAGACAACTGTCCTTCATCGGACTTGGATTTCCTGGTCACCCACTTCTGGTGGGCATGCTCCCAGAGGCATTTGTAGGGTCCCTTGCAACCTTGGCAAGGAGCTGTATTGATGTCGCCCCCATCACTTCACTGCACACCTTTGTGCCATGGTTTGAGAAGGATGGGAAGCTTCTCCCATGTTTGATCTCACTGTAACAATGGTGTTGCGTCACCACCCACATGCATGCCATACACTCCATAGCCAGATAGATGATTTTTGTGCACCTGCCCAGGCCTGTGCCCCAGAGGGGGCCAGTTTCACCAACCCCTAGGAACACCTGTGCATACTTCAGAATGCACATTCCTGCAGGGAGGCAAGTCCAGGGAGGGTAGAGCCCTCCTGGGGTTCCTCAGTTGGCAAGGGGCACACATACTCTGAAACATTCCTCTTTATTACCTTGCAAAGCTCCTTGACATACAAAACACATATTTAGACTGTGCACACATTACTGGCTGAAAACAGTGAGGTCGTATCTTTTCACAAGCCAAATCGGAGTTGGTTTGGGGGGGTGGGGCTGGGAATGCATCAAAACACAGCATTTCCTCAGAAAGGAGAGGATCAATATTGGTTGTGGTTAACATCACTTGTATGCCACTTCCCAATCCAGAGGTTGTTGTGCACTGGATGCAGCGCAATTGGGAGTGTGTACACAATCACACACACACACACACACACACACACACACTTCCTTCTTCTGCATTGGGAAAATGTTGCTGCACCTGCCATTGTCATCCTCACCCTCTGCTCTGCACACCTTGACGGGAAAGGCCTGGAGCCCTCACAGAGGAAGAACGAATGGCTTCCCTAGATCACTAGCAAGGAAACAGCAGAGAGTTATACAACATCTCAGCTATGCCTCTAGGCTGAAGGCAGTCAGGAAGCAAAAGAACATCCCTCCCCACCACACACACACACACACACACACACACTTTGTTTCTTCCTCCTGGCCCTGGGATGTGGAGAACGCTGCCTGGCGCCTCCTCCCAGAGGCTTCCTCTGCTTGCCCATCCCCAGTGCCACCAGGGAGTGGTGAGCTCCCAGTTGCAAAGTGGCTGCCTCTGCTGCCTCTGGGGAGGGCAGGAGAGCCCCAGTGGCTACTTGCACCCTCAGACCCCCAGTGCCGCCTCCTGCTCCTTACCAAAAGCATAAGACCACCTCTTTCAAAGTCCTCCTGAGCTCCTGGCTCCGGAAGGCGTAAATTATGGGGTCCACCACAGAGTTGCAAATGAGGAGGATGAGATAGAGGTTGAAGTATCTGAAGTAACAGTTGCAGGCGGGCTTCTCAGGGCAAGTGAGGATGAGGATCAGGTGAAGGAAGAAGGGGCCCCAGCAGATGAAGAAGACGCCCAGCAGGATGGTGAGGGTGATGGCCCCTCTCATGCTAGTGAAGTGGGGCGCCGACGGCTTCCTTTGCTGGCTGGAGATCCTGCGGGCGTGTTGGTGAGCCAGGCTGAACATGTGGATGTAGAGGCACATGATCAGGGTGATCATGGAGAGGAAGAAGATGACCAGGCAGAGGATGACCGCCTTGCCATCGTAGGCAATGAAGATGGTGCTGGAGATGCTGCTGACCACCCAGACGACCACGATGATGGTGACGGCCCGCTGGATGGTCATGATGCTGTGATACCGCAAGGCGTAGAAGATGGTGATGTAGCGGTCGATGGCGATGACGCCGAGGAAGGAGAGCGAGGACATCAGGGAGCTGCAGATCAGCATGTCCATGGCGTTATCCAGGTGCATCACGGTGGTCGGCTGCACAACCATCATCTCGTGCTCCAGCAGAAGCATGAAGAGGGTCTCCACTAGGTTGCTGACGCTCACCAGCATGTCTGACACAGCCAGGCAGCAGATGAAATAGTACATGGGCGAGTGCAGGTTCCGGTTTTTGACAATGGCGGCCACCACTAACAAGTTCTCCACAAAGCTCAGGATCCCCAGGGTCAGGAAGAGTTCGCCAGGGATCACCACCTGCTGGCTGCTTGTGCAGAACGTCTCATTGGTCTCGTTGCTCACAGGAATGCCTGCAGTGGCATTCGGGGGGCTGGGCAGCACCCTCAGGGGTGATGGCACAGACATGGTGGCACCTTGGTGGGAATGCTACAGAAAGACAAAGGAGACCCACAGGATTTTGCAACAGAGTTTTCTCTTGGGGGAGACAAGTATATAGTTAACATGGTCCAGGAACTCACCTGTAGGCTGCGGAACCTGCAAGAAACCTCTGTGGCCACTCTCTCTCCAAGGGAAACGATGGATAGATGTCTCAGAACAGAGCTGTGAGACCAGACATGCTCCACACAAAGGTTTGGGGTGGCAGAGTCAGCAACACGCTTCCAGTGACCCTTCTTTGGCGCAATATGCTGGAGAGCCCAACACCCGTGTCTTCTTGGCTTCTGCTCTCTTGTACCTGGTTTCTTCCTTTGGGTCTCTGTCCCAGAAAAAAGGAAAGGGGAGAACTTGCCAGCTTTTTTCCGCCTCTCCCAGCTCTGAATTCCCAAGTCCTATTTTCCTTCCAAGGGTGCCGTTGCTTGATTTGCCTCTGCCCCAAAGTAAACTGATTAGCAGGAGTTCACAGCAAAGAAAGAACCCTTTATCTCCCTTACTTTTAAAGGAATATGCCCAGCTTTCCCATCAGCAGAGGGGCGGAGGGTGATCCACATGATAACAGCCCAGGAGGCAAGGCCACTGAATGGCAGGGAAAACTTACGAAACTGCCCTTAAAGCCTGGCTGAGTTTCCCTCTTCATTAACGTCCTGGTGGCATGATTCCCTCCCCATGCCAAGCAAAAGGGGGTCCAGCAGTGAAGCATTACTCACCATCTCAGTGACGTCTTCAGCTTACATTTATGCAAGTACCAAGGAGAAGGGTTGCATATAGGCGGAAGAAGAGTCAAGTTTCCCCAAATATGGCTTCACCCGTGTTTGACACACTCCGGGGTTTTTTTTCCTGCTGTGGAAGATTCCCCACCAACTTCTACTGGAGGAAATTGCCCAGCTTGATTGACAAGACTCAGTTATTATATTGCAATGCTCTCTCTGTTGGCCTGGTCTGGAGGCTCCAGCTTATGCAAAATGCTGCAGCTAGACTGTTGATTGGGATAGACTATTGCTAGCACATAAGTCTAGCGCTGAAAAGCTTGTGCTGGTTGCCCATATGCTACCCAGCCAGGTCCATTGTTCTTATTTTCAAGGCCCTTTAACAACTTGGGTCCAGAATATCTCAGGGACTGCCTGATCTCTCATTTTGCTGCCTGACCTGGCCAAGTAGCATATGGGCAGCCAGTGCAAACTTCACTCTGTGAATATGGTCTGGCAAAAAGTGTCTGCCTTGAGGAATTTAGAGGAATGGCAACTTTCCTGTGCAACTGATACAAACAACAACAGCCAGCAGAACACACATCAGCACTGCGGTGACCATAAAACAAGAGGAACTACTTGGACCCTTGTCTGACTAAAAATATTCCCCTTTAGGAGAGGGCCCTAGTTCAGTGGTGGAGCATCTGCTTTGCATGCAGAAGGTCCCAGGTTCATTCCTTGACTGTATCTCCAGGTAGCTGAACTGGGAATGTCCTTTGCATGAAACCCTGGAGAGCTGTTGCCAGCCAGAGTGCAGACTATATTAGGCTAGAGGGGCCAAGGGTCTAACTCAGTAGAAGGCAACTTCCTATGTTCTTCTTATTTCTTCCTACTGACAGAAGGTAATCAGAGGCTACATGGGCCTCCCTTGCAAGGAGTTTGGGGGAAGCCACTTGGAAGGCCCTGCCTTAAGTTCTGCCAAACATGCTACAGATATTGGCAGGGCAGAAAGAATTGCCTCTCCTGAAAATCTTAAAACGTAGGGTTGTACAGTTCCCTACAAATCAAAGCTTTAGAGTCCATTAAGTCCCCTAAAACTGTTCATGCAAGAATGTAGAATGAGTCTGATGGATTAAGCCAATGGCATCCCATTCTCACAGTGGCCACTCAGAGGCAAATGGGGAATCTGACTCAGCACAAATAAGTTCCATTTCAGAACTTTCCTCATTTCACCTATCAGACGATGCACAAGCATCACATTTCCATGACAGTGCAACATTTGCGCATGCTAATACTTCCTTGCCTTGTTTCCGTTTCCCCCAGCTCTGGGTTAGCAATTCCTAGTAGGGCAGAGCATGCAAAAGGCAGTCAAGCTTGCCCTGTAAGCAGCACAGTTTGGCATGCAAGTGTGACTTCTTATGCAACTATTTACATGATATGCCATGCGAGGCACAAACAACTCACTCCTCTGTGGAGAGAGCATTGCATGATTCACTGGCTGATTTTACAAGATGCAGCCTAATTCAAAGCAGCGTGGTATATCATGAAGAGGGGCCTGCTTTTCCTCGCTAGGAAAAGATGGGCTCTTTGTTTTGCAAGACAGAGAATTTATGAACCTAAAGGGGTCGTGGTGATTTCATTTGCTCAAAACAAAATCAGCCACTATGTTCAAGATCACTTTTTTCCAGTTACCTTTACAACAGTTGGAGGTTTTTTAGTTTAGATGCAAGGTGAGTAAGGGGTGGGGGAGGACAGAAGAGAAGCGTTTAAAATTGTTAGGGGTAGAGAATGTTGATAGAGAGAAGTATTTCTCCTTTTCTTATAATTCCGGGCCATTGAATGAAGCTCAGTGTTGGAGGATTCCGTGCAGACAAAGAAAATACTTATCCACTTGGCACTTAGTTAAAATCTGTAATTTGCTGCATTTATTTATATATTTATTATGCAAAAAAATTTGTATGCCACCCTTCACCCGTAGATACAAGGGCTATCACAAGATGTAATGATGGCCACCAACCTGGAGTTAGCAGGGCTGGCCCACACATGAGGTGAGGCAGTTCCTTCAGGGTGGCAGGTTCCAGAAAGCTGGGAGAGTGGCCGATCCGACCTCCATGGAGCTTGCCCTGCACTTGTCAGCCTCTTTCTCTGTGCGCCCATGTACTGCCCAGTGGCTGGCAGGTGGCAGACATGTGATGCCGTGTGGGTGCATGGCGGTGGGTGGGCAGCAGAGGAAGAGGTGGTGACAGGGCAGCGTTTTCTCTTTTGCCTCTTGGGGCAAAACATCCGGGGATGGCCCTGAGAGTTAGACAAATTCATGGAGGATAAGACTATCCATGGCTATCAGCCATGATGTCTGGGTGCTACCTCCCATCTTGGAGGTGGTAGGCCTCTGAATACCGCTCACTGGGAACCACCAGTGAGCTGAGATTGCTGAACTCAGGTCCTGCTTGTGAGTTTCCCTCTGGTAGGGATGTGGATGGTGCTGTGGTCTAAACCATTGAGCCTCTTGGGCTTGCCGATCAGAAGGTTGGTGGTTTGAATCCCAGCAATGGGGTGAGCTCCTGTTGCTCTGTCCCAGCTCTTGGAAAGCGAGATGAGCGCTGCAACCCCATAGTTGCCTTTGACTGGACTTAACCATCCAGGGGTCCTTTACCTTTACTCCCCACCCCCGGTATCTGGATAGCCAGGGTGAGAGCAGGATGCTGACAAGAAGACGAGCCATTCCAGTAGACTCTTCTTATATTCCTAAGGTATGGGGCAGGTTCTCCTCTTCAGTAAATATGGGTGAACTTTGGGTACAAGAACAGGCAAACCCTTGTGACAGCCCCCATGATGGGAAAACAGAAACCACGTGGCAACTACTTGGACAGCAAACTCCATTTTTAACCTATTCATGCGAACACACACTTTCGTGTAAAAATGGCTTGAGAATAACTTGAAGTCATTTCATATTTTGTGGACAGTTAATAGACAGGCTGATCCTTAGAGTGTATCTGCCATTTTGAAGTCTTTCATCTTGCCCTGGGACTTTAGAGTGAAGGGCGGGGAGGTAAGCAAGCAATCATATACTCCTGCTGGCTCAGACCAATGTCCCATCTGCTCTAACATCCCGTTTCCAGACAGATCCCAGCTCATGCTGAGCCCTATTCTGCTAACCACTTTGTATTGGAGAGAAGCCGCAGCATTCCAGGGTGAGCTGGGTAGTTTCCTTTAATGACTCTGGGTTTTGAATTAGGGCAGAAGCATTTTTAGCCTGCCCAAAGTACATGGTGATGTTCTTAAGATGCTAATTCAGAGTCTCAGCTGCAGACGTTAAATGCACAGGGAACACTGAAGAGGTCTTGCTTTTACTTTTATAACAAGAGTCACCGGGAATGAGGATCAGGATTGCAGCACACAGGGAAGGGGGTTTAACACTTTCACCCTTGTATCACAGTCCCAGTCGATATTCTCCCCTGACAAGCTGGTATTCTTCCAGAGAGAGAAGCTGCCCAGCAAACATGAAAATGATCCCACAGCACACAGGGACAAAGCAGCAACAGCCACTGTCCCTCTGATAATGTAAGAGCAATCATCTGGATCAAGCTGTAGCACTAACCAAACTACTCCAGTCCTGTGCAAGGTGGAGTAGAATAAAGACACGGGAGGTTTTATGCTCATTCCATTTCTTGTTTTCAGTCTTTGCAAGGAGAATCCCTCACCAGGCGTGTGGTGTGTAAGAAACAGCTGCAATTTAAACAGGCCCTTGGACTCCCATGGGTTCAGTTGGTTGAGGCGTGAGGTTGGCGCCCTGCCCTTTGGAAGCTGTACAGACACTATATCCCCATAAACATGGCATGCTCTGTAACTCACCTCCCCCTACACACACTAGCAGAGCAGTGGCACACTAGACCAGCTCCCAAGTTCCAATTAAACAGTCCAAGCTAACCTCCTCTATCAGCTCACAAAAGGCCAAGCCAAATGAAAAGTTGATGCAAGAGGATTCTGATCCCAACTCTTCCCCAAACCAAAGAGGCTGCAGCTGCCAGTTAGAGTCATTTCATTGCTCTTGCCCTTCCAGTGTCAGCCCCCCCCCCCCCGAAGTCACTATTCATAGCAGGGGATTGATGTGCTCTTAAATAGAGAGGGTATCTGCCAGGCACTCCGGAATGAGTCATACTGAAAACCAACCTCTGAATGTCTGCAATGAAAAGAAGTATCTTTATCATGAATAATTAACATTAAAAAAATGCTTTGCCTAATTAATCAGGTGCCGTGTTTTCAGTCAATCAAAAGGTTTTTAATCAGCTAATCAACCACACAGTGCAGCCTTAAAACTCACTGCAGCATGGGGTTGCCTGGATGGGAGCAGAGCCTGGTGGCTGAGCTGGGAAGTGAAAGAGGCGCAGGAGAGAAAATACGTTTTATAAGCATCCTCTCTTTGGCGGATGTCTTCATGCCTCTAAGCCAGCAACCGGCCAAGAGTTCTATTTACAGCTTTATCAATGAAGCCTTTGAGAGTCAAGCCAGAGGCAGCACTTCAAAGTGTGAAGAGAGTAGCAGATGCACCATGTCTGCCTTGATGCCAAGAGAGGCAGGCAAAACACAGTCCCACCCCCTGCCACTCCTGCTCAGGAGGCGTCTGATCCTAGGCTGCAAAGCTAGGGCCAATAGTCAAGAATGCCCGGTGCAGAGGCCAGCCTGCTGGAAGGTTTGGTTGCCACAGCAGAACTCAGTCAGAAAAGCAGCAGACACTTTTGCTTCTGCTACAACTACTAGGGGAGCAGAAATAATGCAGGATAGCTCCAGAGTGAGGTTTGGATGGGACTGTGGGTGCTGGTCCCTTGAAGAACTAAGAGACTTGGGGTTTGCACCCACTAGAGAGGGCTGCCAGTCACCCACTCTGCTGCAGGAAAATATTGAGGGGCTTACACTGCTTAAGCTCCAGGGCAAGTCTGTGGACATTCTCTTAAGGCGGCGACGGCGGCGGCGGCAGCAGCAGCAGCAGCAGCAGCAGCAGCAACAACATCCTCATTATGTTCAGTAGAATATTGTATTATTTGGTCAAACTCAAAGCATGGCAGCCACTCCTCCTCGTGTAAACAGCATTATCCAGCTGATTTGCGATGTTCACTTTAAAGGCAGGGACAAAGTAAGAGTCTGGGGTGCTAACATCCCTTCTGCCAATCCCACAGGTCACAAGCACAGGTGCCCAGAAAGAGCCAAATGACAAAAGATGTCAGCAGATGTCCGAAAAACATGTTAAGAGCAGGCATGAGGGCACATTGGATCAATGTGAGAAAGGCCTAACCCACCCCCATTTTCACAATCCTCCCCTTCCTCCTGACAGATACACTTATTAATAAACTTTGGGTGTCATGTAGTGGGGAAACAAGACAGCTACAATCTGGGTACCTGTCTTTTCCCAAAGGAACTAATAACAACTCTGGGATGGGCAATACGTTCATGAAAAAGGTCAGGGAGTGAAAAAGTTTAAACACTTCCTGCCCCAACACCAAGTTTGCTCCAGGCAGCTATTTTTAAACGTTAAATAACAACATGAGGAGACACAGATCTTCTATATCTTGCTTACTTTGATAGAGCAAGTCACTGACACAGAATTTCTATTTCCTCCCTCCCACAAAGCATATCTTAATTGTACTGAAGATCCTTTCTGATTAGCAGAACACCTCCAAGCGACTTTAAAACACATCCACTAGCCCCGTGGCCTTCAACCTTCCCAAATCCAGGATTCGTCTTTAACCAGAACATGCATTTGGTAACACATTTTTTCCGTCTCTCTCTCTCTCTCTCTCCTACCATATAGTTAAATGTTGCTGTTGCTGCTGTTGCACTATCCCACCTTGGATCAGGCTATGACCTGGTAGTTGGTCTTCATCCATTAGTTGAAGGCTGGTGCTCTAGCCTATGTGGTTTCAATGGCAGGAGCCACTGAGAAAAGGAAGGCAATTGACACAATCAACCTCTCTGTGAAAGGAATTCAGATGGGGGCATGTGTGCCTCTCCAGCCTACTGCTTGCAGCTCCTCTCCTTAGGCACGACAGCCGCATGTTAGTGAAACCTGGATGTCATGAAAGCAACTGTGTGCAGCTTTCAGAGCAAAGGGCCATTTCTGCCCTATCAGTTGTGCCAAGATGATAACCATGCCCTTTTTTCTGGTGTGTGCGTGTTTAAGGCACAGAGGCACTCTACCCCTCTGGCTTATGACTGTTTATTTTGTGGCAAGGGAAGTTACAGAAGGAGCAGAAAGGAAGTTCTGGGGTGCAAGGGCCTAGTCCCATTCTCCCCCATCCCCCTCGGGGTTGTCATCCCGTGGTGGCTCCTGGAACTGGATATTTGCCAGCATGTCCCGCATGGCTGCCATCAGTCTGTTCACACCCTGGTTCAGATTCTGTCCTGCGCCCGGCTCTTCCTCTCCACCGGCTCTGACTTCTCCCTGAAACACAGCACAGGGCAAGGAGTTATACAAGGCAGCTTGACTGGAAGAGGTGCTGGGCACTGAAAGAGAACCATCGCAGTCTTTGGGGGTCCTCAGAAGAAATGCTAGAAAGAAGCTCATCTCGGTCTCTTTGCTGAAAATTCTCCACCTCCCACCTCTTCTGTTCCTTATAAATACGATACACTTAGGGAGGTTGGCCTGGACACTCCATTCTTCTCAGGGGGAGAACCTGGCAGACTGCGTACTAGATGGGGCTGATGGGAGTTGGATCAAGCAAAAGAGGGACCATCTAGTCCAGCCTCCTGTTCTCACAGTTGCCAACTTGGTGCCCATTATGGGAAACCTGCAGGCAGGACCTAGGTGCAAGAGCACTCTCCCCTCCTGCCGTTCCCATCATCTAGTACTCAGAAGCATGCAGCCACCCGCATATCTGCCTTACCTAGGCCAGTCATTTCACAGTCAACATACCTGCAAGTTGAAGTTTGGCAAGAGTGAGCGAAAGAAGAGAGATAAAGTGCTTTCATTGGCTGGATGGGTTGCCCTGGAAAAAATGAGAGAAAGTCTGGTCACAAATGGACCTTCTTCTCCTTTTTCCTAGGAGAGGGGGCACGTCATGGCACTTCATGAGCCCAGGGAGTGTGCAATTTTGGACTACTATCCAGAAAGACAGTCTGGTGTAACGGATCTTAGTGCTGGACTAAGATAAGGAAGACTCTGGTTCCAATCCCCACTCAGCTATGAAACTCACTGGGTAAACTTCGACCAATCACAGGGGCAAGGGGCAGATTTTATGTCATCTGAACTGCTTGGAGGAACAGTGGGATACAAAAGGCAATGTAAAAAGAATATTTGGCCCCCTGCGTGGGAAGGACAAAGTGACATGGGGAAGGGTGGGTGGGTCTTTGATGCACTGAGGAGGAGATGGACCACAGCTTATGAGCAAAGCATGTACTCTGCAGGCAAAAGGTCCCAGGTTCCATCCCTGTTATCTCCAATAGGAGGCGATGGGAAAGAACATTCTCTACCTGATTCCCCGGAGCACCTCTGCTACTCAGAGAAGACAATAATGAGCGCGATGGGCAAGTGGGCTGGCCTGGAATAAGGCAGCTGACTGGTGTCCACTGGGACTAGAAAGCAGGGAGACCAAGAGGAGCCAGAGTTAAGTGAGAGGTGGAGCCAACTAATTCTAGCTTTCTAGTTTTGTCCCCATCCTTCTCCTTGCTGAGTTCTACAAGAGCAGCATTGAGGCTGAGAAGGAGGAAGCTGACAGGCAGTGACACTTGCTGGGCTGGTTGAAAGTAAACGGGGGAGATTACTTAGGGAAGACTGAGATTGGTGGAACAGTGCCCCATTTGCCCTAATGGACCAGCTTCCACTGCCTGTATAAAAACTCGTAAACACAATGTATGTTTAAAAGATTCAGAGAACTGGACCACTTCTGGTCCTTCCTGGGTTTTTTTTGTCTACCCCAGGCTGACACAGACCTAAGTAAATATCCAAGCTACTGAAATAGATGGAGGTGTGCGGGAAGCAGCAACAGGCGGTACCTTTCTGGCCTTGTGTACGAAATAATGGAGTCCAGAGGTGGAAGAGGGTCAAACCCCATTATCGGCTGGGAGGTCACTTCCTTGGGAGAGGGAGGGAAATGGAATCCAGGTCAGAACTCATCACCATCTTTGTATTTAGTTGTAGCATTTTTTTACCCTGCTTTTCAGCAAATAGGCTCCTAGAGCAGCTTAAAGAAGAGCCGTAACTAACAAGACAATCCTTGTCAGTAGGCTTACAGTCTAAAATACATGTCCCCAAAGGGAAAAGAGAAGCAAATTCAGGCACTCCTTCTTGAAATTAAAATATTTGTTCCCACAATGGCCAGCTTGAGTGGAAACAGTTCAGGGAGAGGAGCCTGATGTAGCTGATCTCTAGGCAGAGCCGATGGAGTGGCTCTGCTTCACTTCCCTCCCTTCGCTGCTGCCTACTGGATTACTTATAAAGCGCCAAATATGCACTAGGTGCTGCACAAAAAAAGAAGATGATAAAAAAAACGGGTTCCTGTCTGTAGGCTTACTATCTAGAAATATGAGACAAAAGGAGAAGGGAACGGTATAAGCTGGGAGAGCTGTGAAAGAAAAAATGTGGCTGCTCTCAAGGGGGTGGCAGATGCAGCCCTGGGATGGCTAGCAAGGCCCCTTGTGGGTGGGAGGGGCCTACCTGGCAGCAGAGCTGTTAAGCTTGCTATACTGACGAGAGGCACAGTGCACACTTGCCATGCAGAAGGTCCCAGACACTCCCATTAAATGGTACCAGGCAACAGTGCTGGGGGAACCCTCTGCTCTCCAGCTAACAACACTGTGCAGGATGTGCCATTGACCGCTCAATGCCAGCCAGCTCCTTATGCCCAAAGAACTGTGATATGGGAGCCCAGAAAGGCCATATTGAGCAGAATCAGAAGAAGGAAGAGATACCGACAGGATATGCTCCCCATAAAAAATAGGTTTGTGAGGTGCAGCCATGCCCCTGCCCCATCCATTCTCTCACCGGAGGCAATGCTGCTGTGGCTTCCCCTATCTCCGAGAGGATCACATGGCGGTAGACATTCCTGGGAGCGTTCTGGTACCTTGCCTTTCGCCTAAGGGCCAAAAGGATTTCAGAGAATTTGCTCTAATTTGCTATATGCATCCCTCAGAGCTCTCTTTCCCAGCCACACGTAAGCAAAGGCCTCCTCTGCAGAAACACATTGGCACCCAGGGCTGCTCACAGACTGCCAGAATCCCCCAAAAGTAGCTGCATTCGGTCAGCCCAGTTAGCAGTTCTGGATAGCTTCAAATAGGTTTCTTTCCCGACCACCCTCAAATTAGCTGGCACATCTAAGCAGGCACCAAGCACAGCCCACTGCCCAGCTATGTCTCTCCCCCACCCCCACTCCTCGGCTGTTGAATGCCCTCTTCTCTCAACAGGAGGGTAACAGGGTGCAGGAGTCAGCAGAACATGGCAGGGAATGCTTGGAGCCAGAGCAGGAATGAATTCTGCCCGCCATCAGCCTGGAGCAGGTGCAGAGACTCACTTCTGCTCAGCCTCCTCCAACACTGGGTCCTTGGCATCCACCATCCGCAACACCTCATGCACGTTTGTTTCGAGCCAGGCCATGACAGCTGGGTCCTTCCAGAGGGAATGGGTCCTCCCAAGATAGAGGGCAACCAGCTGGTTCAGCACAGGGGGTGAACTGCGGAGGGAAAATGAGACACCTTTAAACATGGCAGCTTAAAGCACTTTGCACAACACATTACACTTTTATTCTGCTCTTGTCCTGGGGGAAAGGGTCAGAGGCAGAGGTCATCCTTATGTCCATTCCGTAGACTGTGACCTGCCCCTCCAACACTGACCAGACAGTCTTGAAACAGAAACTTCCCCAGCCTCTTTGCTGTAGCAATCCCTTGGTACTTGCTGAAAGCATTAGAAGAGGCTTCTGCTCTCCTGCTGACTCCCATTGGCCCCAGAAACTGACAACACGAGCACCCATGTCAGCAACCGATTCTCAGTTTGACCTCATGTTGCTGACATGCAATCCTCTGGTTCTGATGCTTCCCTTGGTATTCTGAAAAACCTTCCTCCAATCTTGCTTGTACTCAATAGGTTGCAAAATCTGAGACCCAGAAGATTCAGCTGCTGACACCATAAAACGCCTCACTCCATTTCTGTAAGACTTGCATGTTCTTGGACTGCAAAGAGCATTTTCACACACTCCTTACCTTAACTGGGCGTCCAGTCCAAAGAACGCATGGGATGCTACTGTGGAGTCTGGCTGCACACTACAGCGATCCAACAAAGGCATAAGAACTGGAAGAGGCATGAAGAGAAAGAAATGAGAGGGAAAGACCTCCAACCGCCACAAATGCTGCTGCAAGGGTGCTCAGAATGGGTCACAATATTGTTTCTGCAATACGGAACCTGAGCAAAAGTCCCTCCACCCTCCTCGCTCACCAGCTTTCATTCATAATCACAATCCTCCTGCTCTGCCTCTTGTTTTTTTATTCTTCCCACCTCAGAAACAAGTTCTCAATGAAATGGACTTGCAAGGAGTGAGGTGCCATTAAAACCACACAACAGAACTTTTTATGGCCCCTAATTATTATTTTTAAGGGGTTTTGTTTGAAGTCGCTGAGAGGGAGCAGAAAGGCTGTGCTTGTCATGGGTCAGCAGCCCAAACTGGACTCCCTTTGTTTGGAGCAGAAGACATTCACTGCTCAGCCATGCAAGGCTGTCTTGGCAGACCTTATATCCCTTTGGAGCCTGGGGCTGGAAGGGGAAACTGGGCAGGCCCCTCCCAGGGACGAGGCAGTCACAGCATGATGAAAGGGAGGACCCATGTGCTGCTCCTGGCTAAAGCGTGACAGTGTCTTGAAGGGAAAGGGTGGACAAAGAGGAGACGACCAGTCACAGGAAATCTTGATTAAAGCAACCCAACCCCCCTCTGAGGTTTAGCATTACTGCCCTCCCTGAGCCACCACTGCTGAGGGAATATGAAGGGCTTTATTCACAGCTGCGGCCTTCTGTACACCCATCTTTGAACATTTTACACAGACAGACTCACCATTTGGGAACATGACCAGTGACTGCCGAATGAGGCTGGCAGCTCTTTCGTGGGCTTGGTTGATCTCCGACTCTGGGAGGTCTTCCTGCTGGCTCAGAAAGAAATATGCCAGAGGGACCGAAAAGGCAAAGTTTGGGAGCTGAGACAGGTTCCGATGACCCTAAAGGTGTGGGGGGGGGGGGTTGGAGAGAAGAGGAAGAGAAGCTATGTAAGTATCTGGTTGACAGCTGAGCTGATTTTTAAGAAACTTGTATCCCACTTTTTGACCCGAAATGGGGCCACAAAGATAATTACCAGTTGAATGCAACACATTAACAGTCCATAAAACCAAACACAGAAAGCCAACAGTAACTCTAGTGGTAAATTGCATGATAAGAGTTGCTCATGAACAGGCTGCAGTCATGACCAGCTCCAGAGGAATCGGAAGCACCACAGGCTGTGGCCAGAGTGACTCACACCTAATTCTTCCGCAGGTGGTGGGGTGACCTTCTGGCAACTCAGCCAGACTCTTCTGTTCTCAGCACACTTCCTGCCAGGGCCACCCACCAGCAACTCACCTCCCACTCCTGAAACATGCGTGTCAGGAAGGCGTACTCTCTTGCTCGTAGCGACAGCAAATCAATTATCAGCAGTATGCACAGCGGGTCATTCTCTGGATCAAGGCTTTGGAGATGTGAGTGGAATGCAAGGGTGGGAAGATTAAAAACATGTGAGTCTATTGCAAAACCAACCAGCAAGAAAGTCCCTTTACCTTAAGACCAACCGGTAAATTAATCAACCCTTCTCCGTGTCTACATAAGGGAGTTAAATGCCTCCTTAAAAACTTTTAGAGAAATTAAGGGCTCAGTATGTAAACACACTCCTGCTCAGAGTAGAAGTGGGAGATGAGTGTGCTGGTCAGTCCTCCCACCAAGTCTAAAAGACAGACCAGAGGCCTAAAGCTGCCTTACAAGAACCAGTAGTTACCTCAGAATAAGTTTGCAGAACTCCAGGGCGGTGCGAGGACAACCTCTCCTCTCTAGGAAAATCATATGCTTGAACAGAGCCAGATAGAAGGCTCTGAGAGGCACAGCAAAAAAAGCAAAGATTAATGATTAACAATATAACAACAACAATTCAGTCTGGGCATGGAAAAGGACATAAACAAAGGCCCAGTAATGCAGCTTGAGACAGATTCAACAGGCTTGATCAGCCATGAAGGGCAGCACATTCTGGTTCGACTCCTTTCCTGGCTTCTGCAAAAAGTCATCTATCTTTAGAAGTCCTGACTGAGCAAGCAAACTCTCATTCGGCACTGTCAATGGGACTCTTACCTGTTCTCTGGCCTCCGGTAGTCCAGTCTGCAGGTCCCACTGGTGAGGCTGAACATTGGGTGAAAGGCGCTCTCCAGGGTGTAGAGGGCTCTTTCTGCAAAAGAGGCACCAAGAGTGGGGCATGGCTGAGTCACCTTCTGTAGCCTTTCATGTACTGATTATATTCTTCAAAAACAAGGTGAGGTATAACATTTTAATACTTTAAGCCCATATGGCTTGGGTGCAGGATACCTGAAGGACTACCTCCTCCCTACCAACTTGCAGGCTGCCTAAGATCATAATAACTTAAGAAGAGCCTGCCGGATCAGACCGATGACCCATCTAGTCCAGAATCCTGTTCTCTCAGTGGCCAGCCTATGGGAAATCAGCAAGCAGGACTCAAGTACAAGAACAGTCCCCACTTCTGTGGTTTTCTGCAACTGGTATTCAGCTGTGGTAGACAGGCCTTCCTCCATATCTAGCACTGACATAACAATACTGTCGATTTTTAATGATACTGTGATTTTAACTGTTGCAAGCTGCCTAAGTGATGCAAATGCATTTGAAGTATTAGAACAGAAATCTAATATATACACTATGCAATATAAACAAACTATGCAATACAGATTTAATAACACACAGTATGAAAGCAAGTTTTAGTGTTGGTTTTTGCTGTTGTGGGTGTCATGTTTAGGTGGCAGCAAAAAGGTCAGGCAGAGGTAGCCACAAGAGCAATCCCACTCTGCTCCAAGCTACCTAAGAAATTGGGGGGGGGGGGAATGTTCCCTCCTGCAGCGCCAGAGCAGGAGTAGCTAACATGATGCCACCTGGATGTTGCAGGCCGCAACTTCCATCATCTCTGACCATTGGTGATGCTGGGAGTTGTGGATCAATAACATCTGGAGGATGCTATATTGGTTACCCCTGTCCTGGAGGCAGGAGACACACACATATTTGGAGTTTTTTTTGTTTTTTTTTGTTAAAATATTGTTATCCCATTTCTCAGTCAAATCAGCATTAAACCCAGGTTCCACTAAATGCTAGAAATACTAAAAAAAAAGTATTCTACTGTTGTCCAAATGGCTAGAGTGGGAACATGATGAACTGAAAGGGGACTTCATAGATGAGGTGCCACAAGTAAGAAGGCCCTGTTCCCTTCAAGACTAACTCCAAAGAGGAAGTGGAAGGTGCTTCCTAATCCAGGTGTCCTATGAAACAGTTGCATCCTAGGGGGTGAAGAGCAATGCTCTGGATTACTAGCTGATGACACATATGGCTCCCACAATCCCCTATTCTGGAAGGCATGGCCCTCTTTAGAACACATGCATCCTTCTAGACACCCTCCTCCATTTTGGGGAGAACCATAATTCCAGGAGCAGCTCAAGCAACACAGCACAGCCCTCCCATCTTCTCCTCTGGCTGCCCTCAGCTTCTTACCGACAAGGTCTCTGGCCATCTCCTGGTCCTCCTGCATCCGACAGACGTCACTGAGCTGTAAGAGCGAGTCTACATGCGAAGGGTTCATCTGGAGCAAAAGCTGCAAGCAGACAGATGAAGCAAGCATTTTGAAATCTGCGACATGGACATTTCCTTCTCTTCATATTTTATTGAACCAGAGGATGACTTTTCATGAAAACAGCAGGCTACGTAATAAAAGGCTAGGGAACAAACAATTACACCAAGATGTGAAACATTCAGTTCTTTGATTGCTCCGAAGTGGTGTATTAAGTGAAATTGCAATGGGCTGCACTTCACCTTGAATGAACTCCCAAGCCCATCAACTGTGAGTGGTGCAAGAAAACAGATCTAAGATTAGAGAGGGATCCCAGGGGCGTGGGTGGGGCGTGGGAGAGAGGGGCTGACCAGAATCACTACAAAGTTTTCACTCAGCCTGATTAGGCACTACCATATACATAGGAGACAACTAATTTCAGAACTTGTACTGTGAGGCAGTTGATGACCTGTGGAATCACATTGGGACATCTTGACTAGTCAATTGGTCAACAAGGGTGTAACCCCTTGGAGTTGAAGGAAGCAAAGGCAGCTGCAGTGTGGTGTGGGGAGGCACATGCTGGTGGGACAGGACAGGACAGGACAGGGTCATACCATGCCTAAGGGGCTGCACACACCATAAGCTTTGATGCCTGCAAATCGCAACCTCAACCCGCCCCCATCCCAATCCCAATTAGCTGGGAAATAACAGGACCACCTAGCTCTAGTTGTGGGGTATCTGCCTGACCACTTATAGGTCACAGAATGCTGAACTCAGCAGACATTTGGTCTGACCATGAACCGCTGTGCCAAGGCTTGCATTGCGACAACTGAGTGTGTCATCTGAATTTGCAAAGCTGCAGCTTCTAGCTGCTGCCTTCTGTTTTTCCCCAAGTCAAAGACGCCCATCAAGCACAGATCCCATGCCCAAGCAATGAGTGGTGAGAGTGCAAAGTGTGAGTCTTCCCCAGACAAAGGGTCTTCTATCTAAAAAACAGAACAGTGAAGTTTAAAAGAGCCTTGTTTGCCCTCATCGGGGAAGGGGAAGGGGGGGAGGCTGGGGGCTCTCCAAGCTCAATGTCCTGATTATGCTAATATTAGGCCAAGAACGATTTGCCTGTTTTGTGTGTACCATCAAAGTTGTTGCCCAACTTAATTCATCAGGATATGGTCAGTAAAGCCTCAAAGCAGAGCCTGTTCTGCTAAAGTACCAAGAGAAATTAGGCACTCCTTTCTTCAAAGCTGGAAAAAGAAGTTTAAAAATAGCACAGCTGCCTATTCAAATCTTGCTTGTTAGAATCCACTCAGTGCTCTCTTTGCTCACCCCCACCTTCTGTCCCAGGCAGGAGGGGCGTCCTCAGCCAGGGGCTTGCTTTCTAGATGAGTTCATCCAGGTCAACAACAATGGCTGCAAGCCCAATGTGGAAATCAACCTCTGTGCTGCAGGACTGCAGGAGAGACTTGTTCCACATCAGAGTTCTGCTCCATAGAGTAACAGAACAGGCTGCCTATTCCCGAACCAATG
Organism: Lacerta agilis; assembly: GCF_009819535.1. Classification (NCBI taxonomy): domain Eukaryota; kingdom Metazoa; phylum Chordata; class Lepidosauria; order Squamata; family Lacertidae; genus Lacerta; species Lacerta agilis. The sequence goes on along the minus strand of NC_046319.1, from coordinate 39,049,443 downwards.
ACTTCAAGTTACAAGAAATGAGACTTGAGACTAAAACACCAGCAAGAACTTTCTAACAATAAGAGCTGTTTGACAGCGGAGTGGACTCCCTTGGGAGGTGTGGACTCTCCTTCATTGCAGGTGTTTAAGCAGAGGTTGGATGACCATCTGTCATGAATGCTTTAGCTGAGATTCCTGCATTGCAGAGAGCTGGACCAGATGACCCTTGGGGGTTCGTTCCAACTCTATGATTCCCCACAGGACCAGGAGTACAGACCAAAGCGTCAACGAACAATATTATATCGCAACCCCAAAAGTGATTTTTGAATCTTCAGAAAGAAAGATACAACGAAGGAACTTCCAGCTACCCTCCCACAAAATACAGAGTCAGCCTTTGGAATTCACTGCCTCGGGATGTTGTGATGCTACCAATATAGCTTGCTTTTGGAAAAGGATTAGGTGAAAACATCAAGTCACTAGTAGCAAAATCTTCCAAGACACAAAAATGTGGCAGCAGATAATGCTTTAGAAACCCACCACCATCAAGGGTCTCTTTAGTCACTGAACCCTTCAGTCCAAATCTTACGAACATGGGCAAACATTGTGCATATGATCTGGGCAAAAAGATGCAGGATCTGTGACTATGCTATGTACTGTGAAAGACTACAGCCCAGAATGCAGCGGGGTTTGCTGTGTTTTGTCATACATCTCCATGTAATAACAAACTCATTGTCCTGTACTCCGAAGGCCAAACTAGACATTTGTCATGCAGTTTGTTTTCTGCTGTGTTTGAGTTTAAAAACAGAAGGGGAAGGAGCCTTCTTAGCCATTTCCCCCTGCCACAATCACAATCAGAGTCACTCACCTCACCCATGCCTACGAATCAATTATTCTGTTTGCTGATGGGGAATACCAAAGGAAGCTCCCCTTCAGGTTGTGCAGGGAGAGGAGAAATTCTGATCATGACTGTAGCTATGGGGCAAAGGGCTACAATCTGACTTGGCTCCCTGCCACTGCAAGCCATGGCAAACTATGTGAGCAAAGACACATCTCATTTGGTCCCAAGACATGGCACTTCTTGCCCATGCTGGCCACAACCACTTTTTCCAGCTGTCCGCCTCTGACCACCAGAGTGTAAGGACATCACAGTATACATGTCCTGCTTGTGAACCTCCTACAGTGGCCACTGCCTGTCTTGGGTCAGAGCAATTCCACAGATGGAATGCTGAGCTACCTGGACCATTTCTCTGACACAGGAGGGTCCTTCTTGTAAAACATTCAACACACAATCGCCTGATACAATACAGGTTAGCAGACTGCTGGATATTCAGAGACCAGGTACTGGCAACAGCAAAAATGGCTGCCATTCTTACAGGTGGTTTCTGATCATCGCAGCAGGGCCTTGTCCGATTCGAGAACATACCACCAGATTGTTTGGATCCATGGACTCCACGGCATCCAAGAACTTGAACTGCACCTGCTGGTATTCGCGATGGTGCTCAAATGCAAAGTGTTGTACCCCTCGCTTTGTTTCTAGCAGTGCCATGGATATGCCTAGAGAAAATTGGGGGTGGGAAGGGGAGAGAAAGAGGGCTGTTAATGCACAGTGCTATATATTTACAGCGCCTAAGGGAGCATGCCCAACCCAACTTAACTAGTTCTGTTAGTTGACTCCCTAAAGCAAGTGTGGGAAACCTTTAGATCAGCCTTTCTCAACCTTGGGTCCCCAAATGTTGTTGGACTTCATCATCGCTGACCACTGCTCCCACTAGCAAGGGGGAGTTAGAGTCCAACAACATCTGAGAACCCAAGGTTTAGGAAGGCTGCTCTAGATGTTGCTGAACCACAACTCCCATCATTCCTGGCTACTGGCTATGCTTGCTGGGGCAGATGGGAGTGGTAGTTCAGCAACACCTGGAAGGTCAAAGGTTCCCTGCCCTTGTGCCAAATCAAGGATCCTTGCTTTCTCCAGACTTAAAAACGAATTGAGGCTCCAAGCAAGCATACAGGCAAAGATGTGTGGGCAGTCAGGGTTATAGATAATTGGGTAAATTTTCCTTTCCAACATCTTCCAGAAAGTTAGACTGCGCAATGACTCCAGGCACAGAGGAAGAGACCTTTTGGTCACATAAAGAGAAAGGTGGGTGGAGTGACATACAAACACACTGCTCCTACATGTCAGCTTAGCACATGCGGTCCTGCTGCTTGACATGTGAAGTTGTACATGCTCACACACTAAATAAAGCAGCCTTCTACCAAATTGGCTGGGACTGATGGGAGTTGTAGTCCAAAACATCTGGAGGAAACTAAGTGGAAGGGGAAGACTGCACTAAAGTAACAACTATGAAGATGGAATCAGCAACCAGGCACGTGTTTCCAACGCAGGTGTTTAAGCCAATGGGAGTGCACAGAGCACCTGAGGGAAGCGGGGAAAGCCTCTCACCTGTTTTGCTATGGCGTGGCCAAGTGTTCTTGGGCACTGTCAGCCACGTGCTGCGGACATACTGGCGCTGCCTCTGCCGTGGCCTGCAGAAGAAATAGAACTTGGAGACTGAATGCAAGACCAATGAATACCACAAGGTTTACCACAGTGACACACACAGAGAGACACATTCCAATAAAACAATACAAATACACACAGTAATCCCCCCCACAATAAAACATTAAAAACAAAACAAAAAATGCAATTTTCAATCTGCTCCATATGATGGCTCAGCATTTCATCTCCTATCCAGATTTCCAATGAGCCCTGTCTTAAGGGGCATTTATTTACCTGAGCCATTATCTAATTTCCAGATTGGTCTTCTAGTCCTCATGGCTGATGGCTTCATTTGGAGCATTCCTTTACCATGAAAGGACTCTGTCATGTGACTGACCTGCCCTGGCTTTCTCCTGTGGTCACCTACTTGTGTATCATAAATATAATCTGGTACCGGCCACTAAGCTACTAACATGAGTTTGGCCAAACTGCGAGAGGCAGTGAAGGATAGGCGTGCCTGGCGTGCTCTGGTCCATGGGGTCACGAAGAGTCGGACACGACTGAACGACTGAACAACAACAACAACCGGCCACTAATAATGAACCGTACATAACAGATATTACTGCAAATTTATTATGCTATTTTTGTGATATACAAATAACATGAGAAGAAAAAAAATGCAACCTGGTCTCTCAGAATTAGGAAGGTCAGATATCCTCTCCTTCCCACCATAACTAGAAAGCCATCCTTTTCATTAGCAGATTTCTCTCTTCCAGCCTTCCCACACCTATTGCCTCCCACAATCCCCATCAGCCCCAGCCAGTAAAAGTTTGCTGGCTGGGGCTGATGGGAACTGTAGTCCAAAGCAGGGCACCAGGTTAGTGAAGGTTGCTCTACACTTTGCTGTGCTCTGCCAGTAGTTGCCGCTATATTGCTGAAGCAAACAGCACTAGAAGCACCAACTACAGTGGTATCTCTGGTTACAGATGCTTCAGGTTACAGACTCCACTAACCCAGAAATAGTATCTCGGGTTAAGAACTTTGCTTCAGGATGAGAACAGAAATCATGTGGCGGTGGCGCAGCAGCAGCGGGAGGCCCCATTAGCTAAAGTGGTACCTCAGGTTAAGAACAGTTTCAGGTTAAGAACGGACCTCCAGAACGAATTAAGTTCTTAACCTGAGGTACCACTGTACTAGCACAGCACAAAAAAATTACAAAATGCACCAAAATGTAGTGAACACCCAAAAGATCTCCCACGCAGAGAGGAGACATGTTTAAGTCAGATGCTGCAAGCTGCTCATGCACTCTTTGTAAACAAACCAGGGAGCCATATGTAGTGCCTCAGTAAATTCAGCTGATGAATTGATACTTGGGGAATGGCAAGGCAGTGAGGGAAAAGAAGCTCAACAGGACAGGTCTTTAGGAAAGCAGCACATTGCTGACTTGTGCCTACCAGAACTGGGGCCATGGCTCCTGAAGCTTCAGATATCTGTGCCGGCTCCCTGCCCTCCTGAAAAAATTACAGGCTGCTTCCTGCACTTGGAACAGCCGCATAATCATGGTTCAAAGTCACCACCATGTCCTCCTTCCCACCACATCCGAATGACCTACAAGTACCCATCCATTTCCAGGCACCTCATAATTGTAGGCTGGGCTTTAAAGAGATTGTTTAGATTAGCACAAAGAGTCAAAAACTGACACTATCTCTAAGGAAACACTGAAGCTTTTGTACTGAGAAGGTCCCATTTCCCTCGTCTTCAGCACTCTGTGATGTCTGAGATCTGCACAATATCCCTTGTCTCAGAGACAGTCTAAAAGTGGAGTGTTAAGCAAGAGGCATTTAGAGTTCCTCAGCCTAAGAGGTTTAAGCAAAAAGTATGTTTTTATAGGACAACTGGCAGATGCTTTCGACTCCTACAGGACCTAACTAAGCACATGCTTCACATGTTTGAACTTACCTCTGATCACCAAGAACTGCTCGGGCCCCAAAATATCTCTTCAGCTCTGTTTCTGAATTCAAGTTCCTGGGGAAAAAATGTAATACAAATCCACCTATTTATTTATTTAAACTATTTCTATTAATTATATACAAAGAACAAGAAACAAGTCCATGCCCTGAGGAGCTTACAATCTAAAACTCAGCAGCAGCTAGGGAGAGTGCTGTTGTGCTCAGGTCCTGCTTCTGAACTTCCCCTGGGCATCTGATTGGCCACTTTGAGAACTAGACAGGCCTTTGGCCTGATCTAAGAGGGCTCTTCTTATGCAACATGAGAAGGAGCTGAGATGGAGCCAGAGGCAGCTGGGTGACAAACACTGATTGGTTTCCGTTTGCTTAGGCTTAATTATAGTAAGTCAGTGACAGGAAATCCATGGCTCTCCAGATTGCTGGCCAATAGCCATGGATTATGGGAGTTGGAGTTCAGCAACATCTGGAGGACCACAAATTCTCCTATCCCTGATGAAGATGTTCTGGGAGACAGATTCAAGCTTACAGGAAGGGAGACATGGCAGAGGCCCTCCCCAAAAGGTATATTCAGCAATCCCTTTGCTGAAACGCCCTAGCCTTACATTTCTTTCCATACCTCTTCTGAGTGCCTCCGTTATCTCTACTACTGGAGGAGCAGAGGCTATATTAAAAATGGGAAAAATCAGTAAGGACTACAGTAAACAAACACCGCAAAAAGCAGGGCAGCTTAATATTTTCATCTCACCACTCCTTTCCCTTTTAGTATTGCTACTAAATAGATTCTAAACAGAAAATGCCAATACTGCCCTCTCTTGATCAAACAGTGCAAGACATCTAACACACCACCAAACTGCCTGCAATCCTACAAGCAACTGTAAACAGGGCTGGAATTCAGTTGCGCACACTCTCTGAAATATGGTGCAGAATTCTGATCTCTCAGAATGCAACCCTCTGTTTTGATTCACATATATTTCTGACCCCTGTTGTGGAGAAAGGTTTGAAATAGGCAGGTAGGTCTACTAACCCTGCCCCCCAAGTGAAAGGAGGGCTTAAGGCAGACATTTCAATGGTCAGAGTGAAAATGGTGTGTCATTCATGTAAAATGCTGCAGTAATAATAAACTCAACATCAAAAAAACTAAGATCATGGCCACTGGTCCCATCACCTCCTGGCAAATAGAAGGGGAAGAAATGGAGGCAGTGAGAGATTTCACTTTTTTGGGTTCCATGATCACTGCAGATGGTGACAGCAGTCACGAAATTAGAAGACGCCTGCTTCTTGGGAGAAAAGCAATGACAAACCTAGACAGCATCTTAAAAAGCAAAGACATCACCTTGCTGACAAAGGTCCGTATAGTTAAAGCTATGGTTTTCCCAGTAGTAATGTACGGAAGTGAGAGCTGGACCATAAAGAAGGCTGATCGCCGAAGAATTGATGCTTTTGAATTATGGTGCTGGAGGAGACTCTTGAGAGTCCCATGGACTGCAAGAAGATCAAACCTATCCATTCTCAAAGAAATCAGCCCTGAGTGCTCACTAGAAGGACAGATCCTGAAGTTGAGGCTCCAGTACTTTGGCCACCTCATGAGAAGAGAAGACTCCCTGGAAAAGACCCTGATGTTGGGAAAGATGGAGGGCACAAGGAGAAGGGGACGACAGAGGATGAGATGGTTGGACAGTGTTCTCGAAGCTACTAACATGAGTTTGGCCAAACTGCGAGAGGCAGTGAAGGATAGGCGTGCCTGGCGTGCTCTGGTCCATGGGGTCACGAAGAGTCGGACACGACTGAACGACTGAACAACAATAATAAACTGAGGGAAGCCTGTAATTTGATCTGCCCTTCTACATAACGCACGCATGCTACTTCAAAAGTTAGAAGCATTGCCACCCGATCCCACCCCCACTCACCATGCCCCCACTCCACCTCTTTTCCCCTTTTCTTCCTAATGTTACACTAATGTCTCAACAAATGAAACTGATCTGTAAAAATTTAACTGGAAAAAAGAGACATTGCACATAATTTTTGTAAACCAAGAAATCTTTAATAAAAATATGTTTGTTTGTTTTTTAAAAAGTTCAATTTTTCCACAGACTTTTGAGAAGTTTTACCAAAGACTAGTGGGAGGACTATTGAGAAGTGTATGGCGTCTGGGAAGAAGCAAAAGCTGAAATAGGAAGAGGCAAGACAATTTAGCCACCAGAGAAGGTGAAGAAGAGATGCTCAAGCTCCATTGTTCAATTATTGCCTACCACAACCACTTCCACTTTTTGAGGATACACCTCACATGTATGATTTTAGAAGACAACAATTCATTGTATTTGCATTGAGCTTCCTGTGAAGCATGCCTTATTTTCTGGGAGGGACAAACACACACACACACACACACACACACGGAACATCTACTGAGCTGCTTCAGCTCTCCCTTCCCAGGTGTAACTTGACAGGCCAAGGATTTGGAGACACCGTTGTAGCAGCAGCACAGGAGGTGCAAGAAGTGCTGGTTGGTATGGCTGGAGGACACACTGTTAAGTCAAGAATATGCAACATGGTGCCCTCCAAATGCTGCAGACCACAGCTCCCATCAGCTCCAGATAGTATGGCCAATACTCATCGAGATGCTGGGAGCTGCAGTCCACAACATCTACCTTGGCTATAATATGCTGCCATCTCGCACGGACTCCTATTCCCCACAGCAGCAACCAGGTCCTTCTCCAATCTCTTTAATAGTTTACAAAGCAGCAACTGGGAAAATCTAAGGTAGGTGGCAAAACATGCCTCAACTCCCAGACATGAGTTGCTCACTGACCCTGATTGTTTTCCCCATTCATCTTTGGGGAAGACATACAGTCAGCATGCTGGAAGATACTTTGTTGGCAAATAAAGAGCAAGCTCCAGAAACTTGGGCAAGATATCAAAACCTCCACAGCACACAGAATACATGTGGATGTGACAATATAAAACATGGACTTTATTAGGAAGATAAAGGACTTCTGTGAACGGTGTCTAAATACAAAACAAATGGAAAAAGGAAGCAACAAAATCTCTAACAGCACTCTCTAAAGCAGAGGAGGAAACTTGTGACCATTGAGCATGGCCAATGGTCAGGGATGCTGAGAGCAGTAGGCCAGCAACATATAAAAGGCTGCAGCTTAGCCCCCCTCCGTTCTAAAGCAAAAGTATTTTTGTGCAGGAATTTTGGTTTCTCTCACAAACATTCCACAAGCCACAGACTTCATTTGGTCAACTTGCTCCCAGTCCCAAGTGTCCCTAGGTTAGGAAAACGCCTTCATAAGACTCGGCCTCTTACCTGTGCTCTATGTAGAGCAAAGGGCGATGGTCCGTGATAACTGTGCTCTGGCTCTGGCAAGGTGGCCCATTGGAGTTCTCAATCCTCACAAGGATGCTTTCAATGTCTTCTGCGTCGTCCTCATCTCCAGGGCACTGTTAAGAAGCATGAAAGTTTACAAAGAAAGCTGCAATCTTCTGAGATTCAGCCCCTGATAAAGGAGCTGTCTGTATTGCCTTGCACATACCCAAACATACTGCTTTAACTTGTCCTAGTACAAGTCTCTTCACCCTCTTCTACCAATATGGTGTGGTTGTGTATCTGTCTTGACATCTAGCCTCTGCTCACTACATCTAGCTGGTCAGCTTTCACTGGGGCTGGAATTACGTCCCCACCACATTTTAAAGAGCTAATCCTACACAAGGGTATATAAATATTTCAAATCCCAAGGTGGCCAGGAGGGTGGGATTCATCCAGCCCTTTCTTATCCTTCCTATATGCATTAGCCAGCCTCACTTGGCATCCCCCCTCTGGGTGCTAAACCCACAATCCTAGTTCATATTTACCAGAGACTCGCCAGATGCATTCTTCTTATTCTTTCTTTTCTTCTTTTTCTTTCGTGATTTGTTATTTGAAATAGGCTTTTAAAAATAAAAGTGAATGGTACAATTAAGATATATGCATTGCAGCATCAAATCAGAAGTAGAAACATAACTAAGGGATCTAGTCCTGAGAAAAACTTAAGCATTACTTCAGAATTTCTTTTTTAATAAATCATCTCTTGATTCACACATTCTAACATACAGGACACATTTGCATAGTGGCTATCCTAGGAATTAGATGCAATCATGTAGCACATCTGACTCCTGAAAGTCAAGTTTGTCAGGTGTTTATGTCACAGCAGCCTTCCTGTCCAGGAAGCAGAATCTATACAGCCTCACATTATATGCATAAGGGTTTCCCAAGGAAAGAGCACCCTGCGTTTTCCGGGGATACATCTGGGGCACTCACTACTCTTTTGCACAGTTATGTGCGCTACTTTCCCAGCTGCCTACAGGGTACTTGCCATCTGGTCCGGTTGCTCTGTCTCGTCTCCTTCTCTCCGCCTGTCACTCTTGAGACCTTCTTTGTTCCCTGTGTCACCCTCCTCCTGCAGTCTGGAATCATCTTTGTCCTCTTTAGATGCTACATCATCCTCTGCTTCTTCATTGGTTATCTATGCAGGTAAAAATTAGTCCAGCTGAACAAACAGGACATATTCCCTAATCATTCCATGAAATAAAAGTATAGGTTGTGTTTGTTTCATTTTGCAGACTAGCAGAATTATGCAGAAGTATGGATTCTTTCACTGATCATATAAAAGGGAAACACCACAGCCTGGTGATAAAACAGGTCATGCTTTGATGCTTCAGAGAGCCACTGTCACTCATTGACATTACTGGGCTAGACAGACCAATGGCCTGATTCAATATATGATGGCTTTCCAAAACAGGGGGGAAGGGGAAGAGAAGAGATTAAATGGGCCCATTTCTTTCTCTCTCTCTTATAATATTAGAATGCAGGGCCAGTAAACAAAGCTGACTAGCAGCAGTCAAAGGAAAGTGCATTTTCATGCAATGGAGAAATTAACTTCATGTCACCACACAATATGTGCCAATAGCTCAGCTTGCTTTAAGGAAGATTAGAGAACTTCATGGCACATAGAGCTTCCCAATACAAAGCCAATCACTATAAGTACCAGATTTTGGGGGGGGGGGGCTGTTGGCTTCAGGTCCTACTTCTAAACTTCCCAAAAGCATTTGCTTGGTCATTATGGGGAACAGGATGCTGGACTACATGGCCTTAGGGCTCATCCAGTTGGGAAATTCTGATTTGCTATGACAGCTAGCAATGGAACCTCCACATACTGAGAGTGTATTCAACTGAATACCATTTGCTGGGGTAGGGAGAACATAAGAAGTGCCTAACTGCTGGATCAGGCCAAAGGGCCATCTAGTTCAACATTTCTCTTTTCACTACGGCCATCCAGAGGCCTATGGGCAGCAAGCAAGTAGGACCTGAGCTCAACAGCAACTCTCTCAGCTGGCATTCAGAAGCATAAACTGCCTCCAACTGTGAAGGATAAACAAAACGCCTGCTGCCTGCCATCACGCCCTGCTGCTTCTGAGCTTCTTGGAAACATCTGCCAGTCTACTACGGGAAAGCAGCGGAAGCTGAAGCGGGTGGCGGGCCTTTGGCTCTTCTTCTCCTTCTTCCTGAGCCATTATGGCAAGCCTCCTCCCGCTTCAGGGCCACGCTGGCGGCAGCTCAGCAAACCCGATCCTCACCAGCTCAAAGAGGTTGGTGACCCGACCCGCCGGATCCTGCCGGGGCCGCCTCTTGCTGCCTCCAACCCCCGACAACGACGGCACCTCGCCTCCTCCTCCACCTCCTCCGTCTTCTTCTTCCTCCTCCTCCTCGCCGCCGCCTCCCACATCGAGGCCTCCCAGAGGCGACTGCCCCCGCGACTCCCCCCTCAGCCTCCTCAAGGCCCGTCGCGACATAATAGAACCGTAGCACCCCGGGCAAGAGACGCCGACGGACCGGAAGCCGCCAGGAGGACCCGAAAGAGAGCAGAGGCGCTTCTTCGTGACGTGAACGCGCCGCTGCCCGAGAGGACGCCTTTGACGAGCCGGACGGCTCTGCGCATGCCTCGCTTGCCTACGCGGTCGTTATTTGGTGCCACCGGGAGCGTGCGGAAAAAGTCGCGGCTGCAGAGCAAAGCCTTCGACTCGGCTTGCGCGTGAGCAGTTCCTAGATTCCAGCTGGAATTAAGAGCGAAGGAAGAGCCTCTTGGATCCGGCCATCTGGTCCCGCATCCAAGCTCTGGCAGCGGCCGACCAGTTGCCTGAGTGAGACCCGCAAGCGGGACCCGAGCACCAGAGCGCTCTCCCCTCTTGTGGTCTCCAGCAACTTGTATTCAGAAACATCGCTGTCTCCGACTATGGATAGGGAGCCTAGCCGTCGTGGCTTGTAGCCGTCGATAGCCGCGCCCTCCATGAATTTGCCTAATCCTCTTTTATTTTTATTTTTTTAATATAATTTTTATTATTTTTTACACTATGCTACTACAATATAAAATTAAATCAAACATTTTCATACATTTTCCACTTTGGTTTACAAAGCCATGACTTCCCTCAATCCCTCCACATGGCTTTCGGAATTATATCTTGATATTATACTTCTTTAATCAACCATTGCTTACATTATCATAAAATTCCTTCTTTAACTACCATACTTACAATAATATTTCTACACATTAACTACAAAACTTCTTGAAATCCTATTAGCGTATTCAATTGTAGATTGTCTTTTAAATAGTTCGTAAACTTTAACCAGTCTTTGATGAATTTCTGGTCCTGCTGTTCCCGGATTCTTCCCGTCATTTTGTCCAGTTCTGCATATTCCGTCAATTTCACTGTCCATTCTTCTTTCGTCGGTAATTCTTCTTGGAAACGCCTAATCCTCTTTTAAAGCCACCCAAGTTGGGGTGGATATTGAGATTGAGGAGAAGAAAGGAGCATCGTTCTCTTGTATCTGGGCCTTTGACTGCTTGCTTTAATGTGGTTAGAACTGCCATTGTGGAAAAGATTACTCATCAACTGAAAGCAGGCAAGGTCAAACAAAACTAGACTCTATACACTTTCATTTGGCTTTTTATTAATTTAGTTGGCTTTCCAAAGAAACTGCCCATTCAAGCTTGGGAAATGTAGCAACATGTATAAATACCATAGTGATCTTGTATATTCCATTGTTGTTGTTGCTCTTGGTTTTTTTCCTGAGCTACAGAGTGCAGTAAATTGGGTGATAGGCACTGTTACTTCATTTAGAAGTGTAAGAGATTGCCTAACAGTGATTTCTATTTTATCAAGCTATTTCAGATTTTTGCTATCACACTCCTTGTAATTGGGAGACACTGTAAAAAGGAAAATGGCAATAAAAATATTTAGGCCGAAGAGAATAGAAATTACCTGTTTAGATTGTTGCTTTTTTTTATTCATCCAGGACGTTGTTGCATATATATGCACACCTGGAAGCCACTTCTCAGTTTCTAGAGAAAAAGCTGTCACTCAGGTAGGAGATCTAAGCCTCTGACATGAAGGTGTGAAAGAGAACAACAGAATCTGGCAGTCTTGGGTCTGGAGCTGGGAAGAGGTGTAGAGGCCTGACTTGCTCTCTGAGAATCCAAAGTTGGGGAACAGGATTTCTTGGAGTCTTAATGATCCCACTCAACCCCTTATATATGTGCAAATATATATATCACGGAAAGCACCGTCAGTCACCACTAGGGCTGGATGAATCTGAAACCTCTCACTGCCCAGAGGTGTTTATTAGCAAGGCCACACCACCAGATCAGTTTCACTTTACATTTTATTTACAACTCTTTACAATACAGGCTGCGTATAAAACATTGGTTGAGGTGGAGAGGGAGTGCAGGCAGGACATACAAGAAAAAGGAGGGAGCACACACACCCCTTTTGACACAGAGTGCAATGAATTATTGCAAAGAAGGTGAGCAGGGTGATAAGGCATGTTGAACTCCAGAGGCAGCAGCCAGCACAATGCAGCCAAGGCAAGATGCCAAGCAAGCAGATTGGCACAAACAGCAATAGAAGTAGCAGTGGCAGTGAAAAGCACTAGTGGTTCCTATAGCTGGATTACCTTCCTTTCTCAGCACCAAGGAAAAACAGGCTTGAGCACTCACCTGCAAACACCTGGCTGCCTCTTTGACCCTCATAACACTCCATCTGATTTGTTTCTACAATATCCTCTCTCAACCCCCTGTGTAACTCAGTCCTTGCTTTTTCCACTTCCATCATGTGCAAATTGACAAGCACTTAATTCTCACCCCATAACTGACTGGTTGTACAAGTACGTATTTGCACATCCAGCTGTGCACCTGCAGGTACACCGTCTGCTCCACTATAAAGCACCAACTGGCGTTTGCAAGTATTGGCAAGATACAAAATGTGGGGCTCTTATGGCGCCATACACAAAACTAGTGGCATTTTAGGAAGCAGTTACGTCCCCTGGGGCAGGAAGGGGAAGGAGAGATTGAGAGGGGGGGTGCAGCTTTTGAGACTGTGCAGGATTGGCAGGAGGTGGTGCTAGTTCTGAGCCACAGAAGTGGGCCAAGGTTGTCTTAAGTGGCCGGTTGAGATCCTGCGCAGCAGAGCCACTGTGGGTAGGAATAAAATAGTGTCCTGTGGCACTTTAAAGACTCCATTCATTGTGGCATCAGCTTTTGGGGACTAGAAATCCACTGTGTCAGATGCAGTGGTCCACTATTCCATGAAAGCGTATGTTGGGGTGCCTTTCACGTGTGGTAGACTACAGTTCTAATCATTCATGTCCATTAGCCATGCTGGATAGTGCTGATGGTTAGTTGTGATCCACCACTCCCAGAGGACACCATGTTCTCTACCTCTGGCTTATACCATAATAAATTGCATCCTTAGGGAGCCACAGGGTCTTGGCTGTCTGTGCTGCATGCACTTGGAAGACTGAATGGTTCACTGGTAGAAGAAGACAGGGCTGCCATTGCTAGAGAGGGATTTAGCTCATCCCAGCCTGGTCTCACAGTGTTGAACATTCAAAAGCAGATCTGTCATCATCCCTGGCAGAAATAAGAGCAGACCAAAGACAGCAGAAGTGCTGCCTTCCAGGTCGAATAAAACTGATCCAGGGAAAAGACAAAAGGGTAGGAGAAGCAAGACCCTTTTTTATCCACCTGTCAAAGATAAATTGATCCCCTCCCCATTCCCCTAGCCACACTCGATTGTCTCAGGCCCCATCTGCACTATACATATGAAACAGTATCATACCGCTCTAAACAATTATGGCTTCTAAAGGACCCTGGGAAGTGTAGTTTGTCAAGGGTGCTGAGAGGTATAAGACGACCTGTATTCCACCCCACCCCCAGCTACAGTTCCCAGAATTCCCTGCAAAGGATTGATAGTTAAACAATGCTGGGAATTATAGCTCTGTGAGAGGAATAGGAGTCTCTGCAGAACTCTTAAGTACACTTAACAAACTACATGCCCCAGGATTCCTTGGGGGAAGCCAAGAAAGAATATTTAAAGTAGTATCATAGTGCTTCAAATGTATAGTGCTGATGTGCTAATTTGGCATATTAGGGCTGTGGATTTTGCATCTACGGCCTCTGTTTTTGGGGTGCTTCCAGGGTTTGGAAATGAGCTATCAAGGGAAGATGAACTCAGGATGCCATGGCACAGCCAATTTACATGTGCTGGCCACCATGGCAGCAGGCTTGACAGGGAAGATGGTTGAAAGACTCAGGGGCAGCCCTGCATATCCCAATCTCCTCTCTCCAAATTCTCTTAAGGGCAGCGGCAAGACTCACCCTAGCCTAGGCCTGGCATGGGCTGGATTGGGCTTTCATTCTTTCCTCACAGGGATAGCTCCTTTGTGCACCCCTGTTTTCTATTTTCAAGGCTATCCTGAATGGAGTGAGGGAATGGGACATGCTCATCTTATCAGCCTTTGGAGAGCCAGAGTCCTGATCTGCACGAGGAGACATTGCCAGCAGGATCCTGCCACACACAGCTGATACTCTTGTCGGTGCCTGGCTCATCCCTAGCAGCCATGCAACCCCCCAACTGTAGTCCTGGCAGCCACACAAAACCCATTGTGTGGGAAGTGTTCAGCCTTTGTCTAAATGATTACAAAAATTAGGCATTTTATTATTTGCTGTAGAAAACAAAACATTAATTGATGGAAGGGGGATTGGGGGAGAAACACATTAAGTCATTGGGGACAAAATACCCCCTGCCTCCTAAACCCAAAGAGCCCAAAGAAAACAGGGATTAGAAAACAGACAATGATAGTCTGAACACATTTTTAAAAGCACCTCCTGCTGCTTGGTGCTGGGAGGGAGCAGATAATCAAGACATCACTGAGAAAGGTGGGGTGGAGAGAAACAGCTTGGAGGAAGATGTTGGAAAGCAGCAGACAGGTCATGGCACAATGGGCCTGCTTCCCATAAGACTAGAAGCTGCACAGGTAAGACATCTCAGAGAGAGCTTCTTCTGCTAGTATGACTGAGAGGGTGGAGCCCTCAAGGGAACAAGGTCATCCTCTGGGGTGGCTGCCTCTGGGATTTCTAGGTTGCATTTGCAGCAACGGAGATGGCCAGGCTTCCAAACACTCTGGAATTATCCTTCCCCAAATCCACCTTTCTGACAATCCAAAAAAGGTGGGTGGGTGGGAAGACTTCAGCAGAGTCCTCATTTGCCAAGCAGGGGCATTCCCAGACCAAACGTAGCCCATGGACCACAGCAGCTGATCGACAGATATAAATATAGTGTCTCTATAAGGTTATGTATATATGTACACACGCACGCACGCAGGCCAGGCAGGGGATGTTCATGGGAGGCTGGGATGGAGGGAAAGGAGGAGGTGGGCTGGACAGAGAAGCAAGGAAGCCAGGAGGCAACAAGTCCAGACAAAGCCAGCTGAAGCTTCCTCGGCCAGAGAGCACCTGCGTCCTCCTTGCTGGGGGCTGGGAAATGGAGAGGATCAAAGAGTGAAGGTTGGGTACAAAGGGCAGGGGAGTTGTGGAGGAGACCAGCAGCAGAGGTGGGTCATTTAACTGGAAGGGATGTAAAGGGACTGGGTCTTGCGGCTCCTGCATGGGGTGGTGTTCAGGATGTCCATGCTCTTGCGGCTGGAGCTGACGACATCCGTGACGAATCCGGAACAGTCGCTGCAAACATCCTTGAGCACAGAGCCATGCGCATAGATGTACGGGAATTCTTCCTCCACGCTGCGCCAGCGCGTGCCCTGCAAGGAGCTGGAAAGGCAAGTGGGGTGGGGGCAGAGGGGGTTCCGTCACAAACGCCCCAAGAGAGACAACTAAGCCTGGTTACTGACAGCCCCCTGGCTCAGCTAGGATGACGACGACGACATAGCGGTTAGAACATTGGGCTGCCAGGCAGGATAAGGGTTCAAATCCCCACTCAGGCATGAAGCGCACTGCCTAGCCTACCTCTCAGCCTAGTCTACCTCACAGGCTTGTTTGTGAGGATAAAATGGGGAGGGGGAGAGCCACGTAGTGCCCCAATTTGAGCTCCCTGGAGGAAAGGTGAGTGATGATAATATTAATGACAATTATTATTAGGTGGATTTGTGCTAAGGCAATAGTTCCATTGGCATAAGTGTTTCCAATTTCATGGTGGAATGAACTCTGCTCTCCTCCCATCATGCACTATTCTGGTGGCTCTTTCAACTCCCCATAGCTAATTTGTGGGGGAGGAGCATGGAAGGAATGCCCGGTTGCACTAGTGGGACTCTCTGTGCCGGCTCCCACTAGTGCAACTATTTAGTTCAGTCCATTAACAGCAGCAGTAGTAACTCATTTCTAAAGCCACCTGAATCCCATCTTGCAAACAACCTCAACCTTCTCAGCTTTCAAATGTCTGCATGATTTCAAGAAGACAAGAGTGGTGGTGCCAGTTCCACTCTGTGCAGGGCTCTGCTGCTCAACTGTATGAACTCTCAGCCCCCTGTAGCTCAAGTAAGACTTCTGCAAACAAGCTTACCCCCATAAAGAGTAGAGGACTTATTTAAAAGAAAACTAATCCAGTCTTTTGTGGTGTATTCATAGAACTGTGAACACACAAGTGCCCTGGGAGAAACTTTGCCACCTCATATCCTTCTTGGACCTGGCTAAGAACACATAAAATTTGCAATGGCAAATTTCTCTCCCTAAGCATTTGCAACAAAGCAAGGCCTGTTGTCTCCAATCCTGGATGACAGAGGAATGGGGGTGGTAAAAACGTTGCCCTGTTCTATTTAAGGCCCTTAACTCCACCAGGAATCTCACAGAGCACAGTGCCTTCATGAATGAACGGGGGGTGGGGGAGAGAGATGCAGAGAGTGTGTGCGGGGGTCTACTTACTGGAAAGCCTCCCTCCTCCGGAATGGAGGTGCCTTTGTACCCAACGAGCCTGGCAGGGTCTCAAAGCCCAGGGCATAGACAGGGATATGGGCAAGCTTCTTTGAAGGCATCTTGATCTAGGAGGACATAAGAAAGAAAGGTTCTCAGTAAAGGTGAAGAGCAGGAGCACTGGACATTACTGTCATGACAGGGAGTCATCGCCACAGCAAAGGCCTGCACTGTATGCCACTGTATTGGGAAGGAGATGTTTATTGTAGGTTAGGGATAGGGGACCTGTTTTCAATCTACAGCTCCCATCATTCTTAGCCATGGACAATACTGGCCGGGGCTGAGTGGAGTTGGAGTCCAGTGACACCTGGATGGCCCTTATCTGGTGTAGATCTTCAGAAGGTGGGAGAAAACCATCCTCTGAGCCACAACTGGGCTCACCTTTTGCTCTTGCAACAAGGGGCATATTCATGTCATGGGCAGAGCCAAGAGTCTCTTACCTTTAGACTGCAGGAGTTGCAGACAGACCTAAAACCAAAAAGGGGAAACCAACATCAGATCAAAGGAAGGAGACCCTTCAGCAGCCATCAACCAACAACACTCCTGGGCCTAGACCACACAAACAGAGCTTGCTCACCTCTTGCAGAACAGGCAGGTCGGGGGCCAGGAAAATAGAGCAAACTTGGTTTTGCAGCAGCAGCAGACCTGAGAGGTGAGAGGGGAGGGGGAAAGGAGACACTTGAGCTTCCAAGCTGACTATTGTTCAACGCAAGAGGCCCCTGCTCAGCAGCACACACAGACACCCCATCCCGCATCCTCCAACTCTCACCTTCCCTTTCTTCAGGCTGCTGTACAGCTCCTTGCTCTGCAAGAACTTCTCCATCTCTGCTTTCACCAACACCCGCCGCACATTGATCATCTCTTCCACAGTGAGTGCCAGGCTCTCCACAGGGTGGCTGAACTCCTGCTGGAGAGAGGAGAGAACAGAAGGACATAGGAGCCACCTTTGACCACCAGGCTGTTGGTCCAACTAGCCCAGTATTGTTCACTCTGACCAGCAGCAACTCTCCCAAGTCTTTCTTCCCCTGCTAGCTCCTTTTTAACAGGAGAGCAAAACTTGGATCTGCACCTATTACTTCAGTGGAAGAGCCCTTAAATCAGGGGTGGCTCTAAGTATATTACGCTGTTCTTTAAATTGTTTCCAACAGATTGGAAAAATGGGAACCTGAGAAAACTGAAACAGACACATCTTTCCATGCCCCATAGTGTGCATTCAGACCACCCATTGGGGTGTTGATAAGGCTGTGAGGAAAGGGGCTCAGGCCCCAAACCCTTTTCCTGAGTGCCACAAGCATTTTGGTGGCATAGTATTAATTGGAGGAATAAATTAATTTAAGATGGCTTTCTCTCTCAATGATTTGGGGCTAACAAATGAACTAAATGAAGGGGACTATCTGGAGCAGTGTCAGTAAGGAAATTAATTAAAGGCAGATGAATTTAAGAGGAACCAATTTGGGACTGGCCGGGGTGGAGGAAAAGGAAGAACTTATTTTGAGTGATCTGGAGCAGAGATATTGTCTGGTTTGCCCTTTGTGACATATTTAACTTGTAAATCTGTATCTATACACATAAATTAGCATAAGTATATTTTAGGCAATTCTGAGTCTCTGGGCCCATGCTCCAAACCTTACAGGTACCTAGCAGTTCTCCCTCCCTTCCACCCATGCCATTCATTCTGAGCTCCTTCCCTGCCCAGCCTCACATCAAGAGGCTGGGAGTTCACCCAGTGCACAGGAACACCACACACCATGAGAGTTTGGTTCATACCGGACACTTACCAGCCACAAATATTTCAAGTTGACATCTGGGGCAGTACTGGAACCAGCCTCTGACTTCTCGTCCACAGAGCTGAGGACGCCATGCTTGGGGGGGAAAGGACTGGCACCACAGGGAACCTGCTGGTAGCTGGCTGGAACCGAACCTGGAGGAGGACAACAGAATGCCAACAAGACCAGAGTGAGTCCCATCTTGGTAATATGTGCACGTTGAGAGACAGACAGAGACAGACTTGCCCATTTCCTCCACACTGGTCAGTGCAGGACTCACGCTATTTTAGTGCAGAGCTGCTGGGTCCCTTAGGCTGCAAATACACCATGCATTTAACCAACTTAGAACCAGAGTGTCATTGTGTGGAGAGTTAGGAAGAAAGGCTTGGGTGGAGTTGGAAAGCTTGGGGGGGGAGTGCACTTGCCCGTATTTTCCATGCTGGTCCATGCAGGGCTCTCGGTACCTGAGCGGGGTCTCGGTTCAGACCCACTAGGTCCCAAATACTCTGAGTCAGGCTGGCCACCACCGCTTTCACTTTGAAACTGGGCCAAGTCTTGCTCCGAGAAGGAGCGGTCACGCTTCAGGGGCATCAGTGGACCTGGTTCCTGTACAGCCTCAGAGCTTGGAGAGTCTTCTTCCTGCAGAGAAAAGGGAGCAGGAATAGATGTATTCATCGATGCAAGAGGTCGCACTTGAGGGAATGGCTTTTGAGCCAAAGAACATCAGAAAATCTCTGCAGCAGCTGGGTCAATCTGGGGGTGGAGGCATGGCATCTCCTCCAGTATTTGCTCTTAAAGTACCCAATCAAATGAGAAGCCCACAGGCAGGACATGAGAACAACAACACTCTCAAGTTTGTCATTCCAGAGACTGGCAGAGATGGGTGAATCTGCCCATTTCAGTTTTCTTATTTTTCCGCATATATGCAGCAGTTTGTGTTTTTTAATGTGTGTGTGTGTGTGTGTGTGTGTGTGTGTGTGTGTGTGTGTGTGTGTTGCAATGCTCACTTCCCCTTCATATATACATGGCTGTTTGGCTGGAGAACTGCATTGCAAAATTTGTAGCAGTACAAATTTAAAAGGGTAATTATTTCGGTTCAGGAAGTGAGCATTAGGTAACTTCTCATGTAAATGCCAACAAAATCTAATTTATCCTCCACCCCTAGTGCCAACTGGTAACATCAGGCAATGCAGTTGAAGGCTGATTCCACACACAACACCATAATGTGCATCCCCACCATTGCCAGGCACCTCTGGGTGTCATGTGCAGTACAAGGCAACATGGTGGCTGGGACCAAGGAGCAATAGGGTGGCAAAGTGTCTCCATTGCAGCCCAGCACCAGTTCCTGCAGGCCAAAGAACTCTTCTTCCTGAAGGTGTCAAGAGAGGTGAAAAGCTTGGTTCTCACCTCCGACGTCAACATCTCCTCCATCTCTGCCAGCGTAGGAGCCTTCAGCAAGACCCTAGGCCTCTGGCGCTGGGGCAGGGCATTGGCGTCGGAGACATCTGAGAGGTTGATGCAGGAAGTTGAGGTCACATTGCTGGAGCAGGCATTCAGGATGCAGGGGAGGGAGCCAAACCCTGGAAGAGAAGAAGAATAAGGATGGCAGCACCATGAGGGCCCAGTAGGAGCACAACAACTTCTAGAGTTGTGGCCACCTAAATCCACCTAAATCCTATTCAGAGAAGGCCCACTGAAATTAATGTGCCCAATTTATTTATATCCCACTTCTCCACCCAAAGAATCTTTAAAATGTCCATTACTTTCAATGGGTCTACTCTGATTAGGACGAACATTGGATACAGCCACTTTCTATCTATAAATTGCTGGACATATTGAATATTTTGACATTCCTTCTCCTTTTTATTAAAAAAAATTCATTTGGGGTTGTATTTAACCAAATCCTATTTAGAATACTAGATAACCTATTGAAATTACTTAGTCATGTTCATTACTCTGAGCAGGACTAGCATTGAGTACCACCCTTGGAATACACTGGGCACACGACTGACATTTCTTCTCTTATTGGAGAGTGTTTTCTGTAACTAACTCTACTTCCCTAACCTGGTGCCCTCCGTATGTTTTGGTTGATCCAAGACATTCAGACAGCTTCAAAGCCATCTTCCACCAGTCCCAGTAACAGCTGGTTCCACAAAATGGAATCTCTTCAGTTGTTCCAGGTTTTTTTGAACACCTTGACATTTCTGAGATTTGCACTGTGAGTTCAGAGTTTCCCACTGGACCCAATAACTTAGGTCCCAACTTTTGACCCTCCCATTCCCCACGTAATTTCTGGACCCAGCGTCAAAATGTGAATGATAGAGCGGCATACAAAGACCTTATACAAATATGGCCCGAACAGCCCCTTCTGTTGATGAACATGCTGCACGCTAGCATTAAGGATTCCCCTTAGCCTTTCTCATTATCGCAGGCGTACCTTTCTGGTTCTGGTGCCGTGATGCCACAGGTCGGAGCTTCCTTTCCTGCTTGATCTCCTCCAGGATTTTCTCATGGAGCGTCCTCTGTTTCTGAGGAATGGGGCGCAGCCTCCGTTCTGAAGCCTGCAGTCAGGTCGGGAGGGCAGTTTTTCACTTTCAGAAGGGCTATATAGTTAATCACCACCTTCCTTATTAAGGATCCCTAAGGCACATTGATCCCACAAAACTAAGGTGACAGAGTGACCAAGATACAGCAACTGCACAAGAAGTTCCACATGTCCAAGTATAACCCCTATCGGTCAAGTTGCAGGGCACATGCTCAGCTTACAGAAGGGTCCCCGGATCAAGCCCTGGCACAGAGGTGGCAAACTGTTGGCCAGTGAGCAAGGTCTGCATTCATTTGCCTGCCCAACCTGAGACACCTCATGATTTTGTCAGTGGCAGTCACATGGCAGTGGCAAGAAAAAAGTAAATAAACAGAGTTTCACAGGAGGATCCTCTTTCCCTGCACAGCACAGTCCCCCTAAGAAGAAAACACTGGAGGGACCCAAAGTGTGGCTTAAGATGCCCATTCCTCTCTTGCAGACGCTGTGTAGATACACCTTAGATGGCCATGCCCACCTTGACCACACTCCTTATTGGCATGAGGTTTTCAAAGGGTTTCCCAATAGTTGAGCCACCCACAAATTAGATGGAGATTGCAAAACAGTGGGTAAATAACCAGGAGAGTCCCCTGCCAATCTGCTAGGCTAGGGAATCAGTAGCCTCTTAAGTTCATAATGTTTGGTTCCCCGGATCCAAAGGCAAACCCCTGCCAGGCTACAGGGCCAACCCAAAACTGGGGGCAGGGGGCTTCTTCCTAAGAATAACCTTTTCCACCTACCTGTCTCAGGGGCGGCCGAGATCTTATGAAGTCAAGGATAAGCTCATGCGCATCCTTCTTCACCTTGGGAGGAATGTCGCCGTCCACCTGGTAGATGCCCCAAAGAGGAAGAATTAGCAGCTGGAGGGTCTCTGGAAATATTTCCAAGCATGATGGATGGACTCTGTCTATGGCCCAGGTATGGGCAGGCTTGAGGCTTGTGGGAATTCTCCCTGTTAGTGGGTCCATCAGGGGGAACCAAAACAGGTGGCTCAGGGAGCAGAGCCAGTTACCTGCTGAATCCCAGGAGCCACGCACTGGGAAGGTGCTTCTGAACAACCTGTTTATTGACCATTCATTCTGATTTGTTTGTGGGGAGGTTAGATGGCACTGATGTCAAAGCAAGTGTTATCCCAAAGCAAGTGTCACATTTCCCTGTCACTTTACACAGTCCAGCAGGACCAGGCTTTGGGATTTGTAGGCAGGGGTAGAAACAAAAAGAAAAGAAAAGAAAAAGGGGCCCTATTGCCGCAGTGATCAAAATATCCAGAGACACCCACCCACCCTCCTCACTCACCATGACCTTGCGGAGCTTATAGTTGCGGGCCCGGATGTCCTGCATCAGCATCTCGAAGGGCGTCAGCTGGTACTCAGTGGGCAAGGGGTTGAATTGCTTCTCCTGGACCTTCTTGAGCTTGACTCCATTGCGGAGCTCCCTCATTAGCTGGACCCACAGCCGAGCCTGCAGCAGGCAGAGAAATATCAGTCGCTGTCGAGAAATGGCTTGGCATAAACCTCGTGCTCCATCCTCCCCCAGAAAGATCCTCTGCAATCCATCTTTGGGTCCACCTTGGGGAACTCTCCCTAAGGCTATTGTGCCCCCCCCCACATGGCCCATACATTCCCTCCTTGCAATCTCCCCCAATTTGGACCAGGTGAAGCTGGAGTAGCAATCAATGCCACACCTAGCAGGACCAGCATGCAGGGCGCCTCTCCTGGCAGCCCCAGGACTAGTCCAAGGAAAAGAAACTGAAGTTCACTGGCCAGCTTTGAAGCTCTTGTCATGGTTACCCCACTGGGGCTAGCCTAGAGCCACCAGCCATTTATCCAGGTGACACTCCCCCACCCCGTGCCACCCCCATCACTCTGTACCCAGTCTGTGTTCTTCAGGTTGTCTAGATCTGCAGCTGATCGGTCCTTCAGCTTCTCGTCCTCATCCTTCAGCTTCGTCAGCATCTGAACACCACAAGACAAGAAAAACAGACTAGCTTTTTCCTTCTGCACAGGCCACTCGGCCATCTCCCCAGAGAGTGTCACCAATGAGAGTGGCAGTGGAATACAGGCCCTTTGGCCAACAGCCCAGGGGAACTTGTTAGTTTTTCTAGATTCTGTCAGGATGCGAAATATACTGAGATCCACCACCCAAAAAGACACTAATTGCCACAGGGCCATATTTTTGATGTCCTACAGCCACCAAGCTGCTTTACTGAGACACGATCGTACAAACAGTTATTTCCACTCAACAAATCTGCAATGTATTTTTGTCATCTCTCACTAGAGAAACTCACATATTTCTACTGCAGACAGATGGAACAGGCAGAGGCCATGGTTATCAAATGAAGAACTGAACGGTAAACAAGGCATTTATCTTATTAACCACTAATTCCTCTAACATGTTAATAATAACTCCCACTGGGCTGATGGGAGTTAGGCATCCAACAGCAACTGACAGACACACATGTTCTCCATCCCTGACTTAAGGACAGTGGCTGTGAAGAGCTGTGTTACATTTCATCCCCAGGAAGGGCAGGTATGGCCAGACTTCACCCCTCCAGA
This sequence comes from Lacerta agilis, assembly GCF_009819535.1. Lineage (NCBI taxonomy): Eukaryota > Metazoa > Chordata > Lepidosauria > Squamata > Lacertidae > Lacerta > Lacerta agilis. The sequence goes on along the minus strand of NC_046319.1, from coordinate 39,025,823 downwards.
GAGACAAAAATGTGCCAGGAGGAATTCTGGGTCTCCATGAAATCGTTTCCTAGAGTAGCTCATGATCCCTTCTGAACTGTTTGGCTGGAGAGTTATTAATTAGCAACGAGTTAATTAGCATTAATAGGTTTCCACCCATGAGATAAGCCCACTTATTATTTTGTGCTGGAAGGGCTAGGTGACAGCATTGGCTGCCTGCCCTCCTTTATTCCTCCCAGGAGACAGGTGATGTCTCTTTGCAGGTGTGTCATTTAGAACCTGTGGAATGAGAGGAATGCAAATTGCTGCTCCGCCCATTCCCAGGAGAAAAGCTTCCCTGAGATTCTAAGAGGGCAGCTCAGTAGGCTAGAGGTTGCTGCCGATCAGAGATACTGGCCAGAAGGAGGTGCTGTTGCTGCTAGCTTTTTACAACAGCCCAGTGAGTCTATACAAGGAAGTAGGGAAGGTGCCTAATTCTCATGGAAGGAACTGTGTTGACACAACTGGGATGGGCTGCACGTGAGAGACCAGGAACTAGGAACTGGGGAGACAAGGAAGGACAAGTGGTTCATCAGGATGTGGCCCACTGCCTACTCTCTCCATCTCCCCTCCCTCCCCTGGAATTCTTGGAAAGTCTGCACAAGGTGGGGAATGTCACTGTTCATTAATAAGCAAGCTTAGTGACTAAGGCTGTGTACACAGCATACATTCAAAGCACAGTTCCCCTACCGAACCAAAGAATCCTGGGAGCAGTAGTTTGTTAAGGGAATTATAGTTTTCTGAGGGATAAACTACAGTTTCCAGGATTATATGGGCAGGGGGTTGTTGGGGGGGGGTGCTTTAAATGTATGGTGGTGTGATCACAGCCTTAGATGGTTAACTATCAAATTCCAAAGGACTTGTGCAGGATACTATTGCTTAAAAAAACTAAAAAAGTCCAACAAAACAAAAGCCAGGGAACCCCAGACATTTTAAGAAAACTGCCCCTTGCCAGCAACTAGGAATTGCAGCATGCATCACCAATGGAAAAGAATGTAGGGAAGTCAGTCCCCACTGAGTCCGTCTTCCCCAGCCCAGGTGCCGTTAACTACTCAGCCGCCTCCTTTGTGCTCCAGCCCAGATCACAGCTTCCCTTCTCTGATACCCACAGGATCATCATCCCTATCTGCCCTGTTCTGCAACTGCCACTAGAACTTACCCATCACAACCCATCACAACTTAGGCAGCCTGCACACAGTCCAACCTGGGACACACAGGCGCCATCATCAGGCTGACAGGCAGAAGGAGCAGCCTCATAAGCTCAATGAGGCAGACAACAGCCTCTTTAACAACAGCCGCAGCTCTGCAGACAATTTATGCCTCCCCTTCCCAGAGCAACAAGGTCACTGCTTTGCAGATACAGGTGGGTGCAGGGTTTTGGAGCATCCTTATCCTTCCTCTAGCTGCTGTGTAGGAAGCTTATCCATTTTGCAGCTTCAGGCAAAAAGCAATGAAGCCGTCATGCATGGAATGCATCTTCCAACAAAGCTGCAATGCTGTCATGTATGGAGCATGTCCCTAACTCCAATCAAGCTAAAGGCTTGTAGTTTGGCATTTGCCCCAAATCTTCCTTTCCTTTCCCTTGATTCTCCCTTTCTCTGTTTTCCCTACTGCATTTTTAAAACTGTTAGTTCCTTGCAGGCAGAGACATGTCATTGTGTAACTCTCCAAGCTGCCAGCACTGCTTCCTTTCTGCTGCAGTTTGTTTTCTACCGATAACTGCATTATGGGTTTCACTGTCAGTGGTAGCGGGATTATGTAAATTATGCAATTAATTACATAAAATATATGTAAGCTCCATAGTAGTCACATTATTCCAGCCCATTCATCTCAGTGCAAAGGAAATGCAATGTAATTTGGGTTCGGGGAGAGTAATCGACTATGTATCATTTGTGGCCTGGAAGTGCCGATAATGAATATAGACTCTATGCAATGGATTGATTTCCATTCTGGGCGTGGGACGAACAAGAGAACACTAGCCATTTCCACTCCTGTTTCCGTTTCCAACAGAAATCTCTGACACCCCTAGCAAGCAGACAACATGTCACGAGCACACACATGCTCCTTCTTGGGGCCAAGCAGCGCTGATGCTGCCATGCGTGCCCTCCCATCAGTGCCCATGTAGCAAGAGCAACACAGCCCACTGCAATGCTCACCTCCTTGGCATCGCGAATCTTGGCCAGAAAAGCCTTCAGTTCAACCGTTTCCAGGAAGAGGGCTCTGCATACAGCCTGGTAGTGGGCCTCAGCTTCCTGGGGCTGGGTGAGGCGCATAGCACATAGCCGCATGGCTTGGTTGAAGGTGCACACGGCCCTCAGGGTGCCCTCCGCCACAGCCTCCTCTTCCTCCTCCTGCCCGCCATAGCCTTCGTCCGCCGTGGCACAGCCACTGTCCTCTGAATCGCTGTTGGCCATCAAGTCAATAAGCCTCTCCAGTTCAGGGCTGAGCTCTCGTTCCTCATTCTCATCCAGACCCCAGTCCAGTGCTCGGTAGATCGCAAAGCCGAGAGACTGCACCATCTGCAAGTGAATGGACACAGGTGGTTGGTTAAGGAAAAGGGTTGTTTAGGTGAGATTGTGCTATTAGGATACAAGATAAAGTGATGGCCACCAACTTGAATGGCTTTCATAGCAGATTGGACAAATCAACAGAAGATGTGGCTACATGTAGCCAGTGGCGTTGCAGGGGGGGGCGGGGGCAGTTTGCTCCAGGTGCCATGTCTGTTGGTGTGTGACAAGAAGGCACCTCACGGGTTGCTTGCCCCGCCGTCCCCAGGTGCGGTGGCGCAAGCAGCCATCGTGCTGCCGCAGCTGCATATAAAGGATCCTCTGTTCATGGCTGCAGCCGCAAGCAGAGGATCCCACCACCATCCGTACAGCGTTCAAGTGGTGCTGGTGCCAAACTGCTACATACAACACATGCCTGGTGTCGCACGCATGCGCTGTACATAGCAACGCCGCACATGCACTGTACATAGCTGTTTGCCACTGGCGCCGCCCGAGCGCCGTACGAACGGCGGTGGGATCCCTCCATCGCCACTACAGCCGCGAGCAGAGGATCCCGCCACCATCCATACAGCACTTGGGTGGCACAAGCGGCAAAACACTACGTACAACACATGCGCGGTGTCGCACACATGCGCTGTACGTAGTGACGCTGCACATGCATCGTACAAGGCGCAACGCATGCGCAGCCGGCGGTTTTCCCCACCCCGGGTTTGGTTAGCCTTTGTTCGCCCCTGCATGCATGTCTTTCCTCCACTGTGGGAGTCAGTAAGGCCCTGCACACCCATTGCTGGGAATCACTAGCAGGAAGAGTGCTGCTGCACTCAGGTCCAGCTTGCAGATTTCACAAAAGCATCTGGTTGGCCACTGGGAGAACAGGGAGATGCTGGACCAAATGGGCCATTGGCCTGATCCAGCAGCAGAGCTCTTATTTTGTTCTTATGGGAACCTCACTTTCAAGGCTGAGGAAGAGAGGCAGGGGTTCAAAGCCTCGGCTGGAACAGGCAGGAAGAGAGAGAGAACAGCTGCTATTATTTAAGACTCTTTCTTCTCGTGTCCTGTTCAACTCTTTTCCGTGGAAAACTCGCCAGATTTGTATCATTGGCACTTTTGAGAAAAGGAGTTAAAATCTACAGCAAAGAACTAAAGAAAGAAAGAAAGAAAGAAAGCGCCTTCTGGAATGCCCCTTCTAACAGCAAACTTAGGTGCTGTGTTGACAGGACTGTAGGCAAAAAGGAGCCACTGAGCAACAACAGAAAAGTATCTGCATGCTTGCAGGAAGCCCTGAGGTTTGCAAAGATTTGAAAAATAATATGCTAAGACATAGGAGCCAAATCCTAGGGACCAAGGTCCTTTCACACACACTGCAATAAAAATTTGAGGTCCCTGGGCCCTGTGCAAAGTTGATGGGCATTGCCATTTGAATGGTGACTGTGTGCCGTATCATGTTATCAATTATGCAGGGGGGGGCTTACCTGCCCTCCCCAGCAATTTTTTATTCAAGTTAGCACCTCTGCCCTAAGAAGAGGGAGGAACATCCCCTCCCCCCAGCAGCTCTATAAGGACAGCATGAGTGACAGCCAGAGACTGGGGGTGGGGTGGGGTGGGGTGCCCTTCTCAGAGGCAGTATCTAGCTGGAACTATCAACAGGAGCACTCCTTTTGAGAGGGAGGGTATACTGCAACACTTAGTTGCAGGTATTGTGTTGTATACAGTTCTTGTTGTTACGGTTGGTATTATTGGGAATTTACTTAAATGATTTTTAAAAAACCCAATTCATTTTATTTCCCAAACAAAGGTATGCATTCTGGGCCCCCTCCTGTTTTCCTTGCTCTCTGCACCAAGAACACCAGGGCTCCATTATCCAGAAGTCAAGGGGAACATGAGCCCCCCGCAGGGAACAGGGTTGATGTGGAGAGCCAAGAGCCTCCGAGCAGAAAAGAGAAGCTGCAGTGTTAGCGGGCTTCCTTCCCCTGTGGGAAAGTTGAGTGGGGGGGGGCAGCCATAAAGGGAGGAGGTGTACATTGATAGAAGAAAACCAAAGATACTGTCATGTCAAGCTGAGCTGAGCCATGGAGGCCAAGAGGAGGACGTGGGGAAAGAGGGAGAGGGAGACACACATGTTCAGGGTGTGCAAAGAGATAAAAAAGGGCCTAGACTCCACCCTTGTAAGGTCTCCAAACCAGATCCAGCAGGCGCATGGCACCTGCCAAAGGATCTCCCTTGCTGGCTGCTTTTGGTTCCCAGCCCATCTGAAGCCAAACTACCCCAGTCTCCCAGCTACCATTTTGGCCATTTCTAATGGGATCAAGGAGGGACTTGATTTGGCCTGGGACAGCTCATTAAATATAGTTATGCTTCAGCATTTGTGAATTATTCATTGCTTGAGCACCGGTCCCCGGGCTTAGCTACCAAGGCGACAGGCACCCAGGAGAGATGGGCTGATGGTGGAGCTGCAGCTGCTTTGAGTTTGGGGAAGGGGGGGGGGGGAGGAAGGGAGAGGAAAGAGCTTCTCCCAGAGGTCTTCTCAGGAGAAGGACACACAGAATTCACTCGGAATCAGAAGGCTTCTGTTTGCACCACTTTAAAGCACAAAATTGGAAAGGCAGGATAGGAGCTTTTAAAGAAAATGCATGGCCTGCAGAAGACATATTTCTCCCTGGAGGTGGGGTCTTTCGTCTGATCCAGATCCAGAGATCTTATGTTCTTAGCAGACTGAGGTTTTCTGCACTGATCACTTAAAATCTATGCTGTCCTCCAACTGGCTGAAGGCAGAATGACTTCACCCACATGCTGAGATAAAAGCTTTTTAGCAGGTCACCAGAATGATCCAAAAATGCTGGCTTTCGGGGGCAAGTTTCAGTGACCCCTTATTTCCTAGGAGGGAATCAACAACGTACCTGTGCTTCAGCAGAGGGCGTCAAGGTCAATGGGAGCTCTGCAAGAGGAAAATGACACCATTAAGATTGCTGCCTTTGGGAACCATATCCCATATTGTCAAGTTGCCCCACTTATACACACACTCTTCCCAACCACAAGAGCCAGGCCAGACTCAAAGGACCCAGATTCACCTGGGCACCTTTGTGGGATTCCAACCCAGCGTCCTTCCCTTATCAAAGCAGGAGCCCATATTCCCTGCTACTACAGACCAGACAGAAATTCAGAGGGTGCTGTAGACACTGTCCAACGATGCCTACAGGACAGCTTAAAACCAAGTCCAAGGGTAAGAGGTTAACATTTCAATGCATTAAGGGAGGTAGTGCCAAAGCCACAGCTCTCTCAAAGAAAATGGATGGCTGGCTCAGCTACAGCACTGGGGTGCTCACAGAAAGCCCACTCAGCATCATGCATGCAACACATTACCTGATGCAGGCCAGATTGAACCACACTGACATAAAAAACACTCACATCTCTTATGGTCAGAGGGCCACGAGTAGTATTCCCCTTTCCCCACAGCCACAGTTTCTCTGTCCCAAGCCAAACTGATTAAAGACTGGGAAACCCTATCCAAGCCAACTGCCCAGTACTGCTTCTTCCTCTCCCCAAATTCTTTAAAACAAAAACTAACTTCCAGTGGCTATTTTTATGGGGACTTGAGATCTCATCAGTTTCCCCTCAAATCTCCTTTTCATTGGTCAGACAGAAACAAAAAATCTTCTCTCTTTTCCTGTTCCTTTAGATCTTTTATGTTTATATATAGTTTTCATTCTATTGGTGTTTAAATGTTTTTTATGACTCTCTCACCCTGCTATGTTTTTTAGCTGTTCCTATGTTATTTGGACGTGGGTGGCACTGTGGGTTAAACCACAGAGCCTAGGGCTTGCCGATCAGAAGGTTGGCGGTTCGAATCCCTGCGACGGGGTGAGCTCCCATTGCTTGGTCCCAGCACCTGCCCACCTAGCAGTTCGAAAGCACGTCATAGTGCAAGTAGATAAATAGGTACCACTCCAGTAGGAAAGTAAACGGTGTTTCTGTGTGCTGCTCTGGTTCACCAGAAGCGGCTTGGTCATGCTGGCCACATGACCCAGAAGCTGTATGCCGGCTCCCTCGGCCAGTAACACGAGATGAGCGCCGCAACCCCAGAGTCGGACACGACTGGACCTAATGGTCAGGGGTCCCTTTACCTTTACCTTATGTTATTTGTAAGCTGCCTTGAGTCCCTGTCAGGAGAAAAGGTGGGGTATAAATAAAGGTATTATAATAATTGCAAACCCTGTTTATTCTTGCTTTACCCTCCATGGTCAGGGAAAACTATGGCTTGTCATTGTACCAATGATGATTTTCTGTTTTATACACAAGCACACACCACTCCTTCTCCAAGCCCAAATGTGTCATTTAAGTACTGCCTTCTTCAATCCTGCCTGGCTGGCAGTGAATCGTCATGGAGAGCCACACAGGTAAAGAAGGGGTGGTGGAAGTCTGCATGGCTGAAAGTCTCTGTCTGCTGCACCTGTAGATCAGGCTCAAGTGCATAGGCTACATGAAACATGAACTATCAGGGTTTGCCTGTGAACATTAAAAGAACAGCAGCAGCAGCAGCCTCCTCCTCTTCTGCAAGGGACAGGCTGCAAACTCCAAATATCAAGAGGTGGGAGGGGAAGAAGCAAAAATGCAGGAGTGGTGGGAGTTTGGAAAAGGAACAAAACAGAAAAGAGACACGTGGCAGCTGGTGCACCAACAGTCAAAAAGGCAAATAAAAGGCTTCTGGGGCAGAAAGAGTTTTTCCAAGTGCATCTTTGGCAAGACAGAAATTAGCCCTGATAAGGCAGGCCATTAAATCCACCCACTTGGGGACCATAGTCCTCAGAGAACCTGCCATTTATGAATGCAGAGCCTTATTTTGGGGGGAGGGGGAGAGGAAGAGCACTAAATGGAGCAGGTTTTCATTCCCAGGCAGGGATAAAGCAGTTAAGCCATGCTCCCCCTGCTCCACTTTCTATAATTGTCCACAGTGCTTCAGAGCCACTTTATTGACATGCCCCCTGCAACCCGAGGGAGCTCAGACCCCCCCCCCCATTTCCTGCCACTTCCCCAATCAATGAGCCACTTATAGGCTGCCCTGCAGAGAGGTCAACCTGGCCCACACAAGTGCCTCTTGTCTCCGGTGACACACACTGAAGGGATGAAGCTCTCCTTCTCTCTTAGCATGCGCAGCAAGCAGAGGTCGAGGGTGCTTTCTGCAGGGCTGCCTAATGCTGTTTAGACTGGTTTGGGGTTTGTTTGGTTGCAGGTGGGGGAGGAAGGGTAGTCCTGGTGGTGGTAGTGGTGGCAGCGCTTCTTACAACAACAAAAAGTTGTTTTTACTGTATACTGAAAATGATTGTAAGCCGCTCTGAGGAATATTATGGGCAAAGGTCTGAGGATTTAAATCAGAACAATACAGCCTATTGTTATTTCTGTTTAAGTGCCTTCCCATCATTGCTCTGTCCAAGAGGTGCTGGGGAAAGAAGGCTCAAATAAGCGATCTCTCTTTAGAGGTACTTACATAGTCAATGATCAATGCACTCAAATTTTTGCAAATACTACAACCTTCCCCAAGCTGGTGCCCTCTAAATATTTTGGACAACTCCCATCAAGGCTGAGAGGTATTATAGTAGGAAATGGGGCAGGTGGGAGCTGTAGCCTGAAATACCTGGAGACCACCAGATTGGGGAAGGTCGCCCGACCTCTAGGATGGGTGGGGTAGGGAGGCAACACGGTGCCCTCCAGATGTAGACTGCACAGGTCCCATCCTCCTTGGGGATGGTGGGATTCGTACTCCAAAATTTCTGGAGCTGCACCAGATTGGCTGCCTTGCATTGGAAGAAAGCAGAGCATGGCTTCATACAGCCACATGAATGGAGCAAGTGTCCTGTATTCCATTTATCAGCATGACAACAAGAGCAAAAGCTGTTAAAGAGGCATAACTTGCTAGGGCAGCCGCATCAGCAAAGCGCAGTCTGACAGACTCAGCAGATTCTCAGCAACTCCGAGACATTTCAGAGAAATTAAACCATCTCCTAAACATCTCCGTAGGCAGCACCACACAGCAATTCTGTGGCAGAATAACTTTTTTTAAAAAACCCAGACACACAAAGAAAGAAAGCAGCAGCAGCTCAGATTTGCATCCTTGTAAAAGGGGCACAAAGTCAGCTGGTGAATGGATTTGCCCCTCTCTCAGTTCCTAGTATCTCTCATATATCACAATTCACCCTTGACTCCAGTTCCATTATCAACCAGTCCCTGAAAGAGGAACTGCAGAGGCTAAGCAGGAAATATTTCTCTTTGCATTTGGCATTAAAATGCCCCCAACATGGAAATTCAGTCACTACAGTTTCTCTGTTGGTCTCAAAAGGGCAGGAGACAGTATGTAAATAGTATATTTAAATTAGGTTGAAGTAGATATAAGCAAGGTTTAGAGCTTTACAGAACTCTCTGATGGACAAAGGGGAAAAAAATAAGGGGTAGGGAACCAACCCAGTCATTTGTAACAGAGTTTAGTCTTGCTTCTCAAACTATCTGATGTGGCAGACCAGCAATTCCTACCCCCTGGCCCAATGTGTCAGGAACCAGCACCATATTGGTCCCTGGAGCATCTCACCCAACTTGAGTTGTGATGAGGTTTTCATAGACTGGCATCTGATGGCTTATGAACTGGCACTATTCTGTGGACCACCACTTTGAGTAGCCTTTTTATAATGCCATGTGCCCCTATTTCCATTTGCTCCTTACGTGAGCACAATCTGCAGGCAGGCATGCCTACATTCCACAGACTGAAAGCACATCTGGATTTCAACAGGAAATCCTCTGGATTTCGGAGGAACTGCTCTCTCAGAATCTCCACACAGAACATGCAGGGGATTGCAGCAGAAAGTGCCATACAACAAGATTTAAAAACACTTCGCAAAATTATGTGCTGGTCTTGCACCAGACTCTTCATTCCAGTATTTCACAGATGCAAAAATACCTGCAGGTATGCCCAAAAGAGTCAGGACTTATTCATGCTGTGCATAGTTTAAAACTACGGAACTTGCTCCCACAGGCGGCAGTGATGTCCACCAGCTTGAATGACTCTCAAATAGTATTATACAAATTCATGGAGGAGAGGGCTATCAGAGGATACTAGCCAGGATGGTTATGTTCTGCCTCCACTGAACATAAGGCAGAACACAGGCAGAAATGCTTCCAAGTAACAGCTGCTAGAAACAACAGGAGGGGAAGATGCTCTTCTGCTCAGATCCCGTTTGCAGGTTTTCTGCAGGCATCAGGTTGGCTACTGTGAGAACAGGATACTGAACTAGATGGGCCCCTGATCTGATCCAGCTGGCTCTTCTTATGTTCAGAACATAAAAGGTAGAGGAGGGCAGGGGAGGCATGGCAGAGAGGAGGAGCAATGCAGCTCAGCAAATATACATCCCATCAAGCTCTAGTGTGGATGGGAAAATGTGGGAAGCAATGTGCAGCTCACACACATGTAGAAATCAGACCTAAACTTCCCATATATGATTTTTAAGAAGTGTCCTTCTGGAAGCACTCCTAGCTATATAAAGCAAGGTTTTCAGGACACCGCGGATGCTGGAAAGTAACATGCTAGGAACTGAGCTTCTTTCTACTGCAGCAAAGATTCCTTGCTATATACTGCTACTGTTCATCACCGTGTTCCTTCAGGGACCATTAAACTGATGCAATTCTTGGCCTCCTCCCCACTAAAACATCCGTGGTGCCTGTGGGCAGAGAGAGAAAGCTCTTGGGCTGGAATGATTTAAATGCACCAAAAGAGTCACCTTTGCTTTGCATCGTTGGTTGAAGGTCAAGAAGTCAGTGACCCTTTAGTAGCTGCTGACAATCATAGGCTAGGCTATGTATAGCCCAGAACCGGGCAGACCAGTTTTTAAGGCACTCTGTGCAAGGCTTCTAAGTAAATATTATCAGAACAAGCAGATCAGCAATAGCTACCGGTACTCCTGCAAAGACTCCAATGCAACCAGCTGCAGCCCCTGCAAGGACAAAGGCAAAAGGTTCCATTCTGCTTTGTCCCTCCAGGTATCTCTTATTCTTTAAGAGTTTTCATACATGACAAAGAACATCAAAACAGAAAACAATTACCTTCCCCATGCATTCCTTCCAGTATTTCATTCTCTTGGGATTAGCAGGAAAGAGTTAGAATTTTGAAATAGAATTGCTACTTGCCTTTGCAGATACCAGAGAGATGTCAAAACATGTGGGATCGTGAAGTGCTTTCTGGGGGGTGAGCACAATGGAAAGGATTTCGGTGCCTTTTGGGGAGGATTGGTAAAGTAGCAGCAGCCAAACTGATTCAGATATATGAAGATTAGGACACTAAGGTTGTCAAATTTAGACAACAGGACAGTGGCTTTGAAGTTCAGAACATCTCAATTCTTCACATGTAGGCACATCCTCATTGTTATTTCTTCAGCTGCACAACAGGAGAATCACACACAAAAGGACGTACACACACACACACACACACACACACACAGAGGAAGTCATGATATTGCTGCCTCAATTCTTTGTGAATTACTCTTAGGAAGTTGCCTTATGCTGAATCAGACCATGGCATTGGTCCGTCTAGCTCAGGATCATCTACATAGACCCGGTTATCTGGGGTTTCAGGCAGAGGACATTCCCAGCCCTACCTGAAGATGCTGGGGAGAGGATGGGACCTGGGGCCTTCTGCATGCAAGGTAGATGTTCTTCCACTGAGCCATGGCCCTTCCCTCTTGACACAAGTTCCATACAAAGCACATGAGTGTGAGACAGAAATGCTCATCCTGCCTCTTGTTTCCATCCACCACAGACCTACTTTAAGTGGGGAATGGAGCTTCGGGGGACAGAGGACAGAATAAAGCTGTGAAGTCAAGAGCTTTTGTGGACATCAGGATTCATCCGATGCATAAAGGGAACTGAGTGGGTGGTAAGTGCAGTGTACACATAAGAACATAATGAGATCCTGCTGGATCAGGGCAATAGCCCACCTAATCCAGTATCCTGTTCTCACAGTTGCCAGGCTGATGCCTCTGGGAAGCTTGTAAGCACGACCTGAGTGCAATAGCACCCTCACAACTTGTGATTCCCAACAACTGGTGTACAGAGCAACACTGCACCCACCAATAGTGCAAGCAGAACATAACCATCGTGACTAACAGGCATTGGTAGTCTTTACATCTAATCCTCTTTCAAAGTCATCCAAGTTGGTGGCCATCTCTGCCCTTGGTGGAAGCGCTTTCCATTACTTAACCATGTGCTGTGTGAAGAGGCGCTTTCTTTTGTCTGTTTCGAATCTTCCAACATTCAGCTTCATTAGAGACCCTCTGCTTATGGGCTCAGAACACCAAGTTAACAATGTAAGAACTCGGGATGCCAAAAAGAACAAGTCGCTGCCTGATAGCTAGAGCCTAACTTCAGGACACATTCTTCAAAAATATAAATAATTACTGGCATGGCTGAGATAAAGATCAGTAGATGTTTGCAGAGATGGAACCTCATTGGTTTTGTTGAATTTCATATTCAAGTAGCAATTTGCTTCCAACAGGAAACATGGCAGTATGCCAACCTGCCCAGAACCTGTAAGTCCCCAGATTGTTTGAACTAGGCAAGATGTGCATTTTTTTCCACTGAGAGAGATAAGCAGCTGAAAGAGAACCCAGGGTACATGACTGTCAGTTTCCTCCATTCATTTCACTGGTAAATCCAACATCATCCATCGCTAACCTGGTGCCCTCCAGAATTTTTGGACTGCAACTGTTATCAACCTCAGTCAGCAGACAATGGACAGGGGTGATGGGAGTTGTAGTCTAAAACCTCATCTCAACACCTGCCTGCCCATACTCCAAGAGAGGAATTGGGAACCAGATGTTGGACTACAGCTCCCATCAGCTCTGATCATAGGTCATGCTGGCTGCTTAGAGTTTAAGCCCCACAACATTTGGAGGACACCACACTAGATACCGCACTCTAACACCTTCAGCAGAGGCAGTGTCCTTTGGCTGCCCCGTCATCTAAGGTGTGTCAACAGCCTGCAGGGGAAAGGGCCTTCTTGCTTGCTGGTGGCCTCCTGAGTGTGCAATGCACTCCACAGGCTTCACTGATGTCATTTCAGTGCTGCCAGCCAAAGCTCCTCCTTTTCCCCAGGCTTTTTAATTCCCTTTCATGCCACTTTCATGTCACACACATCCTGTCTCTTTTAGTTCTGCTGATAGCTTTCATATCATGGCATTTTTGATGATTTATACGTATTGTAGCTTTCACATTTGATTCCCAAAACCTTTTGGTGGGTTTCCAGGTAAAATGTCTTCTGCAGCTCTTCCTGCCTGGCCCAAGCCTTGAAATGCATGCAAGAGCATAAATGAATGTGTGCGTGCATTAGTTATGTGCATCGCTGGTAGGAACGTCTCCTCTGCTGCATTTCAGAGAAGCCACAAAGGGAGCAGCTTTGCAGTGATTCAATACACAATTCTCTCATCACCTGCCATGTGGCTGGTGACTGTGATGTGCTAAGCACCCAAACATTGATGTCCCTGAGGCCACACAGGGCCTGGCTCACCCCTTGGGGCCACAACACTTCCCTACCCTGGAGACAGATAACAAGGTGGAATCTATAGCTCTTAAACACCTACACCTGCCTGGCATGGATGTACTACGGTTGAAGTCAAGCAGCGTGACTCAAGCACTGAATGGCTTGTGTTATGCTAGCGCATGAGAACACTCAGCAAATTGCAGCAGATTTGTGTTGGCCGTTGGTGTAATTACACACATCATAAACATATCAAGTATGTGAAGTGTGTCCTTGGGAGATACTTTGATCTCTTTGCTCACACATGAAAGATAATCCAGGACTTACTACAATCCAGGATCCCCACCCAGTTTGCAGGTGCACAGGGAAGCTTAGACTTTGGACTTGCGTGACAGCAGGCGGGTGGGGGAGGGGGTGGGGCAGGGAGGAGGTTTGCATTAAAAGAAAAGCATCCAAATAGGTTGGGTAACACATAATAAAATCATATAATTAATTTGCATAAGGATTTGTTAAAATGCTGCTATATTAAGGCATGTTATCACAATACGTATAGCTTTAATGTCCAAGTAAGACAGTGTTAAAACTTTTAAAAAGAAAAAAAAGAAGCTGTTCTTCTACAGCAATGTGTGGGCGGTCCAAGACATTTTGCTGCCTGAGATGGCCAAGATTGCACCTCCCCACCCCCACGTACAAAAGTCAACCAGACTGACAGCTTTCTTAGATTTCCACAATTGCACTCAAAGGCAGCAGGTTAGTTAAAGCAGGCTGTAGGGCACACACAATTCTGTCCACTCCCCACCCACTCCACAGCATTTGCCACCTGAGGTAGTTGCTTCATCTTCCCTCACGTTAGCGCTGGCCCTGGGACAGCCTTGCAGTGCTTAAGGCAGTCACAACATACTTGCTGGGCTTTCCATTAGGAGGCTTGTTTGGTTTGGTTTTAAAGCATGATGATATTGTATCTACTTTCCTGCACTTTAAGTGCCTTTCACCTTCAAGTGGACACCACACACACACACACACACACACACACACACACTTTCGATTCATAGAAGTGAAAGCATGTACAAAACAGTCCCTTTAGCTTACTTAACCTGAATTAATTCTTCTCTGCTTCTCAATTTCCTTTCCAAAGAATTAAGTTTTGTCTGTTTATATGCAAGGATCAGCAGGAACACAAAGGCCAAAACGCACAGAGACCAACTCCTACAAAACAGGATGTCCTCAAATGCCATCACATCTGACAGATTGATGCCTTTAGGATTCCCTCTGTCTACTTGGGAACAAGCTGCTTTCAGGCTCCAAGAAAACAGCTTTAAGTTAGCACATGGGGAGAGGCTGGCCCCATCCACAATTCACCTCCTGATCTTCCCTTGAGGTATTCAGAACCAACCAAATTGTTAAAACCTTTTGCCCTTCAGAAACAACAAGTCCAGGTTGTTGTTTTATAAAAAGATGGAGAATCTTTACATGCTCCTTATCTTGCCAAAGCAAGATTTCACTTCCCACCATAACACCTTTTTGTTTACTTCTGGAACACATCTCAGGCTCAGAAAGGGAAACAAAACAAAACAACACCCTCAAATCTACCTCTTCACACCAAAAGTTATCCCCCCCCAATATATTTGTTTCCTGCTTAGATGAACTTGGAGGGCTTCACTAGTATATTAGTAGATTCTAAAACAGGAATGACAAAAGCAAATCACCAATGAATACTTCCAGACTTAAAAAAAAAAGGAAATGAGGGTGGAAGAAAAGGAGGGTATTAGCCTGGCAGTTCAGTTGTTGGCTCTGCCCTTGCCAAGGAATCGTCCCCCCACCTCCCTGTTATGTCAAGAGCTCTGGACACACCCGCCCCACTAACCTCTCAGGTACGGATCAGCAGGTGAATGGGGGGGGGGGTGGCTACGAGACTGCGGGACACAGAAGCCCTCTTTGCTTCTCTCCCCCCCCCCAAACACTAGTGGTGCGTTTAGCTCTTAGCTAAAAGCTCCCCCACCCCCTTAATCCCTGCGGGCTGAGAAGACGGGGGAGGGGCCGAGCGTTCAGCCGCAGTCCCTCCGAAGCGCCTCTGTCCCTGAAGCTTTTTCCCGGGCAGCCCAGCAGAAACCGACGAGAAGGTTGCCTTGCCCGAGTCCGGGGGGGGGCTCCCCTCGCTCCAGCCCCGCCGCCGCCCTTGTGGGTCGTTCGGCCCGGCTCCGTAGTGCCGCCCTGCTCGCTCCCCACTCACCGGCCACGCCGTACTCGCCGCAGGCGGAGACGGCGCCGTCCCGGTGCAGGCGGATGTCGGCGGTGTCGCGGATGCGCCCGGCGGGCCCCCAGCGGCGCGCCTCCTCCTCGGGCGCGCCTTCCTCGACGGGGCCGGGCTGCAGGAGCCCGCGGCAGCACTGGAAGCACACGGCCCAGGCCTGCTCCTCGTTGATGGGCTGCTCGTACGACTTCAGCACCTCCTCCAGGGACAGCTCCGCCGGCTCCCCCGACGGCCGCTCCTCGGACGCCGCCACCGCGGCCCGTGCGCCGCTACCACCGCCGCCGCCCTCGGTTCCCGCCGCCGCTGCTGCTCCTGCCGCCGCTCGGGCCATGGCCGCTGCTCCATCATCGGCTCCTCCGGCGAGGCGGGCTGGTTGCCATAACAGCGGCGCTGCTGGGCAGCCTGAGGAAGAGGAGGAGGACAGGGAAGGGGAGGGCTGAGCTGGGCTGGCCGCCGCCACGGCTGCTTTGTCATCCCTCCAGCCCAGCCCGCCGAGGAGGGAGCCCCGCAGCCGCAGCCTATGGAGAGGCCAGGTGCGCCCAGGAGGTGGGGAAACACGCCCCGCGGGCCCCGGCCCGGCTCCGCCCTGCGGAGGACAAAAAAGCCGAGGGCGCCCTCTCCTTCTCAAGCTAGGCTCAGCTCCGGCACAGAGGTTCAATGCCAAGCCTCTGCCATGAAGTGCTTCGAAGCAGTGGCCTTTTAAAAAAGGCCTCTGAGTGCATGCAGCTACTAAAAAGTGCCCCTGAGAGCACGCAGAGTTGCTTTTCAAAAAAGAGTGCGGGCCTTTTAAAAAAAGTGTCTCTAAGCACATGCAGAAAGTGACTTAAAAAACAAAATGTATCCAATTGGTCACTGTAGAAGGGAGTGGATAAGATAAAAAGGTAAAGGACCCCTGGACAGTTAAGTTCAGTCAAAGGCGACTATGGGGTGTTGCGCTCATCTCGCTTTTCAGGCCGAGGGAGCCTGCATTTGTCCACAGACAGCTTTCCAGGTCATGATGTGGCCAGCATGACTGAACCGCTACTGGAGCACAGAGGACCGTGACGGCTGCCAGAGCGCACGGAAACACCATTTAACTTCCCACTGCAGTGGTACCTAACCTATTTATCTATTTGCACTGACATGCATTCGAATTGCTAGGTTGGGACTGAGCAATGGAAGCTCACCCCATCATGCAGATTCCAACTGCTGACCTTCCGATCGCACAGTGGAAGGGGGGTGGGAGATACTAGGTGGACCTTTGATGAGATCTAGTGGGGCTGCTCTTAAATAGCCAGAGAGCCCCCTTCACCCTCTTCCATGTTCAATCAGGAACAAACTGTGATCATTTTGTACATGAGTGGAGCTCTATATAGAGAGAGCAAGGAACACCAAGAAATCAGTATCTTGAAAAGGGAACATCAAGGCGCATGGGGGGGGAGGAGGAAGAGAGCACATCTTCAGGTCCCTGGATGCCATATAGATGTGGGGCTGCTGGCTGCAGCAACTCAGGAGAATCACAGAACTTGAAGGTCATCTACTCCAACCCATTGCTCAGTGGAAGGCCTCCCATAGAAGATGCTGCTGCAGCACCCCTGACAAGTGGCTGTCCAGCCTCTGCTCAAATGCCTCTAGCAGAAGAAGAGCCCAAATCCCCTCCAAAGTATAAAGTGCACACATGGACCAATAGCCTGCCCCACTGCCTCAAGAGTAGGGATGGAAAGACACTCTGCTCATGCTCTGAAGTGCTAGTATGTCTATCCATGTTTTAAAGAAGGGGTTTTTAGAGCCTTTACCAAAGACTCCCAGGAAGCCCTTTTGGTCATTTCCTGGCAGGTAAGGCCCTTCCCTTGCAAATTCCCAGCCACTGGGGGCTGCTGCTTTTTTACAATGCATAGCTGTCAATCTTTCCCTTTTTCTGCGGGAATTTCCCTTATTGGGAAACAGCAGGGAGGGTTGACAGCTATGACAATAGGAAGCAAAACAGAGAACTGCCATCAAAGGCAAGCATAGCAACGCAACCCTACAGGATCCTGATGACCAAGTATAGTAATTTAATCCCAACCTAGTTAATCCCTTAGAGCATTCATAGGCTCTCCCCATATAAATTACCCTTTTCTCTATCCAGCTCTTGCAGGTGCCCTTGAACAACCCTTCAGGAAATCTTTTTATTTTATTCAATGCAAGCAAGGGAGAGTGAATCACAACAGCCTTAGCAGAGGAACTCCCCTTGCCCCCATACAGTAAACGCAGTAATTTGTTGTAGGGGGTTCAAGGGTCTTTCCCTTCACAGCATGGATGTCCCATTTTTTTCAGCACTCCAAACGGTAATATTTTTGTTCCTCAAGGGAAAAGACATTTCTTACTCAAGCTGCTAGTATCTTAATTGCATGCTGTGCAAAATGCAGTTGTATGATACCTGAGAACGGGTGACATCAATAGCAAGCAGTGGGGTGTGCTTGTGTGAGCTCCTGCATGTGTCATTTTGTAACTTTTAGGAGTTTCTTTTTCCTTTTTTTTAAAGAAGCCTAAGAGCAGGAGAGTTGTTGTGGAGCTCTTGAGGCCAGAAGCAAAGGTATCTCCACTCACTATAAAACTATTCCTTTACTTTAGGATCCTTTTGCTTCCCTTCAACAACTAAGAGTTATCTGAAAGCTGTGCGCTTGCCCTTTTGCAGCACGAAACTATAGAAAACTGCAGCTGCTTTTCCAGGCCTGAGTGCTGAAGCTGGTGGAACCTACACCCAAGAGAGAGAGCTGCCAACTACCATCCCCTTAGGTTAGAGAGGGGCACACGTCTTCAGCCAGAGGGACCCATTCCCTTGCCAGGCAACCTCCCAAGGGCCAATTATGTTAATAGTTGGCAGGGCCGGGGCAAAAGAGGGCCAGGAGATGCGATATGTGACTCATCTTCACACAGTGGGTTACATGCCAGCTATGCAAAACGGAATACACCCCTCTTATGTGTCTCTCTAGCCACAAATGCACATTCTGACTAGGCGAAAGCACATAATGGGAGGGCACAGAATAGCGCTTGGGGGGTGCATGGTTTGGGGAGGGTCCAGGACCAGAGAGAGGGGGGGCAGAGAATGGCTTGAAGGCTATAGACATTACTCACTGCAGCCATAGATATTTATATGCAGTCTTAGGATATTAGGAAGCTGCTTTATACTGAGTCAGACCATTGGGCTCTCTAGCTCAGCATTGTCCACACTGACAGCTCTCCACGATTTCAGACTGGAACAAATTCCCAGACCTGCCTGGAGATGCTGGGGATTGAACCCAGGATCTTCTACATGCAAAACGGATGCTATGCCATGGCACTGAGCCGCAGCACTTACTGATTAGGTAAAATAGGAACACACCATGGTCTGCAAGATATACATGAAATTTGGATAAATCCCACCTCTAAGAGCACTTGGGAATCGTTTTCAGAATTTTTGTTTTTATTTTTCAAAAACTGTACTGATTTGCCATTATGTTTGCTGCCCTTGGCTTCTTTGGGAGAAAGTGGGGGATAGAAATTGAAATGATGATAATAATCATAAATGGTTTACTGATGGGACCAGACTATTTATAGTTGGGAGCACAGGGAAATACAGGCATATGAAAATAAATAATTAGAATAAGCCAACAAAAAGCAAAGTCCTTTGTTCGGCAGAAAAAGGAAGTAGGCCATTGACTCTCTATGTAAAGCAAAGGTTGAGGAAAAGTAATGATGGCCAAACGTACTATCCAAAGAGCATTTGGCCTAGAACTGCATGGTTACAGACTGTTAATGATGCTACATAACTCAAAAGTTTGTCCAGATAAATTGGCCCAGTAAAACATAAAAGTAGGATGAACTTGGAAGCTAGCATTGCAACACTTTTCCATACCAGGTGCTTCTCCTGGGCTCAGCTGAAAACAGTGTGATAATAAATAAATAATAATAATAACAATAATATAAATAGATACTTTGTGGGTAGGAAGGAACACGGCAAAGTAACCACCATAATAGCAGCACATACCTACAGACTGCTCCATTCAAACTGAGTTTTGCAGATAAGCACCATACCCTCTAACATTCCTGGAGGGTTTGGAGCACCACCTCAAGTTGTCTCAGCTAATCCCTCCCATCAAAATGAAGGTAGGACATTAACGAGCAAATGAAGTTCAGCTGATTAGCAGTAGCCGGGTTGGAATGAGGCCACCATTTTTAAAGAACCAGGCAGCACATGAAGTGTGAAGTTCAGCAAGTTAGAAGGAGCAAGAGTTGTACAGCTCTCCGATTTGAAAGCTCTGGGTTGTGGTCACCACAAAAGGAAGATAGAAAGAAGGTGCCATAGCAACCCATCTGAGAACTTGGGGTGCTGACAGGGGGGAGATAGGAGGTGGCCACTCCTCTAAGGAAGGCAAATTGCCTTGAAAGACAAGGAACCAGATGGAAGCCTCATGCATCTGTTCCCAAGTAACCTTTTGCTATGGGGCCACTTGGGTAAAGTCTAGCCTCAGAGCTGCTTCACATATTACAAGATGACTGAATGTGCACATGTTTACCCATGGTGAGCCCCACAATGTATGAAGGGGACACACAGGTAGAGCATCAGTTCAGCTTTGCATGCAGAAGGTCCCAGGTTCAACACCTGGTGGCTCCAGAGACCTCTGCCTGAAACCATGACAAGCTGCTGCTTCCAGATGTAGAGCTAGTGGACCAATGGTCTGGCTTGGCATATAAGGCAGCTTCCTATGTTCTTATATTCCACCTTGCAGTAAAATGACCATCAGGGCTGTTGACAATATATTGTAATGGTACAAATACTAGGGCCATGGGCCATGGAGCTGACTGTTCCAGGGTGGGGACAGGGACTCCCTGCAACTGCTCTTTCTCCAGCCTATGGGTGGGGCTAGGCTGGTGATGTTCTGGGAGCTTCATGGTGTACATTCCCAGAAAACCTTGGTCTCCTAGCCAGCAAACACAGAGTTAAAGAATCAGAGTTGGAAGGGACCCTGGGGATCATCTAGTGCAACCCCCTGTAATTCAGGAATATGCATACAGGGATCAAACCTGCAACCCTGGCATCATTAGCACCACCATCTAACCAACTGAGCTATTCAGGCACTATGTGCAAATACCAATGTGATTGACCAATAACTCATCTATTATAGAGGAGTCTGTTGAAATAAGTACAACAAAGAGCTTTGTGGCACCTTAAAGGCTAGCAGATTTATTGTGGCAAAACAGACCACACAGTCTCTCTGTGTGTATTAGATTTACAAAGCAAGAGTACATAGTCAGGATCTTTTTAACAGTTAATGCATAACCCACCCGTGTTGATTGATTCTGAGTCTGCTGTTGTCTTGCTTAATAAGAACATGATAAGGTGGTTTGTTGAATATGATAAATAAAGGTTGATAGTCTGACTGGCTAGCATTCTTTGCAAGAATCGCAACAACAGCATGCTTCAAATGGTCCATTGGCTATTGGTAAATAGTCCACTGATGGACTGTGGTCTATTTTTTAAACCAATAACAGCATCACATGCTACACCAAAGGTAAGCATGGTGTGCGTATTGGAGCTGGGAGGGGCCTCGTATACAGTGGCAAATCTTGTCATGAGCTTTTATCCAAAGATCTGTATGAATGATGCCACATAAATCTACGAGCTGGAATTAATACGTGACAGATGGCAGAATGAAATAACATGTTGATAGGACTCACTTAGTGGCCTGCAGGATACTGTGAATGGTGCCAGCCATCAGGTTTCTTTTCACAGAGGCCAGGTCTCAAGAAATAACAGGGCACTTTCCACACAGAATTAACCACAATAAAAACAAAGCTCATCTGCTGTGCTCAGGGGGGGAAAATAGGGCAATGTTAAACGCCACCACCTTCATATTGCAATTAGAGATGGGTGGATATTTGAGTTTTAGTGTCTCTCAATTTCTCAATCTTAAATTCACATTTCCACAAGTGTTTGCATCTTTTTTTAAAATGCTCGTTAAGATTTATAAGAGATTTTTTTTAGTATGAATGTCTCCTAATGTACATATTTTTGTATGTCATTTTCTTAATATACATATTTTTGCAGGGCTGTTTTCTCCAATGTAATGCATTTTTGTATGTCATTTTCACTAATATATGCATTTATATGCACACTGGTATATGCATTTTTGCACACATTACTTGGCTGGAGAACTGCATTGCAAGACTTGGAGAAGCATAAATTTCAAAGGATGGCTATGTATTCATGTATTGTTTCAGAAAGTGTGAATCTGGTAAGTTTGTCATTAAATGTGAACTTAATAATTAAAAAAATCCCATGCCTAACTGTAATAGAAGTCTTGATGCATGGATAAATACCCAGATACGTGTGTGTTTGTCGGAAGGGGGAGACTGGTGCAAAGAACAACAGGGGTCAGGTGAATCTGGTCCAGAAATGTGGCTTTTAACAACCAGCCCTGTGTCAGTTGCTGGCCTCTGCAGGGCTGGGCCAATAATCCTCCAGAAACAAAGACAGAAGCTGCAAGTAGTAAAAATTCCATCCACATGCAGAGTTAGGTGCGCCTAAGGTCATTGAAGTCAATGTTTAAGTGCACCTAAAGCTCCAGACTTCCCGGGGGGGGGGAGGGATTCCTGACCATCAGCCCCTGCCAGTGATGGCCCTCCCATCTGACTGGAATCTTGGTGCTCACTCTTCTCCCCATGCCTCCCCATGATGCATCCTGGTGTGCTAAAGGAGAAACCAGAGGTTCATTTGAAGGAACTGACGCACTAGTAGAGCAGGACTACTGATCTGGTTGCAGATTAGAGCAATCAGTGACGTGCCTTTGTGTCTCCAATCTTCTACACAGAAAATGGGGAAGCAGCATGCAGTTTCCAGTTAGTGTCTCTGCCTCAAAGCTAAACTGAAAACTCTGCAGAATGGGCCCTCTTCATCAGTCCCCTGCACCAACCTGCAAGGGCAGCCTGAAAGTTATGTTGCAGGCATCTCTGATTGGCTTGTGCTTTATATCCTCCTTGCTCTTGCGTAAAAGCTGTAAAAAGGATGCAGTGCAGATGGGAGAACAGCTCAGCAGATTATTATTTTTTTGAAGCTTAGCTGTGGGGCTGTGTGTATCCACATATGTGTTTTACTAGCATCGTCAGTAACAGATTGCCAAGATACTTAATTTCTCGAGCAATGGGGGAAACAAAAAGTTCCTTTCCCTGTTCATTAATGTTTCAATTAAAATAACCCCCGATCCATGCTATTAATGTCAGCATGCATTAACTCAAGAGTTGCTGGCCTTTTATATGCTTCGTGGCTTAATAGCAACCACGCTGACCAAACAGGCTGAGGAAAATTGCAAGTAAAAATTAGAAATAGATGTCCTATTGTTAGTGGCACAGAAAGCAAGAAGAAACAGTTGCTGCTTCAGTGGGGACAGCAGTCACCTAGGGAGCAGATGCGACACAGGTAAGTAGCAAGAGCCATCCATCACAGAATTGCACAAAAGAGATTCTGTGAAAATCAGAGTGGAGCAACCTACTTCGTTCCACTTTTCTGGCCTGGCAAATGATCAGGATCCAGTTTATTATTGTATTCGCAATTGTATCTGCATCCTGTTCTTCCTCCCAGGAGCTCAGGGCAACATGCACAGGGCTTGTATGAAAGGATGGGAGGTGTATAATATAACATTATAAATGGTGTGGAGAAATCAGATAGAGAAAAGTTTTTCACCCCCTCTCATATTAGTAGAAGAACCTGGGAGCATCCAATGCAACTGAATGTTGGAAGATTAAGAATAGACAAAATACAGTACTTTTTCACACACACAGTTAAGACTGTGGGATTCCCTTAGTGATGGCCACCAACTTGGATTGCTTTAAAAGAGGGTTAAGACAAATGTAGTATAATTGGCTACAAATGGGTCCCTTGCTAGGAATCTGAGGTGAGATAGTAAGAGCTGCTCACTGGTGGAACAGACTCCCATGAGAGGTGGTGGACCCTCCTTCCATGGAGGTTGGATGGCTGCCTGTCATGGATGATTTAGTAGAGATTCCTGCATTGCAGGGGGTCAAACTAGATGACCCTCGGGGTCCCTTGCAACTACACAGTTCTATGATTCTACCCATGTAGCGGAAGTTGTATCCAGTTCCAGTCACCACACAGAGGCAACTTAAGGTCCAAAATAGTTTAATGCTGCAGAAGATCAGGCTTCAGTAATACGCTTCCAGGCATCAATCTATACATACAGCTTTTAGGCTCTGCAGATACAGATACAGATATATGCAAGTAGGAAGTATTTCTGTTGCTCCAGCAATTCAAGACTCTTGAGACATAACGGATGTAACTCACTGAATGACTAATAAGCTGACATGCCTTACTCGCTTATATAGATGGCACTGGGCCATTGCCATAGCAACTGTCTGGTTCAAATCCCATATTCCATCTCCTACACCACAGTGGCACCTGAAATTGAAGACCCCGTCCATTGTTGGAGCAGTGCAAATCCACTACATGGCAAACATAATGCTAGCCAGTGGTCAGACTTATTAGATATAGGGATCAATAAACAGCCATTCCCATCTATCTGGAGTGCCTCTGTGCTGTCTGATGTGGCAAGGACACGCGACCCCGGTCCCCAAAAGCTTGCTTCGCTTTCTGCAGCGCTCAGCCCAGTTTGCCTTCTCCTTGCTGCTTCCACCCATTGGCCCACGTGATGAAATTCCTTTCTTGTTCCATCATTATTTGCGGCTGCTAAATATTTGCCAATACTTATCATCTCCTCCCAACCATTGATGTAATTGCTTTGCCAACCTACACAAAATTGGGGCATTTTCTTTTATGAGTCAGGTCCAGGGATTCCAGAACTCTCCCTGGAGCAGGGAGGAGAACTAGGGGTGGCACTCCAGGTGTTGCTGGCCTCCAACCCTCATCAACCCCTGCCTGTATGGCCAATGGGCAGGGGTGATGAAAGCAGGGAGTCTAGCAACATCTGAAGGGCCAGAGGCTATCCACCTCTGCCCTAGACCTTTCTTCCACTTTCCTTTTAAATGAGAACATCCAAACCCAGGGTCTTGCTGCAGCTACTCAGCAAGGAGCCATCTGGGTTTGTTGCTCCAAGAGTCGTGTTTTGTTTCTTTACCATCACTATGTTCTCTAGGTACGTAAGGAGCTGCAACTTCATCATCTAGCTCAGTATTATCTACACCAGGCACCCCCAACCTTCGGCCCTCCAGATGTTTTGGACTACAATTCCCATCATCCCTGACCACTGGTCCTGTTAGCTAGGGATCATGGGAGTTGTAGGCCAAAACATTTGGAGGGCTGCAGGTTGGGGATGCCTGATCTACACTGACTGGCAGTGGCTCTCCAGGGTTTCAGACAAGGAACAGTCCCAGCCTTAGCTGCAGATGCTGGGGATTGAACCTGGGACCTTCTGCTTGCAAGACAGACGCTATACCACTTAGCTATGGACCTTCCTCAAACTGCAACAAAATCTTATGTACCTGCAAATGCAATTGTGTGCATCATCACTTTTTGTCCTTGTCTTTCCATCCTCTAGTCCAGCTTTTATCAACTTTGGGTCTCCAGATGTTGTTGGGACTACAACTGCCATCATCCCTAGCTAGCAGGGCCAGTGGTCAGGGATGATGGGAGCTGTAGTCCAACAACATCTGGAGACCCAAGGTTGCCTCTTATGCCACACTGTGGTTGTAAGTTCTTGGGGCAGGAAACATCCTTTTTTTTGCTTATCCTCCAAAGCACCGTGTACAGCTAGCTGTAACACCATATAAACAGCTATAAACCCAAGTGAGACAGATTCTTCCTGCAAGAATGAGAACAATGAAGTAAATGGATATATTTTATTACTAGGTCAAAGTTTGCTGTCAAGTTTGTGGTAACAGCATTTTTATTTCAGGGTGTATGACATGGCCCTGGGCAGTTTCTGATATGTTAGCGGAAAGCACAACAGGCGAGAGTCTCCAGCTCCAATCCTAACCTCATGCATCTAGGAGTAAGTCCCACTGAATTCAACAGGACTCACTTCTGAGTAGACATGGTTAGGTTTGTGCCGCCAGGTTAACTTTGCTTCCAGTTTCAGAAAGGACCCCCCACTTCAATCTCGGATGCTGACAGCAATTATAATTTTTAAATATTTTATTTTCTAAATGCACAGCAACAACAAAATAACTGACAGCAATTCTTCATGTCCCTTTGGTCTAATCCAGCAGGCCTCTTCTGATGTCCTTGTAGCAGACATGTCTCTGGGCTGAGCAAATGGGGTTCTTGATCTTGCCTATTCACCCTCTCAAAGCCTTAAACAGCAAGGAGCTATTTGATCCATGCACACTTCACAACTGGCCCAAGCTGCAGCAGAATATGTGCTTCTCCTGTCCTTCCCTTGCCAGCTGCAAGGTCATGTTTTGCTCCCCTGGAGGAATAACACTCAGGGGGCAAAGTTGGCATCCCAAGATATCAAGTTTCCTCCCAGCGCTCCCCGAGGATTTGACTGGGCCAGGAGATGGCAAAGGGTCAAGGCAAATGGGACAAGGGAAGAGTCAGGGAAAGGCAATTTCATGACAGTTCCAATAGAAGCCTGTTTTCTTAATTGGTCTCTTGTAAAGCGAAACCAAGCCTGTGCTTGCACCTCAGGACATGGTCACTGGGTTTTTCACTTGTTTGGCCGGTCACCGGCTCCAAATGAATTACAACCGCATGCAGGACGCGGCACTTGGAATGAGGAACTGCAGCAGCTAATGGGCACTTAGGCCAACCTGAACACATTGCAGATGGGAACCTGGCCAGTCCTGCTGAGAGAAAAACCACAGAAGTTATTCCTGCTAAAGCAGCACACTATGCAGTTAACTACCTTATGGCTTCTTCGGCAAAATGCCAGAGGCTTCTGCTTTTTTTGTGTGTGTGCAGTTTTTGCCAAGCTGTCCCCCTCTAGATGTTCTGAACTACCACTCCCATCAGCCCCAGCCAGCGATGGGAATGGTGGTCCAAAACATATGGAAAGGGCCAGTTTGGCAAAGGCTGAGCTACTGTAAAGGGACCCTTCTAGGCCAACCAAACTGCAGCAATTGTGTTCTCTTCTCCTGCCTTTAACACACTGCACATACTTTCTTTTTTTAAAAAAGAAAAAATATATACTGCTTGATTGCTAAAAAAAAACCCCACCCTCCATCACTCAAACAGTTTACAAAAAATAAAACACTGAACTTTTAAAAAATGTTAAAAACAACTATTTAAGATATTAAAATAATTGGATTTAGCAATAAGATAAAAATCAGATTAAAACACATATCAGCATTCTGCATATCTGGATAGGCTTGCCTACACAAAATTGTTTCTAGCAGGCACTGAAAACAGTCATGGAGCCTGCCTGCCTGATATCAATAGGCAGGGAGTTCCGGAGTGTAGGTGGTGGCACACTTAAAGATCAATTTGTTACAAAGGGCAAAAGAGACTGGCGCCTGCAACAGTGCCAGTTCCGCATACGCTCAAAGGACTTTCCTTCCACCCCCGTGCATATTATGTGCTTCTTAGTGTCAGCACATAAACACTTCTATTATAGGGAGTCA
Source organism: Lacerta agilis (assembly GCF_009819535.1). Classification (NCBI taxonomy): domain Eukaryota; kingdom Metazoa; phylum Chordata; class Lepidosauria; order Squamata; family Lacertidae; genus Lacerta; species Lacerta agilis. Next base: position 38,999,005 of record NC_046319.1, on the reverse strand, counting down.
CCTTTCATTAAACTAACACGCACAAGCTGCAGCCTCTCAGGCAAGGCGTGCAAATATTTGCACACACCCCTAATAACGCAGCGGTGGCCGCCCTTTTGATAAATGCAGCTCCAATTCCCAAAGATGCAACAGATCTTTGCAACAGATTCATAGGCAGAACTCTCAGCCAAACCATAACTGGGGTGGGTGGGTGGGAACGGGTGCAATCTTCCGCCCATGCCGGAATTAGTGAGCCTTCTGCTATCCCAAGACGTCTGTCTTCTACCTGCCCCGCCCCTTCCACGGCTCGCTCAGCAATGACAGCGGGACGGGCGCGGCCTAACTCTTTTGTGCCGCCACTACAAAGATGGCGCCTCCTCACACCCTCATCGCCACTCTCAAAATGGCCGCAGCTCTGCTTTAGGAAATGGCAAAGGGCACGCCTCCAGTTCTTCTTCCTATTGGGCAAAGGCGCCCTGCTGGCGGCCAATGAGGGCATAGGGCGCGCTGGTTGGTTGGTGTGTGTGCGCGCGCGCTCAGAGAGCCTAAGGGAAGGAAGCGATGTCTGCGGGAGAGAAAGCCCTTTCCGCGCTCCTCGGTAGGTCGTAGTAGTTGCACTCTGTGTATGCTCAGAAGCTCTCCTTTAGAAGGGTGCAGCTCTTGCCCAGTGTGTATGTCTCTCTTGTTGTGCTGTGTATATGCCAGAAGCTCTCTTTACTAGGGAGACAGTGTGGAATGAGCCCTGCTCTGTGTAGGGAGTATTCTGTGCATTTTCAGGAGCTCTGTTGACTTATTATAGAAGAGGCCCTGTGTTGAGCCTCTGGCACAGAAAGCTGATTTGGGGGCAGAACCTGAGAGCAAACTAAAGTTTAACGTTTGTTATGCCACCCTCCAACAGCTCTGAGCCTTCTCACAACCACCCTGAGAAGTGTATTAACCTGTAAGATGAGCATAGGAAGCTGTATTGTTATAAAAGGTTTGACAGTTTGTTCATGTAGCCCAGCACTGTCTATTCCAAAAATAGGGAATGTGTTAGATGTTAGTTGGACTACAGCTCCCATCATCCCTGATCATTACATTGATGCTGCATCCTGAGCTCTTTGTGGACATGCCTCCACAGTGTTTGCTACTCACCTATGGAATGCCCTCCCCAGGGTTAGTAAGGCTCTCCTTAATAATGTTGGATTCAGGTAGGTAGCCGTGTTGGTCTGAAGCAGTCGAAATAAATTAAAAAAAATTAAAATTGTCCAGTAGCACCTAAGAGACAAACTAAGTTTGTTCTGGGTATAAGCTTTTGTTTGCATGCACATGAAAGCTTATACCAAGAACAAACTTAGTTGGTCTCTAAGGTCCTAATAATGTTGAATAGAGTGCAGGGGAGTGCTGGGAGAGGGAGGTTTGCCCAAAATGGGACTTGGATCCTCAGAAAAGTTAACTTTAAAAAACTTATAGAAGAAAAGTTCTCTATTTCTTCCTTACTCCAGCAGCTTCTACAATACACATGTTGTTCAGGAGGGCCCCTGGACCTCTGGAGAGGCTTTTCAGGGGGCACCGGGGACTACAGAGGGAAATAGAGAATGGCAAACTTTCCTTCTGTGAACTTCCTTAGGTTATCTTAGGATCTCATCCCTCGTATTTAAAAGTGGCCACTGGAAATGGAAATATTTCCCCATTCTCCATCAGGATGCACAGAGTTGAACTCGGCTTGAACCAATTACCATACCATACCACCTTAGCAAAATTTAGTGGCATGCCTTCTTGGGTTAAGATTTCTTTGTTTCTCTCCATCCACCCTCCCCACCCCCACCCCCAAAAAGCTGGAAGATCCAAGAAACAGAATTGTGAATGTAAAAATGAACAGAAGCTGAAGGAGGCAGCTCTTCATATTTTGAGTTGCCATCACAATTTGGGTGACCTGTTGCTTGAGGTAAGAAAATAGCAGTGTTGACTTCCAACAGCTTCCTGGTGCCTGCTTTGCTCCTATTGAAGATCAGTGTTGTGTTTATGTTCCTGGTTTAAATTGTGCTTCTGGACATGAGACATCAGGATGCACTGGGGGGTAAATACAGATGACTAAAAATAAATATCTGGAGTTGATACTTATTGGAGAGAGAATAGTAAGTCCATGTGGAGTGAAATTGCCTTACATTGGCAGGCCTAAGCATGCTTACTCAGAAGTAAGTCCCATTGAGCTGAGTAGAGCTTACCACCTATTTATTTATTTATTGTTTGTATTTTATGAGATGCCTCAGAAAATAAACTCTTTAGGCATTGTACTAAGAAATAAAAACAGCAATGAAACCATGATTCAATAAAAACCCACAATCATCTTAAAATACAAATAGTTGCATAAAATCCAGATACAAAAACAAGAAACAGCTCCATAAGATATCTTCTCTAAACTCCATAGTAAAAATATAAATTCCCTAGAGGAAAGTATGTTTAGGATTGCAGCCTTAATTTCTTATGAACAGTTTCCACACTACTACCTGTTAAGTTTCCTTTAATCATAAAATGATTGTCCTTTAAAAAAGAAAATGTGTGGATAGATATCTGAAACCTGCTGAGGCCACTGGGTGTTGTGCCTTTGGGCATCATCTTATCCTATGAAACGGGAGAAATTATTTGAATAAAGAAATGTGCAGATTTGTCAACTGAGTAAGTCCCCTATCTATGGAATGTTCTCCCTTTCTCTTCACCAACCTGTTTGCCCTCCTGATGTTTTGGACTACAACTTCCATCAGCCTGGGCCAGCATTGGCTAGGGCTGATGGGAGTTGTAGTCCAAGGCACCTGGAGGGCAACAGATGAGTAAAGGTTTCCTTCTTCCATTTCAGAGAATTTTGGCATTTCCTTCTGGACTCCAAAATGTTTGCTGTGCAAGTATGCCCAAGCATTTTGAGGTTGCATCTGGAACAGGCTAGGTTATATTTGATAACATAAGTAATAAACAAGATGAACATGCCTCTCTCTGTGTTATTTTTACAGGTGGGAAGTTCGGAGTGGAACAAGCAGCTACTTTCCTTTAGTGCAGCCAATGAAGCTTCCGTTCCAGAACAATTTGTGGGTGGGTGCAAGAGATGATCTGTTTTGCCCAAGGGAGCTGCTGAAAATCAAGTTAATCTATTCAGAAAGATAAAAATATTCAGATCAACATTCTGTCTAGTCTGGTACTATCAACAGCAACTGGGAGCAACAACTTGCCAAGTTTTGGGACAATGACCTTTCCTAACCTTGCAGCCTGAGCCTTTTTTAAAGCTAGAAATGCTGGAAATTTATCCTGGGAACTTTTAAGAACAAGTTGTGTTTTCTCCCTTGAAATATATCCCCTCCCACTTTCTGTTTTGGGTGTTATTTTGAAGGTGCATGTGCAAGAGTGGATAGGGTTATGTTGCACAATCTGTACTTGCTAACCCTGTTTCCCCTCTCTTTTCACACTTCCATCTCTGATATTACATTCTAGTCTCAGCCTTGCAGGATCAGGCCTTCATGTTGGGTGTGCCAGTGGAAATCCTGTCAGCCAGAATAGCTGCTAGAAACATTGAGAAGATCTCTGCTGAGTCTGGTCAAGCTGTGATGCTGAATGCAGAGCAGAGAGTAAGCAGGAAGGAATTCCATTTCTGAGCATGGCAAGAGTGGGAGAGAAGTGTACCCCCCCCATTTTGCTGCTGTTGTCTCCAAGTAAACCGTAAATGTTTATTAGAGGAACTAAAGGCTGAGGCTGGCAACCTATTTCCTCACACAGAATGCCAGCTCAATTTGAGGGTCTGCCAACAGGAATTCTGGTATTCATTTAGGTTTACCTACAGTTCCTCTGTGATGAAAGTGAAATATTTTTTAGCTCATGCTGCATTTGCTGTGGTCCTGTCCAGATGTTTTTGACTACAACTCCCATCAGCCTCAGCATCTTACATCTGTGCTGCCTGGGGCTGATGCAAACTGTAGTTTAAAACATCTGGAGGGTATCATGTTGGGGAAGGCTGTTGGGGGCAGCTTGGCAACTTCCTTTTGAGGTTTCTGTGACCTACTGATGTCTGATCGGCCTCTGGGAATTACAATAGGTGAGCTCTCCCTACAGCTCACATGGGATTTCACCCCTCTCCCCGAAATTGAGAAATAGCTCAGCTTGTATCTAAGACATTTCAAATGCACTGAAACCTCCATGAGCCCGCCTGCACTGCTTTCCTTGTACGCAGCTCTTATACAGGAGTCCATTTACTTCATCGCCCCAAATCCCTTTCCCCTTCACTTTACCTGTCTGGTACAAGCAGCTGCAAGAAGAGGGGAAGGAGAGAGATAAAGAGTCTGCACCCTTGAAAGCTGCTGGCTACTTATTATCGTTTTTTAAGTTAACAGCACTCTTTTCTTCAATTACAGAAAAAGTTGTCATGCTTGCTTCAGTCTCTGAAGGATTTGTTAACGCACAATGCTTTCTGCCGTATGCGGTTTGCTCAAGAAACCTGGAAGTTGCAAGTAAGAATGCTTTAGAAATGTGGGGCGTTGAGAGAGAAACGCTACATACCAGGGATGGGGAACCTGCGGCCTTCTGGACATTAGTGGGACTCCAACTTCCATCAGCCCCAGCCAGTGGTCAGGAATGATGGGAGCTGTAACCCCACCACATCTGGGAGGGCCACAGATTTCCCCACTCCATCTATAGACACACATGCTGGGGGGGGGGAACATTCCCCATATAGCTTCACTCCTCTTTGATGCCTTAATGCTGACAAGCCCCTTTAAATTGTTGGGGAGAAATGCAGGATTCCTCTTCTGATGCCAGCAAACAATTTAAGTAGCAAATCTAAGAGCGCAGGCCTCTTAATAAACTCTTAGCATTGTAGTACTTAAATAACACTTGGCCCTTGCCAGCTATCCTATTGCCTCTGAGGTATGCTCTGGCTTTCTAATGTAAAGCTTTATTTATTTTTATTTATTCATGCAAAGTATTTATATATGGCTCTCTCACAAAATGTCAGGACGGTGTCTTCATAGCTTTGCACAGCTGAGACAGCAAATGGGCTGTGATTGGATGTGGGCCTTCAGCAACCACGTGGACCACACTAATCAGCTGTTGAGCCTTAGCCAAGTGGGTGCTTGGTTATTTGGTTGTGGGTGCTTGGCCATACCTCTTTGCGGGTCCTGAACTTCATGGTAGCGTTATTTCCCCCAGAGCCCACTCATTCTGGAAGTTGCATGGCGGTTACACAGAGAGAGCATTGTGAGCCTGGAAGAGCTGCTGGAGAAGTAAGTAGAGGTTGCCAAGACTCGCTAGGATTTCGGGCTTGACATGAAATATGGTCAGCTCTTTGGCCTCCTCGTCTGTGGCAGCTTGTATTTTACACTCATAAGATAAAGGCGCATTTGACATAGAGCGCTAAGCAAGACTTGCAGTGACCCAAAAGATTTTGCAGCTTTGGGGGGGGGGAACTTGTGGGTCAGGGAAAAGGTCCCTAGAAAAAGAAAATATTGGGGACCGCAGTTGGTGTTGTCTCTTCTCAGTAATCCAGATGCCCCTGCGTTGGAGGAGTGGTTGTGCAGTTGTCTCTGCCGTCTTTGCCATCAAACACAAGATCCTTCCTTGGACACAGAGATGCTGGAGTCCATGCTTACAGGCAAGCTCTGACTTTGAACACAGTTGGTATGGGGCAGTTGGTGGGGTGGGGGGTTGTTAGATGTTGGCTCCTGTGGGGACTAGAAGCAGGTTCCTTTGTGTCTGAAAGCAGCAGCCATTGCACATTGGTAAGCCTAGGAATCCTTCTGAGGGCTGGATGATGCCAGTCCATCTCTGCCTTCTGTGGGGTGTTCTAGGCCAGGATTGGGGTGGCTTGTGGCCCTCGAGATGTTGAATTCCAGCTCTCATCAGCCCCAGGAACATGGCCAGTAGTTAGGAGTTGTACTCCATCAACATCTGGAAGGAGAAAAGTTACCCATCTTTATTCTTGATTTTCATTCCTTTCCTGCATAGTCCTTTAATTGCCTGGGAATCAAACAGAGCCTTCCCTAGCTCAGCTGGTCTTTGACCCAGAATATCCTGATAGTTTCCATGTTCTTTGAGCCTAGGGAATGTCACTCTTCCTGCCTTAAGGGCTTTGGGAATGTCACTCTTCCTGCCTTAAGATGTCTTTCCCAATTTAATCTCCTTCTGTTGGTCCTAGCGAACACCCGTGTGACGTACAGGACTTGCTTAATTCCCAGTCAGAATTGGTGATGGGTTCTACTAATGTCATTGTAATATCAAACCCTTGCTTTGGGGAAATGTCTGCCCAGCAACCTGGCAGCGTACTTGTTGCAATAATGGCAGCAAAGAGCCAGCACACATATTTTGGGGAATGTCAAAGTGAAAATTGCATTTTTAAAACAAAACAAAACATTTTTTAAAGCTATTAAGAGATACAGAGTAGCAACACTAAGACAATTCAGGGTCTGATGATTCTCCTCATTAACAATTTAATTTTTATTTCTTCAGTGATTAAATTAATAAGCCAAAGGTGAATCCTATTCTGTACAGAAGGGATTTCCAGACACCATTTGTTGCCTTCAGCCTTCCTTTGTTCCCTCCTAACTTCTCTCTATTTATTTATTTATTCATTCATTCATTCATTCATTCATTCATTCATTCATTGGATTTCTGCCGAGGCACTTAATGTGGTTTACAATTCAAAACAAATGCATTTTGTGAAATGAAGAGAGAGTCCTCTCATGCCAACTGGGAATTGATGGTATATGTGCTCCCTGGCCTGAGCTCCCGTGCTTTTGCCTTCCTTCAGGGCATGCAGGTCTTCAGCAGCCCTCAGGGAAGATGGGCAAGGAGCTGCTCTTTTAGATTATCTTCCTTTCCTTTTTGGTATGCTGGGAGTATGCTGACAGTGGCTTTGCTCTTAATTTGTAGACTTTGTGACTGTGCTCCTTCATAACGGATTTCAGAAAACGTTTGAGTTGGGAAAGAAGCTGCAGTTGCAGAAAATCTCCAAAGTAAGGACAACGCATAATCACTAAGTGTTGTGGTTCTCAATAAAATGGTTTTTGGCACACCAGTGAGATGAATGAAACTAGAGTCTCTGCAGCAAGAGCTTAGTTCTCCCTTCATCTTCAGGTAAGACTGGGACACACCCCTGTCTGAATTTCTGGAGATAGGTTGCCAATCAATGTAAACAGTACTGAGCTGGATGGATCACTGCTCTGATTGGTACATATGAGGCAGCTTCCTGTGTTGCTAGCTTGCAGCCCATAGACAAGGCAAGTCAGCAGTCCTAGCCCTCAACAGTGAATTTGTGGACCTTGGGAGTTTTTCTGAAAGCTCACGCAAGCTTCAGGATGCAAGATGATGCTCTCCCAGAGCCCCTGTCTTTTATTCAAAAGCCTGCACTTGCTTCTTCATCCTTGTTTCTTTCCCCCATAGAGGTGGAAAGGAGAGGAAGTCAGTTTTGGCAATTTCTCTGCCTCTGCCTCCACCATGTCTTCCCAAGAGGGTTCCCCAAACCTCTCAAGTAGCGTTAGGGAAAGGAGGGAGGGCCTATGGGGGAAATGACCTCATCCCCTGTTCTACTGACTGATGCCTTCCATCAAGGAAGGGGGCAGCACTGCATTGAAGCCTGTGCACTTAATTGATTGACAAATGTATTTCTCCTCACATTTGAAATAGGCAGAGCATCTTAGAGTCTGTTATGTGAACATATCTGATGAAAAGCTAATAATTATTATATTTTTGTGTGTGTGTGTTTTTTTTTAAAAAAAACAGGTCTGCTGTGCTGTACTTGAGAGAATGTTGACATGTAAGTGGTGCCTGTAGAAGTAAATTGCATTGGGATCTAAATTATAATTACACCTCAGTAGAGATACTTCTCCCTCTTCTGACGGCTGGGGGTGTTGTTGACATGCTGGAATGTGCTGTGTATGTAATTAGTCTTTCCAGATACCACTGCATTCGAAGAGAGCTGGGGATTGCTAATAAAAATGAGCTGTAAAAAACAAAAAAAAGAGCTGTAATGTGAAAGAGGAGTAGCTGGAATGATCTCATGTTTTGACTGCTGCCTCGTAGTTGGCACTAATTCTTTTCTAAATGAGCATTTATTATCTGCTGGAGTTTGAGAATGAACCACAAATCGTCATGTTGCACATTTCTCTGAATTGTAGTGACACTCCTAGGGCCCGCATCCAATGTTCTCTGCTCCCTAGGACCAGGGTTTCATGCGCTTGTGGATGGGGGTGAATTCCAATGCCCCGCAACAGGGTAATCCAATGTCAATGGCGGAAACTCGTTGCACAATCTGTTGTGCAACGACGTTACCAGCAACCTGCTTACGCATTCTCTTGTGCAACAGTGTTCTGATGGTATGAAACGTTTGGCTACCTGAGCAGGTATACCACTAAGTGAGTTTTAAGTTAGCGACTACACTGCATCTGTTATTTGTTGCCATGTGGTTCAGCTGTTTCTTTGCACGGCAACAGGAAGGCAGGAAAACCTGTAAATCTTTGGGTTCCGGGTCACCTGGTGCTTTTGTTTGTTCTGATTGCCTTTCCCCCACCTGCTCATGTGCAGCTCATGTTCATTTTAGAGGCGCTTGGCACAACAAATTTTCCTGCCCCAGTTACTTCTGGAGTACACACATTAGGGCAACCTTTCAGAGCTAAATCTGTGCACGTCAAACCTCTTAGAGTGGTTCAAGGTCAGGGTTAATTGTTTCCAAGTCTTTGCCTCTTAAGAAATTGTTCATAATAGCTTCAACATGAGAAGAATTGTTCCTTTCCACCACTCTCCTAATGAGGTCATCTCCTTAAATGTGTGCATCCCAAACGGCTTCTTCCATATTGTGGGTGGTCCTTTCCAGCTGTGTTTCCCACTGAGGCTACTTTGCTTTTGTTTCTCTTTAGGGGCGCTCGATGCTGCGGCTGAAAAAAAGCAGGAAGAGGCCTCCACACTGAAGGCAGTGAAGTGCTGGTAAGGGGCCATGCCCCACTCTAGAGGTTTTGCGAAGAACAGCGGGTTATGCATGACTATGAAAGTGGTGAAATGGTCCCGGGGAGCACTTCTTAACTATGCAAGCACATCGTTTAATACAGGGCTGGGGAACTGGTGGTCCAGCAGCCCCAGCCAGCATGGCGAGTGGTCGGGGATGATGGGTTTTGTACTCCAACAATATCTGGAAGGCTAGAGGTCCCCCACCCTAGGTTTCATGGAATGTGGCCTGCAGTTTCAGTTCCCTTCTCACCCTAAAGATACACGGGTCATTTGTGTGGTGTGATAACCTCCCTAAGAATAGAACCTCAGTGTCCAGCAGCCGTTCTCTGTAGACTCCGTAGATGGTCCACTGTTTTGGTGCAGTGTCCCAGTGCTTATGTTCTTTATCTGTCAGTCCTGGCCAATGTGCAACTTGCAAAGGAAATCCTAGGCATTGTTTTTAAAGTCCACAAATCACTGAAGCAGTTGTGACTGGTGACGTTTTACCTTGAGCTTCCTATGCCAGCATTACTCTCCAGGCTGCAAACTGCAGATGCCACCTGCTTTCTCTCCTTATCTGCCTATTTATAGCACCCAATTAGTTCAGTTCCTGGAAGTTGGTATGTTTAAACCTTTTCCTGATCATCTGCATTCCTTCCGAGTTCCTTCCCCAACCCCCATCCTTTGCTTTTGTGCAACAGGGTTTGTGTGCATGTGGGGGAATCTAGCGTATTTTTTCTGCATATGTTAAAATGGATAAATATTTACATTCATTTTGACAGCCCTCCTAGTGAATGTCTTTATACTGAGAAAATTGGAGCCATTATCAGCAATTCACATCTGATGAGTCATTGTTCTTGAGCACTGAGACTCAGAGGTTCCCTTTCCATTTCCAGGCTCTGCGCATTTGGCATGATGGCATCCCAAGGCACAGTCCCTCCAGAGTCTCTGCATCAGTTCTTTAGCCACACCTTGACCCAGGTTCTTACTTACAACGCTCAGCTAACAGGTGGGGCTTCCTATCAAGGGAACTGGGAAACAGACCTATAGAGAAGATGGGTTTGGAAGTCAGTGCCCCAGTTAGCACTGAGTGTGAATTTAAAACAAAGCTTTTATAAATGGATGTTTAAACACACAATCTATCCTTAAGATTAAGACAGATTTATTCATGAGTTAATGGCAGTAGTGTTGGTATAGTAATTTTGTCTGTGTGGACCTAACTCTCATTTGTTAGAAATGCTGCATAATTAGGGAATACTGGAAATTAATGTTGACCAGTGTACAATATATGACTGGATACATATTATATATGTTGGGAGTAATTATTAAATGATGTAATGATAATACGTATCGTTGATGTGTTTGGTGATGTATTACTGGTTTTAGAATGATTTTAGTTTAGTTTTTTTTTTTAAAGCTTGGACTCCAGGGATGAGAGAGGAGTTAATCATGCTGGGCATAACTCTTCATATAGTTGATGAGCTGGGTGGTGATTTCAGGAGGGTCTGCTTTTCCTTCCTGCCATGCAGCCAGCTACTTCTGAAGAGCCCCCACCCTTTGACCCAGGCCCTGCCACTGTCTCTTAAATGCCACCCCTTCAGAGATAGGCTTAAGGCCATGCAGCTCCTTGCCTAAGTTCATGTGGCCCTCAGCTTGGTTTCAAAACCCCTCTGCCCAAGCTCATTGGGCAGGGGAAGGAAGAGAGAGCGAAAAGGAATGCTGGCTCCCTAAACTTTGGGCTCTGACCCCGACCACTGTCAGCTTTCATCCCCTGACAAATTGTCCTGAAGGCAGTGTAGCCCTCGGAAGAGGAGAGGCCCAGGCCAGAAAACACGAAGCCAGGGGCACATGAGAGAAGTCGGGATTCCGGTGGAAGTTGGAAAAAGAACAGCTTAGGCTTGAATGTTCTCACTCCTGCTCCTTAGTCTTTAAAAATTGTATTTCAGACTTCTTCTTTTTTTAAAACCACTTTTCAGCTAAATGAGCTTATAACCAACTGGCTGACAAAAGCAAAATACACATTGCTGTCATGCTAACAATTACTTTTCACATACTGTAAATGTTACAGTATGTTACAGCCTCCAGTAGAATAGCTAGCTATTTATCAGCCAGGGAGGTTGTCACCACTTAGCTCTTCTAGAAGACGGTAGAATTCCAGGAGTCACCTGCACGCTTTCTAAGCCACAAGTCTGCCCTCAGAGCATCATGCGGATAACTAGCTTTTCACTCATCCTGTGCCATGTCCTTCCTGAATTGCAACCCTGCATTGCCCTATGGAAATGCAAACACCTCCATCACTGTGAACTCACAGCTTTTCACTCAGTGCCTTAGCAATGCAATGAGTAGTGTGTGCAAGAGAAAGAGTGAAAGAGGTCCTGGGGTTAATGGTTTCAGGAGATGCTAGAAACAATTAACGTATTTTGTGAGGCATAAACAAAGGAAGCCTTTGATATTTTGTTATCCCTTGGCAGAATTGCTCTTACTGGTTTGTAAAGTTAGCTTTTCCTCCCCTCCCCCTTGTCTTCTCTGAACACAGCTTTTGAAGCCATCCATCTACAGAGAGACTGGAGCTTTGCAAGAACCAGCCCGGTGCTCACCATGCTGTACCGCAAAGTATGTCTCTTCCTTGTGGGATCTGACCAGGAACACCTCACATTTTAGCACAAGCCTTGTTTATTATTATTATTTCCTGAAGCTCGTGCAGCTTACTGGAACTGTACCCTTTGGTACAGTCCCTGTAACGTGATATGTGCTGCGTCTGGGCTTTTCAGAAGTAGCATGCTTCAATTATAGCAAAATAGGAGCCTGCTCTCTCTCACGGAACAAAAAATAATAATAAAAGCCAATAGCTTTGTAAGCTGAGGCCAGGAAACCAAACAAAGCATTGGGGAAATGTTGTTTGTGCCAAGAGGCTTGCAAAACGGAATGGGGATATAAAAAGAGGATGTGCAAGCAAGGAGAAGTATCTGGGGTGTTCATCTGTGTTTGTTTGCTTGCTTGCTTACAAGGAAGGGAAGCCATTTGGCTCTGGCCTTAGAGGATTCATCTCTCCAGGCAGAAAGTTTGGATAAGAGTTACTGTCTCAGTTCTGGTTACAGGTGGGTAGCCGTGTTGGTCTGCCATAGTCAAAACAAAATCGAAAATTCTTTCCAGTAGCACCTTAGAGACCAACTGAGTTTGTTCCTGGTATGAGCTTTCGTGTGCATGCACACTTCTTCAGATACGATGTCTCAGTTCTGCTTATATATAGACACTTCCATGTGTTTTCCCCTCCTGCTCAATAGCCTCACGGGCAGCTAGCTTTGAAGGTCCTGCCTGACTCACCATCTCCCCTGGTCTGAGATTTTGGGAGAGATGCAGAGTGACAGTCTGAGAACTAACCAGGTGGTTGGTGTGGAGAATTACAGTCCTGGGCAAGGAAGTCTGGATCCAATGGCTCTTCAGGGGCACTGGCAGTATAGAGATCTATTGGTGAAAGTGGGAGTTCCTGCTTCTCCTTCTCCTCCTCTGGGTTGGGTTTCAGGTCTGGAATATAGGAAGCTGCCTTAGGATGAGCCAGACCATTATTCCACTTTGTTTAATACTGTCTAACACTGATCAGCAGTGTGATGGTCAGGAGTGAACCATGAATGTGTTCTTGGGTACTCTGCCCCAGCTTCCTTCGATTCCAAAAGGATTTCCTCCCCTTCTAGCTGTTTGTGGTGTTCAAAGCAGAAGAGCTGATGCATCATTTGCAGCTGGTCTTAGAGACAAGTGAAGTGAATTGGCACCATGTCCTTTCCTGTGTGTCTACATTGTTAGTCTGTCATCCTCAAGCACAACACTTGATTAAAGGTATGTTTGGAGAAGATGTCTGGGCTGCTGCTGGTGGTGGTGGTCTTTCAAGCACGGAACCAACAGACACGAGAGGGAAATGGCTGGTGTGATCCAGTGCTCACAACTGCTCGTTCGGTGTTTTAGAAATATTCGCAAATAATATTGACTTCTCTGCCAAATATTACTAGTTTGACTTGGATGGCTTTGCCAAATCTCTCCCCCCCCCCCCGATTTTTAAATTTAGCTGTGGGTCATTATGTTGAGACTGTTTAAAGTGCTATTAATTGCGGCTTAAACTGCCACCTGGAGGGGGCATATGCTCACATGTTTGCAGTACTGTGCCAAGCCCCATTCTGCAGAGAACGGCTTCTTCCATTACCTTTGGAAGGCTGGAAGTGCATGCTCAGGTATGAGCATTAATATAGAGAGATTTAAATGTGGTTGTATAATGTTGGAGCTTTAAAACCCTTTAAATGGTTATGCGCTCAGTATGTGTTTGCTTACTTTTAAAGAAAACATACAAATCCGGCTCTTCTTCTGAAAACTGATCCAAAGCTAAAGTTTGCCAATGGTAAAAACAACAACCCCAAAATCAAATCAAATCAAATCAAAATGCTCAGTGAAGATTTAAACTAAAAAGCAACAGTAGATGCAATAGGAATCTGCAAGAAGAAGAAAAGGATGTCCCCATGTTGTAGTAGCAGCAGCAGCAGCAGAAATCAGTACCGGTAACTACTCTCCTGAGAGAGCTGCATCTTTACCAGGCAGCTAAACATGTAATGATGGTGATAGACAATTATTCCACAATAGCCATATCACAGCAAAAAATGACCTACCTTTCTTACGCACCTTCCACACACCTGTCAGCTGGGGGATATGACACAGGAGCTCTGGTGTTGATCATTGGACTAGAAGGGAGACCTGCCTTCAGATCCCCATACAACCATGAAGCTCATTGGGTTGCTTTGTACCAGTGGGAAGGAGTAGCACATTTGCTACTCTGGCCTGTGAACTGAGACAACAGGGTTGTCTGTTATTGTCTACAGCAATTTCCTTAGCATTTTTAATTGCAATTTTTTTTAAATACAAGAGTATTTAATGTATTGTTCGATCTTTGAACAGAGGGTTGCTTTTTTGTTTTTTATTAGCATCCAGGTTTCCCCAAGGTATGTAATATTTTGGAGAACTTGCTTTGCTTCTTCTAGACCTCCTGGACCGCCTGTTGAGAAAAGCCTTTGAGGATTATGATCTGGAAAACATGATCACCGCATTCATAATAGTCCGCCAGGCAGCCCTGGAGGGTCCTGCGATATTCATGTCTTATGCAGAATGGTTTAAGGTAAGAGCAAATGGAAGACGCTTCCCCAAGAAACTTGTTATGTCAGACGCAAGGACGGTGTGTGTGTGTGTGTGTGTGTGTGTGTGTCTTGAAGGGTATCCAAGCTTCTACCAGAAACTAGGATTTGAAGGTGCTTTGCATTTGGCTGGGATGGGTCTGAAATAAAAATGGAGCAAGGCTGCATTAGCACAGCAGGAATTTGGCATTGCTGTTCAACCCACACCTTCATTTATCCAAATGGCAAAGGGAATGCGGAACAGAAAACTCAAAACGTAAAAACATTATAAATCAAACTTGGAGTGAAAAGTGGCTGGACCAGCACTGCATAGAAGAATCCCAAGAGTGCTGGGGGGTGGGAACCTGTGGCCCTACAGAAGATGTTGGGCTCTAACTCTTCTTGGACCAGCAACATCTGGTGGGCCACAGGTTCGCACCCCCCTGCTATAGCGGATTGCAAGTTTCCTACAATGGCCCTCCCGATTATTTTTAAGCCCACAAACGGAACATAAGAACACAAGCCCTCTCCTGCTCTCTCCCCATCCAGTTGGAGAAGGGCCATAGCTCAGTGGTAAAGTATCTGCCTTGCAAGCAGAAGGTCCCAGGTTCAATTCCCAGCATCTCCAGGTTAGGGCTGGGAGAGACTCCCGCCTGAAATCCTGGCGAGCTGCTGCAAGTCAGTGTAGACAATACTGAGCAAGTGGGACCAACGGTGTGACTTGGTATAAGGCAGTTTCCTAGGTGGTGTGCAGTAGCTCTAGTCCTGCAGGTAACGCAGTCATTGACACCTTTTCCGCCATGCATTTGCCTTTTCTCCTTTTAAAGCTGTCTGTGACGGTCACTACATCTCGCAGTAATGAATTCCCTAGTCTCAGAGATGTGCATAGTTTAACAGTCTTCTGTGTGTTGCTGTTGCTTTCCAGGCTGCCTTTGGGAGCACCAGTGGCTACCACAGTAGCAGTAAGAAGGCCTTAGTCTTTCTCTTCAAGTTCCTGTCGGAGCTGGTGCCCTTAGAAGCCCCTCAATACCTGAAGGTGAGAAATGGACAGGATCTTGCCACCTATTTTTAGATTTTAACTGCTGCTTGAACTTCTAGGAAGTGTAAAGTGTTCTATGCTTTTGTTTTGTTTTGTTTTGTTTTGTTCATATGCATACAAAAATGCAGCATGCGGTGTAACTGTATACGTACAATAAATCTTGCATCTGTTCTCTGTAGCCCATACCTTGGAAGGGAATGTGCAAAACTGCTAGGGGCATCCAATGGGCGTGACGACTGTCGGCCTAACCTTGATTTGAAATGTCTCTCTAGGTCCACATCATGCACCCACCATTCGTACCCATCAAATACCGCCCCTTTCTTCTGGAATACATCACTCTCGCCAAAACCCGGTTGGCTGATTTCAAGGTCGGTGAAGGGCTTCTTCCATTTCCGGGGCTCAGCCTCTCAAAGAGGGAGGTGCAGGGGCTCAGTCAGCTACCTGGTATCTTCCTCCTCTCTTGCATTTGTGCAGGGTAGGAAAATCCAAGATTAGCCCTGGAGCTGTCGGAAACCAGTTCTAGGGATGAGTCTTGTTTTGCACTAAGCCCCCTGCCATTTTCCATCACCATGCCTTCAGTTGTGCTCCTTTTTCTTTCCATGCTTTCCAGGTAGCAATAGAAGACATGGGTCTCTATGAGGATTTGTCTTCTGTCAAGGAAGCTGTGCAGGTACACAAGAACCACCTGGACTGACCCCATAAGTATAATTTCTATGACTTGCTGCTGTGGTAAAGGTAAAGGTACCCCTGACCGTTAGGTCCAGTTGCGGATGACTTGGGGGTTGTACGCTCATCTCGCTCTATAGTCCGAGGGAGCCAGCGTTTGTCCACAGACAGCTTCCGGGTCATGTGGCCAGCATGACTAAGCCGCTTCTGGCGAACCAGAGCAGCGCATGGAAACGCCGTTTACCTTCCCGCTGGAGCGGTACCTATTTATCTACTTGCACTTGACATGCCTTTGAACTGCTAGGTGGGCAGGAGCTGGGACCGAAAAATGGGAGCTCACCCCATCGTGGGGATTCAAACTGCCGACCTTCTGATCAGCAAGCCCTAGGCTCAGTGGTTTAGACCACAGCGCCACCCACGTCCTTTCTGTGGTAACTTCTCTCAAGTACAGACCTGCCCTTAATAATTGGCTACATGGCTTACCTCAAGTTCTATTATCATTTTATTTATATTATTGCTTGGTTGCTCTGTAACCCTGCACTTCCGCAGGTTCTCAGGGCAGCTTACAAAAAGTTAAAAATTGCAATTTAGATAAAAATTAAAAAAAAAAAAAACATTAGAGCATCGTAATATAAAAGGAGCCAGCATAATTAAAAACAGACATCAAGCAGCACAAAAAACGTAAATGAGCAAAGGATTAAAAGACCTGAGAAAATAAAAAGGACTTTGGCTGGTGTTTAAATCACATCAAACACAAATTAAGCATTGCTGTAGATAAGACTGACACAAAGCAGCAGGATCAGCCATTTCGGACTAACAAGGCCAATAAAAAGCTTATCTGAAAAAGGAAGGTCTTAACTTGGGAGCAGAAAATTGAGCGAGTGGGGGGGGGCAGCAGTCCTCCTGAAGAGGAAGGGAATTGCACAATTTAAATGTGGTCAGAAAGAAGTTGCTCTTGTGAATCCCAGCCAAGCTTGCCTCAGCGATAGAGAAGCACAGAGGGAAGTGAGGCAGCCCTTCAGGTAGCCAGGAGCTAAGCCAAGAATGGGGTCTCTCCGAGCACCATGAAAACTACCTTGCATTATCAATACCCTTCTTCAGCTTGACATCTGATAAGCAATTACCAAATGTTGCAGCAGGCAAACCCTTTTACTAATCAGAGCTCAGGGTTTTTGGGTTTTTGGAAGTGGGGGCACATTCCTCCAGGGCTTCTGCTTCAGTTTCGGAGGCTTCCCTTGGGGTCTTTCAAGGGCCTAACTTTTTTTTTATTAAATATTTTCTTGGTTTACAAAGTATGTGTAATGTCTCTCATATTTTTCCATAAAGCATTTTTACAGATCAATTTCAGTTGTTGAGACATTAGGGAGAGGGGGGGAGGAAGTGGGTGGGGTGGGGAGATGATGTTTTTATTTTCCTTAAAATATGTAGGGTTTGGTATCAGCGTTGTTTGTGTTGGCTCTCTGTTGTTTGCTTGTGCTCCTTTGGCGGTGAGAGAGGTCGGGGTTGGTGTAGGGTGTGATTGTTCATTTGTGGTTGGCTGTAGTGATCTTTGGTTTCCTGTGTGAGTGGGGTTGGTGGGTGTTTTGGATCAGTTTAGCCATATTGATTTGTATGCTGTCGGTAGATTTTTGTCATTGTCTTGTTGGGCTGTGTGTGCGATGAAGGGGGACCATACGGGGGTGAAGGTGTCTTCTTCTGTTTGTCCCCGTGCTAGTTTTTCAATAGCCTGACTTGATCTTGCAGTCCCACTCATTCCCACCTCCCTTTTCCTTTGCACTTTTGATGCTCATTCTCTGCCTGGAATCTCACCTCTCCCGACGCCCCCAGGGCTTAGAACTCACAGCCTTACTTTGAAAGGAGGCAAAAGCTTTAATTACACAAGGACAGGGGGGAAAAGGATGGGTGACAGCAGCCTTGTGTTTGAGCATTTGCTTGGTAGCTGAAGGAGGGTAGGCTCTGCATGCAGGTGATCTGCGGTGCTCAGCACTTCCTCAGCACTCAGCATTGGAACAGAGGAAGGAAGCCCAGTATGGAAATATAGCTGGTGAATGAACAAGGCATGTAAAATGTTTGCAGATTGGTAACTTTTGTGCAGTTATGTACAAGACAGGCAGAAAAGTGTAAGTGGGTCCAATTTTAATCTCCATGACAAAAACGAACCATGACATTCCGGTTTGTTTAGTTCAGACCAATATTATTCTAGTCATTTATTTCTACAACTCTGTCTGCAGTCTGATCAGAGATGCTGGAACTTACTGGTGGACTGGTGGAAATGCAGCATAACAAATTTGGTCTTTTTCTTTTAAGTGTGAGATACATAAAAGCTGTTTGCTATAGCTATGTTTGTTTTCAGGGAGTTCTGCTTTCAATTTCTCAGTGTATCCTGCAGGAAATGTTGCTTTTCATTCCTCTTATGTCTCTGTTGGGCCCTGTTGAATGTCACAGAATTTATTTCCTCGGCTCTTGCTGTTTCTTTGCAGTTTTATTGTGGCTGCTCATTTGTGCCAGACCCAAAACAGCATTATTTCTGCCTGACTTTACCCAGAGCAGCCATTTACATTTAAGAGCAGAATCTATAAGCCCCAAGGCATAAAATATATGAAATTTGGAAGATACACTTGAGTATATTTTACCTGATAGTGATCTTATTCTGCTCCTGTTATGCTGTCTTAGTTCCCCATCACCAAGTATTTGTAATGCAGCTGAACTGGCCATGTCTCCCATGGGACAGAAAAAGCAGTCACAAAGCACAATAGAGCAGGAAAGAAAGACTTGGATCAGTTGTGTAAAAAGAGATTAAAAAAAACAAACATTTCTTCTCTCCTCTGTTGCTTCTCTCTCTGTGTGTATGCCAGCCACACTGCCAGGCACTTCATGATGTTGAAAAGGCGATTCAGATATTTGAAAACACTGGAAAGATCCCAACTAGTGTGATGGAAGCCAGGTATGATATCTTCATCTCTCAGCTCCCCAAAATATTCTGTTTCAGGGACATATCATACAATACGGTCAGGAAAAAAGGCTTTAAAAGAAGAAGAAGAAGAGCTGGAATTGCTGGCTAAAATAATAATAATAAAACCTGTTGGTAGGTCTTTGTCTAGTGTTTGCTGCTGCATGTGAAAAGAATGTGAAGGAGGAAAAGAGCCGAACACCCATGAATGGTAGTTCCCCAACTCTGGTTAAAAAGGCACCCTTAGGAAACATCCCCCCAAGAACATAAGAAGAGCCCTGCAGGATCAGGCCACTGGTCCATCTAGTCCAGCATCCTTTTCTCACAGTGGCCAACCAGATACCTATGGGAAACCAGCAAGCAGGATTCTCCTCTCTTGAAGTTTCTAAGAATGTTAAGATGCACTTTGTGTTCCAGGTGTGATTAATTTCTACCGCATCTGCCTTCCTGTGTTTCAGCATCTTCAGACGGTCCTATTACACTTCACGTTTTATTCCTGCTTTACTTGCGCCCCGTGTGGTGAGCATCCTTCTTTTTGTTTCCTCCAATTTTGGGCGACGAATGGAATTTTTTGAAAGTTTGGGTTGCTTTTCTGTTTTATTTAAACTTGTAAGTTACTGTTCTATTAAGCACATTCACACTCAGAATGAGCTGCAGCATAAAAAAAACATGTGCATCTAAATCAGCAATGTCAAAACGGATATTAAAACACTATTTTTTATTTTTATTTTTTTATTGCAGCTTCCTGAAACACCCGACTCCCGCATGGCTTTGATAGACTCCCTTAAGAGGTAAGGAAGTGGATTCTGTAAAGCTGCAATTGTTTTTCGGTATTAGAGGCTTCATAATGTGGATGTTTGACATCACCTGATGGGACTCCCCATGACGCTGAGTTGTCTCTGCTCCTGCAGCCACGTAACCCAGTGGTGTTATGGTCCTACCCCTCTTCTCAATGCCCCACAGACCTCTCTGCCTCTTGGGTCCACTGTTCTTGGTCTCCAGGTTTCCTTTGATTAACTGCATGTGCAAGAAAATATTCCCATGTGGCACAAAATGGTCTTTATCTCCGGTTGCTTCTATACTGGAGCCGTTTTGCACTTCTTTGGCTGTTGTTTTCTATTGAGAAGTGGGATGACAGGAGAGGTTCCACACAGCACTTTATAACCAGCAATGCCCTTTCCTATGGCCAACATCCATCTACATCAGGGGTCCCCAAACTAAGGCCCGGGGGCCGGATGCGGCCCAATCGCCTTCTAAATCCAGCCCGCGGATGGTCTGGTAATCAGCATGTTTTTACATGAGTAGAATGTGTGCTTTTATTTAAAGTGCATCTCTGGGTTATTTGTGGGGCATAGGAATTCGTTCATATATTTTTTCAAAATATGGTCCGTCCCACCACAAGGTCTGAGGGACAGTGGACTGGCCCCCTGCTGAAAAAGTTTGCTGACCCCTAATCTACATAATCACGATCAAGTTCTGTTCAAATTTTTTTTTACTCTGATGTTAATTGAACGCTTCCTGTTTGTAGCTCATGCCCATTCTATTGCTTACTTTGTCAGCCAATAAAAGGGGCAGCCACCTGCATGCCCTGGTTCGCTTTAAAACATAGTTCACATGTGATATGCCAACTGGAGGCTGGTTCAGTGGTGGCATAAAAACGTTTCTGTCTCCTAAAACAGGGCTGAGAAAATCCCTGTGAACACGTACGCCACTTATATTGAAGAATGCAAAGCTGTTAAAGAGAAGCTCTTGCAAGGTGAGAAAGATCTATTTGCCTAGTGGTAAGAATGAAGCAAAACAAACGCTGCTTCTTTGCTCACCTTCTCCCAGGTATTAAAACAAATACGAAATGTTGGCATTTCCCCAGGGATAGTGCCTCTTTTGTGGTTGTGTAATGGGGAAATGCATTAAGGAGGTGCTGGCATTTTCCTTGCTGCAAAGAGAAAGAGGTGTTGCTGCTGCTGCTGCTGAGCTGCAAAAGTGATTCAGTGTGGAGCTTCCATGCCTGTTAATCTGCAGTGTGGGCTGTGCAAGAAGCTCCCTGTGTTTTCTGGTACAATTCTGACAAAAGATGAACTGGAGCTGATGTGTCCTGCTGTTGCCTTTAAAGAACTCTGGACCTTTCTACTTATGCCAGAAATCAAGGGTGAAGTGATGCTTTTTAGCAGCTTGCAGCAATCAAAAGGAATGATTTGTGTTCCAGAGAAAGTGGGGACACTGGCCCCTAGTGGTTGTTCCATTAAATAGCAGAAGTGAATAAAACGATTTAGCCTGCTTTTGTCCTTTAATGCAGCTGGTTTGATATTGATGGAATTGCATTGTCTGTTAGCTCTAAAACGATCATTGTCTGTTATATGTAGCCTTGGGGCATCGCGCCAGTGAAGCAGGATTAACGAACAGTGCTGCTAAATTCGCCTGGAGACTTCGATGTGCTGAGCTAGCTTAATACTGATACGTATGTGGAGATAAATTTGGTCAATTGCACAAATTCTAATCCATTCTTTAGGTTGAGTGCCCTAAACCAAACCTAGAGAGGTGGTGCTGTGAGCCATTGTAGGTCGATAGTCTGCATGCTGTCTAAGAACCTCGTTAAAAATGTGGGCTGTTACTCTTGCAAGTGCTCTTTTGAGGTTGCTCCATCAAATTAGTGGGGCTTCAAGTTGACAGTGTTTATATTACAGGCTGAAATAAAATGCACTTCCCATTGGGAGGAGGGGGTAGCGAGACTATAACTCATTGGTGGAGAGCACACACTTTGCATACAGAACACCCCAAGTTCAACCCTCAGGCATCTGTGGTTAAAAGGGGATCTGTTTGCAAGTGCTGATGAAAGACCTTTCTCTGCCTGGGACCCTAGGGGTTTGTAAGGTTAAGGACTTTTCTATTGGCCCAAGCATTTTGGATGGAATTGTGATTGAAGCTTTTAAACATGAGTTTTTAATCTACTTTTTCATTTTGCTGTTGCTTTTATATTGCATTTATGTTTATTTAAACATTTTAAAACTCAACTTGCATAAAACTACAGCCATCCAAAATTACAGTAAGAATGATAAAAACATCACTAAAATACTGGTTGGCAAAAAGAAATTCACATGGCTTGTCCGAATAACACAATTTTTAGGAGATGTCTGTAAGTTGGCAAGGAGTTCCACAAGGCAGGGCTTGCTGCACTAAAGGATTGGTCCTTAACAGAGGCTGACAAACCTCTGGGGTGTGGGGAACCCCAGGAAGTGGCCCATCAGAGGATCTCTGTAATTGAGGCAGAGCATAAAGAATCAGATTGTTCTTAAGGTACTCGGGGCCCAAGTTCTTCAGGGCTTTGTGAATTAGCACAAGAACCATGAACCTGGCCCTGCAGCAAATTGGCAACCAGTGTAGCTCTCTCAGCAGAGGAGTTGCCATCAGCCTGCTCCTGTGAGAAGCCTTGGCCGTTCATATGTTGCAGTTTGTATGTTGGGTGAATTGCCTGCACCATTTTCTGCTCTGCCCTAAAACCTTCTGAAGGGCATGTAAGAAACATTTTAAATACAATAGAAAATTCTGGGCTAGCTTTACAAGTAGCTTGATCCTGGCATAAGACAGCAGCAGCTTCTTGTGTCCAGCAGATGAATCAATGGAAATTGAGGCAAGTGATCTCAGGGAGCCCTTGGAACTTCTAAAAGCTGAACTTGACACACTGAGGCTGCTTATTACAGACCAGAACAAGCATGGTGGTAAGTGAAGGCAATCGGGTGGCAAACGGGGAGAGATTGGGGACGAAACAGCACAGGATGTGCTTGCAAAGCTGCTTTGGCAGATGATGTGAGCCTGCGTCGTACGTGTGAGATGTTTGTGGGCCTCACGCATCATCAGCCAGCTTCAGGGGTAAAAGACAACCCCGAGGGGGAGACTCTGCAGATCCCTGGGGTATCTGGTTGGGCAAGGTGAGATGAACCAGGCATGACTGTCCAGAAGGTGCAACCTGGCCTACTCAGGGGGTGGCCAAAGGGCAAATGGAACTGCTGGGTTGGAAACAGTCACACAACTCAAAGTGGCCACAGTGGGAAGAGGTGTTGTGAGGGCTCCAGCAGGGTATTATGTCATCCCCTTAAACATAACGTAGCTTGTTTTGGGCAGTGAGCCAAAACAAAGCTGTTGGGAGAAGCAGGTCGGAGTTGCATTTTAGACTAGGGGCGTGGTGTGTGTGTGTGTGTGTGTGTGTACGCACACACACACATAGTTGTCTGATTCGCTTTAAATTTTCAGCATCTAGTATCTGGAAAACATTGTGCTTTTTCTTGGCTGAAAAAGACCACTTTTTTGGCTTGCTAAATGCAGGCCTGGCCTAATCTGCTTTAGATGGCTCAAGGTCCATTTCTAGTTCTCAAGTGCATCGCTTAAACCTGGTCGGTCCCCTGTTAACATTATTGCTTGTTAAAACTTCCCGCTTCCTTCAGATTGAATCAAGCGCCACATGTGCCGGTGGCACTGTGTGTTCAGGCTGGCAGAACAATTTGCGTATGAGGTTTTAAAATAAATTCCTAAGGAACTTCAGCAGTTGGATATACCCTCGCCTCCTTTGTTGGCTGTTCTGCCATGTTGTTCTCTGTTGCAGAGGTGCCAGCTCAGATTGCTGTGGTCTCTGATAAGCTGGTGGGCGTTCTGGGACGTATGAAAGACGAGGATGAAGCTGCATCCCTGAGTCTTAGGATCAAGCTAAACCTTTCCATTCCTGAAGTTGAACAGCAGGATCAAGGGGTGTGTACAGAGGTCTTTTGCTATAAGTTGCTTCACTGAAACATCCCTGAGACAGAATCATTTTACGGAGATAAAATGTTGGGAACCCATCCAACCAATGAGCCATATTTTCAGTATTTGTTGAGGTCCTGTCAGAAAAAAATATGAGAATTGTAGTTCCCAGTTCTTTGTAATTGGATGGTAGGAGCTTGTATCTCTGCCTGCTAGATACCAACACCAGATACAAAGGCCCTGGGGTAGAAATCAACAACCAGCCTCTCTCTTTCAGGCTGTCGATCTTCTTCTGACATCGTTCTGCCAGAGTGTAATGGCTGCCTCCTCCTCCTTCCCTCCAGACAGGTAAAAATAACATTTGCGTAGTTGGAACATTGGAACGTAGTTAAACAAAGATAAATAATTTTTCATCCTGGCAGCAATATGATGGCATGGCTTGTATTCCTTATAGGCAAGGGGCCTGGCCATCCCTCTTTGTGAAAATGGTTTGTGGGCACCGCCGACTCTTGCCATCCTTGTTGGGCAGGCTCTGCCAGCTTATCTATCATCAGGTGGGTTTCCCAATGCAATGAGCTGATGTCTTAATGCATGCACCCCTCTGAAGAACCGGAATTTAACTGGCTCCTTCTGTTGCCATCACAGAGCGTCCGTCTACTTGATCTCCTGAGATAGGCCCCCTTTGAGTTCTGGGCTTTATTGCAGGGATAACCTGTGACCTGTCAGATGCTGCTAAATTCCAGCTCCCGTCAGCCACAACCAGAATGGCCCAATGGTCAGGGATTATGGGAACTGTAGTCCAACAGCTGATGGCCTGCAAGTTAGCCACTCCTAGTTTACTGAAACTGGTCGCTATGGGTACAAAATGTATTTTCATGTGCTTTGATTGGGGTATGTTTTGTCTGTTTGCAGGGGCCTTCTCTAAGTGATGCTCATGTCATCGGCTTGGCTGTCTTTGTAATCCACTTAAATGAAGCCAAGTCCTTAATTCCTGAGGTGGAAACCTGCTCTTGGCTTCCTCACTCTGCATCCAAAAGATGTCTTTCAATTACTGAGCTCTGGGATTATTTATTGGTGTGCCGGACAGGAGAGTCCGTTATCTTCTGCATGAGGTAAACTTCTTTCTCCATCAAAGGTTTCATCTGTTGTGAGAGTAAAATAGGTGACGGGTATATTTCTCTTGGAGGATGGGATAAAAATACAATAGATAGTATTTGAAAGGGGACTGGTGGAAGGCCAAAAAAATAATACTTTTTATCTCTCTCTCTCTGCAGGTTTTGTACAGCTGCTCTCTCTTACTACTTCTGCAAATTTCCTTCCCTTTCCCATGCTTGTCTGTGCTCCTTACTTCATCCTGGTTTTGTAAAAAAGGTAACTTTATAAAATATATATTTAAAGCAAACGACAGTTATCCTGCACTCAGAAGTCAAAATCCGAACACGAATGCATCTTTCCACTGCAGATATTTCTGCTCAGTTACTCTGTAGTGTGCTAACCTGCATGCTTGTCAAGGATTCTCTCTAGATTGATTGCTCAGCATTCTGTGAGTGCAGCGTTTTCCAGCCTGCTTTTCTCAAAACTTGTGGTTCCAGATTTTATTATTGTTATGCTCTAACATTTTTGGGGGGGCGGGGGGAAGTACATCAATGCTGTTTAATAATTTGGAGTCATATTTGTGATGAAATCAATAATGTCAACAAATATGAAAACCCTGTTCTATAAAGTCAACTTGTGGATTTGTATATGGAATATAGGAAGCTGCCTTATACTGAGTCAGACCAGTAGTCCATCTAGCTCAGTGCTATTTACATTGACAGTCGTCGTTCCGTCCCCGTCCCCCCGTTTTGTAGCTTCAGTATGTTGTTCCACGGCTCAGCTTAGAGGCTCGAGGAAGAGGCTATGACGGATACCCAGCTGAGGTTCCTTGGAAAACTTTATCTCACCCCGCTATCTGTTACCGGAAATCTGCCCTCTGCTTGTGGAAGCAAACCCAGTTCAAAGAGCTCTTGCAGGAGAAAGAGTTCCAGGTAAATTCAGTGGCTGTGCCAGGTTCTTCCCTTGCCCTCTGGCAACCATGTCTCAGCGTTATCTGTAGCAGGTTGAGTCTTCACTGCTGGGTGCCAGTTAAGCAGGCATAAGAAGCTTGGCTCAGTTTAGCATTTAGCCAGAGCTGAGCAGCCCTCTGAAAGTTTGAGTGAAGTGTAGAAGAGCTCTTAATCCATTACACATGAAGGCCTTGTGGTAGTGGTAGGATAGGTTATTGTTGCTGCTGTTAAGCAACGGGGAGTCAGAAATCCTTGCCAGTCTACTTCAAATCATTGAGAGCTCTGCTAGTATATCCTGATTTCGCCCTGATTTAAGAAATTCAATGCTATTAGCACTTCAGTTTATGCCTGCGGGCCAGAGCAAATGACCTAATGCTTAGCATGGAGGAACAGGCTAAGGTGTCTGGGGAGCTCCTGTTGCTGTTTTGTGTCCCCTGTACAAAAATGTATCTGTCTTTCTTGTAGCTAACCCTCCAAGAGTGGCTGCTGATGGAGCTAGGGGTCCAGCCTGATGAAGACGTTCTTTCTCCTTGTGAGAGGTGAGTGCTGCAGGCTGGCTTTAACTTTAGTTCAAAGTTCAGCCTTCCCCAACCTGATGCTCATCAGATGTTATGGACTACAACTCCCAGCAGCCTCATATGGCTGTGCTGATGGGAATCGTAGTCCAAAGCATCTGGAGGGCAGCAGGATTGTGAAGGTTGATTTCCATTCATGTGAAGCAGCACTTTTTGGGTCACCTGCAAATGACCCCAGAAAGTGAAAATTAAGCACAGAGGCTGGTTTTTTACAAGTTGGAATATTAGGGGAGTTTTGCAAAACTCTCAACCTCTGTCTGTCCCTTTGAGTCTGAGCGTAAAAGCCTTCACTTCTATGTCCAGCCTTGGGGACCAATGATAACCGTAAGAAGATTTGACCCAAGGTTTTACACACACACACACACACACACACACACCCCTTCTCTCTTTTGCCTTTTGATTTGCTGGAAGAAGATCTGAGCTTTTTTCTGCCTGTCTCTCCTGCATGCAGGCAGGAATTCCATTACTGGGCTTTGTATCAGCACTTTCTTCCTGTGCCTGCTGCTGCTGGAGGCTGTGATGGAGACCTGAGAGAGATGTGTGCGGTTCTTATTGGCACCATCCTGGATTTCTGCCAGAGGTAAGAACGTCAGAAGAGCCGCGCTGGATCAAGCCAAAGGCCCATCTATTCAACTGTCCTTTTCCTGCCAGCCAGGTACTTCTTCTGGGAAGCCTGCTGCCAGAACCTCAGCACAACGGCTGGTTCCCTTTGATTAAAGGTGCTGGTTAAATTGCTTCTACAGATGAACAAAGCACCAATTATCTTTCCCACCCAAATTCTGCCTTTTCCCTCTGCCTGTGATCAGCTGGGTGAAAGTGTTTGTTGCTCCCCCACCTACGCAATGCTGATAAACATCTGCCTTAATTGAGATTGTTCCTTCCCCCTGCCCAGGAATGCACTCTGTTAAAATAGTTTCCATGGCATGTTAAAGCAAGTAAAGATGCAAAATTAGCAGCTTGAGGGGACTTGCATGTGTCCCTCTCCCAGTTTCTCTGGCAAATGCCACTGGCTTCTCTGCGTGTTCAGATATTTTTGGGCCCTGCAGTAGCTGCTTCTCCTTTGCTTTTAGTTCCAGGTCTGAGCTGGACAAGCCCAACCACCTAAAAGATTCAAAATGCTCCATATCCCATGGGAGAGGAAGTCCCGATATCTACTGCCGGTTGCAGGTGATGCAAATGTACATGCTATGTGTTTTTTGTTTGTACTTGTCTTCTTTTCCTTAAAGATTTTGCCACTTGCAGGGGCTGGTCTTCTGATGCTAGGAATGATATCACAAGTACAAAGGTGCTTTTCAACCCATAAAGCAACGTTCAGTTAAATTGCTGGAGAGTCAGCCAGTCTTGTGACTGGCCGTCTTGTGCACTGGCTGCTAGTGATAATAATAATAATATAATAATTTATTATTTGTACCCCGACCATCTGGCTGGGTCTCCCCAGCCACTCTGGGTGGCTTCCATCAAATATTAAAATACATTTAAAATATCACAGTTAAAAAACTTCCCTAAACAGGGCTGCCTTCAGGTATTTTCTGAATCTCAGGTAGTTGTTTATTCCCTTCACCTCTGATGGGAGGGCGTTCCACAGGGCGGGCGCCACTACCGAGAAGGCCCTCTGCCTGGTTCCCTGTAGCTTTGCTTCTCGCAGTGAGGGAACTGACAGAAGGCCCTCGGCGCTGGATCTCAGTGTCCGGGCTGAATGATGGGGGTGGAGACGCTCCTTCAGGTATACAGGACCGAGGCCGTTTAGGGCTCTAAAGGTCAGCAACAACACTTTGAATGTCTAACGATGACCCACTCTCAGGTACCATGCTGATGATAGAACATGCACATGCATATTCTCCTGTGCAGCATTGTTGCTAAATACTGCAGCTTGGGCTGGAATGCCTGCGGCCACCACAGGCTACTACATTCTGCATTTAGTAATGGTCTCCAAGGGCATGTGGGAATTGTAGTCCTAAGAATATGGAGGGCACTGAGTTGGAGAAAATTGCTCTAGACTGAGCTTATGGTTGCTTTATGATAGTGGCCTGCCTAATATTGACCAACTCTGCAAGGTTGTTTTAAGGATTAAGGATGTATGTGAAATGCTTTGAGGGGAAAAAGAATATATAATAAGTACTGGACATTTATTACTATGGAATACCACTGTTTTGATCTTTGATCCACTGCTGTGAAGATATTCATGTTTTTAGACATTCTTTTTTAATTTTTATTTATTATTTTCAAATTTATACATTTCAATCATTTTACAATCATTTTAACATTTCAAAACTCGACTTTCTTCCCCCCTTTCCTTAAATTTATTTTTTATATTTTCTGCATATTCCAAATTAACTTAACATTCTTTTATTCATCTACTTTAAATATATGCTCTTATAAAACTGCAGGTTATTGCAACATGTTTTTAGACATTCTGAACAGTTTGAAATGTTTTTAGGTGGTTTAGAATTTTTTAAAATATGTTTTCGTTGTTTTGAATTGAATTGTTTTAAATTTTTGATGTTTGCTGCCCAGGGCTCATTTGGGAAGAAGAATGGGATGAAAATGTAATAAATAAATAAATAAAAAGGAGTTGAAACGCCGTCTCCTGCCCCCTGCTAACTGG
This sequence comes from Lacerta agilis, assembly GCF_009819535.1. Taxonomy (NCBI): domain Eukaryota; kingdom Metazoa; phylum Chordata; class Lepidosauria; order Squamata; family Lacertidae; genus Lacerta; species Lacerta agilis. The sequence continues at coordinate 38,970,331 of NC_046319.1, read as the reverse complement.
CTGCTGTCTCAATTTCAGGAGATGCTGCTGGAGCTGGAGCTGGAACACAAGAAAGCCCCACCTGCCTCCTGCCCCAGAAGGGAGGAGCACTTCCTGTTCAGGGTTTTCCAGGAGCGGCAAAAAGCTCTGGGCAGTGGGTCCTCTCTGGGTGACAGGCTACTTCGGCAGCAGGAGCTGCTGCTTCAGACCAGGTAAATGCACCATGGCTGCCAATGAGTCCAAATGGCTTTGGGGATAATTAAAAACACAGCTGCATATAGGCCAATGGAAGGCAAGATTTTCCCTTCCTGCTTCCTCCTGGGTTATGGGGCATAGGAAGCTGTAGATACCCAAGACAGGGCATTCCCAGTGGTGGCACCCCAGCTACGAAAGTCCCTCCGAAGGAAGACTTGCATTCAGGAAGCATGGAAAAGGCACTGTTTCCATGCCTCTGGCTATCAGATTTTTCACACTGCTGGTTTTAACTGTTGCCTCAATATGTTACAGTGGTGTTTTTAAATGGGTTTTCATCTAATTTTATTATGTTTTGAGACCCTTTAGGCTCCCTTTGGGAAGGAACATTGGCCAAACACTCAAAATAATAAAGATACAGAGTCAGGCCATTGCTCCATCTATCTCAGCACTGTCAAAACTAACTGGAAGTGGCTCTCCGGGGTTTGGGGGGGGGCGGTTCCAGGCTTCCCTGGTAATGCCAGCGGGGATTGAACCTTGGGCATTTTGCATGCAGAGCTGGTGCTTTATCACAGAGCTGCAGCCTTCTCTGCTCTCATGAGGGGCAGAGGGAGGGCTAGGAATAGCCTGATCTTGGCCCCAGTTTTGCTAACGCTTCCATTCATTGCTTTCATTGGCAATCTGAAATCCTGTCCACAGCAAATCAGACACTATTCTTCAGCAAGTCAGAATGAATATGGTTTTTACCCTGAAACAAACTGCTTCTTGTTCAGGATTGTTTTAGGTCTCCCTCCATCGGTTCTCATAGCAACACAGAAGAGAGGAAATAAAATTGCTCTGGATTGCGAAGACTTCTTCTGTTTTGCAAACACAGAACTGGTGTGTATCCTGTCCTAAAGAACTACAGTGCTCTTGATAACTGTTCCTGGCTGTGTGTCTTGCTGTCTGGGTGTGCTGTTGCTGAATCTTCCTTCTGGGGCTTAAAGCAGCCTCAGTGAGAGAGCAGTCTGCTTCAGCCGTCCTCAGACTGCTACTCTCCAGATGTTTTTTGGACTACACAGCACAGTTTCATGATGATAGGAGTTGCAGCCCGAAACTTCTGGATGGAACCGTATTAGAGGCAGCTGGTCTACTGCTTTTTAAAGAAGGCGGCCCTTATGCTCGCTTGCTGCTTTTGGGGGAGATCGCTGCCCTTGGAAAGGGACCTGATCCCCTCTCTCTTTGTTATCACTCTGATCTGCCTGCCTGCTAACTTGAGAGGAGGATCAACCCTAAACAAACTGTGCTGTCAGCAGCCAGAATAAAACCATCACAATCTTGGGTGGGGGCACCATTGAGTCAGGGCGCACCTACATTTATTTGTTGATTTTGGAGTTAATTGTCCAGATTTCTTGGGAATGCTTTCCTCACTCTCTGAAATTCCTTGTTCACATTTTTATAGAGGAATATCTGCTCCAGAGGCTGTGCGCTCTCCTACGACATCACGTCTCATTTCTTCAGGGTAACTGTTAACTCATCTCTTGTCTTCTGAATTTCCCTGGATAATTTGGGGTTGCAGGAATTTAGTCCCTTGGCCGTCCTATGTAGTCTGTCTGTGTGTGAATGCTGTGTTAGAGAGAAAGAGATAATTCAATCCATTCAGAATGGGTAATGAGACAGTTTCCTATGAGGGCTGAATGTGGGCTTGGAGTACATTTTTTAAAATCCTCCCAAGTGTTGTTTCCCCACTGCTCCCATTCATGCCAGTGGGACACCTGAGGGACATGGTCTTTGTACTGCCTTCCACAGCCTGATTCCCCCCAGTGGTTTTTGACAGCAGCCCTCTGTATCAGGCTGATGAGAACTGTAGTCCAAAGCAGGGGACCAGGTTGGCTAAGGCTGCCTTTGCTACCTTAGTGCACTGAAACCTACCTTAGTGACTGTCCTTGCTGTCCTTCAGGGCTTGCTGAGCGCCAGCTTGGAGTGTCACAAACCTGCTCAGGAGGTGACTGCCATTCTCACCTTGTGTCAAACCACGTGCCCTATAATCCTGTGTTCTGCAGCGGTAAGAGGCCCGTGCTGTTGATTTAACTTTCTATATTTCTCCTTGCCGTTCCAAAAGCTCTTGGCTCAGATGGTAGAGCACAAGACTCTTAATCTCAGGCTCATGTGTTCAAGTCCCACGTTGGGCAAAAGATTCCTGCATTGCAGGGGGACCAGATGACCCTCGTGATCCCTTCCAACTCTACATAAAATTCTATGATAATATGATGCAAGTTCTCTTAAGCAGGAGCTTTTTCAGCCAGGGTGGTTTTGGAGATCATAGAGGTACACTTTTTTTGGGGGGGGCATGTTTCTAACACCATAATAGCCCATCCTGAGCAGATAATATGCCGAACTACTCAAAATAAATTCTTGGTTTAAAATAGCAATATTAAAACAGGTGTGTTTGGTTTTTTAAAGCATCAGTCCTAATTCTGCCTGCAGATATTTAGGTCACACAATAGCCTTCTGTATTAATAACAAGAAAGTTTTTTTCTGTTATGGCTCATGAATATTCCTCTTGATGATCCTAATGACTTCAGATGCATCCTTAGAAAAGTAGCTAGTTGGGGCCCAGAGTACCGGGGGGGGGGGGGAGACGACACTTGATTCTGCAACACTGCTCAAATAAAGTCGGCGAGGAAACCCTATGTAAGAGTGGCATGTAAACACATGGCATTGTTGCAATTTTAAGAAGTGGCTGATTTGCGCTCTCTGTCTTGACTCCATGAAGTGCTGGTGGCAGAGGCTGGAGCCCGTGCTTTTCTCGGAGTGGAACAGACTCTTCGGCGCTCCAGTCGCACAGGGATTGCAGAGCCTCAAGGAGTTGCAGTCCTCTGTCAGCAGGTAACTCCAAGGAAGCAGCTTACACCTGAGAAGCTGTTGAGCTTCTGTATTCCCTTCATGTCTCCCACTCCAGCCATGTGGAGAGATGGGGAGGGGTTGCATTCCTATTACCTTTTTAGCTCTCGCCTTGAAAAATTTTGTTTTGGACTTCCAGGTGTCTATACATCATCTCTTCTCAGCTGTCATCTATGAAAAGGAGCCTGCTGGCCTTTTAACTGACAACTGTTTTGTCTTTACCACTTAGGTTCCTCTCACTGGAAGCAGCTTCCCTGGTCTCTGACATTCCCTGGATCTCTGCTGCCTTTCTACATTTCACTGTGCAACGGCAAATGGTGCGTGAAAAGATGGCTGAAGGGCTGAAAAGGCTGGGGCCTGAAGCAGAGCAAGTAAGAGATTATATTTTGCATTTTGCTTTACCATGATGTGTCCATGATGGCACAGAGGGCCACACTGGCTTCTGCAGACTAGACCAGTGGGTCGACGTCAGGCTTGAGAAATTCATTTTGTGTGATGCATTTATTTGTTGTTTTTTTCTTTTACCTGACAGCTCTTGGTGAACCTCTTCTTCTTTTCAGTCGTGGATTTCATCTCAGCGAGAGTAACCCCACAGGTAAGTAGATTTCTCAAACTGCCTGGTAGACCCGGTGCCTTCACTTTTCACTGTTCAACTTTCACATAAACTTGCAAAGGTGGAGTGGAGGGGGATAGCTCAGTTGGTTAGAGCATGGTGCTGACAATGCCAAGGTTGCAGGTTCGATCCCCGCAAGGGACAGCTGCCTATTTCTGTATTGCAGGGGGTTGGACTAGATGATCCTGAGGGTCCCTTCCAACTCTTATGATTCTATGAGACATAAAATTCCTGTACTTTTAAGTATGCGATGATTGTTGCAGCCTTTGTCTGTCTGCTGCTTATCCTGAAAGGAAGCCTGAGAAGCAGGAAGCTCCTATAAACCTATTCTTTATAGATGGGTAAACTAATGGAGAAAGGTAGTGGGGTTAGTTCAAAGCAACCCAATGGCTGTTCCCAGTGGCTCCGGTAATGCCTCCAGGATGTACCAAACAGAGGAGGTACGTGTGTCTTTTCCCTTGTAACTTGCAGGAGGGTGTGGATGCTCACAAAGCCTTGGATTGGAGCTCAAAGCTGCTTCAGGGCTTGGAGGAACGACGTGCATCCTGGCTGGCCGTCTTCAGTTCAGCAGTGAAAGGTACGAACGCTCCTTCATAAGCTACAGCCATCTGAGGGTTGTAGCCAGCCAAGTACTGCTCAGGCTAGACCATTAATAGATAGAACTTCCATTACTTTCAGTGGATCTAATGGGAATGAGTTGGATACAACCCCCAAGAAAACAACTGTGATAAACATTTGATTGAAAGCTGGTGCCCAGCTAAGATCTGTCTCTTTTGGCATTGCAGACCAAAACCCTTACCAAGTCCTGCATGGTACTGTATCACATCAACACTTGAGGCTGTTGCCGGTTGCCTTCTATAGGTAAACTTCACAAATGTATTCTGCGTGTAATGAATATGCTTGCTGAGAAAATCAAGGGTACCAGAAACTTGTCAGGGCCACTTTATGCACTTGCTTAACTGATACACCCACCCACCCAGTAATCCCAAGGGAGAAGCACCATTAATATCCTGTATTTTGTGGAGTTTCTGCCTCCTTCCTCCCACCTTCGTTTTATTTCTTCATTTTGATGTTAGTAGTCTTCACCAACCTTGTGCCGCCCAGCTCTTTTGGACTCTAGCTCTCATGCCTCCCAGCCAACATGGGCTGTCGGGAGTTGTATACAGTAGTAGCCACTTGGGAGTTTTGTTCTATGAAGATAAAGTGGGATACAAATACAAGCTGGAGCAGGGGTAGGCAACCTAAGGCCTGTGGGCCGGATGTGGCCCAATCGGCTTCTCAATCCAGCCCACGGATGGTCTGGGAATCAGCGTGTTTTTACATGAGTAGAATGTGTGCTTTTATTTAAAATGCGTCTCTGGGTTATTTGTGGGGCATAGGAATTCGTTCATTTCCCCCCCCCCCCCAAAAAAAAAGTCGGCCCACCACATGGTCTGAGGGACAGTAGACCGGCCCACAGTTGAAGAAGGTTGCCGACCCCTGAGCTAGAGGCTTCCCCTGCTGCTTTTTAGCAGGACATCACCACAGCTTCCTTTTTTGCTTTGCTGTCCTGACTCTGGGCAGGGGGCAGTGCCTATTGCCAAATTCAAAAGACGAGAACTGCCATTGTGGGCCTAGTGAACAGTCTCCTTTCAACACCCCACTACCTACCACAAATAGGCAGAAATGCCATGAAAGTTACAAGCAAGTCACAAAGGCACACCTCAACCAGTAACTATCAAATTTGGCTTTCAGTTTGGCCTCTAGTCCTTCTTAAAAGGCATTTGTGCTAGTTATACGAACCAGCCCAGATCCTGTAGCCTTCATCAGAGTCCTTCTCTGTGTGTCCCACCTGAGAGGGGTGTGGAAGTTGGTCACACAAGACTGGACCTTTTTCAGTGGTGGCCTCTTAACGGTAGAATGCTCTCCCCAGGGAGACACACCTTGGGCCATTCTTGTCTGTCTTTAGGTGTCAGGCTAAAACCTTTTTGTTCACTCAGGGTTTTGTATTGTTACTATTACCCTCCCCCCAGTTTTAAATTGCCTTTTTGTGGTGCATTATAACTTGTCAAGTCGCACAGAGACTTTTCATTGTATTGAAGTGACTTGATACATGTAAATAAATCATCATCACCACAAAACCCTTCTAAACATTTTCCTGTTTGAATTTTCAAGTCAAAAGACACAGCCGAATGGCTGCAGACGTATATCTATGCAAAGCGAGGAGGGAGCCTGACCTGGTCACACTTGTTGCCTGCTTGGTCTGCTAACTTGTTCTTTCTTCTGTAGCCTCGTCGTCACCTTTGAACCAGGACACCTTATTAAGGAGCAAACATTCCTGTACGTTGCCATTGACATGTACACACAGTTGCTGCAGCTCTTTATGGATGGGACAACGGCAGTGGGACCAAGCCTGCATTCCATGGAGCCCGTGAGCACCTCATCCCCTTCCCTTTAATTTGGTTAGATCAGCCCCTCCGCTTCCTTCCAAAGTACAGAACCATCCTGTTCCCTTTTTGGCTAGCCCCAGGCTTTATTTACCTATTGTGATGACTCTATGAGTCATTATTTGGGCAGCACCCACCTCCTACTTGGGAGCACCTGGAACACATATGGGCTCAGTGATGAAAGGGGGATGTGTGTGTGTGTGAGAGAGAGAGAGAGACTGCAGCTGCTGCAACAGCCATGTCAGTCAGCTTTGCATTTTTGTCTTTGCTGGCTTCCGGCAGTATATATAGTTTTACCTGCAAGCAAGGTCACTCAAGGAAAACCAGTGTGGTGTAGCGGTTAGTGTCTCGGACTGGAATCTGGAAAAACCAGGATTCAAATCCCCAATCAGCCGTGAAGCACACTGGGTGACCTCGGGCCAGTCACTGCCTCTAAGCCTAACCTATTTCACAGGGTTATGGTGGGGATTAAATGAGTTGGGGAACCACTGATACCACCTTGCACCCCTTGGGAGAAAAAAAGGTGGGATATAAATGCAATAAATAAAAGTTCTGAGTAAGATCAGTCTACAGAAGTATTATTCACTGTTTCCATTCTGAAAACGTGTTCAAAGCAGAAGCAGATTTAGCTTAGATACCAGGAAGATGTTTCTAACGGCTGAGGCATTTCAGTACCAGTGAAAGCTGCCCATGGGCGAGAATCCATTTGAGAAAAGCTACACCATCCAGGTGTTAGAACAGGGATGGGGAACATCTCTCAGCCGTTATGAGCTCAACCCTGTTGTTGGGAAAGCGGAATACAAATATTTAATCTAGATCTGTGGTCCTCAAGATGTGGTTGAATTCCAGCTCCCATCATCCCATGCCATGCTAGCTGGGGCTGACTTCCCTGCCCTTGGATTAGATGAGTCCTGCATCCCTTCTGGTTCCTGCAACTCTTAAGCTGTGGCTTAGTTGCAACATTATTTGAACGGTGCCTGTCTTTCCCAGGAGGAGTCACTGGCGCTGATAAGAGGAGCACGGCAGTTCCTGCTACGTGCAGGCCCCCAGTGCCCTCAAGGGAGCTTTTCCAGCCTCCAGCAGGTGGGTGAAAGGTCTTTCTGCTACCTCAAAAACTTGGGAAATCCAGGGCTGCTGGCAACACTGTGGATTGTCCTGTTGATCCATCCAGCAAATCAGTTCAACAAAGCCAATGGCGACTGGCTCAGTCTTTCAGCCCTCTACTTCACACTTCCTTTGCAAAGCTCTTCCTATTTTATTTCATTTGGATACGGCTTGTCAAATCCAGCATTTATTCTAGGAGAAGGGGACAGAAACTCAACTTCGCCATTTTCGAGGAGGCGAGCACAAATTAATACTAGGACTTTTGAGGAAGAAAATGCTGAAATGTGTCTAATATTGGTCTGGCTGCATCCTAAGACTGGCCTTGCTCTGTATCTCCGAAAGGCCTATTTAAAGTGGAGGTGTTTTCCAGCCCATCCGTCTGTGGGTTCCATTCACTGGAAATGCTGGGACTGAACCCAGGCCTTAATGCTTTGCATGTCTGGCTCTATACCTGAAGCACAAGCCCCTGAGTAGGATCCTCTGAGGCTCTTGAGCAGTTCTTTCCTATTCTCCAGTTCTGTGGTTGCTTTCAACCTCGTGTAACTGGCAAAAGAAGTGTAGTGGGTAGGAACCCTAGCTCAGTAGTAGAGCACATGCTTTGCATCCTTGGCAACTCCCAAGAATAGAGCTGAGAACTGTCTTTTCAGAGTGCTGCTGGCTGACCCGGTGGCAGCCTTTCTTTGCAAACTCGACGTCATTGTGCTGTCTGCGGACAGTCTGCCCAAGGATTTAGCTTCAGAGAGGTAGCAACTCTTGACACCAGACTCTTTTCCTTCTTAGTTGATGAGTCTCTGTGAAGACTTGGACCCAGAGATGAAGGCTGCCCTTGTGAACTCCAGTGATGATGGGGATCTGCTTGATGAAGAACTTCTCCTTTTCTGACAGCGGAAGTCCAGGCAGGCAGGCATGGGGCGATTCCCTGCCCACCCGGACAAAATGCACAGACGGGGAAAAGTGGACACGCCTGCAAGGGCTTAATCTGTTCAAAGTATGGTGTAAATAATTTATTACAAGCATGACCATGACTTTGTAACAATTAAAAACCATGTTACAAATATTCTGGTTTGTCTTTCTTTTTCAGATTGGCTTTGGAATTTAATTTAAAACAAGTTGTCTCGGGCTTAAACTGGGCTTTCCATCAGCTTGAGAGCCCCTAAAAATGAGCCTTGTGCCTATGGCCGACACACCTTTATAACAGGTGTGATACCTTTTCTGAGCTCAACCAACCACCACATCAGAGGGAAGGCAGGACAGCCTGCTTCCTTTGGCGAGACGGATATGGCTCTGTAAGACACTGCTACGGTCTTGGACACAAACACACACACAGAGAATAGTCACAGCAATGGAAAGCTTTTCACCAGCAAGCAGAAGCGAGTCCCCACCCCTTTCTGTTTTTTGGAGGATCCGTTAAAATGTACGTTTAAAACTCCCACTCAGTGTTGCTTTATGCAAAGCTGGATCAGGGCTCCCATCCAGGGGTTTTTCAGGTGGGCTCCTGCTGCACACTCGGTTCCAATTTTACAGGATGGTCCTCTGCAGTCTCTGAAGCCTCCGACAGAGCCTCTGGCAAAGCCTCTTGCTCCAGCTCAGCAGCCTTGGCTTTGTCCTGAGTCTGGGTGAGGGGATGCACCATGGACATGTGGACGTTGAGGTTGTGGGCCTTTTCAAAGCGCTTCCCACATTGGTCGCAGGCAAACTCCAGCTCAGTCTCTGCTTTGTGTTTGGTCATGTGGTACTTGAGGGATGCTCGCTGCCTGCACTGGAAGCCACAGATTTCACACCTGCAGGGGGAAAGCAGAAAGCGGACCTCAGACCAGCCACACATTCTCATCCCCATGAAGGAGGGGGAGCAGCAGCACAGCCTCAGCCTTGGAAGAAATATATCAGCTGCTCTCAGACAGGTGAGAGGATGCTTCCAATAACCAAGTGTATTTTATCTAGTAAGAACCCTGAATACCAAGCTGCACTTGAGACCATTGCTGGGGCAGGAAACATACTTCCAGATTTTAGTTTGGATGTCCCGATCAAAAATCCAGGACGCTGGTGGAGCTGTGTCCTCTCTCTCTGTGGGAACGGAATATCCTATAGGAGAAGTGGCAGCTTAGCTCTTGCTAGAGTCTGACACTGCAATCTTGTTCCCCTTATAGAGCCCTCTGTTAGGGACTGGTGCTTTAACAAGACAGACTTGTATGGCATTTTTCTTCATCACTCCAGGTTAGTTCTGAAGTTCAGGTTCTGAAGTTCAGGAGAGGCCAGAGGGCCACCAAAAGAAATCTCAGTGCTGCTCTCCACTATGGCAAAATGATCAGTCACGTGGACAATCGTACCTTGGTTGACAAATGCCTTAGCAGTCAAACTTTTTGGCTCCCGAACACCGCACCACCAGAAGCGGGTGTTCTGGTTTGCGAACGCTCTTTTGAAAGCCAAACGTCTGGCAGGGCTTCCGCGGCTTCCAATTGGCTGCAGGAAGCTCCTGCAGCCAATCGGAAGCCACGCCCTAGAAGTCGAACAAACTTCCAGAACAGATTCCATTTGGCTTCCAAGGTACGACTGTAATTCTGCATCTTTTGAGACACGGTTTTGCAGGAAATGTTTCCCAAACCAGTCCTAGAATCGTCATTTCCCACACTACTGGACGTATGAACCAAAAAACCAATCCCAGGTTCCAAAATCTGTGTGTGTTTGTGTGCCACATCTTCATTTGGAAGTGTCATTATTGGCACATCTGCAAGGGAGATGACCTTTCTTCAACCTCGTTAGTTAGGGCATACTAGTTTTCAAATTCAGCTTTGAGTAATCTTAAGATGGCCCCTGAAGGCAACACAGCTTATCTCTAAAAGGCCATAGGCAAAGTGTGCTTACTGGAGAGGCTTTGCTCCTGAGTGGCGCATCTGGTGAACGGAGAGGTGTTTGCGTTGCTTGAATGTCTGGCCACATTCGTCACAGATATAGTTCCGCACCTCTGCAATGGGAGAAGGGAACAGGGTTGAAAAGTCACAATGACTTGGGTGGCTGTAAAAAAAGGGGTTTGGGAGAATTCATGGAGGAAAAGGCTATCAACAGCGAGTGGAGTATGAACCCCCCCACCCCAGCATCGAGGGCAGTCTACCTCAATACTAGCAGCTGGAGAACATGTGTGAAGAAGTCTGATGCAGGCTTCCCCATGGCACCTGGCTGGGCACTGTGGGAGCTGGGTGAGATGCTCCTCTGGCCTGACACCAGCAGCCCAACCTCTTCGTATGTTACTGGGACTCTCTCCATCACTGACACTCTTGGAAGACTTTGCTTAGGGGTTCATGATTGCATTTTGTGTGAACCTCGTAAAGAGACTTCATTACATTAAGCAGTAAATAAGTAATGAAAAGAATGGTGGCAGAGGAGGGGAATAAGATGGCAATGTTTTCTGCACTTTCCCCCCAAAAGGAACTAGAGCACTTTTCCAATGCCTTCTCTGTGATGATACAGAGGTCTGCACAGTTTGTGGGCAGGTTAACCGCAGATCCATGAATATCATCATTTTTATTTTTTACTTTTCTTAGTTACTTCATACAGAATAGCCTGCAAACAACCTAACTTAACAAAATAAAAAACAGATAAAATTAATTAACAGCCAAATTAAAAACAATAAATTTGCAATTCAAAATTCCTAAAATTTTCTTCCAACAATACAGGAAGGAGGACATTTTTTGTCCTATCCAACTAAAAGATGAGCACCACATTAGAGGCTAACTTAACCACCAGAAGCCTGGGGTAAATAAAAACGTCTTACAATGATGGTGCCAGGTATGTCTCCCTGGGGAGAGCATTCCAGATGGGGGGCCACCACAGAAAAAGCCTGTTCTCCTGTGCAATCTGTGATGCAATTCTGCCCAGGGCATTTCTTTCTCTTCCATGCAAATCCTCCATCATTCTCTCATAGGCGCAACATACCTGTATGAATGAGCTTCACGTGGCGCTGAAGGTACCGGTCAATCATGAACACCTTGTTGCAACCTGGATGTGGGCAGGGCCTTTCTCTGACCTCCTCATGATGCTCTTTGATGTGCTTCTAAATCCAAGAAGAGAGATGGAGGTCTTCACACAGAGCCACCCTTTCACTCCATGCAGGTTTGCGGGCAGTGACAATCTGATCACCTATGGCAGGCTTGGCTAACTGGGGGCCCTCCAGAGGTTTTGGACTACAACTCCATGTGCTGGCTATGGCTGATGTTGATTGTAGTCCAAAACTTCCTAAGGGCAACTGGTTGGCCAAGGCTACTCCACGGCAGCGATCACATGAACAGAATCAGAAAGGAGGACGCTGCATCCATTTCCTCAAACTGGCAGCAAAATCTGGATCAAACACTTTTAAAGTCATAAGCTTTTCTCCTTGTTTTTCTCTTGTAAGCTAGGATTACTCTCTCCCATTAGGCTGGGCTATCAATCATTACAATCTGTTTTTTGACTGGTTAGCTTCCACCCAAAGGAGCCGGGGGGGGGGGCGGCAGAGAGAGAGAGAGAGAGAGAGAGAGAGAGAGAGAGAGACTTTCCCCAGAAAGTAAAGTCCCACCGAGCTAGTAGTTATTGACATACCTTCATGCCATCTGCACCTCTGTACACAGCTGTACAGCCCTGATAAGGACACTTGTAAATGGTGGGCAGCTCTTCCCTTAAAAAAAGCAGAGGAAAGAGTAACTGGTGAGAAGGGTGGACCATTCTCGGGGGTGGGAATCTCACACCTTGGAAGCTTTGGGTATACGATACCTTTCACATTTGATTTTCTTTTTCCAGCCAGGTTTGGGTCCTGGCTTCTTCCTTATTTTGGGCTCTTCAAGCTTCTTTGCTTCTCTGCTTTCAACTTTCCTATTGTTGGATACCCTAACAGAGGAGAAACAGGGAACTGTTGCTGCATGTCAACCGAGGTTATAAAACAGGGGCGAACGACAGGGGCTGCATCTCCCTATTTCTGCCCCCCCTCCCCCCAAGCCTACATGAAATTAGGCCAGTGCAAGGCTCTCAGGCTGGCCACCCATTAATAAACGCAAACATTTGAAAGCCTTACTTAGAGACTAAATTGTTGAAATAAAGGGTAGTATCCACATCAATCATTTCAACAGCACAAGGCTTTGCACAATGGAACATTCCCACCCTCTCCTTCCCCTGCGCTCTCCCCAAATCTGCTTGGAGGGTTGAGGGAGCCACTAAAACAGATTGAAGGGGCTTGTAGGGGTCAGGAGAATATTCCATCGTACAAACCCTTGCACTGACAAGAGCATTTGCATAGCTCTACTTAAAATACAATCCTAAACAAATGGACGCATTTGCGGGGAGGGTGAAAAGAAACCTGCTCACTCCTAAGAGAGAATGTGTGAATGGGAGGGAAATGGATGTGGGCCTTTGCCCACTGAGAGTGGAAGAGGGTGCAAAAGGTGAAATTCCTTCAAGAGAAAGAAGAAGAAGAAGAAGAAGAGTTTGGATTTGATATCCCGCTTTATCATTACCCGAAGGAGTCTCAAAGCGGCTAACATTCTCCTTTCCCTTCCTCCCCCACAACAAACACTCTGTGAGGTGAGTGGGGCTGAGAGACTTCAGAGAAGTGTGACTAGCCCAAGGTCACCCAGCAGCTGCATGTGGAGGAGTGGAGACATGAACCCGGTTCACCAGATTACGAGTCTACCACTCTTAACCACTACACCACACTGGCTACCACTCCTGTATTTTGCCACAGCAAAAGGACAAGAAAAAGCCCTCACCTCTTTTCTGGGTAAGGCTCAAAGTAGTCATCTGAAGACTGCCCTCTCTTGTCGTTCTCGTCGTCACTCAAGGAGTACCTGAGAAATAAACAGGCCCTTTCACTAAAGCAGAAGACAGGCGAAGCCTCATTGGGCCTTTATGCTGACAGGGGGGTGCGGCTCAAGAGAAACTGCTGCAAGGCTGGCTGCCCCAAAGTGAGCTTTCCTCCTTCAAAAAAACAACACACTCCAGACAGTGGCCCAGAACCACTCAATGTAAAGGCTGCTATGCTACAAAAATGCAAGCAGAGAAACTGCCCTACCATGTGGGTTCCTGGGCATCAAATAATTGGAAGCCCAGCCTTTGGAGCCTTTTAAAAAAAGCAAGTGTCCAGCTTTAATCAATTCCATGCTTAAAAGCTGAAGGTGGTGCCTGCAAAAGGTTTCAGACCAAAGTAACGTAGGGATCTGCCTTACACCAAGTCAGACCAACAATCCATCCAGCTTGGTATTATACACTGACTGGCAGCAGCAGCAGCAGCTCTACAGAGTTTTAGGCAGGGGGCATTCCCAGCCCTACCTGGAGGTGCTGAGCATTGAACCTGGGACCTTCTGAATACAAGGCAGAGGCTCTACCACTGAGCTATAGCCTTTCCCCATAAGACCACTTGCTAAGACTCCCCCCAGTTCTCTGTCTAGGCATCTCATCTGCCCACTGGTTGTTGTTGTTTTTTGTTAGCTACATTTCTGTAAATCACTTAGAGGTGCTTCTTTTTTTAAAAAAAACCAAAACAAAACCATCAAGTGGTATACACATTCTATTAAATAAGTAAAATAAATAATAGATAAGATTTCTCCAAGTGACATCCTTTGGAACCACTGCCAAAGGCAGTATGGATTTGTACCTGTCCACATTCTGGCCCATCAGTGAGAATAATACATCTAGTTTCATAAATAAAAAAACCCCAATACTTGGGCATCATTTATAATCTTTGTGAAGAATAAAGGTTATAGATAGAGATAGTAACTGCAACAATTAATTTGAACTAAACTTAAGGAGTTGTTGTTACAGTTAATAATTTTGTATTTTTATTGTTGGACTGCACTGCTTCTAATAAAGGCCACAAAAACCGCCCTTTGTGCTGTCCTGACCCCTCCCTCCAACCCCTAAGCAACCCGTCTCCAGTGACTGGGCCCTCCAGTGAGGAATGAGATCCACTCCCGCCCCACAATCATTGTTCATGCTTGCAAAGGTGACATTTGAATCCCGCTTTTCTTCTCTCACCCCTCAAAAAGGTCACTGAACTCGTCTTTTACCCGCTCATCCGAGGCTGCAGAGGAAACCGGCTTCTCACTCAGTGGCCCTAGAAGACGGAGAAGAATGCGTGTTGCAAAGGGCGCAAAGGAAGGCACAACGGTCGTCAAGGTGGCACAGAGAGTCCTGCGGCACCCGACCCAGTTGAACATAAGAAGAGCCTGTCTGCTGGGTCAGGCCCACCCAGCCCAGCATCCTCTTCTTGCGGTGGTCAACCAAAGGATGTGGGCCTGAGCTCACCTTGGCAAGAGCCTGCTTCACCATGAGAAAACGTGAGTGTCTGGGCACACTGGCTGGAGGGAAAGCCAAGACAACGGGGCGGAAATTTAAAAGCAACAAGAATGCAAAGGGCATGCCCGGTCCCAGGCAGCTGAGCTATAAATCAGAAATGCTGGCACTCAGCCCTGTGAACGCGCTGCTTCCACACAGGCTTGAATAGCTCAAAGCTCAGAAATGTGTATATTGTGCAAAGAAATGTACAACGACCTGTGTGGAGTTGTGACCCGCAATCCCCACGATATCCTGAAGAGACATCCTTGGCATGCCACTTACCTGGACTGCCATTCAGAGGGCAGTCTGTCTGTGGCAGGCTTTCCTCCTGCAAAGGAGCTTCCGAGGCATCTTGGAAGGAAGGCAAGTCCTGGCTCTCCGACACCCAGCTTTCTGTGCTAAGCGCTGGAGGGGGAGTCCCGCTTCTTGCAGGTTGCTGGCTGGCTGCCATATGAGTGGCGCCACGCTGGGGTTCCGGTGGTGCTGCCGCAGCCACCGTACAGTCAGCCCCCACCCCGTTGCCCGTCACGTGCTGCTGCGTCTGCTGCGGGGCAGGACCCTTGTTCAGTTCCCACTTGACGGACAGGGCGTTGTCCACCAGCAAGGTGCTGCAGTCCGAATCTGTGCTCATAACATAATCGTGACCCTCTTCGCAGCCCCACACGGCCTGGATGATCCCGCAGTACTCTGAGGACAAGACGCCTTGCAGGCTCGGAGCAATCTGGCAGCTTTCGGCGTGGTTGTGGGTCCACATCACTAAGCTGTGGAGGCACTGGGGGCTGGATGTGATCAGGTCTGCTGTTGGCAGGGAAAAAGACAGAGGGTAGCAGAGACCAGGCATGCCACTGAAACACCTGCCATGCACCATAAGCCCCAGAATAACTGGCTGGCAGGGATTATAGTGACTGTGCTAAATGGTAACACACTCTCTCTCTCTCTCTCTCTCTCTCTCTCTCTCTCTCTCTCTCTCTCTCTCCCTCGGTTGTTGTATTTTATTTATGGAATTTATAGTCCAACCCTCCTCCTGAACGCTGAACACATTGCTTTCTATTAGGCAGAGTTACCTCTTTAATTACACCACCTTCAGCTCCTTGGAAGAAAGATGGACTAGAAGTGTAATAGATAAACAATAAAGCCATGCTAAATACATGCAGCTTTGCATCTGCTGAAGGCAAAGGATGATGAGCTACTGCTTGGAAGAAGAAAAAAACCACTTGAATATCATCCTGCCTGATACTCGGTTTGCAGAGAGACTGACAGTGGCAAGCAGTTGTGTGGGGCTCCTTGGGCAGAAGAGTTTATTTAGTGTGCTGTGACTTTGTCTCATACACAAATCAGGGGTGTGCACTGCAACACTGATCAAAGATGATGGATCAGAGATCAAGGACAAACTGTCATATTATTATGAAGTATACAGAAAAGATCCAGGTTCCCAACAGATCTTAGAAATACGCTTGCCTACACTTAAAAAAGAAAAACATTATTTACTTTGTTTATTCATATTCCACCCTTCCTCCTGAATGTTGCACACATTGTTTTCGGTTAGTAACTGCAAGATGCAACTGTGTCTATTTTATTTTGTTGGTTTTGTCTTTGTATCTTGGAAATAAAATTCAAGAAAGAGAAAAAGGGTTTGCCTGAACCTGTGATCTGGGAAAAGAAAGCGGGGAGCCCTAGCTAGAATTGCACATGGCTGGCTCATTGGCACTCAAAAGATGAGTTTTCCCTTCCTGTAGCTGATGCCGAGTTATTTTATTTTGGATCGGTGTTCTCCACTGTTTTTATTTTAGATATCTTTGTGCTTTCATACTGATGGTATCCTGCCTTGGGAATTCTCATGAAGGGCTGCTAACAGGTGTTTTAGATAAATAAAAAATACTGCCTTCCCAAGCAGACACTGGAGCTGGCCCTAGAGTGCAGAGACCACACTGGTCCCCACTAGCCATAGGGAAATTGCCAGAGACTGAGCACCACATCAGCTATAAGCATAGGCAAAGTGGAAACTGCCCTTAATCTGTGGAAGCAACAGGGCAGCCACAACAGACATCAAGGATAAAATTCATTGGAGCCAAAACAATCATACTTACCTAGAGAGGGAGCATCTCCTTTTGCAGCAGGAAGAGGAGGTTGGGCAAGGTTGTCCCTGTACACAAAACACATGGCAGAGCAAATCAGAAGCCTTCTAGGGAGGACAGACTCAGGCAGCATGTGCTCTGGTCTCAAAGTGGCAGTTTCACAAACAAAAAATGTGCACAGGCAATTTCCACCTGCTGGAAACTGGACTTTTGGCCTTGCAAATAAGGCCACATACATTACGAACCCACAAAGTATTTCCCTAGCTCTCTGTACCAAGTGCAAGTCATTAGTGGGACATCAGCAGCCTAACAAAGTATTTTGTATACAGCTCACAAATGTTTGCCTGCTTGGGGGCCAACTTTTGGTGGCTACCGAGACAAGCCACAAGCAGCCCAGCCTCCCGCGAGTGGAGAAATCCGCTCAACCTACTTTCCGTGTGGCTTGAGGTGGCCAGTGGGAGACAGGTTCACCTTCTGGATGAAGGCCTTGAGGATGCTGCGGCACTTGTAAAACTGGGCGTGGCACTTCTTGCAGACAAACTGGGGGAGGGCTGGGTCTTGCCGGACAGCCACCCCCACCAGCCGCTGGAAGTCCGTGAAGAAGACCTGGTCCATTCGCCGCTGCTTCTCGGAGCTCTCCCCCACCACAGGGACCTTTCCAAAAGCGTTCCGCAGGCTCCGAGAGGAAAACTTCCCGTGGCAAAGCCGGCAGTAAGCGGTGCTCACACCCCGGCCGAATCCTGCAAGGATTTCAGGAAAGAAAGGAGGTCACTCTGAGACTAGCATTGCCTTTAGAAGCATAATGAAGGTACAAGGCAGGCAGAGTGCCTTCTCAGTAGTGGCGTCCTCCCTGTGGAATGCCCTCCCTTCAGATGGCAAGGAGATAAAGAATTACACAACTTTTAGAAGACATCTGAAGGCAGCCCTGTTTAGGGAAGTTTTTAATGTTTGATATTTTTTTGATGTGCTGTAAGTTGCCCAGAGTGGCTGAGGAAACCCAGCCAGATGGGTGGGGGTATAAATAAAAATATTATTATTATTATTATTATTATTAATCACCACCATGGGTCTACCTACCTCTGTATCATCTACAGTAACTGGCAGCAGATCTCTGGGGTATCGGGCAGGCAGCTTTCCCAGCCTTGCCTGGAGATGCCATTGGGGATTGAACCAGATGCCTTCTGCATGCAAAGCAGGTGTCCTGCCACTGAACTACAGCCCTTAAAAGACTCCTGGGCAGAGCAGGATGTCAGGAGGCAGGACAGAGGAGAAACAAACCCAACCGTTGTGTGAACTAACTCCCAGAACATGTAAGT
This sequence comes from Lacerta agilis, assembly GCF_009819535.1. Taxonomy (NCBI): domain Eukaryota; kingdom Metazoa; phylum Chordata; class Lepidosauria; order Squamata; family Lacertidae; genus Lacerta; species Lacerta agilis. Next base: position 38,952,447 of record NC_046319.1, on the reverse strand, counting down.
GGGTGGCCACCAGAGAAACACTATTAAATGGTCCTTGGGAAACACCCAGGAACATCCTTTTGGGACATGGGTGGTGGTGGTGGTGGTTTGAATTTAATGTATTTGTCCTCCGATTCCATCAATCAAACTTTCCCTGATCACAACAGGTAAAAGCGTGGCATTCCGCATCAAATGCATAACTCATGGATGCAAACATAAACTTGATACTGCTTCAGGGAACTGAGCAAGATCTTCAGTTAGTGAGCACGGAAGCAACCTGAGCTAGAGTAAAGCATCAAGCTGAGTGTTGCAACCAAGAAAGGCAGCCCTGGTCATGTTGTCACTGCCCCCCACTCCAGCCCTACTTTCTGGCATCCTTTGGCCTTTTCTCTCTCTTTAGCTCAAAGAGCAGTACTTGCTTTGAACCATCCAGCTCCTGCTTTGCCAAGAACTGCAAGAGAAACAGGAACCAATTTATTTTGTTTTCCTGTTTGCTTTCAAGCAAGTTCTGCTGTCTATGCAGGGACCTGGTTTGCAAACTGCCCACAGCCCCTCTGCAGCACTTCCTGACTTGGAAGAGCCCCAGAGATGATGTCAGCAGGCTTTACTGTGGCACTGGCCAATCAGGCAACTCATTGTCTCAGAGGCACAGCAAGTCTCCTCTTGATCATGGGTGGTGGCCCCAGCTCAGCACCCAGGACCCTTTTTCGTCCAGGATTCCTCCCTCCCCCACGACCAATTCTATGAGAGAGCAGAGCTGAATATTTTTAAGTAGAGAAGGCAGACAAATGAAACTAAGGTGCTAGAAAACATAAAGTATCAGCTTTCTGTTTTGGTGCTGGTCTGCACATTTTCCAGGGTACCAAGCTACCTGTGATTTCTTTTCATCCCTGCAAAAAGGCCCTCCTAGCAGCACAAAGGTTTTGTCCTCAAACCTTCAGCCTGGACTTCCCCAGAACTGTCTCTGCTAAGCTACATTAAAAAAAATCTATTCACTAATCAGCTTTCCTGCATAATAGTAAACACACTATACTTCCAAAGCACATTCAAAACATCTTTCCATGCATTGTAGTTTAAGGGTTGCTGGGAATTGTAACTCTGGGAGGGTAGACAACAGTGCCCAGAATTCCTTCCCTCAATAACAATAAGGAAAAGTAGGGGAGCCTGCAGTCCTCCAGATGTTGCTGGACTACAACTCCCATCATCCCTGACTACAGTACTGGCCATGGTGGCAGCTTGAAACTGCTGGGAACAGGAGTCAAAAGAAAGCTAGACTGTGCCCGGTTAGTGAAGGCAATGGAAAATTTAAACAGGCACATTTACCGGTACCTGATCTGAGGCCAAGAACAAGGGTTACAGATTAACAAGACACAAAACGGCCCAGCATTTCAACAAGTACATCAAGTACTGTACAGGTGTGTTTCTGCTATGGGTATGGAGGTGCAATTGCAACCCACAGCCCACATGTTGGCATATGAACTGGCAGTGAGTCTGGGACTATCTCCATGCCAAATCAGTTCAGCAAATGTGGAACAAGATGGTGCCCACACCTCTGCGGGGGGGGGGGGGGAGAACCAGAGCATGTGGCTACTAGGTAGGGGAAAGCTGATTGATTATCTGGTGTTTGGAGAGCAACACCATCTTTGTCTATCTAGCAGTATCCAATATGTATCGTCTTCCACAGAATTATCAGCAAAAGATAAATAAATAAAAATGCAAGTTCCTGTTCTAAGACTGCAAATTTGTGAGTGAACCCCATACAACTAAATCATGATACAGGGAGGAACAATATATGAAAATAGATGAGCGACCATTCGCTGCTAAGGAATCTGGGAGCTGAAGTCCATCAACCTCTGGAGGAAGGCCAGAGGTTTGTGTCAAGTCCTCTTCCTGGTTCATCCACCTGGCACCTCTCCATGCCTCTGATGGGCACTGATGGCTTCAAAGTGGGAAGCCAGAGCCTCTGTCACCCCTGCTAGGTACTTGTCAGCTCAATGGTCAGGGCCTGCCCCACTGCACGGACAGCCTGATTTAAGGAGGCCCAGCTCAGCCAGCTGCCCCAGAGCCCTCTACATCTCGGCAGTTGCACGATGGTCGCGACTACAGCTACCGGGGATGGTAAAAAGTTTTGGGTGCGCCTTGAGGGTGGGAGAGCATTTAGCCTAGGTTGTGCATGGAAGCCCTACAAGAAACCCACGTGACTGGACTCCAAAGCTGCCCACTGGAGAGCTCCGGGTGGCAAAAGGCCCGGGCTCCTGCAGTTAGCATTTCAAACGTGACCGATTGGGAGAGGAGAGCGTTGGTTGTTCACGCGCTCGCGCCTGCCTGCCTAGCGCACATCAGCGAGGGATGTGCTGACCCAATGATCAGGAAAAGGCATTCTGCACGCGCTCTGTTGACTGCTTTTCACATCTTAAGGCCCAGCCCCGGCACTGGAAGCAGGGCCAGCCTAGCCCAGCGCAGCTCCACCGCCACCCGCTGGCCAGCCTAGCCCCGGTGCCAAGGCGCCTCCCGAGAGCGCGCTTCGTCCGATCCCTGCCCTGCGTACTTCCCGCGGGGAAGCGCGGCTTCCTTCCGAGCGCGCACGCGGAAGATCGGGCCACCCGCCGCCGCCCGCCGGGTCCCCAAAAGAGCGCACTGCCGGGGTGCCCCTGTCCGCCTGCGCTCACCCGCTGCCGCCGCCTCCGAGGCTGGCGAGGCCCACTGCTCGGGCTCCGGCTCGGGCTGCTGTTCCTGCTCCCGGGAGGTGGCGGTGGGGCGCCCCCGGCGGGCCCGGACACTCTTGGACTCGGCTGGTGGTGATGGTGGCGGCGGTTCTGGAGCTCCCCTGGCCGCCGCGCCCGCGGGTAAGAATCGGCCGCGCCGATCCCGCTTCATGGCCGTGCAGAGCCCGCCCCGGCCCCCGCTCGGCAGGCTCTGGCTGCGGCTCCGGCAGCGCCTTGGCTCGGCTCCGGCCCGCAGCGCCCCTGGCGGACGGAGGAGCCTGCCCGGGTAGGAGCTCCGCCCGGCGAGGGGTTCCCGCTCGCCTGCCAGCGGGTGGTGGACCTGCTGCGAGAGCAGCCTCTTCTCGCCCGGAGCGGGTCTGCTGCGGATCTAGAGACGGGCTGAAAGCCGCTTAGCCGGAGCCGCACCGACTCCGCTGCCCTTCGACGGATGCGCCCGCAGGGTAGGAAGGGCGGCGGTGCGCCTGGAGAAAGACTGCTGGCAGGGGCGAGCACCGGAAGAGTTTTGCCTTGTAAGGCAAAAGGCTGTTTGGCAACAGGGCAAATAACGAGCGCCAACATGAATAAAATATTGGGGTTGGGGCAGGTAGGTCCCACCCCGCACAATTGATCACAAGACATGGCACGCACACACAATTTGAATAGCAGTGCCCATCAACTTTGGGAGACCCCAGTTGGCTCCTGCGATGGGCGCAAAGTTCTGGTGTTATGGAAGAGGGACAAAAAGTTTTCTCTATCCACTTTCTGAGCTTTCCTGAGGAGAGCATTCCAGAGAGAAAGATGGTGTTCACCACCCAGTTCACTCCCGACAGTGAGCACATGAGGTGAGGAGGCTCTGAAAACGGGCAGGGTCCTATAGAGAGTAGATCCTTTACACACATGTACACACATTACATTACTAGAGACTTAGGTGGATCTACAGCCTTTGTGGTGCTGGAAAGGAAGCAAGTAAGCAAACAGACACTCCCCCAAGACAAGCAACCCATCCTTTACCACTAGACCTCCGCTGTTACTTGAAGAAAAGCCTCTTTGCATAGGTAATGTTTATTATCACCACTTTATAACAAATATTTAAATTACAATACTACATAAGTAGTGTACCTTCTAAACTGGGCAATTTTGCCCCAAAATCCGGGGGGGGGGAATTAAAGCATCGGTGGCATAATAAAGGTGCCTCTGAGTGTGTTCTGGGTGTTCTATGCATGCTTAGGGGGTAATAAGGAACCTGAGAAGTGCAAAGGATAATTTTCGTACGTATTGCGAAAATTGTGGGTTTTGTAGTTTTTAAGGGTGCATAAGCATACAGTATTTGTGTTACTTGTGAGACTAAGGCTGCCCACACCAAACATTACTCATGATTTCTTACAGAATCCTGGGAACTGTAGTTTACTCCTTACAAAGCTTCAATTCCCAGCACCCTTAACAAACCAGTTTCCAGGATTCTTTGGGGAAAACTATATTTTTAAAATGTATATTGTGTATGCAGCCAAAAAGTACGCTACCACCCCCAAAATACCCTTTGCTCCTTTTGTGCTCTCCTCCCAAATATTCTCATGTAGCACCCTCACTGCAAGGGGACCAGCCTAAGATATTCTTGCTCAAAGGAGTATAACGCTAATATGGTGAGCCAATGCAAAATTAGGCTTGCCATACGTCAGGAAAATTCCTGACATGTCCTGGTTTTCGGGTGTAAAAATGGTGTCATGGGGAAATTTTGCCGAATTGGCAAAATGTCAGGGAAAACCTGGGTGTATGGCAACGCGATGGAAAAAGCAGCGGAAACAGCTTGAAAAGCTCAACAAATTCGGGGTCCAACTTTGCGGGTGTCAGGAATTTTACTTTTTGAAATATGGCAACCCTAGCAAAATCGTTAACAACCAAGGCCCCAAAGGCTCTTTCGGACCCTCTTGCGAGTCAAAGATCGCTTTCGGGAAAAGCGACGAGCCTCCCTGCGCGCTGCCGGCCAATGGCAAAGCAGACGGTGAACGCTGCTGGCAACAGCTCCGCCCGCTTCTGACCTCATCTGCCCCGGCTCCGGTGCTCTAACTCATCCGGTCCTGCCGTGCACGTTCTCTATTCTGCCCGACCGGGCGGTGTTCCCTAGAGGAAAGGTTCCGGCCCAGCCATGGCCGCCTCGGCACCCGCCCCGGCAACCCCGGAGTCAGCGGCGAAGCCGCTACAGGGCGCCATGAAGCTAGCCAGGGGCGCCCTCGAGCTGGACGCCGGAGACAGGCCGCGGGTGAGACAGGATGGGGGAGGGGCGGCGAACAGCTCCCCTCCGGCTTTAAAGGAGAGGGGAGGTTTTGCTCGGTCGGAGTACGTGTGAATGCGCATTCCGTGTTAGCTGCTGCCGGGGGTTTGGCATGGCTTTGGAGAGAGGGGACGGGTTGAGGTGCCTTTGGATTCCCCAAGCCCCCCTCTGCCTGACGTCCACGGGGCCGGGCGGGGCGGACAAAGACCCTGCGGGGCATCCCGCTCCTTCTGCGCCAGCGGCCCATCCATTGCTCAGCGCTGCCCAGCTCCCCCCTTTCCTCGGCCTTGGCGGCCGGCCTTTAGAAGCGCCCTTGCACACGCTTCGCAACGCTTCAAGCTTCGTATTGCGAATGCCGTCTGCGTCCGTTGCTTTGTTCCACGACAAGATTGCTGTCTTTAAAAAAAACACCCCAAAACAACGATTATTCATGTGGTGCCTTCAGTGGGTTTCCTTTACTGGTTTCCTTAGGAGGATTTAAATGCACCAGGCTGGTGCCCTCCAGATGTTTTGGACTACAACTCCCATCCGATCCGCCCTTATTAGGGGCTGATGGGAGCTGTAGTTCATAAGACGATCCTGCTGGATCAGACCAATGACCCATCTAGTCCAGCATCCTGTGGCCAACCAGATGCTTGTGGGAAACCCTCAAGCAGGGCCTGAGTGCAAGAACACTCTCAGCACTGTGTTTTCCAGCAACTAGTATCCAAGAGCATAGCTGCCTCCAACCATGGAATTCAAAACACCTGGAAGGTACCTTGTTGGATCAAGCTAGGCCTTTCCCTTTCACGAACACTCATTTATTTGGCTTCAAGTTAGGATTAGAGCCTGCCACACCCTTTTCAGGGCAAGAGCAGCATTTCTTTGTGGCCAACTTTTCAGGGGTGCATGTCGGTGGGCATGGCCAGAGGCAAAACTGAGCAGAGCAACAGATGTGGCGTCATTACTTTAAATGTTCCTGTAAATGGCCAATTGCCAAGAAAAGCCGACATGGCCATATTTTATTTCAAAAAAGGAAACTTCCCCCAAATGTGACACTTCCCCCAAATGGGATTGGTAAAAAGAAATTTGAAAGGCAAAGTCAAGAGATTCAAATCATTCCAAAATGCTTTGGAGATGTTTAAAAACATAATATTAGAAATTCCACTGGAGTGTATACTGCAGATCAGGAAGATACCATGAGGTCCAAGAAGATGCCAGCTGTGTTAGAGGCAAGAAGGCTTCCTTAAGCTTCCTTAAAAGAATGGAAGTCTTGTCCAAATGAAGGGAACAAAAAAAAGCACAAACCTTTGCACAAAAAGTGCATGCAAACAGCAAGCAATGCTAAAAAATATATATTGAGCACATTGCTAAAAACATTAGGACTAACAAGTAGTTCTTTAAATGTATTAGTAGCAGGAGACTTTCTTGGCAGGTGGTTGGTCCCTTTGGCACACGAGGGAGTCAAAGGTGTGCTAAAGGAGAATAAGGAAATTGCAGAGAAAGCAAATGAGTTATGTAGGTCTTGTCTTCACTATGGAAGATAAATGGCAGATCCCATGGCCTGAACCAACTTCTGCAAGAGGGGAGTGTGAGTAACTAAGGCAGATTCCGGTGACAAGAGATGAACTTCTAGGCCTGAGACAGAAGAAAAATTATTGTGCTTGAATCCTGCTTGCAGTTTTCCCATAGGCACCTAGTTGGCCACTGTGAAAATTGGATGCTAGTCTAGATGGGTCTTTGGCCTGATCCAGCAGGCTCTTCTTACCGTATATTATTACCCCCTGCTCAATAGCACCCCAAGTGGCAATATTTTCAGGGCTGACAATGCAAATAGCACACTGCCTGAGAGAGCTGGCGCAGCATCCTCTGGGACAGGATTCTGACTCATGCCCCCCAAATTGTTGCACTGCAGCCAAGCATCTTGAACTGGTCTTGAGGATGGGAAGAGGAGGAGCTGTGTACCAATAGTGAGGACTTGCCCTGCTGAACTGAATTTCTCTCCTGTCTCCCTCTGATTGGCAGGAAGCCTACGTGGAATACCTGAAGAGCATCAGCTACATTTCCCAGGTCCTGTTGGAAGAGGCGGCAGCAGGCAATGGTGTGTCTAGGGTTTTGCTTTGCAGCTTAAGCGGGTGCTCTCCTGGCTGGATTATGTTTCTCGTGGCTGGAAGGTGCCACTTCCCAAGGTGGCGATGGGCTCGTGTGGATTGCTGAGCCCTTGAGCTGCCTCCGTGGCTCTTAAGAATGTGTTCTACAGGGGACTAGGAGGGCTGTTAGAAATAAGCAAACACGTCTGGATACTCAGGACCATAACAAATATTTGTAGAGCTCAGAGGCAACAAGCAGTGTATTTGCTTAGGGAGTTGTGAACTCTGCTGTGCCCCACCCCATCAAGTTTTCCTGCTAGTCAATAACACCCCTCCTCTCCTGGATAGTGAAGCTGGCTGGACAAAACTGGGCAGATTTTATGGCTCCATCTGGCATGGAGCCTTCAGAATGGCGAGGTGGAGGGACTCTGAGAAGGCCCTTTGTTAAGCTGCTGTTGGCTGGAGTCACATTGCCAATTGCTGCAGTTCTTGAGTGTGTTTGTGGAAGGCTTTGGGGCTGCTCTTTCCTGATGTGGTTCCTGCAAGATGGGCCAGTTGTTGTGGAACAAGTATAGAGAGCACAGCCTTCCTGGCAAGATAAGGGCAGGGAAGGTGACCTTGTGGTTGATGGTAGCGAGCCTGAGGATATTTTACTTCCAAATGTGATGGGGCTGAGGCATTGCACTTTTTCTGTCCTTCCCTTACAGCGGATGGAAACGACATGACACCTGACACTCCCAAGATGCTGAAAGTGGCAGAGCAGTGCTTGGAAAGAGCCAAAAGCAGCATTGCCAAAATCGGTGAGGGGTGTTCCCCCCCCTCTCTCTCTTGCTTCATTCCTGTTATTAATTTTGTTATGTTGTTGTTAAACTGTGACTTTAGGCTGAAATTCCAGGATGAAAGCTAAAGAGGGGGCTGCATGTTTAATATTCACATCAGTGAATTGTTCATAAATTGCACAAAAAGTTATAATGGCTCATCGCAAATCTTTCCAGGGATGGGCCAGGGAGGCTCTGCGGTTCTTTGCCCAACGCTGTGCTGTTGTCTTTTCTCCCCAACACCAGGAAAAGCTAAGGTGAAGCTGGCAGCAGCGGAGAGGATTTTGGGCCCTGTTCCTGTCTCCCGCCACCGCAGGGTCTTTTCGGATGAAGGTGGGAAGCTGTCACCTTTCCTGCCTCCCGAGATGTTCCAGAAGCTGCAAATTACAGAAGTGCAGTGTGCGAAAAAGTAAGGGGAGCCTTCTTGGTGTGCTGGTGGCTTGACTTGGGGGGGGGGGTTAAGGGAAGGGTGGTGGCTGAAGCTCCCAACCTTGTGCTGGAGGTTCCTGGGATAACCAGCTCTGGGCTGAGAGTTTCCCCTGTTACTGCTGACCCTTTGAAGCATCTCTGCTTCCTATGCAGGGAGCTCACCCCTCTGGAGGAGGCATCGCTGCAGAACCAGAAGCTGAAAGCCACCTATGAGGCTCGACTGGCCCGCCTCAACCCCAGTCAAACCATGCAGAAGACATCGCTGGCAAGTGGGGCTTGTGGGTGCAGTGGGTTGCCTGGAGGATGGGTCCCAAAAGGGCTGAGTACAACCCCACCCCACAATCTGTTCTGGGGTCCCTTCTGGCACTTCGAATCCATCCTGATCCTGCCCAGGACAATCTGGGGCCAACCTGACCCACATCTGGGCCCTGAATTGATTTGGGGGGGTCAGCCCCAATGTTTAATTAAACGTGTGGTTTGAAGGAGGAAAAAGGAGGCGCTTCCTTCAGTCCTGCTGGGGGCTGCTTCACCAGAGTGTTCCCTGCAGGGAAGTACTGGTGAAGCAGACCCCTGCAGAGAGCAGGATCACTGGCGGAGGAAGAGGAGTGCGGGGGGAGTGCACCGCCCCCGGCAGCATGATCCCGGGTGGGTACCATCGTGGCTGCCCCCCCCCCGCCTGTGCCGGGCAACACGCCCCCACAGGCAGCGCACCACGCCCCCAGGAAGCTCCGCCACTGAGCAGGATTGAACCTTCTGCTCACCAGCTGGTCAGTGGAGAGTTCAGCCCTGCTGGGTGCTGCTTTGCAAGCGGATTCCCTGTTGGGAATGCGTTGGCAAAGCAAACCTTGAAGGGGCGGCCTGCCTCTCCTCCTTGCTCCCCACTGCCCAACTGCTTGCTTTTCAAGAGCCCTGGGAATGGAGCAGCATAGGGATTTTGTGAGTGGGGACCTGCTTGCACAGCCTTGAAAATGTGGCCCTGGGTTGGTGGTGGAAGGGGAATTTGCAGCTCCTCTTCCTGGCTGATCCCTAAGTGCAGCACAATGCATAGCAGACCCCTGTATTGTCCGTCTGGCTCCCCCACTCTGGCCATGGGCTCTTCCCCTGGAGGTGCTTAGTTGCCTTCTGGTACCCAGCAGGCTGTGCCTCTGCCATCTCCTGTTTTTTAAGAAGCTAATTTCAAGGGAACAACCCACCTGCCACCATAGCAATTTCCTAACAGCAGTGATGGTGGCACAGTTGTGCATAATGAGTACACAACACCATCCATTGACAAATTGTACCAGCAATGACAACATTCATGTGAAGCTCCAGGCTACAGAGGTGGGGGGATTTGGGGCCCTCACAGTTTCTGTGGTTGCTTTGTGGAGGAAATGTTTTTGGTGTCCTTGTCCTTCTTTTCCCCCCACAGTTCTGTGAAGTGTAGCCTCAGTGCCATTTCTTTACCCTACAGACTCTTTCCCTTCAGCGCCAGATGATGGAGAACTTGGTGATTGCAAAAGCCCGAGAGGAGACAGTATCCTTTTCTGGGGAAGATGCTTAATTGCTCTTCAACCATCCTTGTAGACGGCCAACTCAGCTGGCCATGGCAGTAAGAAGTTTGGCAGGGACAGTTCCTTGCAGGTTCTCAGATCTGTGAATGGGATTAAATCATAGCTGTCTAATTTTTCAGGGGTAGCCATCCCCAATTCCCTCCAGGTGTTGCTAGACTACAACTCTCATAGAAACAGATGACTGACAGCAATGGTTCTCCAGGATTTCAGGCAGGAAGACTCTCCCAGCCCTACCTGGAGAAGCCACTGGGAATTAAACCAGCAACACTTTCTCCGTGCAAAGATGCATTGCCTCCCTCATCATTCCTAACTGCCGTCCGTGTTGGCTGGAGCTGAGCCCACAATACATGGAGGGCACTGTCTAGACTTCCCCTGCCCTACTTATTCTGGGGCTCTACTCTGAGTGAAGGTCTGGGTCTTTGTGCGGGAGATGATGGTTGTTACTGGGAGATCAGCTTTCGTGTCTCTGCTTTACTGAGATTGTCAAGGTTGGGAGAAGAATGTTGGCAAACTGGAATGCCTCCAGGAGTGAGCTGCAGGGCAGATTGTAAAATGACAACCAGCTGGAGAAGTCTGGATTGTTCTAGCTGGTGCAGAGAAGGAGGAGGTGGCTGTTACTGGGCCTAAGGGTGCGCAGAATAGTCCAGGCCTTGAAAAGGGAATTAGGAAGGTGAGCCACTTCTTGAGCAGAATGGCCGGAGGATAAGCCAGGAAGCAGGGCTGGCCAGCTCTCACCAACTTGGTGCCCTCCAGCTGCTTTGGACTACAACTCACATGAAGCCTGAGGTCACGGATGCCACAGCACTGTTGGGATCGGGGAAGGAAGGAAGGGGAAGGAAAGGGCGGAGAGCTGAATTGTGAGAAACTGGGTTGGAGGAAGCAGGAACCTCCCCTTTTCACCCCGATCTCAGTCACATTGGAAGGGAGAGCAGGGATGCCATCTCTTCCCTCTTGACCTTCCTGCAAAGCAGAGAGCCTCAGTGGAAGCTGGGAAGGGCTTTAGTCAGCCAAGGGAGGGGGCAGAATGACAGGAGTGGGAGACTTAGAACCAGGCGCCTCCTTCACAGATGAGAGCAGACCCAGCTGCCCCTCGGAGCGTGCACTTGCAGTCTTGACCTTCCCTTGAGGCGAGAGCACCTCCTGAGTGTGCATGCCACAGCTTGGCTTTAAAAGTGTGGCAGGAGGGGCGGGCAAACTTGTTGGGACATCTTCGTTGCTTACACCTGCTGCTGAACTTCTTGCCTTGCTCCTGAACTTCTGAATTGTGACTTAGGAGCCCTCATTCTCCTGCTGAGCCTTTCCCAACACCTGCCTGAATAAAGCTCTCTTTCTTACTTCCAGGGAAGAACCTCTGCCTGCATATGTTGGGGGGAGCCAGGATGCCCAGCTAGCATGGCCGTACAGTGATGGGCCTGATGGGAGTTGTAGTCCAAAACAGTTGGAGGGCACCAAAGGCTGGCCTAGTCTAGTGTCACATCTCCCGCAGTGAGCCAGGCATGTGCCTCTGGGAAGATCACAGTCGGGTCCCAAAGGCAGCAGCCTCGCCTGTTTCTTTGTGTGCCGTACCCAGCAACTGAGATTCAGTGGCTCTGACCCTGTAGGTCAAATCCTCCCCTCCTCCGTTAATAACCAGGGACAGACCATCACATTCTCCATGGATTTGTCTTGCTAGCGGGTTGCAAACCTCTGCCCCAGATCTTTTTTTAAATTTGTTGTTCAGTCGTTCAGTCGTGTCCGACTCTTCGTGACCCCATGGACCAGAGCACGCCAGGCACGCCTATCCTTCACTGCCTCTCACAGTTTGGCCAAACTCATGTTAGTAGCTTCGAGAACACTGTCCAACCATCTCATCCTCTGTCGTCCCCTTCTCCTTGTGCCCTCCATCTTTCCCAACATCAGGGTCTTTTTAAAATAGCTGAAAGCAGTTGGACAATCCTGCCATTGTCCCCGTGTCTTTCCCTGCCCCCGTTACAGGCTAGGCATGCACACTTCACCCAGACTCCCCTCCTTGGATTTACCCCCCAACACCGTTTCCTTCTCTTGGTAGACTTTGGAATCTCTCCCTGCCCCGCACCTTGTATGGATGTCTGTGAGGTCAGGTGCTGGTGGCTGGGCTCCTCTCTCCCCCTCCAGTGGCTGCCTTCCCACCCCAACTGACCAGGAGGACTGGAGTTTGTCCCGGATGCCTCCAATGTTTACCTGCCTGTGAGCATGCGATGCTTGCAGATGGAGGAACAGGCCCCTTGTTGGCCTCTAGGGAGACGCGGTCACTCTGGCGGAGGCGGGTGGAGTGTTGGATTGTGAAACCTTAACTCTCCTTCCCTCTAGCTCCAGAGGAAGATGGAGGAGCGTCGGCTGAGGCTGCAGGAAGCGGCCAACAGGCGAGTCTGCCCTGTTGGGGCCTAGCGAAGCCTCCTTGTGCCCCCAGATTGTGGCTTGGAAAGGGAGGCCTGGGTGCTCTGCTTCCCCACTGACCCCGAGCCTTGTGCTTGCATCTCCTTAGGAGGTTTTCCAGCAATGCGGTGCTGACCCCAGAAGAGCAGGAGCAGAGGGCCATTTACGCCGCGATCCTGGAGTACGAGCAGGACCACGTATGTGGGAGGCCAGCGATGGGTGGTGCAGCGATGGGTGGCATGACAGCGCAAAACCGAGTGTCCTCTGCCTGGTGCCTCTCAAGGCCCAGCTCTGAAAGGATGTGGTCCTTTACTGGAAAGGGCAGGGGTGACCGAGAGCCACCGTGGGGGGCATGAGTCTGGAAATGGGGCGTAGAGGCTAAATCCACCCAGCATTCTTGGTTGTGCTTGTGGCATTTAAAGAGGAGAGCTGCAGCTTGGCAGGAGAGCATGTGCCTGGCATGCAGAAGGGCCCAGGTTCATTTCCTGGGGTTGCATCTCCAGGCAGGGCTGGGAAAGGACCCGCTGCCTGGAAAAACCTGGAGAGCTGTATCCAGTCAGTGTTGGCAATACTGAGCTGGGTTGACTTGGTCAAAGGCACCTTCCTGTGCTCTGTGCTAAGCCTTCTCTCTGCAAATCCGGAATCATAACAGGAAGGGAATCTAAGGTCACTTAATGGGAAATCCCTCCTCCCCCTGGCTGAAGGCTAGGCTACTTATTCCCTTGCCTAGAGGCAGCTCAGGCCCCCAAGGGACACCCCCCCCAACACACACAGAGCGGGGTGGGGTGGGGGAATGGAGGCATCAACCAGCACCATGTTTGCAGCTTTCAATGTTTGCCAGATGGGAATTGGGGACTGTTCAAGTGGGAATTGGGGACTTCTGTAAGTGGAAAGGGCGGCTGACGCAAGGCAGTGGTGTTCTCTGCTCCCACAGGAGTGGCCAAGGTTGTGGAAAGCCCAGCTGAGGAAGAGCCCCAACGATCTGTCCCTGGTGCCCAAGCTCATCTCCCACCTCCTCAGGTAAGGAGCAAATGGCCGTAACGTGTGTGGGTTTTGCTAGGAGGCGTCGGGCAGGAGAAATTACTTCAGTGTGTGATATGTGAGGCTGCCTCTGATGACAGTACAAAAACTTCAGCTGGTGCAGAATTTGGCAGGCAGGTTGCTCACCTGGACAACATGGTTTGAGCATATAATGCCAATCATGACCCAACTACACTGGCTGCCAGTCAGTTTCCAGGCCCAATTCAAAGTGCCGGTTTTGACCTATAAAGCCTTAAATGGCTCAGGACCGCAATACCTCAAGGAGCACCTCTCTCCATATGAACCCTCCCAGACCCCGAGATCATCGTCTGAGGCTCTTCTTCATGTGCCTCCCCACATGAGGTCTGGAGGGTGGCAACATGAGAATGGGTCTTTCCTGCAGTGGCTCCGTGCTTGTGGAATGCTCTCCTCAGGGAGACTCACCCGACACCTCCATTACATATCTTTAGGTGCCAGGCAAAAACATTCTTTTTCTCTTAGGTCTTCGGCTAATTAAACAATCTGTGGACTTTTAAACTGTGTTTGGCAGGTGGGGGGGTATTGTTTTTGTTTGTTACTATGTCTGTATTCTTGTGTTTTTACATTGTATTTTTGGTTGATAGTTTTATTAGTTTTCCATTACAATCCAACAATAGCCTCGTTATAACAATATCAATTCATAATACAATTACTAATGCCAATTGTTCAAATACCGAATTATATGATTTAGATAAGGTGGCCCCCTTCATGCTAGAATTGATGGTTTGATGATTTTTTTTTTCTGCATTCCAAAATCTTACTAATTTCAATTACATTCTGGTCATAATAATAATAATCCCTTATACAACAACTGCAATATTTACATTGTAATAACTTACATTGCAAACTGCTCTGTGAACCTCTGGCGAAGGGTGGTATAGAAATTTAATAAATAATGTTTTTTAAATGGTGGTAGATGATTGGGGCCCATTGGGGTAGATGATTGAGGTTGCCTGTGAGTGGCCTTCTCAGCATTGCCCATGCTCCTGCCATAAGAGACGGCAGGGGGAAAGCATTCATCAGCCGCTGGGGAACTCCCTGCCTTGTGACTGTCTTCAGACAAGTCATTGCCTGAGCATCTGTCAGAAGCTTTTCAGGAATGACATGAGGTGCATGGTTAAGTTGTTGCGTAGCCTGGATTTTCAGTCAGCTAATATTTTGGCTTCTAGCACATAATTGGACGTTACACTTTCCGCCCAATCCGCCTTGCAGAATCGTTGTGAAAATAAACCGGGGGCACCCTGAGCTCCTTGGAGGAAAGCTGGAGAAATAAATGCAGAGCTGTCACCACCTAACTTCTGAGAGTAGACCCACTGAAATTAATAGACCTAACACAGTAATGCCCATTAATTTCAATGGGTCTGCACTGAGCTTCACTTACAACACAAATGATTTTGGTTGGCTGTGCATGCTTACTTGCTTCCAAATGAACTTGCCAAGCAGTGGTGGAAGAGCATCTGTGGGGCTCTCCAGAGGTTGGTGGGCTCCCACTCCCCTCTGCCCCAGCATCTGGCATGGCCACTGGCCAGGACTGATTGGACCTGGAGTCCAGCAACATCTGGAGGCCCCCACAGATCTTCCCTGCCCCTGCTGTGTAAAGGGTGCTGCTGCAAATCTCTTACACCCACAGACCCCAAATCTTTCAGGAGGCAGCTGCTGCAAAGCTTAGATAAACGAAGGTAAGGATGTGACCCTGCACAGACTCCCCTGAGGTTGTCCCACCTCTTGCGTTCACTTTATGCTGTCATGAGATCTAGGAACCTTAAAGCCTTCTCTGTTAACGTCCATACCTGCACTTGGGCAGCTGACTTCTCTGCACTTGTGGGCCAAAGGTGGCCTCCTTGTTCTGTTCTGCCCCAAGAGAGCGAGAGAGAAAGTGGTGCAGCCCCCAAAAGGAATGGGTCCTTCCTACCATGATTCTCTAACAAGTCCCTCGTTTCCTTGCCTCCAGCTTTGCGGATCACCCCATCTGCCAGCTGCTGCGGAAGCTGCAGTGCTCGGCCTACAGCCATGTCTATCCGCTCGTGAGCTGGGGCAGAGCGGACGCTCGAGCCGCCGGGAAGGTCTCCCGAGGCCTTTCCCTCTCCTCCTCTCTGGACACCGAGGCCTTCCTCTCGCCAGCCCCCGAGGGCCGGAGACTGCGGTCCTCCCAAAGCATGCACTCCATGTTCTCTGTCCAGGAAAACAACAAGCTCAACCTGCGGCACAGCGTTTCCAGCAGCCCCCTCATCGAGGACCCCAGCCTGAGCGCCCCAGAGCGGAGCCTGACTCGTGAGGAGCCAGCACCTGCCCTGGCAGAGAAGGAGAGTTCCTTTGAAGACTTGGAGCAGTTCTTGTCTGCCTCCGAAGCCTGGCCTTCAGGGCCCCTGAGAGAGCCCCAGGGCCCGCTGGCTGGGAGGAAGCTGTCAAGCCAGCAAGAGCAGCTCAAAGCGGTCGTGAAGGACATTCACAACTCCATTGGTGAGAGCAGCTTAATTTGTTTGCAGGAACGAAAGAGCCTTTTGCGTTTATTACGGAGTAAGGCTTTTGCGCGTTAGGAGTCCGTTTCGTCCAATGCATGCAGTTCCGTCTCATTGTGCGAACACATATTATATAGTTTGGGGTTGTAAAAAGCAAAGTAAGAGGGAAATGGAACACAGAGCAAATCAGCAGTGGTGGTTCACAAATCTGTTTTGGATGACGCAGATATCCTGGCATCGGTACACCAGTTAATACTCATAACTTTTTAAAAAAATCCTCTTTTTTTAAATGTAGAATACGTTCTATCTATAAGCTCAGAGCAGCTTACAAAAGATTTTCACAATAAAAACCACCACCAAGTCTTTTGCATCGGACACAGGGCAGGCGGCCATGGCGGGGAGGGGTGACCACTGTCCTGGTGGGGAGGAGGGAGGGGTGCTGTGAAAGTAGTAAGGATTTGACCTCAGCTTCACCCACCTGCTTCATCATGCTCTTTTGATTTTTTAAAACCAAAACCAGCAGGTGATCCTTGGGACGCTATCCTGTCTCTGCCAAGAACATCAATAGAGCCCCGCAAGTCCTCTTTTGAAGCCACCCAAGAAGGCGGGTGTCATCCCCACATCCTGTGGTGGCAAATTCCATCAGTCAGCCTCCCCGCTCTGCCTAGCCCAGGGGTCCCCAAACTAAGGCCCGGGGGCTTGATGCGGCCCAATCGCCTTCTAAATCTGGCCCACGGATGGTCCGGGAATCAGCGTGTTTTTACATGAGTAGAATGTTTCCTTTTATTTACTGTATATTCTGGCGTATAAGACTACTTTTTAATCCAGGAAAATCTTCTCAAAAGTCAGGGGTCGTCTTATACGCTGGGTGGAGAATCTGCGGTTGAGTATATCTCAAACTCTATATTTTAACTGGAAATGTTGGGGGTTGTCTTATACGCCCAGTCGTCTTATACGCCGAAAAATATGGTAAAATGCATCTCTAGATTATTTGTGGGGCCTGCCTGGTGTTTTTACACAAGTAGAATGTGTGCTTTTATTTAAAATGCATCTCTGGGTTATTAGTGGGGCATAGGAATTTGTTCATTTTTTTCCCCAACATATAGTCCGGCCCCCCACAAGGTCTGAGGGACAGATGACCGGCCCCCTGCTGAAAAAGTTTGCTGACCCCTGGCCTAACCTATTGCCTTTCAGTTGTTTTGGACTAAAACTCCCATCAGCCCCAGCATCATATGACCATACTGGCAGGGGTTGATGGGAGTCGTAGTCCAAAACAGATGAAGGGCACTGAGTTGTCAAAGGCTGCTTTGAAAGATTCATCTTCTCCCTGGCGCACCACCAGAGGGCAGCACTGTCTCCTTGGAATCCTTGTCTCCAAAGGCTGTAAGGTTGCTGAATCTGTACCTTTCCCCTTAAAAGTGGCTTCTTGCAATCTTGACCACCACCATCTCTCTCTCTCTCTCTCTTTTAATAATAAATTTTGTTAATATTTTCCACACACAAAAATATACAAAACACAAAAACAAACATATGAAAAACAAATCCAAATCTTACAGATTAATAATATGAATACTAAAAATGGAAACAAACGTCGACTTCCACCAATCCCACAGCACCTCCTTTACCTCTCATTGTATCTTCCTGTATTCCTTATCATCTCAATCCTAGCATCTAAATATATATCCCTCTTTCTTATCCTTTCAATTCACAAGGTTATTCCAAACTCACTCAGCCAGATTTCTGTCCTCGAGCCTTGTCTTTTAAGGTATTCATTTAGGCACCCCCGTTCCATTTTCACTACACTTTTTGGTTTTTGTCTTATTATATCTGTCAGTTTGGCTAACAGCCAAACTGACCACCACCATCTCACTTTCATTAGCTGGCTGGTCCACAGAACCTACAGTCTTAGGTGGGAGAAGAGAGAAAGATCCACACACATGTGCTGAAAATGTTGGTTCACCAGTGGCTGGTGCCCATTGGGACGGGAGGCAGGGAGGCCGACAGAATGCCAGAGCCAGGAAGCTTCCTCCTTCCACACAGGCAAGACTTGAGATGGAGCAGGAGGAACCTGCCAGCCAGTTCACACAGGCAGGAGCTGGCTGAGGACAGACGGCGGTTTTGGGGGCAGTGCCCCATATGGTGCCCCCCAACGTATTATTTTTTTTAGAGCTCAGCAATACACACACACACACACACACACATATATATATATTAAAATAGATCTGTTGCTACACATAACAGGATCTGATTTCCTTGCATTATTCTGATGTTTGATATTTGCCTTGCAAGCAGAAGGTCCCAGGTTCAATCCCCAGTATCATCTCCAGCTAGGGCTGCGAGAGACCCCTGCCTGAAATCATGGAGAGCCAATCAGTCTATAGGATACTGAGCTACATGGACCAATGGTCTGACTTTGTATAAGGCAGCTTCTTACGTTCCTGCAATCTAAGTTAACAAAAAGAGAACAGCAAAATGGGAGTGTGTGGAGTGCAGTGTAAGAAAGTTCTGACTTTTCCCATGAGTGCCGTTATTATTATTATTATTATTATTATTATTATTATTATTATTATTATTATTATTATAAAATGTCAATTTTTTAAAGAAAAATAATTATTTTTAGTTCCCCTGCTTTGCTGGTGTCCCAAGGGTGTGCTCAGTCTGCCTTATTGGCTAATTGAGCGCTTCCTTAAAGGACCAGCCTTCACTGTGTTGGTTTCATTTGCTTGCCACCCTGTCAGTCCACCTCCTGGGCTGCCTTGTGGAAGTGTCCAGCGCCAGCTGCTCTCTGGAGCCTTTCTGGATTGCTCTGCCTGAATCGTTTCTCTCCCCAGATAGGCTGCTCTCCCTGACCTTGCTAGCCTTTGAGGGCCTGAACACAGCGGCCTCCAAGGACCAGTGTGTGGCACGTTTGGAGGAGGCCTTCTTTGCCCCGCTCTGGGGACCCCTCCTGGCTGTGTACAGGTAAGGGGGTCATGCCTTTTCTGGCGGAGATCCTCGCAGTGGGACTTTTTGCAGCACAGCAGGCGGGGCGAGAGCCACCAGTTGAAAAGCCCTGCCTTGTGGACAGTTGCTTCCACTTGGGAAGGAGGATATTGGGCTACCTACCTGGTGGAGTGGCCGGTTTTGCCTGCGATGACTTGTATTGATGTATTGTTTATTTCATAACATTTATATGGTGCTTGATTGTAACCCTTAAAGCAGTTTACCAAAAAAGCAATTAAAACCATAAGTGAAAAACAGCTACTGAAAACATTCAGATGGCAATTAAAATCAGTGCTACGCTACAAACAGGTTAAAGTATATGTAAACATTCTACCTATCTAGGTAGGCTTGTCTAAGCAAAAATGCTTTTAGTAGGTGCCCAAAAAATTATCATACAGTGAAGGTGCCTGCCTGATTCAATAGGCAGGGAGTTCCAAAGTTTCTTATGAGTGTGGAGCAGGTATTATGTTGTACTTGCAATAAGTGGTGGTTCAGATGGAAGCGGCTGAGTGGGCTTGTATGGGGCAAGGTATTCCCACAAGTAAACTGGTCCTGGTTAAGGGCTTTGGATACTAACACATTGAACTTGGTCCAGTAGCAAATGAGCAACCAGTGTAGGTTTCCGAGCACAGGTGTTGTACGTTGAAAGGGTCATCACTTAAAAGCCAGGCAGCTGTTTGCTGTTGAATTAAGAGTAAAATGCATTTTCTATGGATCTGGGTTGGGGCCTGTGAGTTTGGGAAACCCCACAACATCCATTCAGGCTGTTCCTTTCTCTCCCCCTTTGCCCCCCACCCCACACACAGGAATGTCTACAAAGCCCAGGAATCTGCCCTTTCCAAGATCATGGAGCTGCAGAGAAATACGCCCCCCTCTGAAATGGGGATCTCTTCCAAGCTGCTCCCCCAGGGGAACGCCGCCTGGGGAATCGGATCCTACCCCTACTGCGCCGCTGTGCAGGAGCTGATGCTGATTCCTCTGGGCAGCTGCCCTCAGAAGAAGCTGGAATGCATAGGTGAGGCTACCTGATGCAAGTGAGGTGCTGAGCACCCAAGCACTGGAGACCTGTGCAGAATCCACAACCACCAGTGCATTAAATACTTGGCAGACTGCATGTCCATCTATCTAGTGTGCTGGTGGGGAAGAAGCCTAGGAACAGAGCTGGGCCTTTGGCCCATCCAGCTTCATGCTGTCTTACACTGATTGGCAACAGTTCTGCAGGGTTTCAGGAAGGGGATACTCCCCCATTGGGGGCTGAATCCGAGCATCACAGCGCTCTCCCCTCCTGTGGTTTCCAGAGACTGGCATGCAGAAGCATCACTGCCTCCAGCCGTGGAGATAGAGCACAGCTTTTGTGGCTAATGGCCACTGAGAGCCCTCTCCTCTACGAATTGGTCCATTCCTCTTTTTAAAGCCATCTAGGTTGGTGAGCTGCCTGGACCTGATAAGTGACTTTTGTATTGTGTTCCTATGGCACCTCTTTTTAACATGCGCACTGTCTTTTGGCTGCCGTTCCCTGCAGTGCGGACGTTGCGTGTCATTTGCGAATGTGCTGAGGAGTACTGTGGGGGCCGGGAGGGCAGGCCCCAGCCGGCATCGTCTGCCATGTAAGTACTGCAGCCCAAGGCCTCCCTGTGTGGAGAAGCAGGCAGAAACTGAGCCCTGGGTTGGCCCTGGGTGGCAAGAGGCTTCCTCTGTCTTGGAGCTTGCCCCTTCCTCGAGGCGTGGGCTGCTTCTCCTTCCTTCCTTCCTTTGCACAGGCCTTCCCCTCCCCTCCTCTGCTGTCTGGAGCCCCCGGTGCTGCCATTGACTCACTCTGGCTGGCTCCAGGCGCTCCGCTGCCCAGACACGCACCCAGCAAGGGGGCTCAGCCTTGATGGATCCCTTCCGACAGCGGGGCTCCCTGCTGCGTCCAGCCAGAGTGCCGGTCCCCGCGCCTGTGAACCAAGCCCGAGTCTGCCAATTAAGGAGCTTGGATCTGTCAGAGGGACTTAGCCCGCGAGCTGCAGAAGGGCAGCGGGGAGGGAGGGAGGGAGGGGGAGCGGCTTCCCAGCCAAGCAGCGCTTAGCCAGGCAAAGGGGGAGGGAGGACTGTCAAAAGAATTCAAGTGGGCGAGGGCAAGACAGCCCAAGGGCTTCAGGGGCAGAGCTCCAGGCCAGGCAGGAGGGGCCCTGAGTCTTGGGACAAATCTGCCAGGCTCCCTGCTGAGCAAGGAGAAGGAATGCAAGGGTGGCTGGGGCCTGCCTCCAGGGATGCTTTGTCTCTCATGTTCTCCACATTCCATGGCTAGGCAAGTGGGGAGCTGCTTCCTCTCCCCTGGCCAACTTGCATCAGAGCACCTTCCGAAGGGCCCTGGCATCCGGGCAACAGCAGGCAAGCTGACCAGCCTCTCTCTCTCTCTCTCTCTCTCTCTCTCTCTCTCCCACCCACAAGAGTTACAACTGTGGTCCCAAAAAAGTCTTCTTAGGTTGTATGAATAGCTAGTTTTGCCTGCCTTGGGCTGACTTGCTGACTTCCTTGCCCTCTTGGTCACACCCCTCCTCATTTCCACCCCACGGTGTTGTTTGCATTCTAGTTTTTTTTTAAAGTTTGCTTTGTTGTTTCCTTATAGAATTGTTATAGAATTGTAGAGTTGGAAGGGACCCTGGTCCAACCGCCTGCCATGCAAGAATCCCAGCTAAAATGGCAATGCAAGAAGCAGTATTAGAACAAAAGCCCAACTTTCCATGCTTTCCAAAGATGCGAGGTCAGATTGCACCCCTTAAGTTGTGCCAACATGCATTCTGTCCACCTTTAGCAAGGAGAAGCTGTGCCCATGAACCTCTCTGCAGAGGCCCCCAGAAAGAAGGGCTGCCTTATCCATTCCCTGACAGGTGTCTTTGGACACAGCCACGGCCAAACAAATGCAGTGCATTTCGGGGGACTCTCATGCATTTTGGAAATGCACCCCCCTTGCAATGCTTTGGACATCGCAGTGTGTTGGGTACTTCCTACCTGCCACATGCTAAGCCAGACCAAGCACCTCTGGGCACTTCTTGTGCGAAAACAGCCACCTGTGGGACCCCTGAGCCAGCCCTCCTTGCAGTGTGGGCCACAAAGCTGATGTGGAATTTTGTCTTGCAGTGGTGCTGACGATCTCCTTCCCATCCTTTCCTACGTGGTCCTCAAGAGCAACCTGCCTCAGCTGGTCTCGGAGTGTGCTGCGCTGGAGGAGTTCATCCACGAAGGGTAGGCAGCAGGGAAGAAGCGCCTCTTGTCAGCTGCTGTGACAAGCAGGGGCCGACCTCTCTCTTGAAGAGAAGGCAGGCAGGCAGGCAAGCATATCGAAAGCATATCCCAGTTGAAACCTGCACTTAAATCTTAACAACCAGAGGCCAAGTTTGGAGCTCTCCTGGACAAAATCCCTGTTGGAACTTTCTGCATCGGGCTTTGTAACCAGAAAAGATGTGGTTTGGGGTGTAATTTAATGGTTGACTGATTTGGAAGTCATGCTTGTCCATTCCTGTATGTTTTTTTAGGTTCTAAATGCATACTCTCCAAGCCTTATAGGAAGTCAGACCACTGGTCCAGTGAGCTCAGTGTTGTCTGCACAGACTGGCAGGGCAGTTCTCTACGTGTTTCAGATTATGCGTGCGTGTATAAATATTTTCTCAGCCCATCCTGCAGATGTTGAGGACTAAAGCGGCATGCAGAATGAGTGCTCAGCCACTGAGAACAGTCGAGGGCATTTCCCGCCACAGCAGCTCCTAGTCACCGGGCATAGTTCTGTCCCCCATTCCCTGGGTGGTTTGGGATGGATTCCTTTGCTCCAGAGGGGATCCATCTTCTTCTCCAAGTTTCTGGGGCCTTGAGCCTTCACCCACAGGCCCATCCAAGGCAATACAATCTGGGCTGGCGACAGACACAGACACCATTGCCTAAATCTGGCTGAGTCTAGCTCTGCCCTCTCCGTGCCGCTCGCCTCCGCATGGGGAAGGAGTCCCTCCACCACCACCTCAGGCTGTCGGCTTTGCTTACACGGCCTGCCAGCTTTGGAGTCTGAGCAAGATGCTGCCAGCATGTGGATGAAGCAGCCAAGGCATAATCAGACTGGACAGGCGCATGGGGATCGCGGCTCGGCTCTGGAGCCTCTCCTCTCCAACCTGGCTCTGTTTTGACTGGGAAACGTCCCCATTTCGAGCCCAGAGGCCTCCGCAGATAACCCAGAAGCTGCCTAGTGGCCCGGTCACAGCCAGGCATGCAGCCAGTTGCAAACTCCAAAAAAGTTCTCTTTGTTTTTCTAACTTCTCCGTTTTCAGTAGATACTTCCGTGATTTGTTTTTTGTCCCTGGAGGGACTCAAAGCCTTCCTAGCTGAGCTTGTTCATTATCTGATCGACTGTCTTTTTGGTTTATGCTGCTTTGTCTCAAAAGACTGCAGGGATGAGCACTGAGAAGAGCACCCAGCCAGCATAACTTTACCGCCATCCTCTCCTTTCTGCTCTGTTTAGGCTTTGAACATTTGCCCTGAGTGCAAAAGAGATCTGGGTGACTCCAAAGCTTGCTCCAAGCATCTTAATTATTAATCCATCTCCCTCCCCCCACCTCCTTTATAAAGCTTTGCTCTTTCCTGCTGCCTTCAGTAGATGAGTCCTGTGGGTGGCTGAGACCAAAGTCGCCATCTAGTTCATCGTACTGTCCTGCAGTGGCCAGCCACATGTCCCCATGGGAAGCCCACACAGAGGAGAGCGAGGAGGACAGTAGGCCTTCTTCCCTGAACATATCCAGCAGACTGCCTTTGAACCTGGAGGCTCTACCTGGCCACCGTGACTGACACAGCATCCTCCATGAAATTGGGCAGTACATTCAGGACAGACAAAAGAAACTACCTCTCCATGCAGTGCATGGTTATATTTGCTCCCACATGAGGCAGTGATGGCCACCAAGTTGTGTGGCTCCAAAAGAGAATTAGACCAATTCATAGAGGATGCGGCTACTCACCACGATGGCTATGCTCTCCTTCCACTGTCGGAGGCCATCTGCCTCTGAATGCCACTTGCCAAAACCTCAGGAGAGGAGAGGGCTGTTGTGCTCAGGTTCAGGTTACAGGCTTCCCATTGGGTCGCCTGGGGGTCACTGTGAGAACAGGATGCTGAACCCGATGGGCCATTGGCATGATCCAGCAACAAGGCCGTTTTTTGTTGTCGTCGACACTTTCATTGTCTTTTCTCATATTACCTTATGTAGTCAAGAAAGTCAACAGACTGCAACAAGAATATAAAAACAAAACATGCATAGTTTGGTTCTCTTCATATGTTCATTTAAAGTCACCCAATTCCATAAATTAATGCAGGATTCTTGC
The DNA here is from genome assembly GCF_009819535.1 of Lacerta agilis. Taxonomy (NCBI): domain Eukaryota; kingdom Metazoa; phylum Chordata; class Lepidosauria; order Squamata; family Lacertidae; genus Lacerta; species Lacerta agilis. The sequence goes on along the minus strand of NC_046319.1, from coordinate 38,928,394 downwards.
CCATCCTAATACGATGGGATAGGGGGAGAAAAAAATTACATCTCATTTTCTTGCTTGCATACCCTCTACTACAGATGTTGCATGTTGGCTTTAAGGCCCCGAGAGTTTTAGCTTCTCCAGCCAGCCACTTGGACATTGCCATCTGCCTGATGTCTCTCCCTGCAGATGCTGAGCTGATCTTTCTCTGACACTCTCTCCTTTCCTTGCCAGGTATCTGATTGGTGAGGAGGGGTACTGCCTGACCTCCCTGCAGAGCGCCCTCTCCTACGTGGAATCCCTTCGCCGTCCCATCCTGCAGAAGTAGCTGAGCTCTGCCCCAGGGTGCCAAGACGACGGCCTCCCCATCTTTCCTCCTCCCTCAAGTGGGGACACACCTGCCCCCCTCCTCCAGTCTGCGAGATGACAGCTTGCGGTGTTCTCCAGAGGGGCCCACCTTCCCCCCCCCCCCGCCTGCAGAAAACAAACCTGCTGGAGAGGAGGAGGAGGCCTCCTGCCCCTCCCTGGACTCTGTGCAATATTGGCAGGAGACGTCTTCATAGCCTTTTGTACTAGCCTGGAATGTTGGAAGGAGGTCCCTGCTTTGTAGCATGGACTGGATGTGGGAAGGGGGTGGCATCTGACACTACCCTGGCTTTTGGGGGGTGCTTCTCCCGAGCCTCGATTTGCTGCTGACTCTCTGCCTGGAGGCACAGGGGGTGGGATGGGACAATGAGGATCAGGCTGTTTCCCTCTCCTGTTTCCCTTGGCTAAGGAGAATCCTGTGTCCCTCCTCTCCCCTGATCCATTGTATTTGCTGCTGGGTCCAAGGAAGCCAAGCCCCTCTGCCTGTCGTAATGCGGGAACTCCTTTTAGCACCTGCAAGAGCAGTGATGGGCACCTGCCTAGGCCAGCATCTCCTGCCACCACTACCACCACCACCCGGCCTGCATGCTCCCTCTTGCGTCCTTGCTTTTGCTACATGGGTGGTCTGTGGTGGGGAATCAGGAAAAAGGGGGCAGGGGGCAGAGATCCTGCTGAGATTCATACTGTGAGGTAACAGAGGGGAGTCTGATGTTGTGTGTGTGAGAGAGAGAGAGAGAGAGAGAGTGAGAGAGAGACATATGGATGTTACGTGCATGTATGCTTGGTGAAACATGGTAAGACTGGCTCTTATCCACTCCCACTCACTGAAATCATGGGATCGGTGCAGTTTTTAGAGGCTGTTTGCACTGCCTCCCAAGTGAATGGATTTCAGAAAGGAGTGTGTGTGTGTGTGTGTCAGAATTTGCACGATCTACTGAAGATAAGCTTTGGGCCAGAGTGGAAGCAAAGCCCTGGACCATGATAATTTTGGGGCCTCTGGATGAATTTGCACAAAGCCCCTGCAGGTGTGTTGCCTAAGTTGCAGTTGAGCCACGCGCTGGCAGGACTTCCCTCTGCTACCTTTTCCGGACTTTGGGAAGGGAGGCCCTGTGATAACTGCCTGAGCCACACCTGCGCTGTAAGCCCCTCCAAGCTGGGGGGAGGTTTCAGCGAGCAGAATGGGGAGCAACAGGTCTGATGGGGATGATTTTCCTCCTTACTCCTACTGTTACTATTATTGTGAATATTTATTTATGATCACACCCCTCACTCTTTCCTCCAAGGAGCTCAAGCTGGCTTACATGCTTCTTCCATGTAGGCCTCACAACAGCCCTGCAAGGTTGGCTAGCCCCTCTGCTGCAAAGACACATTGGCTGCTGTTAAAGGCAAGGAGCAGCGAACATTGTAAAGCAATGGGGGTCCAGCTGCTGCTGTTCGTGCTCAGTGCTGCCTCCTCCTGCAGTGCCCTTGCCTGGCCAGCCATGACTCCTCGAGCCTAAATTGCTGGTTGCTTTCCTTTCCAGTTGTCCAGCTTTGCTCTCAGTGGGCTGTAATAAACACACTGTCTTCTGGCTGCTCAGCAAGTCGTGTGTGTGGTGTTTTTTTTAAAGTGGGGAGGGAGCATTTACGGTTGGGTGGAGACATGCTTTTATGAGCTCTTCCCCTCCACTCAACATGGCATCAGTTTGGGGGATCATAAAGCCAGCTTGCCTAATCATCGGATGAATTTAGTTGGCCACACACTTTGGGTAGACGGCAATAGACCAGACCTGCACAGGAGCGGAGGGGTGATGGGCTGTTTATGGCTCACTGGAGCTATTCTAAGCGGGGCTTATTTTCACCCCCTTCCCACCTTGTTGCAGGAAAATGTGAAGACCAGTCACAGACTCATCAACAGTGTGCAAACTGCCACACACCTTTTATCTTCTGTACTGCTCTTCCTCTCCCTGGATTCAACAGCACAGGATTGGGGCAGGGGGTTATTGCCAATCTGCCAAGCCTGTTGCAGCTGCCCAGGCAACCATGCTATGCCAACCACTGCTGAGACTGTGATAGTTGTCGTGAGGATATGCCATTTCTGTGGGACCCAGCAAAGAGTGGGCAGAAAACTGAACTGGGGCAAGTGGAGAGATCAGGGAGGGGTAGAAAGGATGGTCCTGGCTTCAGCCCCGAGATGCTGAGGAGAGAAAGCCCAGCAGGGCTGAGAGAGGGAATATGCAAGGAGAAAGGGCAGTGTTCATCAACCTTGGGTCCTCAGGTGTTTGACTACAACTCCCATCATCGCTGACTAAGCTGGCAGGGGATAATGGGTGTTGTAGTGCAACAAAAGCTGGGGACTCAAGTTTGAAGAGCACTGGTCTAGAGGAAGAGGAGGTGCAGGCGAGGTGTGTTTGGGGGTTCAGAGATGAAAACTGGGCCAAAAGAGACTTAAAACCCACTGAGTTAAAATGGTAACAAAAGTTCTGTTGCATGTGTCTCCAAGCGGCAAAAGACTCCAGGGGGTTCCTGTGCTTACCCAGGGTTCAGTTTCCTTTGAATGAAGGTCAGTGGAGTCTGCAGTGTCTTTAAGAAACACGGTTTTATTTAACACTCCAGCAGGTCTTGCTTCCCCCTTTGGTTTCCAGAGAAGCCCCAAGCGCAAACCACAGCTTTGGGTCCGACACAGAACAAGACAAGCCTCTATGTCTCCAGCTTCCAATATCAGCCCAAACACACACCCAACCCCACCCCACACCTTTCTCCCTCCTAGGATGATGTGGCATCCAGCCAGGTGAGGTGAGAAAAAGCCTACCCATTTGTCTCTATGGCACCAAGACAACCTCTTTCGGCATGTAAATAATGGTACTTAACTAGCCAGTTAAGGCAATTGCCTTAGTGAAGGAGCTGTCACCTTTCTCTTACCCCACAGACACAGGATCACAGGTTTGGAAGAGACCAATGGGTGTCATTCAGACTGAACCCCCCCCCTCCAAAAAAAAAAAAACCTATAAGAGTTCTTTTTTGCTGCAACTGAAACAAGCCACATAGCCCTCTTGAATATAAATGTGATTTGAGTGGTTCTGCCACCATTGAGCTGGTGATAGGGGACAGAGGCAATTTACAGTGAGAAGTTTATATTCATTTAAAATCTCTCTCTTCACAGGCCTGAAGAAGGACCTTGCCAAACATCTTGTGGTATCTTAACAAGAGGGATGTGTGTTCAAAGACAACAATCTCCCCTCTGGGTGGGGTTTTCCCAACTCCCCTCCAACTTCTGCATGTATGGCCCCTTTGTTCTTCAGTAGAAATCATTTAACACAAAAACTCCTGACCACCAGAAAGGGATATGAGATGCTTCTCATTCTTTTTTCTTTCCTTGCAGAAAGGCACGTACTTTCTCTGGAAAGGAGGGGGCCTTGAAGACAGCTAGTGGGAGCCAGGCAGGGACCTTCGGTGCTGAGCTCTCCCAAATATGATTGCATTGCTGCAAAATCCTTGCTTTGGAATGGGTTGGTTCATGTGGATTTAAAACGTGCTTTGCTTCATCTAGGAGAGGGGTCTGAAATGGTGCCTGAATTCTGCCTGAATTCAAAAGGGTCTTTGCAACACCCCCTCCTCCTCAGTGTTAACCCTTGCAAATATCAACTGGGGCTGCTATTCATTGCTACCCTGTAGTCACCCACCCCAGAAGGCAGATGCCCAACCAGTACCCCACCCCAGACCTCCAAAAGGCACTTAAAAGAAAGAGGGAGAGCGAGAGAAAGGAAAGGAAAGGAAAGCACAATAGACAGTATTAAGGGTTTATTAAATATAACAAAATGTTTAGTAAAAGGTGCAAATGAACATGGCAAGATGGGGACAGAATGTGCAGCGAGTGCTTGGCTGTTGACATCTCTGTCTCTCTCCTGCACCCTCCTCTCCAGGCTAGGTGGGCCACAGGCCATTTCCAAATGCTGGGCTACACTTAGGATGGGGTGGCAAGGGAGGTAGAGAGACTCAAGGGCAGGGTGACTTTAGGTCTTTAGAGCAAGGAAACTGGTGCCTTGGAGGTTGGAACCATCTGCCTGGAAGACGGAGGGTACATCATCAAGGTAGTCCAAAAGGGTTGGGTGGGCTTGTAGGACACACAGCGAGTCCCCAAAGCAGGGGTTGCTCGGTAGGCAACTCCCAAAGCTGCTCATAATTTTGCAATGGTTGTTTCATTTAAAGGCAAATCTAACACAACCCATCTTGTTTCTGAGATGAGAGGGGGCCCTCTGAACCAAGTCACAAATGCCCAGCATCCCCCCCCGGCCTCCTTAAACCCTCTTTCGCGACAACTAGTACTTTATGTTTCTCCTTATCCCTACCCAATCTTGCAAGCCCACCCACCACAAGACACTCTCCACCAGATCCAACACCACCTCCCTGAAGTGGCTCATGCCAGTTTCTATGCGTAATGTTGGTGCTCCCTTTCCATCCATGGTCTTTGGGCTCTGAAGGAGGGCCCGAGCAGGGGAGAAGGAACCTCAGGGCAGAAAAGCACCCTTTCCTTACCAGTCAGGCACCAAGGAGAGACACAGGGGGTTGCATAAGGGGAGGGTCTATTGGTGGGTATGGCTGGCAAGTCTCCTAGCCGGCGCCTCAAAGCTTCCCTTCCAGCGCCAGGGTCTTGAGGTCAGCAGGTGAGCTGGCGCTCAGCACCGTATGTGAGACAATCCTCTTGTCCACCAGGGAAGCCACGGCCTCTCCCACCTCCAGGTGGCTCACGTACCCGGGGCCCAAACGCTCTGGCGTCGTCACACCCATGTTGATTTTCACCTGCCAGGAAAAGCCAAAACAGTGCCAAAAGGGACATTTGGGGGGGGGAGGGAGGCTACCCCAGCCACCCACTGATCTGCACACAATTGGGAAGCCCCCCAGCCATTGTTGGATTCAGACTCCCAGCACCCAACACAGCCAGTGGTCAGGGATGATGAGAGCTGTAGCGCAGCCACATTTGGAGGGTGACTGATTTCCCCATCCCTGCTGGATGGACCCTGCCAGTCAGAGACCTGCGGCTCACTGGGATCAATTAAAGTCAACGCAGTGGCCATTTCATTTATCCCAGACCCATGGTGAACATCTAGCAGCACAACTGGATGCCTTCATCTGCCCCACCTGCAGTCCTCCATTGTCTACTGAGGCAGGCGGATGCCAGCAACACCCTGCCTAATGGGTTGCTTTGATCTCAGTCATTCAGAAGGTTTTCCCCAAAGTTCTGAGTAAGTTAAAGGTTCCGTGGAAGATCTGCTGGGTTAGTTCTAGAAAGAGGCTTGGAAGGAGCTGTAGGGGGAGCGCTGAGCATCAGGGTTGAGTGTGCCTAGGGCAGGCTTCCTCAACCTCGGCCCTCCAGATGTTTTGAGACTACAATTCCCCTCATCCCTGACCACTGGTCCTGCTAGCTAGGGATCATGGGAGTTGTAGGCCAAAAACATCTGGAGGGCCAAGGTTGAGGAAGCCTGGCCTAGGGACTATTCCCCTCACACACACACACATTTCACAGAGAAACCTCAAAGTCTCCAGCTCTCCCTCCTGCGAGGGAAACCAACCCCACAGATCAGTAGCCAACATGGACTACAACCCCATCTTCCCTTATTATTGAGCCATGCTGGGACTGATGGGAGTCAGGACCCAACAACATCTGCTGGGTGCCACATTGGCTACTCCTGCTGTTGATCTGGCTACTAGCCATGCTGGGTATGCTCTACCTCTATGGCTGGAGGCAGTATCCTTCTGAATTCCAGTTGCTGGCAACCGCAGGACAGGAGTGTGCTCTTGTGCTCAGCTGCTGCTTACAGGTTTCCAACTGGGGCAGCTGTGAGAACAGGATGCTGGACTAGGTGGGCCTGTGGCCTGATCCAGCAGGTTCTTCTTATGTTCTTAGATGCTGAACACCCCACTAATTGCAGCCCTGGGAGGGCAAAATTACTCCCCACAGTGGGTAGGAAGCTGGCTGACCCACCGACAAACCCAGCACTCACCTCATTCAGCTTGCAGGGAACATCTGGGTACTCCTCGCGGACCATGAGGGAAAAGGCCAAGGCCCCCGCTGCCCCCAGTGTCAGGAAGCCTGTGCCTGGCATGAGGAGGCGCTCCCCAGCCCCACCTGAAACAGAGAAGGATTTAGCTGGGAGGGAGGGAAGAAGGAAGGAAGGAAGGAAGGAAGGAAGGAAGGAAGGAAGGAAGGAAGGAAGGAAGGAAGGAAGGAGCTGCCATTGCCACCAGTGGCTGAGTCAGAAGGCCCAGGGTTCAGTCCTTGCTCTTTCCATCTAAAAGGATATGTTTGAAGGCAGTGGGAGGCCTCCCAGACAACCTGTTTATTGAATATTCATCCCGATTTGTTTGTAGGTGTAACTTTAATGATGTAGAATACCTGCTTTGATGAGACATTTTCCAGTGCATTTCCCCATCAATTCCCTTATTGCAAAAAGTCCAGTCTTTGCGGGGGGAGCAGGTTTGTTGTGCAAGACCTCCTGGCCAACTATAATTGCGCAACCTGAATTTGTTGGTATGTGATTGAATCCCACCTGGAAACAGTCTGGAAGCACCTTGAGACTCCAGCCACTGCTAGTCTGAGAAGGCGACACTGGGCTAACAAGTCCGATCTGGTAAAAGGCAGCTTCTTCCCATGTGCCTGGGCAGCTCTCAACAGGGCAGCTTTTGTGCCAATGATGGCTCAGTCCCTGCCAACCTAGCCCCACAAGGCACAAGCTGTTGCCCCACGAATGCCGATCATCTGCCCACATGCTCAGGCATGCAGGACTTAATTGGAGGGAGGGTTTGGAAAGGTGGAAAAGCAATGAGGGCCTGCGAACTGAAACGAAAAGTGCATTTCTATTGCTACTGGGCAAGAGAGGCTGGCCAAAGCCCCGGCAAAAGTTCTCTCCCCAAAGTTACCTACTGCAGACCAACCCAGCTCATCTCACCAGTGATGAAAGTGTATGTTCCATCTGCGTTGTCCTTCACGAGGGGGAAGAAGGCCTTCCAGGCAGTGAAGGTGCTGAGAAGGAGGGTGTCCAGGACCTGTGCGAGAGGAAACAGAGGGACACCCAGCTGAATCATCCCAAGAGTCTCCAAAGGAGGAGGTCCACACAATCACACCTCTTCTGCAAATGTGATCAAGTAATTCTTAAAACTAGGAATCTCCCTCCCTGCCACTACAAACCATGATCTGTGGCCAGTTATTCCTGTCCCAGCTTTTTGCATTGCTTAAAAGCACCGCTGCCACTTCTGGTGTTTCTATCAACATTCTACCTGATGGCTGGCCTTACCCCAGAGCCCTCAACCCTGGCATGGCCAGCATCAAGGAGGAAGTGCTGCTCCAATGGGCAGAGATGTGTTGTTATTAAAAATGCTATAGGACTTTCCAGTATATAATCGCAGAGTGCCAACAAGACCAACTTAGGGGAAGAGTACCATTATCATAGAAATGGTCTCAAAAACCAGCAAACAAAATCTATCCATCAGAGAGAGGGAGAAGGAAAGAGAAGAGAAGGGGAGAGGGGAGAGTGGTGAGTACACACACACACACACACACACACACACACACACACTTATTGATCTCATAACTTTGGGTTCCTCCAGAGAATCTGTTTTGCTTGCACAAAGCTTACACAGAAGTTATACAGTGTCCTATCTGATTTTCTTGCAGGGAGGTCATATATGAGCATTGAACCTAATGTCCTTATGGGGTCTTTATGCATCTTCCCATTCATAGGAGCCAACTCCTAGGGGCCATGTGGGGGGGCGGCCCCCTCAAATAAAATATTTGAGGGGGCCGCCCCCCCAAAGTTGATGGGCATTCCCATTCAAATGGTGTGTGCACTGCATTGTGTGATTAATTATGCAGGGCAGGGGCTTACTTGGGCCCCCACAATATTTTATTCAAGTTGGTACCCCTGTTCCTATTAATGGTTTGTTCATCCCACACTTTTCAATGCATCTCCCCATCACTCAATTTACTGCAAAAAAGCCAGTTTTCTAAATTAAAAAAGTGGATTTGTTGTCTTAGGGTGACAGAGCCAATTGCACAAACCTAAATTCCTGGTATGCACTTGAATCCTTCCTGCAAAACAGGGACAATCTAGGGGCACCCCTGTTTCTGATCTCTTTCCCTGCTCACCCGATGCAGCTCCTTCAGGGTCTGAGTGAGAGGGGGACCCCCTTGCCACCAGCTGAAGCCCAAGGAGGACACCACGTCGGTCACCTTCCCAGTGCTCTTCAACAAAGCCTCCTTGGCTGCCTCTGCACCTTCCTCAGAACCTGGATGGGCGGGATAAGTTTAGGAGCAGAGATAGTGAGACCAGGTGGCCACATCCCCCATCATTATCAGTTTGTACTCCCAAACAGCCCAGAGCCTTTCCCCTCCTGCCAAACTCATGGAGGAAGAAAAAAAGCAAGGCCACCCAAGGGTCTTCACCTACAGGCGGCCTGCCAATGACAGCATGATGCCTGTATCCTGCAGATAGGATGCTATGGCTGCCTTGCAGGTGTAAATGGTCCATAAGGATTGCAGCATCAGTGACCCAGATTACAGGCTGGTGCATCCCACGGCCACTGTGACATCCTGTGCAGGTGCAGTTGGCCAAGGGACTCCCAGTTATTTGGTGGAGAGATGACAGCATACTTGGCTCAACTAAAGCTCCACTGGGGATTCATCTTCAAACCTCAAAAAAGAGAGAGAATTGCCCTCAACTGTCAGGGCTTCCTTAAAAAGAAAAGAAAAAAAGCAGGCTAGAGTTTCCTTGCAACAATTTGAATTTGTATTTCCCCCAGAGAATTCAGGTACTTGCTCTTATTTCTTTTCTTCTTCTTCAATGTTCCCAGTTATGGACCATCACCTCCCTCACTTTTTATTTATAAAGTACCTTGAATTCTAAAGACTATAGGATTGTATGTGGGTGTTTACTGCAGTGGTGCACATTGCTGCCTTAATTTTATCACAATATCTTTCAAAATCCAAATCCTGAAATGCTTTCCCAGATTCATGAAAAGGCTGCCTTTGGCTCTGCTTTTCTGAAGGCAGCCTTGAGCAGCTCTTTGCTGGAGGGGGCCGTACAACCGCCTGCAGCTTGAAGGCTGCCTGTCTGCTGGGCGCCTTCTGCCTTCCCTTCTCCTAGCTCTGGACACCTCAATAAATTAGTGCCCCCTCCACCATCCAGCCCAGCCACCCCCCCCCCCGGACATTATGAAGATACCATTCCAGCAGGGATGGATGGACCTGTCTGTTTCGCTTCTCTCAGTTTCTCATTTTTCTAAACTTAAATTCAGTTATCCACATTTTTGCATAAATTTGAGGGTTGTTTTTTTTTTAAATGCTTATGAAAATTCACCAGCATTTTAGTGTTGAATTCTCCTAATAAACACATTTTATATGCAGTTTTGAATAACATACACTTTTTTGCAAGCAATTTCCCTCAATATAATTTATTTTTTTGCATCTTGTTTTCTGCATTCTAATGCACACTTTCCCTTCATATATGCATTCTTGTAAACACAGGTGGTTGGAGATCTGCATTTGGATAAATATCAGCTTCGAAGAACAGTTGTGCTTTGGTTCGCATATTAGTTCGGAAAGTGCAGATTTGAATCACCTTTAGATACAAAGTAAAACGAATTTCTCCACCATCCATACATTTCAGCCCCCACTCCCTCTGCCCAGTATTTCCTCACAGCAGCCCCATTTCCTCAATGGCCCTCAGAAGCACCGCAGCAGAGTCTCACACAAAGTCTTACCTACGTCCCCAACCAGGGTGTGCAGGCGCTGGCAGGCTGATGGAGGCAGAAACTGTTTCAGCTTCTCCAATCTGCTTCTGTCTCGAGAAATGACAGCAACCTGGAAGCCTGCACAGATGACAAAGGATCAGAGGAGGCAACGCCCTGGGCCCAAGGAGGGGGCATGGATGCCATTGTTTCAGTTCCTATGTCTGATTGATGGCGGAACAGCTAGTGAAACAGAACTCAGCCTGGAATTGGCAACTGTTTTTAATGCTAGGGCTCAGGCCTTGGGCACATGAGTTAATGAGAGAGACACAAGTGGCTTCTGGGTATGTGCAAAGTGCTTCCAAAAAGCACAGTAGTCAAAGACACTGTCCCCCTCAACACACACACATGCCTGATGTTAGAATATTAGAACTTCCATGGTATATTTGGGGCTCATCACCGCTTGGTAGAAATAAACAATTGGTAGCAGGAGTCAAACAGATCAGAACACTATGGAAGGATAGTTGAATGTGCAGCTGCTGGGCTCAGACAACCCCAAGCATATGCATTCAGGCAGACACACACAGACACAGTCAATGAATCTTGACCCAGGCTCTTGCAAGATGTCAGCGTAAGCCTTACCTTTCTCCAGCAGCGCCTTGACAATGCCAGAGCCCACTGTGCCAGCTCCACCAAGCACCACCACTACCCGGTCCGATGGAGACATCCTGGTAACGAGAGGCTGTTCAGAGGAGAGCCGCCAAACGACAAGTGAGGCTGCGGTTTCCATGCAGGAGAATAAGTAGGGAAAGCAGCACCTAAGAGTCCCACCTCCAAGGAAGCACAGCCCAACCCACCATCCTGTATCTCCACCTCCTGGTCCTGTTCATGCTGCACATCTTGAGCCTCGGGTCCCACAACCTGGCAGGCAATAGATCCTTCCCTGAGATGGTCTTGATGATTGCCGGCCTCTCAGTCTCCCATGTAAACTGAAGTCGCTTTGGCTGCAGTCTTGGCTGGTTTCGCAGGTGATGGGCTTAGCACATGGTTTGTGGGGTGCTGTGTGCCATCGTCTCCGTCCTCAAGATTATGGCAAGCTAAGGTGCAATGAACTTTCCTGAGTCTCTGATGGAGGGCTCAGCTGGCTACATATGTCGTCTTTGACTTGAGTCCAAAGAATGGAAGAGAATGGGGACCATGTGGGCAGGCAAATGTTGATATCAGTGGAGGAGGGACATGCTACAAAACAGACACCACTGCCCGCTTGCACAGTCAACCTACGCAGTGAAGAGAGCCAGATTGTGTTCAATAACCATCCAGATGTTATTGTGGGGAGGAAGGAGTTTTGATCACTCCCTCTAACTCCAGCTTGCTCATGATTTGGGAAACTCCATGGTTCTGCAGTGCATGCAGAGGCTATTCATTGTACTAGACACCTCTCATTCCCGCTGACCCTCTGGCAGAGTGGAACCAAGCTAAGCATTTCAGGCGCTGAATTATTGGCCCAAAGTGAAGCACCAGGCCACGTGTATTGCAACAAATGAAGATATGCTTATAAGTGAGTGCACAGAACAGCCTCTCTCTGAGGGGCTGACCAGGAGAGGTACAGGGTAAGGTCGCGGTACATTGGAAGAAAGCATTTTGCTCATGGAGATTCGCAAAATAAAGAGCACCAGTCCTGGCCTGATGTTTTTGTGGTTTGAGTTGAACTGCAGTGGAGTGGCAGGAAATGTGAGTTGGGAAAGGCATCTGTGGCAGAGCACCTGCTTTGCATGCAGAAGGTCTCAGGTTCAATCCTCTTCAGGTAGACCTGGGAGAGACCCACAGCTGAAACCCTGGAGAGCTGCTGCCAATTATTTTTGATAATACTGAGCTAGATTGACCAGCGGCATGACTCAATATAAAGCAATTTCCTGTGTTCCCATTTCCTGGGATGCGAAGTTCCTGGTTGGGCAACATAATAATCTGGTGGCAGCATCCCTGCTTCCCTCCCTGGGCCTGTGGCTCAAGAGTGCCACCTTGTGTTCTTAGTTTCAAGCAACACCACTGCAGGGGCCAGAACTGCAGAACAAGTTGGTAGGCAAGGTGAGGAGGAGGAAGAGGCAGGCAGAGGCAACTTCAGTGCAATCTGGCTGCCGGCTGGAGGTGCCGCGAAGAGGGTAAAAGTTGGATCCAGGAAATTAAAACCAAATCTCCAAAACCATCAAATCACTGGCCACACCCACCTCTCTACAGCCTGAGTTGTTTAAAAAAATTAATAAAAGAGTTCCTATAGCTTGGAGTTTGCAAAAGCAAGGGGGGCACATTTCTTAATGTCACTGGGTGGGGCGGGGCTCCTGCTGTAGGTTGCTTAAGTTAGACTGAAGCCAGTGGGAAACAAGTGTGGAGGTTTTGCTCCTATTAACAGGTGACCTGCTGTTGGATCTCGGTAACTAGATGGGGTTTAAATGCACAGTTGTTCGGGAGTTACCCTGCCTAATTGAACACAGTGAGTTTCCATATAGTCATGCTTTGCAGGCAGAAGATCACACCTAAAATCCTGGCAGGCCCTGCTGGCTTCAGGGAGGGAGTGATGGGAAAAGTCTCAGCTAAAGCCCTGGCAGAGCTGGTGGTGCCTGTCAAAAATCTCTAATTAAAAAAAAGAAAAAGAAAGGGAAAAAAAGTACACAATATTGGTCTGAATGGAGAAATTGATTGACCTGGCCTGAGGTTCTGAATTCGCAGTACCAGAGAACACGAGTCTCAAATTCACAAAATCTCTTTTTTATTGTCATCTGAAATTGGAAAACGCTCCTTGGGAATCAATAAGCAGGTTGAAAAGGAATATGTACACATGGAGCTTGCATATCTGCCACCCAGAAAGCAGTGCAGGCTAGGCCACTGAAGCTTCATCCTCACACCATGGAAGGGATGGGAAATAAAAATGGGATGCCACCCCTAGAGGATAAGGTGCCAGGCCCAACTTTTTGTACACGGCTGGAAGGGATGAAAAAGAAGTTTTCAATATTTTTCCATTCGCCCGCCCAGAGCAGGGAGGCTCCTTGGCACATCAACCTCTGCAGAGACAGCTGCAGAATTCTCCAGCCTGGCCAAGAAGTAACAAGGGCATGGGTCACACACACAAGGCTCCGCTAACTCCAGCAGGCATACTACGCCATGCCACAGCCTATGGCAAAATGAATCCCCTCACACACATTCAGCACAGAAACAGCTGTGGCCTCAGGAGGTTGAAGGGCCAGCTGCTTTAGAGCAATGACCATTTTCAAAGGGGATAAAACAACAGCATCTATTAGTATAGGCAGCTGAAGGACTACCCACAGAATAGTGCCTGAAACAAGATCCCGACTCATTAGTAGTAACTGAAACAAAGCCTAAACATCTAGGACTGTAATCTGCAAGTGTTCAGTAATGCTCTCGAGGAAGGGCTCTGGGGCAGGAGGGCCCCCAAATGCAGCAGGGCTGAATGGAATAATATACCCTGCTATCTAAAGTGCCCCCACGAAGTCCAAAGTCTGAAGTTACCTAACAGCATCATGGCATCTACTGTATTGCTCTCCTGCTGCGCTTGTACCTCATTTGTGTGTCACTTCCCTTGCCTACTGAAGCATAACTGTCAGGTCCTCAGGGCAGGGACCTGTGTCCTGTCTCTTCTATTACAGTACTCTGCAATGTGCCAAGGACACAGGTGGGCATTGTGCAGAAGAGGCAGCTGCCAACATTCTGTTGTGACCAGAAAACAGAACACAGGCCAGGCCTGGGCAGGGAGAAGAGGGGCAAGATTCTGCATGGCTGGGATCGGCTGGGAGCAGATTCAGTCTCCAGCCCATGTCAGTTTAAGAGTGAGAGAGTGTTGTACCTGGAGGACAATGTGATGGTGTGGGCAAATCCAAGCCTGCCTCCTGTCGTTGCTGCACCACAGAGAGTTGCAAGCAGGCACACACGTCTACACACAGCTGTAAACATACATACTGAGCCCTCTCATAAACTGCCCCTACCATACTAATGTGGTAAGTGAATAAAAATAGTAATTAATAGGGAAACTGGCCATGATTTAGGGGAAAGGTGCCTGCTCTGCATACAGAAAATGCCGTGATTACACTCTCAGGCACCTCCAGTAAAATGACTTCAGATAGGAGGGCTGGGAAACGCCTTTCCTTCTGCCCAAATGCTTGAAGAAAATTCTCTTTCACATTACTAGGCTCAGTAGATCAATGGTCAGATTCCACTTAAGGCAAATTCCCACAGCCAAGGCCAGTTTGAGGAACATTTCCCTATTTTGACACCAGTCACAGCCAGCTGAGCACTCTGGGCCCTACATGTGAGTGTGGCCATGGCCCTGCTAGAACAAAATAGTTGAATGGGAGCAGGAGTAGCAGGAGTGGCAGAGTCCAAAATGGAACAAAGTTACCCCTTTCCTCCAGCAACTTACCTACTCCCACCAGTGGCCAAATCCAGAGGTGATAGGGGTGGGCTACAGAAGTGAGTTACGTTCCAAAAAACCAATGAAGAGAAAGGATTTAGCATCCCCTGCTCTCATTGTACCCATTTGACAAAGATAAACATTACATCTGAATTTCACTTTTTTATTGTTGCTAGCTCATGGTCCTACCTGACCCACCTGTGGGCCTAGCTATATGGGGCTGTATGCTCCCTCCCATTTCCTGGCATGTGAAACTGCAGAATCAGCCTTCTTTATCCACACATCAGCTCTCACAGAAAGACCAAGCTACGTAAAATGCTCAATTTGCAAAAGGTTCAGGCAAGGACTAAGGAGTTAAGACGCCAACTGCACACATACTATAAGATCAGCATAGTAGTCATGCCTGGGTTGATCAATAACAGCACAACTGCAGCACAACTTAATCAGGACTGGAGCTCATTTATACAGTAAAGTGAATTAACAGGGCAGCTACGGGAAGCAAACACACACACTGACGAACCTTCCTTGCCACTTGTACAACTTGCTGAAATTCAACCAATTATTGTATTTCTGCTACAAAGTTTGGAAAACACTTTCTGGTTTCAAGCAAATCATTTTCACACCTCCCAGTAATCTGGTCTTGTGCTTCACATTACCCAGTCCTGTTCCTTTTGCACAAGCAAACCTCTAAACAAGTGCCGAGGACAGAACGTTGAAAAGGCATGAAGAAAGTTTACAAGAAACCATGGGCCCATGGGCAATTCAGCCTATGGCAGAAGACAGAGGTTTCTTTCCCACGCCCTCCCAGAGCACACGTTTCTGGCTCTACAGCCAATGCCTGCTCCCTACCAAGCCTGCACAGAGTATATAAAAACCTCTTGCAGCCAACCTGCATGCTCAGCAGTCTCTAATCTGCACGCAGATTCCCTTCTGTACTGATATGAAGCTCTCAAGAATTCTAGCCTTGTTGCTTGAGGCTCTCCTTCCATGCTTTTCCACCTTCCTCTTGTGTTTCCCCAGACCTGGCTACCTGCTTCATGCATTGTCGATGAAGGCTTTTACCTGTTTCCAGCAAGATCTGACTTTCTCTTCTCTCCTTACCACTTGTGACACCCCCCACCCCCATGGTCCAGACCTCAACCTCCCGTTCATCCTCTTCTCATCAATGGATTGAATTCATGGGTTTAAATCTGGCTCCAGTGTAGCTTTGAGACCCTGATACTACAAATAAAGGATTTATTGCTGTTGGTGCTGTAGGAAATGAAGAAGCATCTCCCCCGAGAAAGGGCTATGTTAGACCTGCCCAACCACCCTCCTTGCTCATACAGAAAGATTACAATTCTCCCTTTGTAATGCTACAGTAACTAGACATGCATTATATACAGTGATTACAATGCTGCAAAAAAGCAAAGAGCAGATTCTTCCCTCCCAGTGGATAAACCTCAACAATGGGCACGGAAAGATAGTTTTTGTTGTTCATGTTATAGTTTCTGTAATGCTATGATTAGGGATACCCAAGGGATTTCTGCTGGCGCATCTTCCAAAGATACCCAAGAGGACTCCAGAAGAAGTTGCATGAAATGTGGTATGGTAAAGAGAGTGCAGTGGTTGATGTATTGCTCCTTCAAGGTCTGAGTTGTCCGTTTTGGACACCCTCCATGGCGATTTCATGGGAATATGGTGGTTGGTCATTCTTCTTTCTCAGCTTCCCTTCCAGGTGGCTGAAGGACTTGAATATTTTGCAGAGGATGGGTGTTAAGAAGAGCTGGAAAGCTTTCCAAAACTGTAACGGTGGGGCAGAGGGCAAAGGAGAAAGAAAGCGAGAAGTACAAAGATTCTGCAAATTAGACATATATTTGCAAGCTCCAGCTGCTTAAAAGGAGGTTGCTCCCATGAAGGATCCCTAGGTAGAGTAAAGGGAAATTACAGAACAAATCCTAGAATTGCATGAGAATCACACAGCTTCTCATAAGGCTTGTAGAGGGTGCTAACCGGAATGAGGGCACTGGGTATTGGTTGCATTTTGTAGTGCATACATGGCATGAAGGGAGAAACGTTACAACTCCCAAGAATAGGTGGCTTGGGCCCAAGTAAGCCCAGAACTTGGCAGGACCCACTTAAAGTGCCCAAAGGTGGCAGCCATCTTGATTTCTGTCAACAAAACCCCAGCAGCTTTTCCGAGGATCTACTCCTTAAGCAAATGCTGAGCAGCGGGAGGAGGCCAGGGCACCAGTGTCAAACCCTCACACAAGAGGCACAGCGGCTGAACAGCATGGCAAGGGAGAGAACAGGAGAGAGCATCTAGTGTGTTGTGGAACTAAATTTTTCAAGAAATAAAATAAATCATCATCATCATCATCATATCAACAGGCCTGAACCTGCAGCCACATAATGCGGTAAAGTTCTTATCCAAGTCACATGATGAGCTCAAAGACATTGGGGGGGGGGGAAATAAGAGAATATACAGCAAGGGTACCTCCTACTCAACTGCTCCAGAGGTCTCTTTGCCTACCTTAATTTCCTGCTACAGCAAGTGGAAAAGAAAGGAATGCAAAGGTGCCTGTGGAAAGGTTAGGAAAGAGGCAACCAGGCTGTGTTTGTTGCATGGTCTTTCTCCCTTTCCCCGCATACCCCACTCACACAGAGTTGCCCAGTCAGAAATCTCACATTTAAAGGAAAACTTACTGGAGAGAAGCAAAGGGGCATACTAGTATCTGAATCTCATGGCCGTTAGCCACAGATCACAATTTTTAACATGATTCGTAAGTGAAAGAGGCATGTTCAGAAAATAAGCCCGGGGTTGCAGAGCCGTGTTGGAGAACAGCTTCCTGGCTCAGGGAGAATACTGAGTGGCTGCTGCTTGTGTAAAACACACACACACACACACACACACACACACACAAATTATTTACACTGTCTGCAAAGTGCTGGCTTTGGTTTGTCCCCACTCAAGCACTAAACTTCAGGGGGGCAGGAAAGGAAAAGCAAGCATGCTAAGCTGCTACTACCTTGGCCAGCTGTCCTCCAAATATACAGACCTATGTTGCAAACTATGCATAACATACTGTGGAAGTTTCATTTGTGTGTTAAGCAGTGTGTGTGTGTGTGTGTGTGTGTTCATTTTGGTAAAAAGGCCTCCTTGAGAAGTGCATGCTGTCTCGAGTTCTCATGGCTCCAAGGATGAGTGCTTTGACCCTCAAGATGGAAAACGTGAATCCCTCCCCCTTCCAGCTGCCAGAAGAAGCCGCCATCATGATGTAAGTAACTGGATGTTCTTCAACATTTCATCGAAAGCCTCCTGCGAGGGAGCATCTGCGTTCTGGAAGGAGTCCTTGATGCGGCTGTAGAGACTAAAAGACTGCAGCTCTAGCCAGATGAAGCCAAAACGGTTGTCATCAAACAAGACAAAGACGCCAGGTGTTCGCTCAGGACTGGTGAAGCCATGGCCAGCTATGAGCCCCGTGCCGTAGAAACTAAGAACAAAAGAAAATTAAGGATGCAGTGATATACCTTCCACAGGGAAATCCAGGCATCACACACCTTGCCCCATCAAAAGGAACTGCCAGGTTACCTGGCCTCCATGTTGACACAGACATTTCCAAGAATTAACATGCCCTTGCAAGGCCTATGATATGTGACTTCCAGAGTTTCAAGTTCCCTATCTCCTCTAAAAAGCATTAATCCAATATATGCTAATAGCTCCAACCAGAAGCTCTTCCCTACTTCACACCCTGATAGAGTAGCAGCTCTTTTCTTGGAAAGATTGAATCTCCTTGAAAGGGCTGGAGGTGGAGTTATTTTCTGTTTCTCTTTCTCTATTTTCAATAATATTGTATTTGCTGCATTAAACAGCTTTTATTTCCATCTGATTTTTTTAAAATTTATTTTAAATTGTGCTTTATTATTGCTTTGTTATTTTCTGGTGTTATGTTATGATCTGCTAATGCTTTTATCATATTTTATGAATTGGCAGAGTTTAGGAATTCTCTATAAAGGCATTATTAAGTCACCTTGGGTAAAATTTCTTTTTAAAGGGAAGGACAGAAATCATCATAATAATAAGAAAATGCTTACACCCTGGAGCTTCTGTCATACATTGAATTAAATAAATGAGGGGGTGGGGAGAGAATATTTTATTTTCTGGGAGCAAATACTTCATAAAATATTGGGTCTGGCTGAACTGGACAGAAGCCCAAAGGATATTTATTCATGGGCAATTTGCTCCACATCCTCTAGGGATGCCCCTTGAAACACAACTCTTGGCGTTTCATATTTACCATGCTCTGCAGGTCCGAGGGTAATCCTCATTCCTGGATGCAATGCCACCAGGCAGCACAAAAGGGCATGAGGCTGGGGGAGAGCCCTGGGCCACGGCTCCCTCTTCAGTTGCACAGCCTTCTGCTCCTCTGCCTGCCTCCTGCTGAGAGGGGCCTGGCTGTGGCTGCTCCTTTTCGAGGCCACCCTCCTCCTCCTCCTCCTGCTGCTGCTCTCGCTGCACCTGCTCCTGCACTTCCTGGACAATGCGGGAGAGTTCGCTGAAATTGCTCAGGTTTTCAATATCAGGCAGCTGGATGGGATGCGCCAGGTCAATCTCCACTGTCTGCTGGCCAGCTGGGATGTTAGGGTCACCCTGGAGGATAGGCAGGAAGGAAAGAGAGCAGAATGACTTTGCAATGAATGCTAATGGCCACTGACTCCATCCCATTCCAGTGCCTCGAACAGCCTCCTCATCCTTGCCAAACCTGTTTCTCCTCGTTCCCTTCCCCAGACCCTTATTTGAAACAGAACACATCCTGAACCACTGTGCCTTGCCTTGCCTGTATATTGTGGTACTAGCAAATCTCTCTTCTCCACTCTGTTCATCACTTTCAGTAGGTCTTGCCCACTTCCTTTGCCCTGCTAGTCTAAGAAGCTGTACTATTTGTTTACTCATTGAGAGCTGGTGTGATATAGTGTTTAGTCGTGATCTAGGACTTGGGAAGCCAGCATATAAATCTCCACTCCACCCTGAAGCACACTGTGTAATCTTGGGCCAGTCATAGGTTCAGTTTCTTGGCCTATGCTACCTCACACGATTGTTGCAAGGTTAAAATGGAGAGGGAGGGAAGAGAGCTATGTACTGTCAGCTACCAAGAGGTCCTTAAAGAAAAGGTGCGATATAAATGGAAATAAATAAAACTCTTTGAACTCTGTTCTCTTGCCCTTATGATGTGTATGGGTATGCATTAGTCCCAAACCCCAATTTGGAAACAGATTAACAGACCCAGGGATGAGTGTTTTATTGAGGAGTGGGTGGGCCTTATACACTAACAGCCAGGTGCTATTGGCTGCTCCTCTCTTGCACGCTTACTGGACTTCCTTCAGTTCAGATCTCCGGCGGGCTAGGGACAAAGGTGAGAGCTGTTTCCTAGTTCTGCTGGATCTCTCAGCGGCCTTTGACACCATCGACCATAACATCCTTCTAGACCGGCTAGAGGGGTTGGGAGCTGGAGGCACTGTTATACAGTGGTTCCGCTCCTTCCTCCTGGGCCGTGTTCAGAAAGTGGTGGTGGGGGATGAGTGTTCAGACCCCTGGGCTCTCACTTGTGGGGTGCCTCAGGGTTCTGTCCTCTCCCCCATGCTTTTTAATATCTATATGAAGCCGCTGGGAGAGATCATCAGGGGGTTTGGGCTGGGTGTTCATCAGTATGCGGATGATACCCAGCTCTACCTCTCTTTCAAATCAGAACCAGTGAAGGCCGTGAAGGTCCTGTGTGAGTGCCTGGAGGCGGTTGGAGGATGGATGGCGGCTAACAGATTGAGGTTGAATCCTGACAAGACAGAAGTACTGTTCTTGGGGGACAGGAGGAGGGCAGGTGTGGAGGATTCCCTGGTCCTGAATGGGGTAACTGTGCCCCTGAAGGACCAGGTGCGCAGCCTGGGAGTCATTTTGGACTCACAGCTGTCCATGGAAGCGCAGGTTAATTCTGTATCCAGGGCAGCTGTCTACCAGCTCCACCTGGTACGCAGGCTGAGACCCTACCTGCCCGCGGACTGTCTCACCAAAGTGGTGCATGCTCTGGTTATCTCCCGCTTGGACTACTGCAATGCGCTCTATGTGGGGCTGCCTTTGAAGGTGACCCGGAAACTGCAATTAATCCAAAATGCGGCAGCTAGACTGGTGACTGGGAGTGGCCGCCGAGACCACATAACACCGGTCCTGAGAGATCTGCATTGGCTCCCAGTACGTTTCCGAGCACAATTCAAAGTGTTGGTGCTGACCTTCAAAGCCCTAAACGGCCTCGGTCCTGTATACCTGAAGGAGCGTCTCCACCCCCATCATTCAGCCCGGACACTGAGATCCAGCGCCGAGGGCCTTCTGTCTGTTCCCTCACTGCGAGAAGCAAAACTACAGGGAACCAGGCAGAGGGCCTTCTCGGTAGTGGCGCCCGCCCTGTGGAACGCCCTCCCATCACAGGTCAGGGAAATAAACAACTACCTGACATTCAGAAAAAACCTGAAGGCAGCCCTTTTTAGGGAAGTTTTTAATGTTTGATATTGTTGTATTTGGTTTCTGTTGGAAGCCGCCCAGAGTGGCTGGGGAAATCCAGCCAGATGGGCGGGGTACAAATAATAAATATTATTATTATTATTATTATTCTTTCCAAGCCCCTAACCAATGAAAAGTTGAACACAATTCCAAATTCTGCAAGTGTCTCTAAGCAAGACACACAAGCACACTGTCTATATGCATATAAGCTGGGCATGTTTATTGCCAGCTCAGAAGCAAGGATTCCTGGTTGAAATGTTTTGTTTCTTCTCGTGGAGGAATCCACACCATAAGAATAACCATATATTTGTTCTGCTCTATACAACCTTCTTGATCACAGGCAGAATAGGAATGGTAAGTGGAACAGGGAGTGATCTATCTATTCCCTCAACACCATATTATTTATTTCAGTTCATTTACAAATCACTTTCTATGAGGCTACACCACAGGAACATAGGAAGATCCTGCTGGAACAGGACAATGGCCCATCTAGTCCTGTTCTCATAGTGACCAACCCGATGTCTGTGAGAAACCTTTAAATAGGACCCAAGCACAAGAGCACTCTCCTTTCCTGCAGTTTCCAGCAACTGGCATTCTGAAGCTTTATTGCCTTTGACTATGAAGGCAGAACATAGCCGTGGCCTGAAGCCACTGACAGCCTTATCCTCCATGATTTTGTCTAATCCTCTTTTAAAGACATCTAAGTTGTGAATAAATAATAATAATAATAATAATAATAATAATAATAATAATAATAATAATTTATTATTTGTACCCCACCCATCTGGCTGGGCTTCCCCAGCCACTCTGGGCGGCTTCCAGCAGATATTAGGATACATTAAAATGTCACAGATTAAAAACTTCCCTGAACAGGGCTGCCTTCAGATGTCTTCTGAATGTAAGGTAGTTGTTTATCTCTTTGACATGAGATGGGAGGGCGTTCCACAGGGTGGGCACCACTACCGAGAAGGCCTGCTGCCTGGTTCCCTGTAGCTTTGCTAATAATAATAATAATAATAATAATAATAATAATAATAATAATAATAATAATATTATAAGACTTCTGTTATTTGTCCTGAATCTTCAAGCATCCAGCTTCATTGAATGTCTACAAGCTCTAATGTTATGAGAGGGAGAAAAGCTCCACTTTTCCTATGCTGTACATAATTTTATAAACTTCTATCTTGCCACCTCTTACTCACTTTTCCCTCAACTAAAAAGTCCCAAACGATGCAACCCTTTTCCTCAAATGGGAGTTCCTCCATTCCCTTGAGCATTTTGGTAGGCATGAAAACAATGACAATACATAACTTGAACAGAGAAAGCCAGATGCTCACTGTGATTTTAGTTCCTTTGGCCTTTTTTCCATGGAAGCTGAGCATGACTATTTCAAGACCATGGCTCCCATATGTCCCCTTGAAAAGGCCTGGCTTGATGAGATCAATGGCACTCCGTGGAGGGAGGTAGATGCGTCTGTATGTCAAGCAGTTGCTGGAATATTAAAAAGAACCACAGCTTGATATAATGCAGGTAGGCCACAACCTTTTTGGTGCAATCACTGACAAGGCATACAGTTTGGCATCTGATCAGATCATCTTCCCTGTTTTAAAAGCAATGATGCCTTCAAAAATCAAAACTCTAGCTCTCTTGCATGTTGAATGCAGCTTTGCCATGTGTGAGCAGAATCTGAAAGGGACTCAAATTAGCAGAGTGAGCTTCTGGTAGGGAGATGATTGAAAACCATGTTGCTGCGCACCTTTGGCCTTCCCTCTGTACCCACCATAGCTACTATTTCTTAGACTCAAGACCCACCAGCTCCCTCCATTCCTCACTGTCATTCCCTTGCACCATTGCAGTTCTTGCCAAAGGCGTCTACAGCTTTTGAAAATAGACTTTGGGTAACAGAATTTGCCAAAACAAACCAATTCATGGTTCTACCATTTATTATTATCTGTAAGCTGCCTTGAGTCCCACTAGGTAAAAAGGTGAGGTGATAATAATGATGATAATAATAATAATAATAATACTTCTGCAAACCTTTGGGCTCTCCCAAGTCTGCTGATACCTCCTGATCTTGTGAATGGATGATACTGTTTAGGGTACATAAACAATGGCATGTAAACCAGAACATTGGAACTAGAAGGAATTACGATGATTACAAAGGCATCGTAAGTCTCCACTGTTCTCTGAAGCAAAAAGCAACCACACCTAGATAGTGCACCCCTTCCCTTTCAAATGTTATCACTGTTTGGGGAATTTGCAACTGTACTGCTTTACTTGAACAATTTATTCTAAAAATACAGATTTCTCTCTCTCTCTTTGACTGCAGAAGCAGCAGGAGGAAAGAAGGGTCCTTCCCTGCCCCTTACTCATATTGACTGGTATAGATGAACTTCATCAAGATGAGCTCTTGCATGTGCTCATGGAAGATGTCTTCCAGAGTCCGCCCCCACTCCTCTCGCAGCCATGTCCGGAACTCCTACAACAACACCCCAAAGAGAGAAGCAAAGTCAATGAGTTGCAATTGCTTGGGACCCCATCCTCCAATAAGAAAGCACAGGTAGATATGGACAAGCGGCAATTGCTTTCCTCTGCTTTCATCAAGCTGCTCACCCATTAAAACCCCCTTCCTGTTACTGGACTACAAATTCTAGAATTCCAAACAGATGATCCATAAACTGATCTGTTTGCACAGCCAAAGGCAGAAGGATTTCACTCATTTAAACACAATTAACTGGGTGCTTCCAGACACAAGCCTTCTTAAGGCCATTGTTTGTTGACTGTGAAACCACAGCAGATGTTCCAGACTATTGTAAATGAATTCCTTGCCCCCAACAGTTGTTTGTTTGTTTTGTTTGATTTTCTATGTTTCAGATGGTGGAACAGACAGGTGGAGGAAGAGGCACACAGCACTTTCAAAAGAATGGCAACATCATGTGGAGTTGCAGTAGAAAACACTGAACTGTGCAGAAGCCATCTCTTGCACACATTTCCAAAGCTTTGTTTCAACCATTTGCTTTAAGATGGAAGAATAAAAAAGAATCTGCTTCTGCAAGCATGGTGTTGTTTTAGTGTTACAATACGCATTGAACCCTCAGAGGATACAGATAGCCTACTTCATCCTAATGATCTTGCTGCAGACAGCATGATTACTTGTCAGCCATGGAAGATGATTTCTCACCCCACCCCCACAAATTCCCAGCCCTGCTTGCATCTTGACAATGAGCTGCTCTCGTGCCAGAGCACAGCAGCAGCATTTCAGCATTAACTCTGCATTGCAAATTGTGACTTTAATTCCCAACCCCAAATAACTGTCTCTTCCTCCCTAGTTGATACAGGGCAACAGAGCCTAATTCATCAAGCCTCTCTGTGTGCCTGTGCACATGCCTAGGCCTGCACATGTGAAATAAAGACTGAAACAAAACATTCTGTGAGCTAACTTCCTTCCCAGTGGCACTAGATTACCACATATGTTGAAAATGCCCTATCTCAGATTAACAGTTGCTGGTGGTAACCTTTGCTAATGGCCAAGTTTTCAGTGATTACATCAACAATATTTATACAAAGAAGACATTGGAAGCTCGTCTTAGAGCAGGTCTCCCTTCTCTTGGAACCTTCATCTCAAGGTTTTCCTGGGAAAGGCAGAACAGCATTTTCCTCCCTTCTCTATTTTAAACAGGAGTGCCCAAAGGTCACACCAGTGGTTGTGTGCAATCTCTCCCTCATTCTTCTGCTCCATTTTCAGTCGAAACAAAATAGGAAATTCTTTCCAGTAGCACCTTAGAGACCAACTGAGTTTGTTCTTGGTGTGAGCTTTCGTGTGCATGCACACTTCTTCAGATAAGATTTCCATTTTCAGTAGCAGCCTTATAATATTAAATGAGGTGGGGACAAGGCATACCACCACCACTCCTTGCAAAAATTAAGTTATGGTCCATGTGCATTTCTCCCATAAGCTTCGAAAGTTGTTTGCCAGGCAGTATGGGGAGAAATGCACATGGAACATATCTTTCTGTTAGCTGCACAATCCTTTGGATCATGGCCAGAGCAAAGAGCAACAAAAGTTTCAGTTCTTTAAGAGCCCAACTCAAGGGAGCTATAAGTCACTCCCTGGCTATCAATGCAAAGCACTGACCACAGTGAATGGCACTGAAGCACCTGGACAGCAGCTGACGGTTGAATCAACAAGTGACCTTTGGCTTCCAGGTGCTGGGGGAAGAAATCTAAGCCATGGGAAGTTTGCACAAGAAGCCCTGAATCCTACCCCTGCTGGGGCTAATGGGCGTTAGAGTACACTATATGGAGGGCCACAACAAGTTGACAACCCCTGCTTTAAAGTAGTAAACATCCAACAGGCTGAAAAGCAGCTCAGGATATCTTCATTATATACAGGGCCTACCTCTTGCCTTCCTCCTGACATTCGGTGGTGATCCGTCTGGTTGCACTTTGTTGAAAACTCATCCTTTTTCGCAATCTGTACATATTAAACAGCAGTATTAAGCATTACAGGGCATAAATCCTCAATGAAAACAGACCCACAAACAGGCTAAAAATTACCCTGGCACAGAAGACCTTAAAAAACAAGTGTTTATTTTGCATCTGCGGCAGAGTGGATAGGTAGCTCACCTGAATATGCCCACTGTGGGGTCCCTTGTGTCCATACATGCACTCCACTGTGGCACTCTTTCTTTCCATTAAGTGGATCCTGAAGAGTGGCTTGACTCTCATTGGATCATCCACATGAGGGTCATGTGGGGGCAAGTACATCCAGCCAATAATGAACAAGCCATCTACCTGTCACAGACAAAGTAAGGAGAGTCAAAACTTGCTTTCTTTTCAGTCACCGTAGCACAGTGAACAAACTCCTGCTCTACGCAACATGGCAAAGCCTCTATACTCACCACTACGTTCAACAGCCCCCCATACGGTCCGATGTCTGGCTGCCAGAGTCCCAAGATGTGCCGGTATCTGTGGAGCACTGGAGAATTGAAGAAAAAGCAAGAGACAATCAAATGGAACACAGAAAGCTAAAGGGAGGGGAAATACTGAAGCAAAGGGAGAGTTTCAGTGGTGTCAAAGAGCTCCCTATACAGGAGGGCTGTGTGTACTTGGCAATAAATCCAGACATCAAGATTCTATGCCCTGTGTGTATCATGCAAATTCAAGAACCCCTTGTACCTATTCTACTCAATTTGTACAATTTATTCTACTTCTGCAAATCACAGGGAAGAGGAAGGACTGCAGGACAGTCAAGACCTCCCTTCAACATTAATGGGAATCTCAGAGATAACAAAGGTGTATCTCTCAATTTAAAAATGAGAAATGAGAAGCAGCTTGGGGAACAAACTGGATCAGAGCAGCGGAGTGTAGCGGTGGGGAAGAGGATTTCTTAAAGCCCATCCCTCTATGTCATTTCCCTGGTTAACCCTTCCCTCTGCTAATAATTTTGCTGGGTGTGTAAGAGACAAATACACAAATTTCTCTTCAGTATGGCAAATAGCAGTTGGGTGGGTGTGTTTGATCAGGGAACATCCCCTCCCACTGTGTTCCTTTACCTAACTGAGCCCCTTCCCCTACCACTGCTTTTAAGCTTTGAGAAAAGCCATCCAAAGATATGGTCCTGGATTTTCCAACTTCATGCTTCTCTTTTTTTAGCCCCTCCTTTGGCTTATTCAGCTCTGGCAATGGGAGAGAGATGTTGCACCAGGGAACCTGGGGTGCTCTTCCTGCTTTTCCCTCTCTTTGCCTCAGATTCACAGCTTGTAGCACTGCCCTCTTCAGTGGTGCCGACTGCTGCTCTTCCGCCCTCAGCCATGTCTCAGGCAGGGAGAAGGGTGCTGGCATTTGATCCTTGTCCAAATCGTCTCTCACCTGCCTGTCCTGCAAGCTGGGGGAGGCTCCACAGAGAGCCAACATTGAGAAGAGGAAATGGGCTCCTCCCTTAGGAGTCTAAAGGGCCTTCAAACTATGCTTCCACCCCCAAGGGAGAAATCTCACTAAAGTAATGGTAAAAAAGGTAGAGAAGGCTCTTTCACCACCACTGCAGCCATCAGAAACATATTCTGCATTAAAGAGGCCAGGGTGTTAACATTACACTACTCAAGGGATACGCCAGTTAAAGCAGTGCCTTGGTCAAAATAAGGGACACTTAATGCCACCATGCCCTTTGCAAGGGAGGCCTCTGCAAAAGAAAAGGCTTTCACCAAAGGGATGTGTATGAGCTGCTTTCTAAGAAAACTGACAATCCTCACAGAGAGGGTTTGCTAAAGTCAAGACAATACGTGGAGTCACACAAACATACCACTGTGAGTATCTAGGTCCCCCTGAAACTCTCCCACTCACAGCAGAATGGAGTTAAAAAGGAAAGGGTTATCTGGGGCTATTCTGGCTAAAGTTAGGGAGGAATGAGAGGCAGCTGAACACAGGACAGAACACAGTTGTAGCTGTGGAAATCAAAAGCACAGTTTCAAAACAAAAAATATTGAAGTGAATGAGACAATGCATTATTCTGATGAGCACTCTGTTTCAATAGGTCAGCAATCATCTAGGCAAGGCACTTCTTTCTGTTTTTATTTGGGATTCCCAAGCTGGAAGAAGCAGCTGTCAAATACTAAAAGCTTTGCTTCTAGCATCTGGAATGCTCATTGGTCAAAAAGAGGCAGGCCTCAACTGCTGTAAAGCATCCACTTTGCATGCAAAAGATCCTAGGTTCATCTCCAGGTTGAGCTGGGAAACCCTGAAGAACCACTGCCAATTGGTGTAGACAGTAATAAGTGAGACTAATAATCTGATTTAGTATAAGGCAGCTTCCTATATTTCTGAACGGTGACTAGCCTCACTTTCCAATTCCTTGCAGGAAGTGTGACTGAAGAGTCACTGGAATGTAAGTCTACTCAGAGAAGACCCACTGAAACTAATGAACCTAAGTTAGTCATGTCTATTAACTTCAACTGGCGTATTCTCGGTAGAGCTACTACTGGATGCCACCCACTGAGTCAGCATAGCTCATATCCCCATAAGACTGGGATTAGGGGCAACTAAGCAAGACTGAGCCTTAGCACTTTTAAAGAAATCAAATACTACCCATGTAAGTCGGCCACTAAGCCAGAGGAACACCAAAAGGAGTCTCCTGTAGGACACCCAAGCTCATCCATTCCATTGCTTTTCAAGGCCCTCACAGGACAAGGTTGCCACAGGTTCCTAGTAAAGCCTACTTGCTTTACAGCCCTGTTCAGAGGCTATCATCTGTAAGCAGCAGCAGCCAGACACATACGCGTTCACTCGGTGAAAGGTTGAAGTTTATTAACAGAAAAGGAAAACAAACCAGCCTCAGGTCTGGAGCCCCCTGCTCTCAAAACTGCCGGCTACATTGGATGACGACTCATCTGGCTCTACAGCATTGTTCCTCCTTCCTTTAACACCACGTGAGGACCCCACCCTCTGACGTCACTTAAGTAATGTCAATTTCCCCCTCTCTTGCAACCCACCCTTTCGACGCTCCTGCAGGCTCAGGGGCGGGGTATCAGTCTCTGAAGAACTATATTCCGATGTGTCTTCTGTCTCTCTGAGCTGTGCGCTCCCTCCTTCGCTTTCTTCTGCAGCTCTCTTATCAGTCCTCCCTTGCAGATCTGGGCTGGTGTCCAAGTCAGACAGCTGCGAGAGTTCACTGGCGTGCTCTAGCCTGACATCATCAAGCCAAAAGCAGGCTCACCTCAGAAAACAGCATTCCAATTATGTTCCTGTCATGCACACAGCAGTTTAGCTTATGTCATAAAGTAAAAAGCCCACTGTGCCATTGGAATAGCTCCCATTCATAGAAACATAGGAAGCTGCCTTATACCAAGTCAAACTGTTTTTCCATCTAGCTCACTGTTTCCACTCTGACTGGCAGCTGCCTCTGGCAGAGGTCTTGCCCTCATCTGATTTCCTAATCTTTTTTTTTTTTTTTACTGGATATGGCAGGGTTTGAACCTGGGCCCTTTGGCATGCAAAGGTTGTACCCTGACACAAAGCTTTAGCTCAGCCAATGTCAGGAATCTGCTTCACACAGAACTAATTCACTGAGCAACCCAAGTTTCAGATACACTCTAGCAATTATACCTATAGAGCCTTAAACAGGACCGCAGTACCTCAAGGACCACCTATTTCCATATGAACCTACCTGGAATATGAGATCATCTTCTGAGGCCCTTCTTTGTGTGCCTCCTCCACAAGAGATCCAGAGAGCGGCAACACGAGAATGGGCCTTTTCTGCAGTTCTAAATGAGACCTTGTACAAGAGCACATCTGTCCCTCTGCACAGCTCTGCTGCATTTCAACCTTATTGGCAGTGTTTATTTCTTTAAGAGGCAACAATTACAGAGACGCAGCCTTTTCCAACACTGCATTTCCAATCTGGGGGCAGCTGTGTATGTTAAATGGTGGCCGGCTTGCAGCTCTTCGTTACCCAAAGCAAAACCAGAGACTATTCATCCTGAGGGTTAATTGGCATTTTGGGGCAACCCATGACCTAGCAGCATGTGAGCATCACATGGATGGAGCAGTGTGAAGCATCTGAATAGAATGTGGATTTCTGAGCAGCTGCCCAAGACAGAAGTAGCTGTTTTCATAAAATAAAGTTTCTATTTCAGTGTCTAAAATCTCCAGACTGTTTAGACTGTGCTTCTTTCCTTTCACTATTATTTTACAGAGCTGGATTTGTAATAGGCAGCCTCAAGATCCATTTTGGACCAAAATGAATGCACCAGCAGTGGCTCTCAAAAACCCACTGATTTATTTTCCAATCAAACTCACACAAGAACCAGATGACTCAATGAAGAACTCACTGAATGAAAGCAGCTTACCAAGGGCTAGGAACACACAGAGTTGCTGCTCAATAATTTTTTCCTTCTGTTCTTTGGCAAAAAAAAACTACATTGTTTCCACTAGAACAGGAATCTGCTAATTAACAGATTGGGATTCAATTTCAGAATTCCAGTTTATGTTTTAGGGACTGCCACCCTTGCTGAAATGGAAAAACAGCACACACTTACATGGGAAGACCATAAGTTTCTGGCTTCCCAGCATGGATGTCACAATTTCCCAGAGCTTTCTCTGCTGCTCTAGAGGATCCTGAGTTACTGATCTACAGGTGAAACAAAAAATTAGCATATCGTGGAAAGGTTCATTTCTTTCAGTAATTCAACTTAAAAGGTGAAACTAATATATGAGATAGACTCATGACATGCAAAGCGAGATATGTCAAGCCTTTATTTGTTATAATTGGGATGATTATGGTGTACAGCTGATGAGAACCCCAAATTAACAATTTCAACTTTGGGGTTTTCATCAGCTGCATGCCATAATCATCACAATTATAACAAGCAAAGGCTTGACATATCTCACTTTGCATGTCATGAGTCTATCTCATATATTAAACTCCAGTAGCTAATGAAAACAATTGCTTACATAAATGGACTTTTCCACGATACTCTAATTTTTTGAGTTTCACCTGTACATCCCCTTGAATCTCTTTTTGGTGTGGCAGAGATGCTTTGTCAGGAAGGAACAGCTTTGGGATCCAGTTCAAAAGGGTATCATGCTAGAGGTAATGGCTCTTTCCTCTGAACTATTGGAGACCTGATCAAAAGCAAGAAGTTTTCTCACTTGGTTTAAAGACAGCAGTACCCAGAATCTCTTACTACAGCCAGGAAACAACTGGGGGGGACTTCCCAGTCAGGGGTCCTCAGATACTGGCTTATCTTACTTAGGTAGGCTCTTACTTCTGGTCCCATTCCCTAGCAAGGAAAGGGGGTTTGGGAGACAGGCCAGGTCTTCTCTCAATTGTGCAAGGTAGGGAGAAAGTCAAAATCAGCAGCAAGACTCCTTTTTCATTGCTCAGCAAAGGCTCCTACTCTATCTTACCTGCTTGAAAAATGCAATGGAGTGAGATCTCTGAGGTAGGGATCAATAGGATGTTAGGTGTCCACCTTGCCAGAGGGGTGGACAACCTTGACCCTCGTGAGTAGATTTGTGGATGCCTTTCCCTGCAATAACCTGGCATGTAATTCTATCAAACAGCTCCTGACTTGATGCTTCCTGAAAACTTCAACTTTCCAGCAGTTTCTTTTGAGATGCCAACATTTCATCTTCCTGGGTCTCATCCCCTTCCCCTAGTGTTGATACAAAACTCTGTGAGTGGGACTACTGTACAAGGTTCTACCCAAACTCTATCCACCCTTAAGACGGTGCCATCTGCTCCTCAATGCACTTTTATAGCTCCAGAGACCCACAGCTACTGCTACCTTATTTGTTTCTAACACTGCTTACTCCTATACCTTGACATAGCAGTGGTGGTTAGCATTCTTTCTTAGTCTGCTGGATTTGGCACCCGCTGCTCTCAAAACACATCCACCCCCCAAATGGGAAGCTTAGCTTGTTGATTTAGTGGTGAAGCAGGCACACTCCATGCTAACACAGCGCAAAAAAACATTTGCCAACGGAAGGTACATACGGCAGGTGTAAACATCTCTGTATTCCATGTGCTCGTAGTCAGGAAGGATTTTCATAAAACGCCCTGATTTCACTCGTGGGTTTATACCTGAGCAGACACAGCAGGGTGAGTATGAGAACTCTGGTCCTCTTTTTACCACCTCTTCTTACCACCACACCACTAGATGTTTTCAAACTTGGGATATTATTGTAGAAATGGAGGGTGGGAGAGGCTGGTCTGAAATAAGGGGCATCAGGGATGATCTCTTACAGGGTTTTTTAAAAAAATCTTAAATATGGACTATATGGAACCCGCTGAGATGACCGGGAAACTTCGTGACCAGAGGGACGACGTGGTGGAAGAAGAGTGGAAGAAATTTAAATTGTATTTAAAAAATTATTGTATGATTGAAAATTAGATATAATTTTTTGGGGGGGAAGCTAGACTGTAGATTTAGAGTATGGTAAAGTGTGAGAGAATTGTGAGAGAATGAGATAAGATAATAGATAAGATTAATGATTTTTTATAGTAATGTAACATGTTTGAAGATGGTAAAAAATTACTAAAGATGATTCACAAGGAACGCAAGAAGTGGAGACAGGAGGAAGTCAGGATACAATGTAAAGGACAGTTGTGAGGGATAGTATAAGTTTTTTTGTTTTTTTTGTAGTTTTGTTCTTAGTTTTTTATGGTTGTTCTGTTTTGT
Source organism: Lacerta agilis (assembly GCF_009819535.1). NCBI lineage: Eukaryota > Metazoa > Chordata > Lepidosauria > Squamata > Lacertidae > Lacerta > Lacerta agilis. The sequence continues at coordinate 38,896,224 of NC_046319.1, read as the reverse complement.
TTTGTTTTGTATTGGTTTGTTTGTATTGATTGTTTTTTAAAATAAAAATTCTATCTATCTATCTATCTATCTATCTAAAATAACAGTAAATACTTTTAAGGAATTCTCTTTAAATCAGCAAACTATGGCTCATGGGATTGACTCCTTCAGCTCATGTTGCCAGTTGCAGGGGTGGGGGTGAGGATAATCAAGGATCTATCCTCCAGACAGTAAATTCAATGTGTGTCCCTACAATAGAAACACCAGACTTATACATCACTGGGGAATGGGGAGCTGCTAAGCCTGCTAATCATAAACACTCATGTATAAAACAGTCACACGGAGTGCTGATGCCTTTTAAAAATGTATTTAAGTTTAGAGAGATGGGAAACAGAGGTAATGGTGTTCTGAATCTTGACATTTCTGGAGTGCATGTAAGTGCTAAACGAACTAAGCTCAATATGGATTTACAGAGAAACATTGCTGTTGACACACAGCTCTGCTGTCGACTAGAGTATTGAGTTGCTCAAGTTAAAAATCCACTTACAAATTCACTTTGAACAATGAAACTCAAAAAGGATCCTAAGCGCTTGACACTTACGTTTGGCATATACATCTCGACAGGACACTCCTGTGATCTCCAGCTTTCGCAGGTTCTCGCAGACACCGTATTCTGCAATTAAATAGGTCAGGTCATGCTATCTGCTGTACAGAGGTAAGAATGTCCAGCAGCCTTTTCCATTAGAATCCTTGCAAGCTTCCACCTTGATTTTTAATCACACTGGCACTATCAGCTCTAGAATATAATCAAAAAGCAACAAAAAACCCATCATCTCCATGCATTTTTCAATCTCTGTCCTAGCAGTCATATCTGTTGTTTTAAGTCCAGAATATAAATTCAACTTTTTAAAATGTTTCATTATAATTGCTGAAAGTGTAAACAGGTAGTTGGATTTTTTTTTCATATGTGTTGCACCTGCAAGAAAGCGAGGGTATTTTGGGAAGTGATACATGACAAAATAAAAAATACGTTTAATATATATATATATATATATATATAATCATAAAAGGTGGGTGTTTGTGCTGTACCACCTTTCTCCGCAACCGCTTGACCGATTCCATTCAAAGTTGGACACAGCGTTCCATGGGCATATGGGAAGGATCTTACGTAGTTAGATTGCAAAAAGAATACACCTAACCCAGGTAAAAATTGGATTTTGTGCCAAAAAACACAGCGCCCTCCAGTGGATGGAACGCAGCATAACACACTAAAAACGTCTCAAACCCCTCCTCCTCCTGTTACTACGTCACTACCTCCAGCCAATAGGGGGCACGCTGCTCACAAACGCCACTGTTGTCTCCGGCAGCAGCTGTAGACCCATGCAGGCAGGAACAACCATTTGTGCGGTTGGCGGCCATGGCTCCATCAGGTGGGGAGGAAAAGCGAGACGAAACGTCGCTTCTGCCATCTGTGGTGTTACCTCAGCCACCTACAGAGCCAGGATGGGCGGAAACGGCACTCTCAAACCTTTCAAGTTTCCGACGCCGCCTTCACTTACAAAACAGCTAGGGCGGGTGGAAACGAAACTTACTGTCATTTGCGGCAGCGGCAGCTGGAGAGCCAGCTGGATAAGAAGCAGTTTCTGACACCGCCTCCACTAACAAGATGATCATAGCGCCTGCAGATTCAGCCGGGGGGGGGGGGAAATCGGTTATTTCCGGGACTCTGTCTCCACTGAGAGGAGAGTCTGGATGCCCGGAAACGAAATGACCGCCATTTATGGCGGCACCCAAAGCATCTGCAGAGGAAACCACGCATCCTCAACTTCAACAAGAAAAAGTGTCGGTAAGCATACACTTCCACTTTTGCACTGCACCTCCCTTTCCCATTTCACCAAATCATTCACAGCAATGCATGGCCGGGCAATCTAGTGAGTATATAAAAAAGCCCAAAACATTTCTGTTAGGAATCATAGGGGCAGAAATCCTAAAAAATGTTAAAGTTGTTTATCAGCAGCTAGGATTCTATATGTGCAGAAACAGAAGACATTCCAACCAAAGAAGAATGGATAAGTAAGATAATGGGCTATGCAGAACCAGCAAAATTAATGGCAAAATTAAGAGAATCTAATGATGAGTGTTCTATGGAAGAATGGATGGAGGAACATTTTATCATATGTGGTGGGAATGCAAATGCATTTAAAAATATTGGGAAATGATATACAATGAATTAAAAAAAATGTTTAAAATGAATTTTGTTAAACACCCTGAAGCCTTTTTGTTAGGTATCTCAAATCAAGAGCTACCAAAAGAAAAATGGACATTATTTATGTGTGCTACAACAGCGGCAAGAATCTTGATTGCACAATAGTGGAAGACAGAAGAAATGCCATCAAAGGAACAATGCCAAGAAAAGCTGATGAACTACGCAGAATTGGCTAAGCTAACAGACAAACTACGAGAGAAGGACAAAAAGGACTTCAAAAGAGTCTGAGAACCATTTACAGTTTATTTGCAGAAACAACAGAATGGACTGGATTTACTGGCAGGATTTGAATAAACTTTCACAATTTCATTTGAGTAACAGATTTTTCAGAAAAAATGATAAGGGATTTTTATTTTGTGTAGGAAAATCAGGATATGATAAATAAAACTAAATAACTCAGCAGAGGGGGAGTTGAGGGAAGTCCAGAAGAGGGGAGGGAGAATAATTTTAAATAATATGATGAATGAGATTTGTATCATTATTTGTTATAAAATTCAATACATATTCAAAAGAAGAAGATAGGGTGCAGCAAAAGGGGAGAAACAACAACTCCATGGAAAACTGGGTGGTGCAAATGCTGTGGAGACAACATGAATTGCAAAACAATGTGGAACTGGACAGGAAATGGACACTGGCTTGGAGGAGTGTAGACTGGAAAAGTGAATATGAATAATGACTGAAAGGTGACGGATGGTAGAGAAGACAGACACAGATGGCAGCACACACAAGATGAAAAGAAAGAAAAGTGGCTTGTCTTTATTGTTATGGGAAAGTAAGGGTTCATGTGGGGGTTTTTTAAATCACGTGATAAGGAAATCACTATATGGTATATGGGATAAATATGAGATAACCCTGGTGGTTATCCCCACTTGAAGCTTTCACAGGAAATGGGGGGGGGGGACCATGAATAAGAATTGGGCAACATCCAAAGATTTATTAGAAGAGGATAAAAACCAGCTAAAACTGAAAAAATATGAGGATATAAAACATCTTACAGGTTAGTTACAGTACCACCAACTGAATATATTTAAGGCTGATTAAAAAATAGGTTTTGTGACAGAAATTTTGGAATTAGAAAAAGGTTTATTAAAAAATAAATAAAAACAAATTTCCAAAATGTACAGATTATTATTAGATTGGGAAGTAAAGGAAGAAGAGGTAAAACCGGTCATGGTTAAGTGGGCGAAAGATTTTGTTACAATATTCAAATGGAGGAATGGGAAAATATATGGAGAAGGGAACTGAAATTCACGGCCTGCTTCACTATAAAATAAAATTTTATGAAGATGCTATACAGGTGGTACATCACCCTCAACAAACTGTCCAAAGTGTACAGAACCAACTCAAATTTATGCTGGAGTTGTAGAGAGTTAGAGGGCATGATGTACCACATGTGGTGGGGCTGCAAAAAAATAAAGAGCTTTTGGGAACATATACAATGAATTAAAAAAAACCTGTACAAAATAACATTTAATAAGAAGCCCGAAACCTTCCTATTAGGCATAATGGCATCAGACATCCCAAGGGAGAAAAGAAGGATTTATTTTTTTATGCAACAAAGGCAGTGAGGATGCTGATTGCCAAGGGATGGAAAGGAGATAAAACTCCATCAAAAGAGGAGTGGCAAGTAAAAATGCTTGAATACATGAAACTAGTACCCTATATATGACAAAAAAGATAAGAGATCGATCAACTCAAAAGTTCAAAAGAGAATGGGAGATCTACAGACAATATTTAAAAGAACAGTGTCCCCGAATAAAAACTTTAGAATGCTTCGAATAACTCAGAATTGATTAAGGTATAATGAAGTCTAACAAGATTTAATAAAGTTACAGGCTTTTGCTGCCATTTTGAAAAAGAAAAACAATTCACAGGAGTTAGGTCAATTTCCAAACTGCTACAACCACCATGGGGGAGGAAATAAATGACAAAACAGAAGGCACCCACAGCTACTACAGACCACATGCCCGTCTACCAGTACCAAAAGTCTATTTGTTCCAGACCGTAGATGTACTAGTTAAAACCAGACCAGCTTTCTAAATTAGAAGATTTAAACTGCAGCTTTATACTTCTAGCACCTGCTAGACATCAGACACCAAAGATCTTCTGACACAAAGCTTATCCATAACTACAGCGGCTGAGGGTTTAGCCTACCCATTTCTAAATTAGTCATCACAGCCTCTGACTTGCAGAAGCCATTTCAAAGTACACCATATGATGTGTTTATCTGCACATACCTCTAAGAGACGCTGTCACACACTATTTTAAAAATAACCCGGATCAGAAACTGAGATATAAAAGCTAAGAGCTAAATGGCACCTTAAATCTAGGTTATGGGAGCAACAACGGAATGTCTAGGCACACTTTTTTATAACAATAATCCAAACTGAAAATGAATGAACTGCAGCTACAGTATTATGTTCATTCTTCACATGGTCTAGTTCTTCCCCTGCTCAACCCCCAATATTCTTAAGGGGGGGGTCTCTTCTCCAGTCTTCAGAGAGAAGCTGGAAGTGGGGAGGCAGAAAAAGGTCCTCCTTTCCCTCTGCTCTGCAGTTTTAATCTAAAATCTTAGGTGCAGTACTGTGCCCAGAGCTCAGAAACTGCTAGCACTAATGAAATTCCCTGTAGCAAAATGCGCCTAGAACAATGGGAGTTTCAAACACTGAACAGAACTATAACACAACAAATAGGTTTCCAGTATAAGGGGCAAAAGTTAAAGCAAGCACTTTGGGCATTAATGAGTAGGTCCCTTAGCAATGGCTGGCGAGAGGAACAATATGAAGTGGAAAAGGTCAATTTTTAAAAAATTGTACCAAGAAGCTGATCCAATCAAAGATCTCTCAATAAGCTCAAATACACACAGATCACCTTTATATCTAAAAAGTTACTCCTTTAACTCACACCAAATTTAAAAAAAAGCCTGTATTTACACAGGAGCAAGCTATCCAGTGCCAAGACAACAGTCATCTGGCTTTGCCAGTCTTGCTTTCTCATAATTCAGATTTGCTCTGATAATTCAATAGCTACAAGGGCCACCAGCATTGTTAACCCAGCCCCATTTTATTTTTAGAATAGTCAGAAGTTTAAGTGAGCAATGTGACTTCCAGCTGTGTGTACAGGATTGCAGCCTTAATCAATGTATGGCACATAGCAGTTTTAAACATGTAAAAGCAACCTTTTCCAATCTGGTGACCATTATTGTTTTTCTACTATGCAGGATTGTTGTAAGGTTTTAGTGAGATAATGTATGTTAAGTGCTCTGAATACCGTAAAGCCAAGTATAATAGTCATTTATTCTGGATACTGGGGTAAAAAAAAACTATATTTGATATAGCTACAGACCTCTAGAAAAATCAATATCCTTTTTGCTTCTTACAATAGGCTGGGGTTTTTTTCTGTGAGAAATACTGCACTGTTACCCTTAAGGCTATTAAAACACACAAACAACCACTCTCACTGCTGCAAATCACCAGAGAAAATTAAATATTAAAGCTGTTCTATGCAGATAGAAATGTACACTCCTAGCAACAAACAGAAACCACATACTATAATCTGGACATCTTCCAGGGAGATTAGGGTTCAAATCCCTGCTTTGCAATAAAGCTCACTGGATGACTTGGGAGAGGAGACACGTACCCTCTTCCTGAGCTCCTTGGATGATAAAAATTTGATTAAATTAATAAAATAATAGAAAATATCCATGCTTTAAGTCTGTACTAGCAGCAAAGGCTGAAAACACCATGTAGTTTAACTCCCTGTTAAAAGGCAAGGTTACCCACTGCTCCTGCCATAGTCTAGACCCTCCTCTGCCACAAGCAGGTGCCCCACAGAGATACTTGCTCAACAAGTAGCTCCAGATAAGTCAAAGTGAGGATGAGCAGAGCACATCCAAAGTCACTGCTAGTCTGACCTGGGGTAAATTCCTTCTTGGTGTGAGCAAACAGCTTTGCTTATCTACTCTACATGCGCCAAGGTTTAACTCACTAGGGCTTCCCTATTAGCTATCAGGTGTGGGCCAGGCTTGCTCCCTCTATTTCAATGAACAGAAAAGTGCTTGCAGTCAGGGTGGAACAGCTGGCTCAACTGCAGTCTAATACTAATAGCTTCAGTCACCCTGTCTTGCATTCTAAAGCTACAGGAATCTGCAAAGCAAGTTGTTTGTTAGCCATTAGTGCCCTCTGTTGAACTCGAGCCACTATTCACTTTGCCAGGAGGGCCCACTGCCACACCCTGGACACTTTCTTTTAAAGACAAAGGTCAAATCACTTAGCATTTAAAAACAAATAAACAAATGGAGCTTGGAAACTGTTGATTAATCAAGGTAAGCTGAGCTATACGCAGGAGAGAGAGGAGCCAATTCGCTTCCAGGCCCGGGAACAGTCAGTACCACCTATTTATAGCTTTGCCTGAAAAGTGAATTTAAATCCACAGCTCCACAAAAATCACAGAATCTACTTACTCCCAAACTCCAAAAAGTAAGAGGGAACAAACACAGACAACACAAAGTAGGCAGTTACCAGCATGACCCACAAGTGTACTCCAAGCAGCTCTGGAATTGCTGCATTGAGTGCCAACTGCCATGGTGTAGTTGCCCACATGTGCTATGAATAATGTAGTCCAACGCCCTGCAATGCAGGAATAGGTAGCTGTTCCATATGGGAATCAAACCTGCAACCTTGGTGTTCTCAGCACCATACTCTAACCAATTGAGCTATTCAGGCTGGCTAAATTGGACATGCTTGGGAAATCTCTCTCTTCTTGATGAACTAAAAGAGAGAAAGGCCATTAAAAATAAGATGCTGGCACATTTACTAGTGGGCGGTGGTGAAAAAGAAATAAACATTTCTGTCTTGGTGACGATTGCAAACCTGACTCTAAGCCAACTGTCTTACATAATCATCCACATCAATTACCTGCAAGGCAATTAGGGGGCTTCAGAGACAATGCATGAATGGGATTCTGTCATAAGAACCAGAATTAGACAGCATTTGCAACATGTTGCTTCTTTTGTATAAGCACTTACATTAGTGCCATAATACAGCAATACAAAATGATGTATTGAATGGCTGTGCAGATGGTAAAATCACATTCTTTGCGGCTAAAATATTGAGTTTTATAATCTCACACTCAAATATGTATTTCTAAATGGAAAATAAACATGCACCACACTGGATGACAACTGTATCTTATCTGACTCCAGCAGCTTGCATGCTAGTAACCCAAAACCTATTACAGTATCCCACTGTCTGGCATCTTAGCTCTGACATCAACCCAAACAAGAAGTTAAAAACACCACCTCCAGCACTACCAACAACTGTGCAATATCAAAACTCCCTAGCTGTACCTGTGGTTTGGGTCTGCCAAGCATAGTCTGTTTATGTTTATTTGCTGCTTTCTTCATTATTACAAGCAGGTCATTAGATAATAATCTGTCTTGGCAGGGCAGACATTGAGACCCTTGAAGATTTATTCGGTTTTATGGATGGGGGCTATATTAGATTTGGACAACCAAGAATATCCCTTCCAGCTATAGAAAAGGCTTAAGGAAACAGAGCTTTGTACCCAATTTAGAAAACTGATGAGGCCTCTGTATACAACTGCCATGACATTCAGTGGCACAAAGAAAGATGCCACCCCTTTATTTTCCCCAATAACTGTGATGGAACTAAGATAACACTTGCCCAAAATCATGCCAGGCAAGAAAGAATGCAGCAAGCTGAGGCAACATGATGCAAAATCCATTTAAAGTGTGTTCCAAGCCTATCCACAAGGATGAGTCAATGTTGGCAAATATCCTCAAATGAGGCTATCAAACAAATTAGAAATAAGTTCTTGCAGCTGCAGACATCATTCTTAATGTACCCAAAGTCTCCAGCTCACCCAAATGCAGTTGCTGGCTGCACTCAGATGTCCAACCCCAAAGTTCTTCTTGGCAAGGCCAAAAAGCATGACTTCATAGCTGGCAACAGATACAGCTGGTGTGGGTCCTCACCAGAGGGCATGAATCCATTTGCAATATGAAGAAGAAGAATGAAAAGTGATTGGCAGGATGTGATCTTGCTGGGAAATGTTCAACAGAGCACCAATTGCAGCAGGCAAGCACTCCCCTTAAATGTATTGTGGTTGGGGTTCCCAAATTTAGCAGTGCGGGTACAAGATGCATGAATGACACCTGCCATCAATGTATCCTTAATACCACAAACTTCACCCTATTCCTTGAACTCTCAATATCATCTTGGCCCTCGTATTTCCCAGGTAAGCACAACAGCACTCTTCATCCCAAGTGTTGATTTGAGAAAACAGGAACAGGAGCTACTAAGGGACACCTCCATGCCTGGGTTCATCACTCTCAATCCAATAGCAAGCTAAAATTGCTGGCTAATCATCTTATAAATAAAAGCTGATGGGATGGACCCATTAACATGTATAGTTGCCTCATGTTTTGCCAACTTGCAACTCACCAAGCCAAATGGGTGTGCAGCAGCAGACACACAGAGGAGGAGGCAGCAGCTAGTTTGCCACCCTGAGAAAACTGCCTCTTGGGCAGGTTGGCCCTGAAGCTACTGGAGGGTAGCTTCCTTGCGTTGTTTGCCATATATATATATATATATATATATATATATATATAATTGGGGAGATGGCCAAGCACCCAGCAGTTCACAGTACATAGTTGCTGGGCTGTTCTTAGCTTACTGGGACACAGTTGTACAGACTAGTTTATGTCATTGGTTTGTGATTTACATGTATTGAACCTCATAAGACTGAAGTGGAGTTCTATAAATGCCAGCATTTTACATTACTAGAGCAGTCTATAAAAGAGCCGATGTCAAAACTAGTCTCTACCCATTTTCTTGATGACTCAGTATTCTATCAGTATTTTTTTTATCAGCAATTTTTCTTGTACCTCACCTCAGTTTACAAGCAGAGCCTTCCTCTGGTCCAGGGTTTTTCAACCTGTTTTGGGCAAAGGCACACTTGTTTCATGAAAAAAAATCACGAGGCACACCACCATTAGAAAATGTTAAAAAAATTAACTCTGTGCCTATATTGACTATATATAAAGTAATTTTCCCACGGCACACCAGGCAACATCTCGCGGCACACTAGTGTGCCGCGGAACAGTGGTTGAAAAACACTGCTCTGGTCTACTTCACTTTGTACTGAAGCCTAAGTTTCCAGACTACTTTCTTTCCCAGTGGCTCATAGGATTTGGGATCCATGTTTTTGAGAAGAGCTTCTCCTGAACTTCCTGAATTCTGTCTTAACTGTACAGTACTTCCACTAAATCTTCCCAAATCCACCTATGTTTCCATTCCTGCTCCCTTCGCTCTAGTCTAATTTAGGCTGCCCATTTTTAGGTATGCACCATGCTGCTGACATGCTCAACCTCGAAACAAAGATGTGAATGGCATTACAGTACAAGAATTACAGAATCACAGGATAGGGAACGACCAGAAGGTCATAACTCAATCAACTGTGTCAAGGCAGAATCCTCCATGCCTCAGCTCCATTATCCTTTTAGGTTTGTGTGTTGCACAGTTGTTATGCTGTAAACTATCTTGCAACCTTCTGGTGAAGGGGTGGAGTAAATAATTTCTAAATATCCCTTCACAAGTTTCAAGTTAGGCAACAAACAAACAAACAAACAAACAAAGCTCTGGTACTTTAAAAGATAAAAGGACACAGTGCAAGGCACTCCTATGCCTCAAGTCTTTTAAGCAAATTTCAGCTGCCCTGCTTCTAATTCAATTACCCTGATGTTTTTAAAAGCTTTGATTTTATGGGTTTCCCAAGATACAGATAGTCCCTTTCTTTTAGAATGCCTTTTTGTCTGGATAGTAAGAACTTCCAGAAAAGTAGCTCTGCCTGTTGTTTGCACTGCAAGAGGCAAAGACTCCTGCAGTACTTTAAAAACTAACAGATTTACTGTGGCAGAAACATTTGTGAGTATCAGCTTTTGATCTGATGAACAGGCCCTTGCAGAGCCAGGCAGAGGCCCGGGCCAGGTAGATAATGCGCCCCCCCTTTTTACCCTAGGGATTTCAAGGCTTGAACCATATATGCATACAAAGACAAAATAGAAAATATAGATATACAATAGTGCTTTTTAAAAATACATAGGGAAAAGGATTATTTTAAGTATTTACCGGTACATTTAAATAATGGTAAGCGATTGTGAATATGCTGACCGAGGCCCCCTTTGGAATCAGAGGCCCAGGCCAAGTGGCCCATATGACAAACCCCCCCCCCCCCCGTGTTTGGGCCTGCTGATGAATTCACCTGTAGCCCATGAAAGCTTTTGCCACAGTAAAAATCTGTTTGTCTTTAAGGTGCCACCAGCCAACCCTTTGCTGTTTTTTCCATCTGAACTACCAGCATTCATTTCCCAAGCAAAAACACCAGTGCTACATGGTGTTGTAAGAAAAAAACAGATGAAGATCTGTGAGGGGTTAACTACACTTCTCAGGATTCTCTGGAGTGGTGGAATTTGCTTTAAAGGCGTACCCAAAGGTAAAAGACTTCTGGGAAAAGATTTACACTGAAATGAAAAAGGTGTTGAAAAACACATTTAAAAAGAAACCAGAAGCCTTTTTACTGGGCATCCTAGGCCAAGAAATCCCAAAATGTGATAGAACTGTATTTATATATGCCAAAACAGCAGCTAGAATTTTGATAGCTAAAAACTGGAAGATAGAGGAATTACCAACAATTGAAGAATGCCAGATGAAAATGATGGACTATATGGAACTTGCTGAGATGACCGGGAAACTCTGTGACCAGAGGGACATCGCAGTGGGAGAAGAACGGAAGAAATTTAAATTGTATTTGAAAAAGTACAGTAAGATTGAAATCTAGAAGGAACTTGGAAGAAAAGTTAGACTGCAGATTTAGAATTATGTTAAGTGTCAAGGAAATGTGAAAGAATGAATTAGGATAATAGTTGAAGAAATGGATAAGTTTTTTGTGAAAAATATGGTTTGTATAATGTAAAGAAATCACTAAAGATGAATGACAATGAACGCAGGAAGGGCAGATGTGAGGAAGTCAAACAACAATGTTAAGGGAAGAAGCAGTTTTTAAACAAATAATTTTTTGTTTTTCAATTTTGTAGTTTGTAGTTTGTTTGTAATAGTTTTTATTTTTATTTTTGTAAAGTGTTTGTAATTGTTGTATTGGTTTGTTTTATGTATCCTGTTGATGTTTTTTTTAAAAAAGAATTTGTTTTAAAGGCGTAGTGTGTATGCAGCCCATGCCCCCCCTCCATTGTTTGGCTCACCAAACTTACCAGATTTAAGGCTTCCAAGTTCCAACTCCCTGCAACTTGAGCCTTATTTTCCTATATTTTGAGGCTTTGCCTCCTTCCTTTAACCTGCACCCCTTCGGCAGCTCCTCCACCCAAATCAGCTCTCTTCATTATTGCTTCCTCTCCCCAACTTAAACTTCTTCATACCAAGCCTTGCAGAGATCTAGGTCTGCCCATCTGTCTGTCCCCTTCTACTCCTATGCTATATGGGGTGGGGTGGGGGAGATGGGGAGCGAGGATTCGGGTCGCCTCAGAAGTGGGAGCGGGTTGCTACCTACACACGGAGGGCAGCTCACCTTCCTTGCACCTCCGGCGCCAAATGGTGTCGGTGCGGAGGATGCGCCTGAAGGCGCTGCAGACGAGGGCCAGGTTGGGCAGGTCGGTGCCGGGCAACGAGCCGAATATCTGCACCAGCAGCTCCGGTGGGAGGTCGAGGAGCGACAGCGGAGCCCGGCTGCGAGGGCTGCTCTCGGCCAAGGCCGCCCCCTCGATGCGCTCCTCGGCAGCGTCGTCGTCCTCCGCAGCCGCCTCTCCACAGCCGCCGTCGCCTCCCTCCTCAGGGTCCGTGTCTGGCTCGCTGCTGTCCCCCGCCGTCCCCTTCCGCTGAGCCCCCCGCCGCCGGCAGCCCCGCGCCGGGCCCACGCCGCAGAGCCGAGCGCAGACCGCCATGACGGACGAACGGGGCGAGCGCCTCAGCTGCGCTTTCTCCTCGCTCGCGCTGACAGAGTCGGGGGTCGCCGGCACGCGCCGGGCCCCGCCTCCCGGCCAATCGCAGGCGGGATCCGCCCCGTGGCCTGCAGTCCTCCGCCAATCTAGCGCGCCCTCTCTGCGCCCTCATTGGCTAGTGCCTTTCGCCAATCAGGGCCGCGTTCTTCCCTATCCTTCAGGCTCGAGCCCGGACAAGGCCGTCCCAGCCCTTTTACCTTTCCCTCAGCCTCCCTACTCGGTTGTTGGCTGTCAAGATGGCCACGCCCTCCCGAGCTGCTATTGGATGAAACGCAGGCCAGCCTGGCTACGCCCACCCGGCCATGATGGATGCACTGCAGAATACAGTACGCCCGCAACAAGGGAATAGAAAGGCCCCGCCTCTTTGGCCTCGTAGCTCCGCCTTCTTTGTTTATTCATACGGCTAGTCCTGTTGTTATTATCAATGGAGTTTTTTTTTGGTTTTTTGCCCGAGAGGCAGAAAGTGAAAAAGCCGAGAGGGAGAGAAGGCCCTGTAAATAATCTGGATCATTAAAACCTTTCATTTAGTGATCCAATGCTAGCCTGTCTTTGAAACGGAAAAGATGGCCAAATGGTTGAAGGGCGGGGCGCCATCTGAACTCTTTCTACGCAAAATGGCACAGCCCCAGCCCAGTGCAGCTTATTCTGCACACCCTTTGCGCAACATCGTATATATAGAATCATAGGCCCATCGAATTGTCGAGTTGGAAGCATGGACGTAGCGCGCGAGGGGGGGCGGGCAGAACCTCTGTTACTTAAGTATTTTTATTGATTTACTTGATCGGGAGGAGCAGGAATCACAGTTAAGCATCCGTGCTAAGGATATGTGTGCTCGTTGTCTTCGTGGAACAGTAAATGCTTTGCAGTTGCACGCTACAAGGGGTGGGGCAATATAGAGACATCAGTTAAAATGTCGCATTCTTCTCCTTTTTACGAGTCTCCTCCATAGTTACTTCTTACCATGTATGGACGACACCGTTTGCCCCCGCCGAACCCCCTCAGTAAACTGGTTGAGTAGCTGTTACGGGGCAGAAATAAAGGGAGAATAAAAAAAAAGTAGGCTTGCCCCGTGTGAGGCTCGAACTCACGACCTTCAGATTATGAGACTGACGCGCTGCCTACTGCGCCAACGAGGCTCCTGCGAAAAGTGGCTCGGCAGAACCTTCTTGATAGCCACCAACAAAAAAATGGGTGAGTTTTAATCCTTGTTTTTTGTAGCTCGTATGGATTTCGTCAAACCTCTCCCCCGAAACTCCAAGGCAGGTAAAAGCGGCATTCGGATTCACAGCTCTACACTACAAAACAGTTATCATTGCAAATAACTTTGTCTTGTGAAAACCGTTACGAAATCCCTGATCAGGCAAATAATCACCACTTTCATCTTACATGGCGACATGGCTCAATTTTAAATTATAAAAGCTTATATTTATAATACATATCTGCATATAAATAATATATTTTTTCTTTTTTTAAAAATAAACCCTCCACTTTAGAAAGATTAGTTATAAGACTTTTCAAAATTGACTAGCTTGGTGCGGTAGGATTCTAACAGGTTTCCTCTGGGAAGAACCAGCACAGGATAAATAATGCAAAGGGTGTGTGTGTGTGTGTGTGTGTGTGTATCTGTATATGTATGTAAAAACACACACACACACACACACACACACACAACCATATAATATATATATCTGATATATATCTGTATCTCTATCATCTGTCTGTCTGTCTGTCTATATCTGATAAAAAATTAATCAAGTATCAGTAATTTATTAAGGTTCGAGGCACAGGTGTCCTATCAAAGATATTGTTAAGAGTTTGTGGGTGCTAGACCATTATAATCTCTTGAATAAACTAGTGTTACAAATTAATCAATGCTTGGAGTGTTAAAACCAGGACTCATGCGTATTACCGGTAAGCCAGATCCATGTGTATTAAGCTGTGTGCTAGACAATACTTTGAATCAGCAAGTGTTAAAAGCTAATTAAGCAAGGCTAACTTCCTCATGAGGTGATAGCCTGGAGATGTGTCATTAAGAACAACAAAGGACCACAGAACTCTGTCAAGAAGGCAAATGAATGAGGCCTCTCCCTCCCTCTACAGATAAAGCCACACAACTTAGAGAGAACAAAATAAAAAAATAAAAAAATAAAAAAATAAAAAAAAAATCCTTCCAGTAGCACCTTACTGCTACTGGAAGGATTTTTTGATTTTATATTTTGTTTTGACTGTGGCAGACCAACACGGCTACCTACCTACCTGTAACTGGAGCTTAGAGAGAGTTAGCAGTTATGCGAGCAAGATGCTAAGCAACAGGCAGAGCCATGGCTATCATCTGTTTGAATCCAGGGCTGCACATATGGGAAAAGCAAGACCCTCGTGGAGTGTTAATGTTGTGAACAACTCTATTGTAGGCTCAGGTTATATGTGTAAATAAGCCATATATCATAAAAACACCACAGTCTCCACTGTGTCGCCTTTCCAAAAGGAAACACAGGCCCTGGGTACGTGTGCCTAGAAACCCTGAAACATTTCACCACTTGGAGATTGAGTGGCAGGCAATAATATTGTACAGTATGGTTCTATATGACTGTTTACTCAGATGTAGCTCCTATTGTGATCCAGGGTGCTTGTTCCTAGGTATCAGTGCAAAGGAGTACAACATTGGAAATATCTAACAATGCAATCCTATGCACATTTACCTGAAAGTATGTTCCACTGAATTCAGTAGGACTTACTTCTGAGTAAAATTGCACTGCAAGGTTGATGATATTATCTAGTTGCACAAGCAGCCAGCAATCCATGAGCCAATGGCTGAGTCAAAGCATTTAAAAAATCAATATCCATTAAAAATTTACCACATGGGAGACAGTCATAATCACATTCATTCTCTTGGATGGTAGCTTTACTCATCATTACTTGCTTACCCATCTGTAATATGGGATTTTATTCTGAGACAAAACTAAGATCAGTGCAAACTAGAGAGGTTTCTATAAACTCACAGCCTCCTGGTTCTCAGGCCTGTCTGAAATGGGTGCTCAGTTTCTCAAATCATACAAAGGAGTACATTTCACCAAGAGAGATTCAACACTTTACAGTAGTTTGCCTCAATGTATTACTGTCAATGTGCTGGAGGTTTTTCTGTTATTTTTATTCATTAAAAAGTTTATAAAGAGCCAACTAATTTTTTAAAAATCATAGTGTGATACAATAAAATCTAACAAAATTATAAAATACAGATTGAAAGACAAACAATGAATCAAATTATCTAAAAACGCTTGGCAAAACATAGTTTTCAGCGGCAATGAAATATCAAAATTGTAAGTGCTTGTCTGAATTACCTAAGAGCAGTGTTCCAAAGGGAAGTTTTTCATGTTTGATGTTTTATTGCATCATCATCATCATCATCATCATCATCATCATCATCATCATGTTGGGAGCCACCCAGAGTGGCTGGGAAATGGGTGGGGTATAAATAATAGATTATTATTGTTATTATTAAGTACTTTTATTATGATGGAAATAAAAGCCAATTAATAGAATGGGTGCTCAGTTCCTTGCCTGCAAAGCCCCATACAGTACTAGTTTAGCAACTCCTTTCACTGTATATGTAACCCGAACAAACTTAGGCATGGGAAGAACAGGCTGGTTCTGGGTCCAAGGAAGCCTCACTGGGAGTGGGGTTACCGGTATGTAGCACTGGCAACCTGCATTATGGGGTCAGTCACCTGCTATGTGCCCCGTCACCTCTTCTTTCATACCACCTAACAGATGTTTGATGTGGTGAGAGTGAAACTTCAAACATTAACTTCAAACTGCGGGGAGCGATTGGTGGTGGTGGGAGGCTCGGTGGCACTCACTGCAGCAGGGAAGGCAGGGCAGGCATCAAGCCCAAGTGAACCCTGCCAGGTGTACGGGCCCAACAGTTACCCAAACATACCAGGTGCTGACACTACACCTACTGAATCAGACCAAAGCCCAGCATCTCGTTTTCCAGTGGCCAACCAGATGGCTCTGGAATTCAATAAAGCTTTATGTCTCTTATCTGTTGTTGGAGATATATTACTAATTTGTTTTGTCTCTGTGAGCAAAGCAGGGAGAAGTCCCACAGCTGTCTGTCAAATTGCCTCTTTGTTCTGTTTCAGCTGCATGCTGGAAGTTCCTCTGAAACTGACATCCGACTTCAGATTATAAAGACTCTGTCAAACAACTATGCCAGTTTCTTTTCCAGTGTTGTTTTGAGCAGACCAGTCCTTCAAACTAGTCATAGCCAATGAGATCCACGTGGCTGGGAGAGGGGAAAAAATAAACAAGTTCTTCTTCTGATAAAATGTATGACAGGTCTTATTAGAGTTCAAGGACATCACACTTGTAAGTGTCCTTATAATGTTAGGCTTATGCAGTTACAGGAAATACTTGGCTTTGAGTAATCAGTAATTAAATGTCTGCTGATGTGCTATTGTAGAACACAGTCAGAGCATCTTGCAATGGACTTGGCATTCCTTTCTTGGCCAGAAATGCAATAACAGAGACAAGTTACAGAGAGAAACAAAGTGTTTTTTTTTCCTGGTGGTACTCAGAGGGTACACAGTACATGCACCTTTTTTCTAGAAGCAAAGCACTGGAAACACACACATTATGTCACCTTAAATATGAAAATAATTATTATGGAAGGTAAGTCTCCCCCTATAATACTAGAACCTGGAATCATCCAATAAAGCTGAATGGTGGGAGATTTAGAACAAACAAAAGGAACTACTTCTTTACACAACACAACACAACACATAAACAATGGCATTTGTGCCCATAAAATGTGGTAATGGCTTCAGATAGATGGCTTTGAAAAGAGATTAGGAAAAATTAAGGGAAGGATACCCATGATACCCCCAGGATTAGAGGTGGCATGCATCTGAATACCAGTACAGAGAAACAACGTGGTTGAAGGCAGTGCTATCAGGTCCTGTTGTGGGCTTTCAATTGGACATTGGAGAAGGGGAGAAAAGTGTTTTGCATATGTTCAGAATATACCCCCCCCCCGGCTCTATAGTATTACTTGATGCTTGATCGTGAGATGAGGGGAACTTCTTTCTTTAATAGGTAAATTGCGGCAAAACCAAATCAGAGGCCTTCTCTTCCTCCGGGGAGGGTTACATGGTAACCATGGCGATGGGCGGGGCTGCGTTTGTGCGCGATGAAGTCACTGTTTTGGCGCCGCCCTGCGGCAGGCTCAGCTTCTGACTCACCCGCCCGCGCCTCGTTTCGCCTGCGCAGGCGCGCTCGCGTCACCAACGTCGACTCCCCTCCTCCTCCTCTCCTCTTCCTTGCCTGAGGCGTCGGGCTTCCGTCGCTACGCACGCGCACTACCGCGCGGCGAAGCGGTTGAAGCCTACGAATGCCCGGCCTCTCGCTTTTCCTTCCTTCGTCCGTCCCTCCCTCCCTGTGACGCAATCAGCTCGGGAGAGGCGGGGCTTCGTTGGTCAGCTGATCGCGGACGAGGGTTTTGGTGCGGATGGTACGCGCCGCTGAGAAGGGAGAGAGTCGAAGGAGGTGGAGGAGGAGCCAGTCGCCGCCGCCGCCGCCGCCGCCGCGATGCCCTCGGAAAAGAGCTTCAAGCAGCGACGCACTTTCGGTGGGGGAAGGGCCTGTGCGCAAGAGAGGGCTGTTACTGAGTCGGGGGGGGGGCGTTGGGGAGAGACGCACCACATCAAGTGGGGTGGCCAAGGGAACACCTGCGAGGTGGTTTTGAGGGGGGGGGAGCTTGGTGACTAGAGGGGGGATACTCAGAAGTAGGGAACAGTGAAGAGCTGGGGAGATGGTCCATGAACGTGGCGGCGGGCGCTGTGTGTGCGGTGGGGAGAAGATAAGCGGGTCTCGCTGGGGCAAGGGAAGAAGAGTTGAGGAAAAGGCAAAACACCCCTTCCCATTGTTGCGGGGGGAAATGAGGCTTCCCCCCTTCTTCCCTCACGGAGGTCCTTGAGAAGTTGCTTGGCCTGTTATCGCACTCTCCATCGGCCATGTGGGGCGGGTTTATGGGTTGGTGGCACAGTCACATTCCACCCCCCCCCCTTTAATACAGTAATTCCCTTTCTCTCCATCTCTTAGTTCTGGATCTTGAGCAGAGTGATTCACCACCCACCATGACTGTTATCCCACCCCCAAAGTGGGAGTGTAAGGAGGACCCCCTTCCATTACTTTGCGCCTCCCCCCCCCTTGAAACCCCTTAAGGATTGAAGGCTAGCCCCGAGGATGACTGTTGGTGGTTGGAGGCCGGGGTTGGAGGGGCCTGAGGTGTTGTGTTTGAGCGATTGCAGGGCCTGTTGACGGCTCTGCCGTTTTCCGTGGAGCTCAAGAGCCAGAGGAGGAGTAAACAGCCCCCCCCCCCGTGCCAGCCTCTTTCCCTGCCTGGCATCGTGCCTGCTCTGCACTCCGCTGTGGCACACCTTCCCCCTCACCCCCAACACTTAGAGAGTGGTGGGGCCTACCCTTTGTTCATCAGTTGTCAAAACACTGGAGATGGTGCTGTTTATCTTGAGTATACTGTATACTGCATACTGTATATATAGTAGGCAGTGGAAGACAGGAGTGCCTGGCGTGCTCTGGTCCATGGGGTCACGAGAGTCAGACACAACTAAATGACTAAACAACAATATTGTATATTGTATGCAATATTGTATACTGTATATTGAATGTGAGAAGGCCAAATTATATGCTGGATGCTGTAGTGTAGAATTTCTTGTCTGGATGCTGCATGTGTTTGCAGTTTCTTTCCCAAGCTTTATCTGGGGTATCTTCCCTTAGCGATGTGGAAGTATTCAGTACTTATGACAGATCCCCTTCCCTATTCTTTCCTGGGTATTGCCTGCACAACTTTAAGCAGTTCAAATGTTTGGAATCCATGGATTTGTTTGTCTCAGATCTGCTTTGTTAGTTTGTTGTTATGTGAGGAAGCAGAGGATAATGTTGAATCATCAGGCTGCAATTTTCCTAATACTGTTGATGACCAAAACAGAGGGTGACCTCCTGACCGAAGCAGGAAGTTTTGGGCACAATGTTGGGCAATTACCTCCACCTCTCAGGAGATAGTGAGAGATTAAACAACAAACATTGGCTGCAGCAAAGGCTTGTGAATTAGTTAGCCTTCCAGCCGAGTCCACCAAGTTTCAGCTTCTAATATGATCCAAGAATCCTGATGTAACAAGCCCTAGTTAAGTTCAACTGTAAACATCCCTTAATTGTTACTATCACTTAAAAAAGAAATACAGGAAGACTCTAGCTGTTGCTTTTGTTGTTGTTACTGTTTCTGTTCTGCTTAAACTGGTTTTCCTGCTTGCATGTTGGAGTGGAAAAAGAATTGAGGCTTTGTTTTGCTGCTGTGCGCTGAAAACGAAAGTAAAGGTCGTGCTAGCTGTTTGTTTTCCTTTGCAAAGGAGTTTTGGGCACCAACAGTCCTCTAGGCTGGGGGTGGGGGAACCTAGTGGAAGCTCTCTAGCTTTAAGAATGCAATAACTATAAGATATATTTAAAATGCTTTGATGAAATTAATATTTTATATTTTTTATTTACATAGAGCACTTTTGCTCGAGGGGATAGCCATGTTTTCTCACTAACTTCTAGTCTTTTAAGCTGTAAAAACAGTCTTGTAGCACCTTAAAACTAACATTTCATTATGACATAAACTGTGAAGTGGGCTCTAGCCTACAAAAGCTCATGCTATAAGACTCTTTGTTGTGTTTGCTCCTTTCCCATGGCCCTCAGACTGGGTCCTTGGGCTTCCCAGGTGGTCTCAGATTTAGAACTACTTCAGCTTCAGCAGATTTGTTGTACTACTGTGTGCCTTTAAACCAACTAAGCTCAACTCCCCCCCCCCCTTCAATTTAACTTGCCTGTTTTAACTTTTCACTATGAAGGGTTATGCTTCTCTATTTTTAAGATGGCATTCTCTCTCTCTCCCCCCCCCCCCGTTTGTCTTAAGTTATCCCCATCCTTCCTGTTAATAAATTCTGCTGCAGAATTTCTACTAGTACACAGGTATGCTGGGGGGGATCAGTTAGCAGCTTCATGGGTTGGGCTACAGTCAAAAGTGGGCAAGTACCCCTTTTTCTCTTGTGCCTCCCCCTTTCCACTGTAGCTTCATTACCCGCATGAATTTTTAGCAGCGCTTGAGTTGCATTCCCACCTTGATCTACAAAGACTGCCAGTTAACCTTGCTTCTAATGCTATCAGCCTAGGGATACTAATGTGGGTGTGGTTTAAGCTCCTCTCATTCTGCTTGTGATTTATTTATTTGATTTATATCCTGCCCTTCCTACAAACTGCTGCCTCTGTGTGTGCTTCTCTTCCAGGGCAATGAAACACCAAGATAACAGGTTGTTCCGTGTAGATATTATATATCTGACAACACTGCCTATTCAAACATTTAGGTACAACTTTCTTTTTCTCCCCTGTAGAACAAAGAGTAGAAGATGTCAGACTTATTCGAGAGCAGCATCCAACGAAGATACCAGTGAGTAGACTTTCAACTCTATTGTCTGTCATTTGGTGAGACTTAAATCAGGGAAATAACCTGGTAGGTAGTGGCAACACATGCACTTTGGGGACTAGCAGTGAAATCAGGCATACTAGAGGCTGCAAATATATTTGCCCTCATTAATATTTTTATTTTCTCCTGCCTCCATTTCATTTTACATAACGGAAGTCAATTGTTTGCTGCTTCCAGGTTTTCCTGATTGTAGTCATCTTGCCCTGTTTATGCATAACTGAATGGAGAAGAGAAGGGGCTGAAATTGGGGTGACAGCTGGGGAGGATAGCACGCTAGTCTTTCACTGTAAACCTGTGCCAGGAACGGAATTAGTTCTCCCCACAAGGCCGGGGTCTTCTCTATTGCAGCTCCTTTTTGCAGCTCAATTCAGGTGACTGGGTTTGTTTTAAGAATTTCTATGCTGAGCCTTGTTAAAAATGCAAGGTGGCATACAATAAAATGATAGAAATAATAAAAATATAAACCACTATACTGTAGTACAAAGTAGCAGAATTGTATTAAACAAACCCATAGGTATCTAGCAAGAATATGCCTGTGGCTCACCATACTGAAAAGTCCTAAATTATAAGTCCTAACTTTACCATTTTCCTTCAGGTAATCATTGAAAGGTATAAAGGAGAAAAGCAACTTCCCATTCTGGATAAAACAAAGTTTCTGGTCCCAGATCATGTTAACATGAGTGAGCTGATCAAGATTATCAGGTATAAAACCTACCTGCAGTACTGAAAGTTCTCTCATTCAGGACAGTGGCTTGTGCTATACATTAAGGGTTTCTCAAGTGAGTTTTAAAAAATGTCATGTAACAATCATAACAAAGGTCCACAGTGTTTGACCTACTTGTTGGCAAAGCAAAAACTGGTCTTGCTAAGCCTCCCTCCTTCCTACAGAAAAGCCTTGCTAGGGGGCATGCATGGTTGGGCTCCATTGCCTGAAGGTGCCACAACTTCTCGGAGGTTGAGTGGGGAATGTTTTGTTCAGTGCCCTGCCTGTAGTTGTTCTGTATGCCTCTAGGAAGTGGTAGGAGCAGGAAAGAGGCTAGGTGTTGTTGTTTTTTTGGTGGGGAGAGGGATGCTGCATTGGTTCTGTTAGAGCCAAGGCTCTTCAGGTTTGCCTTGGCCATGCAGCTGTCAGTTTTCCACCTAGCTTGGAAGGTGGCAGAGATCTTCAGCTGACAATCCCTGCCCACCTCTGCAGCTTCAAAGTTAGGATGGTGGCTTGATACGGAGCGGTGCCACACGGCATGGCAAGCATATTTGCCAATGCTTGATCGTGATAGGAATTAGGCTGACACAGCTTTCCGTCTCTATTGGCAACTTCACAGAAAGGGAACTTGTTTATATGGGCTCTATATAATTCTGGAGTGTGATGCCTGTTACTGAGTAAACTCCTTGCTGTAGCTAGCACTGATGTGCTCTGTAGTCCATTGAAATGATTAAAATGGGTGGTTAGCATCTAAAAGCAACAACTAAACATGCACATTGTCTACCAGTGTTGTCCTTCCTCTTAGGCAACACAACAGGCCTTAGTGTCTCACTTGAGGCTTTAAGATCAGTGTAGCTGCAAGTCCCTCCCCTCTGATGTTGCTTGGAGGAGGAGGCTGCCTTCAGAAGTGCCCTAATCACACATGCTTTCTGGTATTCATGTGATTCTTGGATGTGGCAAAGGAGGAGACTGTTGCTAAACCTGGAATTTCCAAAGGCAGTTCCTTTTTTTGTATTTTGCTTCTGCATTTAAATTTGTTAGCCATGTTCCAAGGGAAGTGTCCATTCAGTTTCCTGTCTTCTAGGCGTCGGCTGCAGCTGAATTCCAATCAAGCTTTCTTCTTACTGGTGAATGGACACAGCATGGTGAGCGTTTCAACACCAATTTCGGAGGTGTATGAAAGTGAAAAGGACGAGGACGGATTCCTGTACATGGTGTATGCCTCTCAGGAAACATTTGGAATGAAATCTGTGTAAACCATCCCCAGTGGCTTGTAGCCTAGGATAGTTTTTATCCCTCCCTCCCACAGGAAAAAACAAAGGGATGTCACCAACCTGCTCACAGTAGTTGTGCTTAGCGGGTGTTCTCACCGTACTGTTTTATTTGTGAATATTGAACAGATGAGTGCCAGTATAGACAAGCAGCGCAGCTTTGTAGAACTATAAAATTTGCACAGGCACATTTGCTTTAAGCCTCTGGAATTTTAAACTATACTGTACGTGTGTGTGTGTGTGTGTGTGTTAAGTTGCCAATAAAAGGGATGTTTGCATTAATAATAGAAAATGGGCTAGCATTTAGCAGCGAACTGAAATACTTGCGTGTGACATCTCATAATGTTAAGTCCTGTTTCAGCTCCTGAAAACTGCTTTTTAAGAAAGGGAACAAATAGGAGTAATGGTCTGCTTCTTTTAACTCTTTTTTTGATAGATCAGTGCATGTGATGAAAGGGGTGGGCATTAATTCATTGGTACTGTTACTTTAGAAGGCAAAACGTCAGATTGCTAATTATTATTATATACCAAACATCACAGCTTTATGCTAGTTTTAGGAAATATATATGTAACTGTTGTAGAAGAAAAGCTTCAGTCTACCCGGAGTTTGGTATTCTGTTC
Organism: Lacerta agilis; assembly: GCF_009819535.1. NCBI lineage: Eukaryota > Metazoa > Chordata > Lepidosauria > Squamata > Lacertidae > Lacerta > Lacerta agilis. The sequence continues at coordinate 38,872,815 of NC_046319.1, read as the reverse complement.
TACACCTTGATAAATTTATTCTAATTAAATCAACCCAAACCCTCAGGAAAGAGGACTTCATTTTGTCAGTCATAAAGCATTGGGAGGTAGCAGGGTTTTGAGGTTAGCCAATTGCCAAAGTAATACAGTAAACATTGGCAAGCCTCACAGCTGTTGCTGTTCCTTTATATTTAGCATATTAATCTCACTACCCAAGTTCTTGATTTTCATTGGAATACATGAAGAACATTTTTGTATTTCCTCGTTGGCAGAAAGCCCTTGTTTCCTTTAGCTGCATTTCAAACTATCAAAACTCAAAAAGAATTTCCCTTTGTTTTAGACTGGGCAATATCTAAAGTTGCAAAGAAGTTTGATCACTGCTTCCAGTTAGTTGCATAAGGACTTAAATTTTGCTGTAAACAGGGTATGTCCTGTGCAAAAGTAATTCAGATGGTGTCCTGCTTCCCCATTTGTTATACAGTGAAATGTAGTAAGCTAAGACATCCTTGTATATTAATGCATGTGAATTTTAATTATATGTTATTGCAAACAAAATTTTATTATGTGGAGAAAAAAGGCTAAATCTTGACATGCTGTAAAATATCAGTATAACATGCAGTTTCTACCTTTGCATGCATCTGTTCAATGCTTGCTTCTAACAAGTTCACTGTAAAATTATAAAGTCTTTTGTTCAGTTACTATTTCTTCATAAGACAGCCATCCTTACAATGGGCTAATGGCTGCTCTTGTACAAATGTTGATTTTTGTTGTTTTTTTAAGTGCTGAAATGGATGATTCCATCTCAACTTGATTAGAAGTTAAGCTTATATACAAGTCCATTTTAAAACTATCTTAATGCTGTATATGAAGAACAGTAGACAGAATTGAACAAAAGCCTTCAGCCTCCTACTTTGGCCCAGATTCCTTTACTGTTGCAGAGTAGAACATTGTCACAAAAGTAGGAGATTCTGTGGCCATACCAATGACACTTGTGAAGATGCTTGAGCTATGAAAAACAACATTGCCTGCTTTCTGAGTGTGGGCAAGATACTGGATTCCAAATGAGACTGAGAATTAAGTACCTGTATAAGAACATGGAAAAGCTCCTGACAGAAGAAGCTGATATCCCAAGCTGCAGTGTGGGTTTTTTGTATCCTTCAGAGCACCTACCTAAAATGGACAACTTGCAGATAAAGCTGTTGGATAGCTCTGCAGTACCTGTCTACAGCTACCACCTTTGAGACAATGCATGTTTATGTTAGCCTTTGGTTGAACCTGCTGCGCTTGCAGTAAGTTTTCTTTAGCCTCCCACTGAAAATGGGGGAAAAAATTATTAAAAGTGAGGATGTCTGAAAAGACACTATAGTCTTTAATTTTTGTTCAGTACATTAAATTTACTCAGATAAAAACATTCTAAAAATGTACAATTTTACCTTTAACAAAGTATAATAAAACATAAAAATTCAAATACCAGAATACTTGACATTTACAATTCAAAATCAAATTAGGTGGATATTAAATATTTACAAAACTTTTAATATTTATATAAAGTTACATGCACATTTGTAATATAATGTAAAAGAAATGGCTCGAAATGGGCAGAGGTGTTTCCTTCATTCCTAATGGAAAGTTATTTCTGAAAAGAAAGTTGTTAACCTGTGCTGCAAGACATAGGCTCTTCCTATGTTTATAAGAAGTTAGTACGCAGAAATAGTTCCAAAGGTAGCTGGAAGAGTAAAAATTGTTTGAATATTTGTTGCTTTCTGAATTACTACTCATTTAATTCTGCCTTTGGCCATATCTAAGTAAAGCAGCTTAAGAGGCTTATAAGTGTGTCTATTCAGAAGCAAAACAAAATACCCACCCTTCCCTCCCACCTTAAAATAATTAAGTTGGCCTCAGTTTAGGGCTTTCCCCATAAAATGGTATTGTACCCATTGAATAACTTGCCTTTTACTTGGGGTGGCTTACATTTGGGTGTCTATATCAGTACTCTAGGCTGGCATGAAATACAGGGTTTGACAATTCAGAAAGACCCTTCTTTGTTCAGGCACGGGCCTGCATACTGCTTGAGAAATTTCCCATTAACTAAGTCATACCTAGTTGAAACCTTAGTTATATGCAAATAACAATTCTCCAGCTGTTTGCCATGCCAGTTTTTAGTACATAGATAGTTTGTTTTGTGCAGACAAGGGCTTTTGGTGGTTCTGTTTTATGCTCTCTTCATGACACGTTACATTCTCTAGTGTAAATGTCAGCCAAACTATGATCTATGCAGCTAGTGTCCATTTCCTCTTGCACTTGAGTCTTGCTTCAAAGTCCTCTGCCTGTATGAAACACTGACAGTAGAGAACAGTTTTAATAAAATTAAGTCACTATGTAGGCTTGCCTTGTATGCCTCAGTTTACCTTTAGAAATGAACAAGGCAATTGGCTCTCCAAAGCTTTCCCCTGGTAATTCCACTTATCTACTAGTTAAGTTAAACATAGTTTTGTTTGACAGCCCAACAGCTAGCTGAGACAGCTTTCTTTTTATATGAATGGAAACTATTTCTGAACATCGTACTGCTCATGGGGCCATGTTTCTAGAGACTTTCCAATTTAAATGCCTGATAAAGGCTTTCTGTTGATCCTGGAAAGTGTGTATGGTGTTGGGTTATTTCTGTTTAAGAACTGGTACATTTGGCTTTTAGCACGTTTTGGGCCAATGGAAAGGCTCCCAACTTTTAAGAGTAAACAATAACTGACAGATTTAGTACAGAGTGGCATGTTTCTGCTGATGTCAATCAGGGTCATTAAGGCAAAGTAAATTGCTCTGTCAGTTCTCATTACCTCTGTAGTAGTTTTACAAATTTCCTAATGGTATCCACCTGTATTAGCCGTCTCAGAAGTTCAGTCATTACAAGCATAATTAAATATTATGGGCTGGATCTAACCCTATATGTAATACTGTTTTGGTAAAGCCAAACTGAGGGTATGAAAGTCTAGCACTTCATTGCATAGAAATAACTGAAGTTGGATGTAGGGCTGCTACAAACCATGTGTTTTTACAACTTTGGACTTGGTCTCTAAGAAGCTGAGAAATGGCAGGAAGCTCATGCTAAGCTTCTCCCAGAGTTGAATATGCAAAACCCATTGAATGCCTACACCCAAGAGAATACACCAGTTTGTTTTTGAAGGCAACAGGTAAGGATAATAGAGCTTATCTCTGATGATATAAAAACAATAGTAGAGTACCTGGTTTTCTGCCAATCCTACCATTATTTCAACAATATCCACTGTTTTACTACCTCATGGATATACAGTGGGGTGATACAACCAACCCCACCCCCCTGCACCTTCAACCATACAATACCTTCAAGCAGAAATACTCATTTGCCACCTCCATAGTAACATATTGTGCACAGCCACTAAAATGTCCTATGTGAGGCAGTTTAAACTTCAGCCCTATAAATTAAAGAAGATAGCTACAACCAATTCAGCATGAATACAAAAAGGTATGCCGCCTTTTGACCCGGTAGGTCTACAATGTTTCAGTTCTGAGCTTTGCTGGCTTTAGTGGGAAAGAATTCTAACTAGTTAACATCAAAGCCAATACTCTACGTATTTCAAATAAAGGAGGCAGACTACAAACCCGAGTTGTGGTTAAGATGTACAGCTGTTTCTTACTTTGTGACTTCTATATCCTGTAAGCAAGAGCCCTTGTAGAAAGACTTTTGCTATGCAAAGTAAAGCAACAACTTGCAAACTCTGCTGCAGGAGTCTAGTGTTTTAAAACTGGGTTTCAAAGGTAGAGTACTGTTTCCTGTGGCAGAAACTAATATATGATAAGATTTGAAAGTTGTAGAGGGAAAGTATTTTTTTAAAGACCTGTTTGAGCTCAGTCTCTGGCACTAGACCCTTGGAAATATAAGTTTAATCCATGACTGACAAATAAATGCCAACAAGCATAGCATAACCATTTCTAGAATGAACTGAAACTTCTACCTTTGTTCTTTTGGAAGAGAGGGAGGGTTAAGATTTCTTTATTAGAAGTTCACATAGCCTGCTGGTGCCTATTTCCAACCATTGGAACGTCTCTCGCACTGATCTCAGTCTGCTAAAAGTGCAGATAGAATTATACATTCTTCTGTAGTGCAATCCTTTAAAATCCCAGAGTGTAGTGCCTGATTTGTTTTTGAGAAAAAGTAGACATGTTTACCTAGCCTCAAATGTCAGAGTCCAGCAGGCAAATGGCTACTGTACCGTCAACCTCTAGCTCTCACTCCAGATTACAACATAGCTGCCCGGGAGTTCGAGTTTCCAGCACAGAAGATCGAAGTATGGCAACATTCTTCAGCAAAAGTGCAGGAGTTTGTTTACAACAAAAAGGGTAGTTGGCCAGTTTCACCTCCCATCTGGAAGGTCCAACATTTAAGATCCATGTTATAATTTTGGCAAATCAGTAAAAATGGGTTTAATAAACCCCTAAGCTTCAGTTTCTTCCTAGTGTAGTGAAGTAGAGCACCTTTGGATTAAAAAAATAATGTTAATAAGCTCAACAAGTGGACTTCTCAGATTCCAATTTGAAATTCCATAATTACTCCATGGGCTTTTGCCATCACAAAAAATGAAGTCCATGGAGTTACTGTCAATCTGTGGAATCTAAACTTTCAGCTGGTGGAGCATATTTTAACCGAAATGTACCTGCACGGAGAAGAGAAAAACAAGTCAGCAAATGTAAGACTTTTCACATTTCATAAGCAATGACACATCACACAGTTGAGCACCATGCTGTTCATAGATAAGGAATGAACATATTAGCAGTAGATGTGAAATAAGGCAGGAGCACCATGGATACCAGTTTTGAGTGTGAGAAATCTCAAAGCTTACTACCACAAGAAACCAACCCCTTATTACCCCACAAAACTATCTGGGTTCTGCATACTCATGCCAGAGCAACATTTTACCACACCTGTACTTTGGATCTCTCAGGTTTGCTTCAGAGGGCTACTGCTCATCCACAAGAGTACAAACTATTGGCAAAATGTGAGACCTACAGTGGATTCCACTTGTACATGCTCAGACTTGCCATCACTTTAAATTACTGACCATTTTCAGATTATCCACCACCCCTTCCCCAAGCAGCCAAACCTGTATTCTGAGCAATCTACCAACTGCACTTCCAGCAAGCCAATTATGTTCCTAACCTTGTCGATTGAAATCCATTGGTGGCTGCTTGCAGTCTTGAGCTCGGTGACCACTGGCTCCACAATTGTAACAGGACAGATTCCCATTCTTTTTATGGCCTGTACCACTGTTGTTGCTCATCATCCCCTGTGCTTGATATACCCCTGCTGTACTTGCCATAAAGCTTTGCATTGGTGGCACTGCAAATGTAGACTGCCCACTCATGACAGAGTCTGGTGTTATGCCACTGTTGTAAGGAGAGTGAACCATAGGGAAGGCTGAGCTGCTGTTGTACTGCTGTGTGTTGATGTAGCCACTGCTGCACAGTGGATTGAAGGGCAGAAATGGGAAAGTAAACACTGACGGTCCGGAAAAGGGGTGCTGGAAGTAATTAGCATAACTGACAGTCATGCCACTTGAACCACAGTTCCCACTACAGCCACAGGAACTGCACACCATGCATCCAGGAGGTTGCTGCTGATGGTGGTGGTGGTGGTGGTGATTCTGATTTGGTACTGGGATACTTCCTCCTGAGCCACTACTACTGCTGTTGTAGAAATTGTTCTCGGCAGCTGATGAAAGCGTAGGGCTGGAGCTGGGAGCAGGACAACTGGGTAGGTTTGCCATATTTGCAAAGGATGTGGAGGGGTGACTGCTAGAAGAGGCAGTGTTGCTATTTGCACAGAAGCTGCTGCTGGGCATTGGGGCTACTGGCATACTGCTCAGGGCAGAAAAGGCCACTTTGGTATTGGCTGTATAGAGAGCAGTCCGGGGGTTTATTATTGCTGGGGACACACTGAATTGCATATTACTGGAGCAGGAAGACTGCCCCACAATGGTTGAATCAGTAGGAACCGAAGAGGATACCAGGAGTTTTATGGGGGGTCGTGCCACATGGAAGACGGTGCTGGAAGTTACAGTGGCTGTGGTACTTGTTTCCACTATTATTCCCGGCTGCTGGGTTGTTTTCACCACTCTGTCTAGGGCGGAAGCATGTACCATTTTGGTCCTTGGACCAAAGTTAATTGAAGGTGTAGAGGAGCCATTTTCAGAAACTCCAGAGAGCACTTGCATGGGCTGATGGGGAGAGGCTGGCATCCCATCTACAACAGTACTTCCAAAGCTCTTCTCCATCTTGATGCCACTTCGAGGTGTGCCAGGTGAGAATTTTGTCCTGTCTTCTAAAGACAAAAGCGAGTGCATAGATGACGAAAGGAGCTTCATGTCTGTATTCCCTCGCTCTGATTTGTGCATAGAGTTCAGTATTCTAATTGGAGTGATGTGAGGGGAGCCCGCAGCCATCATCTGTACTGGCAAGGTGTGGTGACTGGATGGACTGGACCCGGCATCATTCTGCACTGGTAAAACCTGAGCAGTGGGCCTGGCTGAGCTGGAGTTGAAGTGATTCATTAACATTACTGGCTTCTCCTTTTCTGAGGCTTCCAAGTGGACCTCTAAACCTACAAGATAGACAGATGTCAGGTACGACCAGTCACCTAAATGCGTTAGATGCTGCAACACAACGAAACAGCTTTCCTTACGTCTCTCATTCTCCTCAGCACTGTCTGAGCTCTCCTCCCGGGTATGGATTCCCATGGGGCTAGAAGAGGAGCTGGAGTATTCTGAAGAGCTTCCTTCACGGGGGGTGGAGAGGGTTGGCTGATCAACATCGACACGTAACTCTTGTGGGGGAGGGGAAGAGAAGAAGAAAAATCAAGTAATGTGAATGGTATTGTTAAGTCATCTTTAGACAGACAAAATCTGTTGCGACTCCCAAGTACGTTTGGCTGTTAGCCAGGCTCAAAAATAGATCCATGGAAAGTAATTAACTTGAGTCTATTAATTCAATGGGTCTACTCTTGTAAGTATGACTATCCTGAACTACATTGCTATCCAGTATGTTACAAGAATTAGACAAGCGCCAACCTTTCCTGTGTAGGAAATATACATATTTAAACCTCATAGCCTGTTTACCTGCTGTATGGTTACCACGAATGCTTTGGATAGGACCAATATGAGTGGTAGGAGGAACTCTGGCCACCCCAGTGCTCAAGGAAGGGGATGTAGCTGGATTGAGGGTCCGTTTCTCAGACTTTTCCCTAGAATGAAAAAGGAAGTGTGGGAAGCAATTTATTAAAATAAACTTGGATTTAAATCTGAATTGGTTCTCTAATTTAAAGAATGTGTGGTATCCATCTAACTTAAGAGTAAGGCCACTAAAGAGATTCTATTCTATTAATTTCAATGGGTCTCTGTTGAGTAAAAATTAGCTGCATATAACCTACTGATATTTTTAGATTTATCGTTCTAGACACATGCATGGGGTATAAATGCAACAAAATTTTAATTCAACTAGTGTTGAATTAAACCAAATCCTGCTTCTGGGTTTTCCTTAGACAAAGTCCACAGCAAGCGTTTTTACTGGAAAAATTAGGAGGAAAAATCCTGAAAGGACATGGAAGAAGCCAGTTTTCTTTAATACCTACTTTTCCAACTCCAGTTGGGTCTTGAGCTTCTTCTTTGCACCCATTGTAAGGGATTCAAATTTATTCAGATCTTCTTCAGTAAGGCTCAGGAACTTAAGATAGGAAAAATGGGAAAGTCAATTTTATAGTATGCAACACATACATGCATTTTAAAATGCTGTCTAATATGGCATACTTGACAGAAGCTTCATTATGAAACTAATGAATATAGTTTACATATTTTGCTTAGTTTTAAAGCAAAATATGTAGATTAGCTATATTCATTAGTTTCATGAGGTGTTATTAAAGTAGCTAAGGCTCTAGGGACAAACAAGTGTTTAACAGCATCCTAGTATAGAGATGAGCAACAGATTTGGGGAAACTGTGGCTTCTATGCAAAATCAGCTTTTAAATTTGTTTTGTTGAGCTGTTGCTACGGATGCCCTTGATCATTTCTATGTTATTTTGTCAAGCTACTCAACAACTGAGGTTGTCTCAGCCTCCAATTTTATGTAAAATTATTCAGTAGTTATTTGTCAACCTGCAGACTAAAGGTACTTGTCAGATTCAGAACATCCAACCCAGACTTTATTTTCAGGCTTATTGATAATTATTCTAATAAATATTGATAATTATTCTAATAAAGCAGAGAGAAATACCACAACAATACCCCATTCTGTTATTAAATTCAATTTATATTTCATTATGTATATTTTATAAAGTGTCTGAAAACAAATTGGAGCTTTAGATATGAGAGCAAAAAATAGAGCAAAGAATCCACTAGAGGGCACTCTGATGTTTAAAAAAACAACAACCCAAGAGTAACGTGTTGATTAACTTACAACATATCTGAACAGAGTTGTGAATAAAACTGTTAAAAAGAGTGACATTCATTTGAACAAAGCATGAGGAATTTTGCTTTCTAGGAACAAATACTCATGCATCCAGAAAAAAGTCATCATAAAGGGGTGTTTGATCTATGTGAACAGCTTTTATTAGAGGATAAATACTTGTAGTGTGTCAACATTTCACAAAGAAGCTTCTAAATAAGCCACTAGATGAAGACTTTGGCCAGAAAGCCAAATCGCTGAAGCCATATTAGCATTTCTAATCAGTCAAGACTTTCCCAAAATTTGCATTCTCTCTCTATACCACAGATTAATACAGCAAAACAAACACAGCAAACTGTTTCCCCCTAGCCAAGCCAGGACTCTACCTTCTCCATTGAGAGCTGTTTGAAAACAGGATAGTACTTGTGCAAGCGTAGTTTCCGCAGCCAGTCTAAAATCCCATTTTGTTCCTGGGGGGTTTGAGGACTGGGAGTCAATACCGATGAAGAGTTCTCCAACTGGGAGCGGCAAGTGAGTGAGGATGCAGCCCCACCTGTATGAGTGCAGTGGGGGAGTGCAACAGGTGTAGTGGCCGGATGCTGCACATGATGCTGGAGACTGTTCTGTGAAGACTGGATACCAGCTACACCACAGATAGGCCTGCAAACATAGAAAATGAAACTATTCTATGCATCAAACCAAGAACAGGAATGCTGTACATACTCTTTTCATTCTAGAGCATTTCCCTTGATTCATTATGCAGTTTGCCATCTTTCTGAAGAGCCAGCATAACACTGAAAAAGTCAGAGGGCTGCCGAATGTAAGGCCACAGTTACTCCAGCTGCTTAGGTTAAGGAATTACTGGTCTGACAGTGTCAACAGGCATAACCAAGAAAAGGGAGCAGAAGTGAGGATTTTGTTGATGCAGTAAGTCACTAACCATCCTGCGTACTTCATAGGCCAGTTCTAAGTTAGCATTTATATCCTCATAAGTGTTTTGAGGAATGTTTCCATGAAGAATATACATGGGAAATCTTACATCAGAACTGTAAACCATGTGTTGATTTTCAAAGGCAACTAAACATTTTCTATGTTAATTCCCTCCACTGAAATAAAGCACCTGTACAAAGTCAAATGCCACCTTTGAATGTCTTTTGAGTTTATCATTGGGTCATCTAAACATGCTCAGAACAGCAGGATGACATAATGCTAGCAGTACCAAATTTATTCCACACACCAAGAATGAAGGGGCAACCTGTGAAGTCACTTTCAAAGTGATAGTGCAAAATGTTCCACATTATACAGAAATCTGAACAGCATGCCATAGCTTCCCTACATCACACATACACTAAATTCATCTCACCTTCCGGAAGCACCCAGCGTCGTACCTACTTTATAAAGGGAAGTGTTGCCTGGACCTAAAAACAAGGAGATCAGGTGTTTGGACAAGGCCTGAGTGGTAAAATGTCTATTCACATGTTTGTTAATAGGGAGAAATGAATTTTAAAACTCACTTGAACTTTGAAATTGCTGGGAGTGAGATGAAGTGCTGAAAAATTTCTTGACGTGGTCATTTTTCCAGATGTGGGAAGGTAATGATGCCAAATACCTGAAAAAATGATTTCAACTGAGTAATGGTCTCTTTGCATTTGCACCACAAAGATCAAAACTGCAGCTTTTCACAGAAGAGTGCCAAAACGAGCATTTTAGCACACAATACACAAACAGCTACTTCACACTATGGAAATACCAGGCACACATACTGAGGAGGTCCCTACAGACAAATATTATTTGTTACAATGTGTAAATTGTCACAAGGAGCCCTGAACCTCACAAGTAGTCAATGAGAAGAAAATGGTTCTCTCTTGGTACGGAGTATACACAACAAAGGCAAACACCTACTAATTTCTGAAATGTGAAGTGGGTCATATTAACAGTGCAATGTGCTAAAAAAAATGAACCTAACATGAATTTGTACAGATTGCTGCTAACCGAGCGCTATAAGTCACAATTTATACTGTATATTCTGGCGAATAAGACTACTTTTTAATCCAGGAAAATCTTCTCAAAAGTCGGGGGTCGTCTTATATGCTGGGTGGAGAATCTGCAGTTGAGTATATCTCAAACTCTATACTTTAACTGGAAAAGTTGGGGGTCGTCTTATATGCCCAGTCGTCTTATACGCCGGAAAATATGGTATATACCAGTATGTATATGTGTAGGTGTGTACAAATGCATGCCACTTCTCTCAAAAGTTATTTACAATATACAGAAGAACCATAAAAATAGTAACAGTTAAAAGCCAACTAATCATAAAACATAATTTCAGCTACAAAGAAAAATTCAGTATCAGCAGTCAGGAAATGTCTGGGTAAACAAAAAGGTACATTTCACAAGGTGGGTATCAAGACATAAAAAGACCCTGCTCTGAACCCCAGGCAACCAAACTTCAGCAGGACATGGTACCGTCATTAGAACCCCATCCAAACACTACAATGACCTGGGCAGACTATATGGAAAAAGGTGGTCTTGGAGAGAACCTGGTCCCAAGCTGTTAGGGCCTCACTGGTTAAAATCAACCACTTAAAACTTCCCAAGGTAAATATTTAAAATGGAAGACAAATTTTGACGTGTACATGTAGACCAGGATGGAATTGTGAACAATTAAAATTTCAGCAGAGGAAATATTTTATAGTATTATATTGCTTTACATAATAAATTGTCAAGAGATCAACAGAAGTGAAAGATAGCAGACAGACTTTTAAATGTTCTCCTCTGCCAGTGCTTTGCTTTCTCTTGAAATTAAAAAGGCTGAGCTCCCTAGAAACATGCTACCAACTACGTGCTATATATAAACATATTGTCATAATTTCTCCACAGGCTTGTTTGAAAGCAACTAAGTATCTGAAGGTCCCACAAGCTGCTTAGAAGCAGGAATGGAGAAGAGATCAAATTGGGAATATGTTTCTCTTGTATTTACATTTTTAATCACAGTTCTGATCATTTACTAGGAATCACAAGACCCAAACTGTGAAGGCAGTATCTGATTTGCAGACGAGTGGGGAGAAAAATAAGCAAACCTCAACAATCCAGACCAAATCATGACATCTGGCAAGTCAACTGGTATGTGCTCTTCTGGAACCTTTGGCCCAATTACAATCTCTATGGTCCCATGACTGTGGCTTTATTTTACAGTGATCAGGGACATGTGAAAATCATTAATATGAAAAATGCAGGCACTACAGTTTTGGAGCCTGAAACTTGTAATGAATCCAGTTTTTTTAAAAAGAAAGAATCTGGACTCCAACTCTTCTATGAAGCAGCAATCCCTGTATGGATATGCCAGTTAGTACAGCAAAGGTGGACTAATTAAAACTGATCCCAAAAGCCCAGAAACCTCATGTCCTTTACAACTTGCAAAGCCAATAGCTGTAGTGATCCAAGTGATTTCTACTATTATATTGCTCATGTCAGCGAAACATGAATTTTAATGCTGGGAAGAAACTAACTAAATGTTGATGCACTATTTGGTTTGTTACCAGAGGCACATACTTCCTGTCTCAGCCTGGGAAATTACTTGTGTTGTTATGTCAATCCTAGCAAAAGTGAAGAAAGGCATTCCTTGAGCCTAAATGATACACAGAAATTTTGTTTCCAACATACCACTGAGTACTATAAATTATGATTTTCTAAACTTGATTGGAGCCCTCAGAATACAGCCTATTTCCTGCTAGAGTAACTATTTTTATCTACTGACCCTGGCTTATCATTTCAGGGGCCAAATAATGTTCTGGCCTAGTTACGATATAAAAAGCTGCAGTGGAGTCCTTAAAAGTCATTTGAGCTGCATTACCACAAGCTATAACTTGGGTTCTGCTGCTAGTGTGATTCCTTCTTTGTACTTTAAAACTTGCTTGTTAGGGAACTTGGCACCATTTTTTCTGCCAAAATGATTCACCTCTCGTCACTCAGGCCATGAAGTGGAATCTCTCCATATGCAGGCTTCCTGTCCTCTAACAGATCCATCACAAACTACTATTGCCGCTCAATGGCATTTCCCCACCATCTTTCTGCTCTTCTATCCCAACTTACTGTTTCCTGTGACCTTCATTTGTCCAATTCCACTACAGCCATCCAAAGGTCCCTGGTCCTGGAAACAATTCTACCTCTCTCCTTATGCCTGCAACAACCACCCAAAATGCCTCATCAAACCACACCTTTGCTGGGAGTCTCTAGAACAACTCCCTAGTCCCAATACCCTGTTGTAATTTAGTCAGAGTGGGTAAATGAAATAATGTTTATTGCTACCACCATTGTTTCACTGCATCTGTTTTTATATTTGTAAGCTCACTGGGAGTAAAGACCAGTCAAACCTGTTCTTTGTAAAGTGCTGTGTAAATAGATGGTGCTATCAAAATAAACTTTCACAAATGGCTGATACTTTGGTATCTGGTGGGCCCTTTTGGCTCCTAAAACTGCAAACAAGGGGCCCAATAAAAAACCCCTACCAAGTAGAACTGCTTGAAAGACTTAAACATGTGTAATAGCAATTCAGGTACAGCCACTGCCAGTGCTGGTACTGGGTCCAGAAGGTACTAGATATGCCACCCCACATTTGGAGCATAATTACTCAACACTAAGGAAATGCTGTCAAGATAAATGTGCATAAAACTAACAGTATACTTAAATCCCAGTAAATCTGACAAAACATTCACAGACCAATATGCAGACAATCAAAAGAGTGAGAGAATTATTAACAGCAAGTATTTGACCCAAACAGGTTTCCATTTGGTGTAGTTTCCTTTTTGCACTGACATAAAAGACTTGCAAAGCATACCTAAGGTCCGATTCCAGGTCCATGTGGTTTCTTTCTAAGTAAAATGAATCTGGACCAGCTAGGCATGGAATGAATTTCTCCAATTTTTCTTCTGGGTACATTTGACCTAACTAAGAGAGAAGACCGTACGTTTGAATGCAACAATTGAAAATGAAAAAAACAAACCAACCCAAGCTTATTTACACAATTTATTTAAAAACAGCGCCTTGCAGATAGCCACTGTTTCAATTGTACTGATACTAAAACATACCTTAGGATGCTTCTGAAACAATTTTTTATATAACCCAAGATATCTTATTCATTTTACCTTTGAAATGAATTCAGTCACTTCAGCAGAAGACTTTGTTACTAATGTCACTGAAGAATCAGACCATAAGACCTTTGGGAAGAAAGAAGAATTTGAGTTACCTGCATCAAATTACATCTGGAATTGGCCTTGCTAGGATGCATGACCAGTGCCCTCAGATTGGTGACTGAAAAAGGGATTCTGGGATGTATCGCTGCATACTTTTACATTCCAAAGATGACTATCTTCCTCCCTTCTCCTTGGGACCTCTGAAGTAATCTGCTGCCACTGTCACTAAAGTGTACTGTACTGGCACAGATTGCAACATTTTTTTCTCCCATTGTTACACAAAATCCTTTGTTGTATTACTTTGTATCTGAATTTCTATACCAAATATATTTCAAGTTATTACTACAAGTCCGAACACATTTCACACGCCATCCTTCGGACAGGTAGCATTACTCTATGTGGGAGGAAGTTCCATATTAAAAAAGGGCATGGAAACCATGTACGTCACATGAACAAATTCTACAGTCAACACCTACTGTAACTTGTACAAAAGCTGTGGCTATACTCTTGCTTCCTTAGGCCTGAAGCAGATAAGCAGCACAAAATGTGCCTCTTTACATCAGCAAAATATTACTAAGGGAGAACTCCATATTGATGGAACAGTCAACATATTGCAATAATCACACCCACTTGCAGTGGTTGTTAATGATAGGGGCTAATGCATGCGAGAATACGACACATTGTAGAATCTGCAAATCAGTTGCCTATCAGGACACGAGATGGGCTTCTGACCTATGCCTATGGATTTGTACCTGAAGATTTACCAAGCCAACATGGTCAGCATCCCCTTTCATGTATTTTCAATATATTTATTGAAAAATTATTAACACTAGCCAGAGGATCATTAGGCTGTTGGCTGACTGATTTAATTCAGCTATATGTACACAATGCCCAAAAATTAATCCAGCGCTTAAAATTTTGTACTTTTTCTGTCTGAGATAGAGGCATTTGTAAATTATGGGAAAATATTGCCTTATGCTTAAAAAAGAGGGGAGGGGAGAAAATTAGAGTGATATTTCTACATGACGCTAGTATCGATGACAACCAAACACACACAATTTTCCAGAACTGATGCTGCTGCCAGAAGTACTGGTGAGGGGAGAGAGTTTCAAAATACATTACGTAATTGAGGAATTTCCTCTTCCCAGCACTTGTTCCACCAAAACCAAGAAACGAAAAGCAGAGTTTCTAGCACCACCACAGGCTTTAAAAAAAATCTCTTTTACACACAGATAAGTGATACAACGTGAGGAACTAACTAAGCTCTTGAGGTTATACAGCCTTCAGAACTATGGCAGGATGGTTCTATTAGATTACATCTCACTTGCCTTTCCAGACACTTGAATGTGAGAGAGTACCAATGAGATCTGCCCAGAGAGGATGGGATACAAATCTAAATTAAAGAAATATATTTGAATTTTCAGTACTATTTTTTACAAGTTGGCCCCAGAACAATTTTGCTGATGGCTACCTGTAATTCCCACTGAAATTCTAGCACAACACCCCTGTGTTATGCATGTGATATTCTGGGTAGAGCAGTTTATACATGCAACTCTATCTCCTTTTGCAAATCGCCAATAATAAAACAGCAGCCAAGTATAAGTAGAAAGCTGGAGAAAGAAGTTATGAAAAATGGCAGAAGCATCTGGACAGAAGAGGCAAAGAGGCTGCTTCTGCAGTGGATCATCTACAACCAGGGAACTAAAGTGCAGCTAAAAGACACAGGGATGTTTTGCTGTTGTGGCTTATACTGAGAGTAAAATATATTCATTGCATTTTTAAAAAAATGCTAAAATAAAATTTTAGCTATTCAACACCTTTACAACCATGCCCAATTTTCCCTATCACTGTATGGCTCACCTCCAGTTAGAACATACTGTTTGGTTTAGTATATTGTGGTGTAATATGAGAAGAATTTTATCAAATGTTTCAGATATAGTTTTGGTGTCTAAGCTAATAGCGGTTGAGCACATCAAGGTAAAGGTAAAGGTACTCCTGACCATTAGGTCCAGTCACGGACAACTCTGGGGTTGCAGCGCTCATCTCGCTCTATAGGCCGAGGGAGCCAGCGTTTGTCCACAGACAGCTTCCAGGTCATGTGGTCAGCATGACTAAGCCGCTTCTGGCAAACGTTTTGGTCAAAAGACATCTGCTAAAGCAATAGTATCCTCAAGGCTTTGAGTGCCCCAAAGGTTGGTCCCTTTCATACCTCTTTTAAATTTAAAAATTCTCATCCCTTGGAACTTACCTCAAAGGAATATTCAAAGTTCCTATCATTCTTCCTGTGCGATAATCCCTTTAGTTCCACTTTTTCAACACTCACTGTTAGAAAACAAAATGAACAAGATCTGTTAGGAACATAGAAAACTGGCTTATACTGTCAGAATATTGGTCCATCCAGTTCACTACTGTCTACATGGATGGGCAGCAGTTCTCAAGGTTTCAGCAGCAGGTCTCTCCCAGGCATACCTGAAGATGACAGGGAATGAACCTGGGACCTTCTGCATGCAAAGCAGATGCTCTGCCACTGAGCTATGGCCCTTCCCCTCAAAGGAATATTGTTGTGTCCCAAACAGACAAATGATGAATGCACAACATTATTTCCTTTCTCTCAGTTCCAGAGGTGCAGGTTCACAGATGCTCCTGGCAGCAGAAACCCTGCACGTCTATAGTGTACTCTGGTGTTCTTGGCTGGCATAAAACCAAACATGACAAAAAGACGTAGCAAATTCGTAGGAAAATTTCAGAATAATAATGACCCCTAACTCCCACACCTCCAAATAGGCTAGGCTAAGCATGGTGACCAGCTCAAAGTCATCCAGTAATAATCATGGCTGAATGGCAATTTCCAACTTCCAATACCTTCCAATACAAGGAAACCATCCAGCATTTGTTTCACTGTTGCTTTCAACTTTTACCTTTCCTAATGCACCCAAATTCTAGTTCCTTGATTCTTTCTAGCAGTTCATTTCTACCTAAAACTTGTAGAATGAAGGCATCTCATAAGAACTTCAGACAACCTTCCCATCTCTAGTAGCCTAGATTTGTAGTAAGCTATACTTGTGGTGATTACAGGAGCAGTTGCGGTAACTATAATTGTGATTCCATGTGGAAGACGTTTACAGGACACGGTAATGTTTTTATTATGGTTGTGAAGGGGAAAGGTTTTGCTAATGAAGAGGGGAAGAACAAGAGAACCTTCCCTACTCAATCATTAATACTTTGTCACCCAACTAAACCTTTCACTGGCTCCAGGCTGTGCATACATTTGAAGCTCGAGTATTCAAACTCCAAGTTGTTATGTTGTGAACCGCCCTGTGATCTACAAAATTTAATAAATAAAATAAAATAAAAATAATAGTGAGGAAAATTTCTAGAGGTGTAGCCATACTTTTCTATTGAAGGAAAAACACCCTGTGACACCTTATTATAGGATTTATAACAAATTTATTATGGCATAAGCTTTTGAAGATGAATCTTCTACTTCATCAAATGAAGTTGTCTCGAGTCACTGAAAGTTGATGCTGTAATAAATGTGTTAGTCTTTAAGGTGCAACAAAACACTTTGTGTTAATTTTACTGGAGGAAAGTTAGCATCAAAGTCCCTTTGCCACTGGGATTTTTTGCCCTTCTAGGAAATTTGGTTCTTGTTGTCACCAAGAACAGTGGTACCTCTGGTTACGAACGGGAACTGTTCCGGAGCCCTGCTCGTAACCTGTGATGTGCATAACCTGAAGTGCCGCATCTGCACATGTGCGCGACGTGATTCAGTGCTTCTGCACATGCATGTGATGTCATTTGACGCGTCTGCGCATGCGCAAACCGCTGAACCCGGAAGTAACACATTCCGTTATTTCCGGGTTTGGCGCGTTCGTAACCAGTGTTGTACGCATCCTGAAGCATTCATAACAAGAGGTACGACCATAGAGATGTACTGATCAGTTGAGGAGCCATGCATATGCTGAATGATTGCTCGCAACAGTCTTGAGGATTTTCAAAAGCCAAGACTGCAAACCACCTCAGACAGAGCTTTAAATGGAGCATTTCTGTGTTGTTCTAAGCGCTAGCACCCTCTTCCATTGCTGCTGTGCATGTGAAAACACATACATTTGCTCCTATTGTCAACTCAAAATGTGCTCATCAATCAAGCTCAAGATGGACTGGATTTTCTTTTTGAACTTCATGAATGACTTAAAACAGGCCAAGGCCATTTTCAAAACTAATATCCTGTTATTTCTGAAATTAAAAGAGACTTTATATTAAGACATGGTTAATGAAAGCATTGACTAGGCAGCAAGAAACAACACAGGCACTTACTTGCTCAATCTCACAAACACTTATGGAATAAAGCCACAAATGGGAGCTACTAAAACTCACATTTTAATTGTCCAGAACTCAACTTCAAAATATATCAGAAATGTCTTTGAGGAAATCTTCAGAAGTTGAGACCAGGAGGCCTCTCTTAATAAAGTTACTAAAGGACAAAGTCATGCTGAAATACTATTTGCCAGTTTATACAGAGCTGAAGTTGTGAGCAACTTGAAGAACAACTGACAGAATTTTAAATTTGCTTTACAAGTCACCCAATACAGTACTGTACTGGCACTGAAAACAGAATGAAGGAGAATTCCAAACAGCCTTTCCAAAAAGGAAACATCACTCTCAATGAACTGTTTCTTTTTTACATCGCAACATTCAAAGAACTACACAACCACTTCAAGCCTTGAGGTAAGCAGCTCTTATCCAAGACTAAGGCTTTGCAACTGAGGCACAGTTGGACCATCTTAAAAACAAAAAACAAAAACAAAAAACGTGAGCTAGATAATAGGCTGTCACAACCCAAAATTAGTGCTTACTCAGAATGTTTTTAATATATGCAAAATACTCAATTTTGAAACAAAAGGAAGAGTTGGTTGATTGTACCTTTCTAAAAACACAACTGTTCTTGGCTTGCTGGTGAATATGCCAGCAGGCAAAGTCAACAAGAACATGTTTAAAAATAGCAATGTCTGTATAATAGCAGCATTCATATGTAACACTAAACCATAACATTTCGTTTAGCAAACTGTACTCTGCAGGTGTACATGCAGCCAGAGCCCCTCCCACTTGCACAAAGGGAGGAGCAAACAAACCACAATGGGAAAAGCTTAGCATGTTGTCCAAACCTAAGATCGTGATTTGTTTCATCCTAACAACCACAATCCCAGATTCAGATATACTGTACTAAACTTTCCCTGTCATGGTTTGCTCACCCACTTACACAAAGGGGCATGATTTAATAAGCTAAACTTTATGGCTTACCATGACCTGCAAATGTAGCCAGTGAATAAAGGTAATTTGGAAAAAGTCAACACAAATATTTAAGCATTTTTCCAAACCTCACTTAGCTCCCTTCCCCTCTTGTCCACCTCTTGAATAACATCATTTCTCTCTACATAGTGAATTCCAGTTTTAAATGAAAAAGTCCATGTTTCACTTTTGCTCAGTCTGGTCCATATTCAGAGAGCACCAACATATAGGAACCACTGAAAGAAACATAAATAAAATAAAATAAAATAAAATAAAATAAAATAAAATAAAATAAAATAAAATAAAATAAAATAAAATCTCAACTAAGCTTCTAGAACTATTTAATACTTGTAGTATTTTTCAGTACTTTGTACCCAACCACATGTTCACCTTCCTCTAAAACCTAATCAGACTTAACTAATAGGGATTCATGAACAGTCCTAAGTGCAGCCGGTCATTTATTTACAGAGTCCTCATTCCACTTTGAAGCATGTATCTGAACACTTAGCCATGGGTGGAAAGAGGGACATAGCATGCTATCACCATCAGCCCTACAGGGAGCAAGTGCCTTGTTTTGATCACATGTGCTATGTTGCTTAGGCAGCTGCTTCATCATAGGTGCACTAGTCAGCCGGGGGGGGGGGGAATTAAAGCTGCCATCCAAGGGTCATAAGACATGGCCTCAAAATGAAGCAATAGAAGATGGATTCAGCAACTCATAAGCTGGTGTCTGGTGCCTTTCAGTACAAATGATCCCTGAATTCACTCTGTTTATTAAGTAAATCTGAAACACAGGCTATAAAATGATATTTAAAATATGTGTAAACTGCATTCAGAAAGAAATCACACCAATGCTCAATAGGGTATGTGCCATTGCAAACTCAGGAATGTAGCTGATCCTATATTCTTGGGACTTCAACAAAGGGTTCCTTGCTAGAACACTCCACTTGAACTCCTTTTTTTCACCCCCACCCCACCCCATTTATAACAGCTCAGCTGAGCTTCCTATCTCATGACCTACTCTGTTCAAAATCATTAAATATTAAGATGACACAGAAACCTTTAGACTTAAACTTTACTCCATTTAATGCTCAGCACACGAGACACAGGATTCTCCTGATACATATTAACTTGTTCCAGAGACAGCATGAGCACAGTAGAAGCAGAAACAATTCTATCTCCTTGGGGATGCGGGAGAGCTGTGCTCATGACAAAGACTTGATTTTCTTCTTCTTTCAAGTCTGCTTTACATGGGGAAAGTGGCCCTCAAACTGCTGTTAAACCCCAACTCCCATCAAGGATTAATAGGAGTTAAGAGTCCAACAACAGCCTGAAGGCCAGAGGCTCCCCATCCTTGATTCACAAATACACAGAGTGTATCACTCTTTTCTGCACCTGTAAAGTACCAAAAATGAAACAGCCAGTGAGCAAATAAAGAGTTATGGGCTTTTCATAACTTATTAAGAACCAATTAAGCATGCATGGACATCAAATTACCACAAGCTTACTACCACCTTTTTACATAACATTATTATATGCCTATCCTATAGGTTAGAAGAGTAAAAAAAAAAGTGTTTTGTATCTAACTGAACACCAGCTTGGAGTCATTAGTAGCCAGTGCTTGTTCAATGATCCTGCTGAAATGAATTATCTAAATCCAATCAATGACCCCATTGAGCATATTTTCCCAATGTAAAAGGTAAAGGTAAACAGGAGTCTGCTTTAATAAAAACTGATCAAGTAAAAAAGTTACTACAGAGCATGTGCAAGTCTTTTAGAAATGCTAGAACAAGCTCTTTGGATCTAAGCCAAGACTTACATTTAACAAACTTCAGAAGCCAGAGTTAACACAATGAGCCGAGAACATGGAATCATAGCTACTCCATAGAGGCAATGTGGACATACATTTTTATATTTGAGAGATACTCTGGATATCCATGCACAAGCACACACACCATGCATAGTAAAAGGAGCCATTCAAAATCTGACTGACTTTTCCCTGAGGGAACCCACTATTTGTGCACTGTTTTATTATGGAAAGGGAAGCACTGATGCATCTGACTCCTAAAGTGTCTGTCTGCACACAAAGATAAGCCTGTAGGTTGAAAACAGTACCAGAACTTGGTATACACAATTGGCAACGCAAAAGAGATGGGGTTATTTACTACTACTACTACTACTACGTAAGAGACAGGTTGCCATCACCCATACTCATCACAGCGGAAGGAGTAGTACCTTTATAATTAACAGTTGCTTCAATCAGATACTATAATGAAGTTTTTTTACCACTCATGCAAGATGAGCTCTCTGTGGCTGCATTCACCCATCATCTTAAAACCATAGTTAAGATTTAAATACGATTTAACATGAAGCAGCAGCATGGTATATATTGTTCAAAACTTCCCCCTTTGCTCTCCTTGGGAGGAACAAACCATAAACTTTGGCTTACCATGTCATCAGAGCCAAAGTTTGTGGTATGTTTGCCTCAAGCAAACCACGAGCAGTAAGGCAAGAACAAACTGATGGTGCAGCTTGTGCTTTATTTGGAGAGGAATCAGCCACAAATTCAGGTTCTGACATTAACTATGGTTTAACATGATGTGCAACCAGGTTAACATTCCATTTTCACCTTCATTCAGTCTGTTCTAAGAAAGCAGATATAAAAAAGGACATCACAGACCTCCTTACCTCTACAAGGAAGGTTGTTTTAAATCTTTTAACACACCTCATATACCACACTGCCATCTTTTTTCCTATAAGCAAATTGATATCCAACTTAAAGACTACTAAATTCTATAGAAGCATGTAGTCCTTTACTCAGAAGGCTTTACAATCTTTTAAAAAAAAACTACTGCAAAATGGTTGCTTTACACTAGATTTCAAGGTCAAGAGAGGGGAAGAGATCTGGTAATAAATCAGCAACAGAATGTCTACAGTAGCTAGTAAAAGTTAATCACAGGAGAGCTGCCATTTAGTGATTATTTGTACTCTTCAAAGTGCTTTCCCATTTTTCAGGAAAGGTTGGAACTTTTTCAGTGCAAGAGCTTCACTGACAGGCTTTAAGGTGCCACATGCAAATAGCAGGCAGGACCAGAGGTGAAATAGACAGAGTAGAGGATGCACTTCATATCTTTGTGCACCTAATTGCATTTCAGCCATGCAAGAAGCAGAGGTTTCTATACACACCTCAATACTTCATCCCGGCCAGAGGCATTATCACAGTTCAAGGACTGCAATACCTCAAGGGCCGCCTGTCTCTATATGCACCTACCCAGACCCTGAGATCACCTTCTGAGGCCCTTCTTCGTGTGCCTCCTCCACAAGAGATCCAGAGGGTGGCAACACAAGAACAGGCTTTCTCTGCAGTAGTTCCCCATTTATGCAATACTTTCCTCAGGGAGCTCAGCTGGTGCCTTCATTATACCCATTTAGGTGCTAGGTGAAAACGTTTCTCTTTAACCAGGCCTTTGGCTGAATGACATCTGATGCCCTTTTAAAATGTGATGTGGAAGGGGGATTATTGGGTAGTCTTTGGTTTTGTTTTAATTATGTATTTTCTGTTTTTTGTATTGTGATTTTGTGTTGTGAACCACCCTGAGGTCTACACTATAAGGCGTTATACAAATTTAATAAATAAATTGTGGGATGTAATCCACTGGGAGCAGTCAAATACAACATACCTTGTTTTGCTGGAGTGGACATGCAAGGGAATGTTTGGTCCAGCCAGTCGAAACTTCCTGTTCCTCCTGGCCTGGAGCATCCTTCCTTACATATGACTGGTAGGTGGGCGTGACCTTTCCAGACCTAGTAAAAGGCCAAGTCACGCAGCCACCTCCCTTCTCTTTGATCTTCTTTTGTCCTGTGAACTTCCTGATTCACCTGGACTGGACTGCTGGCTGCCAGCCAAGCAGTCCCCCAGGTTATCTCCCATATGGGGCAAACCTGTTTGTACATGTTTGTAACTTAAAGCCTGCCTTCAGGGACCACACTGCCTGATCTTGAGTAAAACTACTTTTTGTTACTTATAAATAAGACTGTTGTGTCTTTATTCTTTTAGGAGGGATCAAAGGGGTCTTACCAGGAATAATAGAACATATCTCAATCTGGGCAAGCCAGATTGAATTGTTTGTCTTAAGAGACTCACACAAGTTTGCAACCAGCTTTCTGTTGCGTAAGAAGGGGAATGTTACTCTGCTATATAAAGAAACTTGCTAGTGCGAGTTAGGAAGGATATTAATAATCAATATATCCTCTCCTGCCACCCTCAATATTCCCACATAAATAAATTCCAGCAAGGCAAAAGTACTTGAGAAGAGCACTGAAAAGGGCAGTGAAGCCCCGTGTTTGGGGAAGTGTCTTGAGGGTTGGAAAGACCTGGAGGGCCATATTTTACCTCTAGACCTGAGATTTCCTGCTCCTGTTTTATGCAATAGCAGTATTCATAGGGACAAACATATGGAATGCTTATTTATTGGTTGTGTCCCTTTTAAATTGCAGTGCTAATCTTTTTTATGTTCCTGGTTGGTTCTGCAAATGGGTTTCTTTTAGTTTCAGACGGTGAATAACTCTCATGTGTCTCCAAAAACAGGATCTAAATTAAAAGAAAAACTTGTGCTCATATCCTTTCATTCTTAAAAAAAATCAAAACAAAGTAT
Organism: Lacerta agilis; assembly: GCF_009819535.1. NCBI lineage: Eukaryota > Metazoa > Chordata > Lepidosauria > Squamata > Lacertidae > Lacerta > Lacerta agilis. The sequence continues at coordinate 38,849,237 of NC_046319.1, read as the reverse complement.
GAATTCAATGGCCAGAGGAGTAGTGAAGTCAGCATTTTAGTTAACCACAAAGTCCATCTTAATAAGTATTCCAGAAGTTTATTAGTATATTAAGGGTTATGAGAAAAAAATAACTGCTATTTAAAAGGGGAATGACTCATCTCGGGAACAGGAAACAAAAAACCAGATGAATATTATTTCTGCACAAAACAGCTGAATACAACACAGTACAGTCTGATGCTGGAAGCAAAAAGATATTAAGTTTCCTAAAGCTCCCTGGATAACAGTGCTGTATCTTGTATTAACAATAAAACAGTACTGAGTCTGCCCACTTTCTAGGAGGCTTAAAAAAAAGAAAATGAACAAACTTGTGAAAAACAAACAGTGTTGTATGTCTGTTCCTGGAGCCAAGAATATATTGTTGATCATCACACTACTCTTTCAAATTCTTACCTCCTATTCACTGCACACCTAATCTATGAAGTGTGTGCAGAAAGACAAAGGTGGAATAAAAAAATGTCAAAGTATCTCCCAGCGCCACACTTCATATCAGTCTAAGCAAATGTCCTGAATTTTTTTGGTAATCTCAGTTCTAGGTAAAAAACAAAGATTACGGACTTCAAGGTAATACAGAAAGTACATGCATCCCTTCTGAAAAGTGCAATCATCCAAAGTTCAGAGGTCAGTTCACAACCTGCAGCTTAAATATAAACTTTCCAAATACAGTGGTACCTCTGGTTGTGGACACGATCCGTTCCGGAGTGCTGTTCACACCCTGGAAAGTCCGTAACCAGAGTGGCGCTTCTGCGCATGTGCTTCTGCGCATGTGCGAACCGTGCGCATGTGCTTCTGCGCATGTACGAACCGCGCAGAATGCTTCTGCATGTGCGGTGAAACCCGGAAGTAAACACTTCCGGGAAACGCAACATGAAGAGTTTGCAAGAAGAGGTATGACTGTATAGAAAATCTATAGTTGGTCGAAGGTAGCTTCATTTCAGGGAGAAAGGGGATGTGAATCAATATCTAGAACAATTGAGGTTGGCAATGCCAAAATGAATACCCACATTTTTACCATTTTGAATCTTGGGAACCTATCCTTGGAGCCAGCAAGCTGTAGACAGAAAAGACTTAAGCTAATTTTGCAAATGATGCTTTGGGGGGGGGGTGCCACAAAACAACATTTGGCTTCACTTTGAATAAAGCCTTTGAAGTACAACATGCAAGGTTCACTTTCCAACTGTAATAGGAGGAAACTCTCTGTATGGGAAACCTGGACTGCTCCAAACACAGGATCTCTAGAGGCATAGCCCAATGGAACGTTCAGTACACAAAATTAAAACAAGCTATTAAACAGGTTGGATGCATGTCACAGTAGATGAATATAAACCTATGTTGCAGCGACATGCAAAGTTGGTTGCCCAGTCTCAGAATGATTTCTTAAGAGCTAGTAAAGGGCAACTAGAAATTATCAATGGGTAGGAGCAGTGTGAGCCTTTTTATTTTTTTAAGAGATAAGGAATGCTGGGATGGAGGATATGACAGAGGGTTTATACAATGACAAATCGGGTGGATCAAATCAGGTAAATGAATCCAACATTCATTTTGATACACTATTTTTCTATGTAGAGGGTCTACCTACTCTGTGAACAGGGAATCATTCTGGTATGCAATCTCTCTACAGGTAATTTTGTGATACAGCCCAACAACAATTTTACCATGTGATCTACTGCTTTAATGGACAAGGCCTGATTTGTAGTATTCATGGCTAAACAATGTAACCATAACCTTTAAAAAAAGGATTGGACAAATTCAGGGTAATAAGTCTACTAATGTTAAAATTGAATTTCTGCAGTATCCTGTGAAATAAACAGCCACTTGACATAATTAATCAAATCAGGATCTGAAGCAGCTGCAGAACGTTCAAGTTTTCAGGCATTAATTAATCCATGTAGGATTATACCTGGAACCTGTCAGTGGGACTACAATATAGTATCAGCAGCTGCTCTGACAGCATGCGCCTGAGAACTGTCTTGTGATAAGACACCCCAGCCAGATCAGATGGCAGTCTGAAAAAGCTCTATGCAGAGTAACATTTGTGACTAAAAAATTGCAGCCTTAATATAATTCAGACATAAAATGGTAAAGAGACTATGAAATTAAGACTGTGAATAAGAGGAAGTGATTCTCTGCATTTTGATGATTGTGTCTATTGATTTACATGGGGATTTCAGTGGACAACATAGAATTTGTAACCAGAAAATACATGTATACATACAACATAAAAATAGTGAATATTATTTTAAGATGTAAATTATTATAATACTGCATCATAATGCTATATGCCAGGGTGGGGAAACATCAGCTCGCAGGCTAATCTTGGATTGCGAAATTACCCTGTGAGACTATTTCCCCCATACCACGCCTACCTGCTGACGTCAATAGTTACATCAGCTGATATGGGGGAGGATAGGATTTAATCCTGCCTTGGCTGTCTTATCCTGTTCTCAGCAGAGCCCTCACACTTCCTTCCCAAAGCCCAGCTACTTGCTTACCCAACTTTGGGAAGGCAGTCAGAGGGCTAAGGGCAGGCGTCAAATGTTGCTGAGGGCCACCAAAAAAGGTACTGAGGGCAGTATGCGGCCCTCAGGATAAGCATTGGACCACCCTGTCTTAGAAGCTTATGCAAGTAGATACTGGTGTCACACACAATTGCAACAAAGCCCACACATGTTACTGGCCAACGTGCCCACACATGCCTACTTGTTGACAATCTACACTACAGCCTGAAAGAATCAATTGCCTCCTTCAATTTAAAAAGTAGCCTCAAGCTAACTCTTTCCCCCTACCACTAAGTAGCTATTTACAAGCCTGAACTATCAGAGGACTGTTGCCTTCCAGAAATCTAACAACCCAGTCCAGACACCTGCCTATTCTTCCTTCCCTCCTCACCCAAGTCCTTCCAAAGTACTTTAAATAGGAGTCTATGACATACTGTATTTCGAATGAAAGTAGAAAAAACAAACAACTGTAATTCATCTTCAAGCTCTTACAAAGGCTAGGTATTTCACAAAACACCTGCCCCAAGTCAAAATACAGAGAATGCAACTATTATCAATGAATGGCTTCTTGCTACCCAAGGAATAACTGCCCCATCCAATCAGTCTTTGAAGTCATATATACACCCAACCTGTTCACAAGAGTCACAGGGATACTCTCTTAAATGATCTTTGTGATTTATACCACTTTCTCTCAGCCGTGTATGTAAATGATGTAATTTCATCAGTGCTGCCCCTTCAAGTTATTGTTAAAAATAGCACAGGCATGATACACTGATGAAATGGATACACTCAATGCAGTGAGGTAATGCAATAAATCAATGGTCCTTCCTAAGAAGCACAACACAAGACGTTAGAGAGGATAGCAGCTCTGCATTTTCTACTTGGTCTTTTCTTCCTTTTTCTGCTTCCTTTTTTGCTTGATCAGCGAAAACAAAATGATGGCTATTCAAACTATAAAATAAATTTAAAAATCAATTTGGGGGGATAGTCATTCCCATACCAGTGACCACCTAAGCATCACCAAAAACAAGTCATTTTGCTGTGTGACAGTTGACCTGTATTGCTACATCTTGATTCCCATTACTTCTAAAGTTGATAAAAAAGGATGCATCATTTACCCTTTTTAAGACTTAAAATTGCCTAGACCACATACTCAATGTAGGTTAACAACATTAGAAACAGAAGAACTTTAATATGCCATAAACAATTTCCATGCTTTAAAAATATACTACTAAAATATCCCATGAAAATTACAGTACTGTACTTAAATGTGGCCATGAATTTAAAAGAGTTCAGGTTCAACATTCACTTCCATCTTAAGTTTGGAATACTGCTACATGGTAGAGCTGCATAATGGACAGAAAATCCACGTTTTACTAATTTTGCATCATTTGAAATCTTAAATGGTGAAGTATTTGGAGTTTCATCTGGTTTTCATTCTCCTTGGCTAGGGCCAGACATACTTCTTCACATCACTTTCCAAAGTTTTCCATTCATAGTAGGCCCTCACAATCAAATGGCACTGGTCCTGACCCAGCCACATGTTATGATCTCCTGTTCTATGGAGCTTTCTATTTTATCAGGTTATATTCCTCTCAGACCAAGGCCTGTATACTACAGGTGGTGTTTCATAGAAGTTTTCTCAGCATTGTTAGCCCTGATATTTTTTTCATATTTGGACCTTATACAAAAACCACTACAGTGACTATGAATTCCAAGCAGGCTGCAGGAAAACGTATAAGTACCTTCTCAATTCTTGCATGAATATTATTCTCACTTGACTTCAGTTAGATCTAAGTGCACATATTTGCACTCAAGTTGGGAGCAATCATCTCCAAATCAATTCAATACTGGCAATACTTCCCTCCACATGCAAGTGGATACATTCTGGGTAACCTCTTATTATTACTGCTGACATTTTAACCTCACTTTCTTTAAACCATTGGATGTTCAGTTTCAAATGTTTTTTAAACAAGTCTTCCAGAGAAATGTGTGTATACAAGCAACATATATTAGGAAATATATGAGCAAGAGACAGACTGAGTAATGAGTGAATAGCAATAGCAAGAAATAATGAAACTAGTGATCAACAGTATTCTTTCATCTCTTTAAAATTTAACCACTCTGTGCAGGAAAATAACCTGGGGGAGAAAAAACTTTAAGATGCAGATTGATTCTATGCTGAGGTACATCTATAACAGGGTCAGAAATCTTCTTCAGCCTGACAGCTATATTCCCTTGTTGGAAATCTTCAGAGGCCACATGCAAGTGGTGGGTGGGGTCAGAGGCAAAAGGAGGAGCAGCAGCTAATTTAAAATTTACCTTTGTAGAGAAAGACTAGTTTCTACATACACTCACACCTCTCCCCCATCCAGGCAAGGAAGAAGCATTATCAGAGTTAACAAACACATTCCACTCAGGCAAAAAACACTCAAGGAGGGCAAGAAGGCGGTCCAATGTCAGATCAATTAGGGTGTGGCCTGGGAAGAGGGAGTGTAGCCTGGGGATCCGACTCAAGGATCAGGTAGTAAAAGCTGAAGGGTATCATTTGGACCCTGGTCTGAGGTTCTCTACCCCTTCATTATAAATGCAGAACTGTCTCACACTATTTGTTTTACACCCTACTAAAGATGTTAAAAGAAAGAGAGCCCTATACACCACCTCACATAAAAACCACATGTTTCTATATTGCAATGATTGCTTGAGCTTGGAAGCTACTACATCAGGAGTAGGCAACCTAAGGCCCGTGGGCCGCATGCAGCCCAATTGCCTTCTCAATCCAGCCCGCAGAGAGTTTGGGAATCAGCATATTTTTACATGAATAGAATGTGTCCTTTTATTTAAAATGCATCTCTGGGTTATTTGTGGGGCATAGGATTTATTAATTCCCCCCCAAAAAAATTTTTTTAGTCCGGACCACCACATGGTCTGAGGGATGGTGGACTGGCCCACGGCTGAAAAAGGTTGCTGGCCCCTGTGCTACATTCTTGACATGACTGCATACCTGTTATATATGTTCCTATGTAAGTGCTCCAAAGAAGTCATATGAGGAGCCCTATGCAGTAAGGTTTTGATGTTTTCTCCATTATAAAATACTACTGTAAACGCTTATCGAATGCAGAATTCTCTTCGACATCTGGTTAAATGTACTTTATCCCACACTATGCTTTTGGAAAATATGCTGTGGTCAGGAGAACATCTGTTACAGTTCTAAACAGACATTCTGCATACATAAATACTACTTGTTGCTCTTATCATCTGCCCAAAAAGTAGAGAGAATAATCTTGTTTTGTTTTATGTTTACATTCAGGGACCTTAATTGCAGGTTCTCTAGCAACAATAAGGTAAAATGAATGTCCAATGTTTATCAGGTACTGGTCTATTGAATTCCTGTATTCATTGTTTTTAATATTGGACTAGAGCAATGTTATCACAAACCAGTACCCTGCAGATGTTGCTGGACTCCAAGTTCCATCAACCCAGACCAGCATGACTAATGGTAGAGGATGATGGGAGCTGTAGTCCCACACATCTGGGAGGCACCAGATTGGGAAACTCTGGAGTAAACTGATTAGACACAGATCATTCACTGGATTATTGTCAGGGAGGCTCTAGTTTTGTCTGTAAATGTGATCTCACAGAATGAAAAGACTGTTTTCAATTCTTTTGGAAATCAGCTCAATTTAACATGTAGACAAAAAGACAGAAGCTGAACTTCATAATGAATTAAACTTCTTGGACTTGCTTAGTATTTAGCATAGTCAAGTTTAACTCTTTTTGCTTCGAAGCATACTTTAGGAAGTTGATTGTCTATGTAGAATACTTTGGCACAAGAGAAGTTGTGCCTGACAGTACAATATTTTTCCTTCATAACAAATCATATAATGAAGAGGGTAGTATCACAAATATTCCTAGATGATATTTGCAGATTGCCAATTGAAACAGAACACTGGGAGCATTGATACCTTTCCTAGCACCAGAGCGAGTTAAAGTTTGTTTAATTAAATCTCACATTCTAAAATCCCAATGGAAGTCTGGATAACTCACTCTGGCTCTAGGAAAGGTATCAAGACTTCCACTGAGATATTAGAATGTGAGATTTTAATAAGCAACCTGTAACTCATTTTGGTGCTAGGAAAGGTAAGTTTTGCTCATTAAGATCTCACATGCTAAAATCCCAGTGCAAACAGAGAGGACCAGACCTATATAGATCCACTGATATTGGAAATGTATGCCCTTGAGGTATGAAACATACAAACTATTAAAAAAAACCACAGAACAACAATAACTCGACTTGAGGTAACAATGGAAAGCAGCTTACAATTGTTTATAAAGTGGAACTTAATTGAAGCATTGGACATTCAGTATAACAGTGCTTTGCCCTACATGCTCAAGACAGGCTGTCAATTCAGAATCTGCCATGTAGGTCTCTACTGAAGTGGGTAAATACAACCTGGCTATTAATTCCACTTGCATGAACTAGAAAAACTGAAAGCAGATTTGTACTTGATCGCAATATAAAGCAGCATGAATAATAGCATAATACCTTGTTTTGATTTTCTAAATCATTTAATACTATTATAATCTTTTAAAGACGCAAGGAGGAATGCAAGTCAGAGCAATGGAAAACACACCTGCACATCAATACAATAAAGAATAGCAACTCCTGTGGCTAACCAGAAGCTCTGGGGGCAAGCACTACTATAATTGTTGCAGTTACAGAACTGCCACAGAGAGGCGAGAGATCAAATTGTTGCACTGGAAAATAAATAGGGAATGAACAAGGCACTTTCCTTTCCTTCTGGATTACCGCTGGATTGTTCACAACTATATACCCAAACCAGGAAAAGCACGCCTAGAAAATTAAGCATTTCCTGTTTTCATCAAAACTGAACTAAACAAAGAATTTGGATTCACTGCACATTTTACTTTCAAGTAAGTATTAATAGAAATGTTATGTCTACTTATAACTAGTGTCATTTCACTGGCCAGGTTCCAAAACACAGAAAGTCAAGGAACAAAGGACAAATAACTTGGCTTCTGCTTTCCAAGTTTTTGCTGTAGAATCATCATTCTCTCTAACCCTGGCACAAGAGGGAAGTTTCAGCACACTTGGAGAAAGCCTGAAGTTTGCAGGAGTACAAATCCCATCTTAGGAAAAATCCTCAGTGAGGTTTGAGCATGCTCAGTCACCATGGAATGCTGGTGAACTACTGGGGTGGGAAGGGGAAAGAGGAAAGGAAGAACAGAAAACCAAGTGGGAGGGGAATTGGAGTATATTGGAGGGGAGATTACTAACTGGAAGTCCACACTGCAACATTTTGTTGCACATCCAACTTTTCAACACCTCAGTGCATTTTCTAAAATCGCCAGTGGTTTCAAAAGAATTGTTTTTAATCATTATACAGGAGATATGGAACACAACAGGCTTATTCAATACAGAAAAAGCATTACTGGTTATACTACACAGAATATAGATCAGAATTCCTTCCAAAGGACAATCTGCTGATGTCTAGTTGCTATTGGAGACCAAGTCCAGAAATGCAAAGAATGGAAATAATAGAAATAGTAGCATTGTAGAGTTGGAAGGGACCACAATAGTCATCTAGTCCAACCCCCTACAATGCACATGAGCATTAAATACTAATTTATTGTCAGGCATAATTTATGTGCATCAGTTTATCTATAAACTGATATTAATTCAGCACTGAACAAGAAACACCAAACACACTTTATCATCTAGAGTCAATTATTAAAATATTTTAAAGCAGAAATATATCTTTTTCTTCAAAAATAGGAGTATTATACAGAAATATCATGCAAAACCCGTAGATGCACCTTTGGAGTGTTTCCCTGAAGGCCTCTTGGGTAATGACTCCTCAATGGAATGTGCTGATGTATGTAGTGCATTTTCTAAACTGTTACCGATGTTGTTTATGGGGGTCTCAGATCTTGGAGTGACCTGGGAAGGAAGAAAACCACAAGAAACAAACTAGTCAGTTTTATTTCTCCAAGTCAGAATCTTCTAATAGCCCCATGGTTATTTATTTGAAAGCAACTTTCCTATTTACAAGTTCCTTTGTATTTATGGTATGTTATCATACCCATGATGAGGATCCAAAGGGTATTACACTATGAGGTTTCCAAATTAGGATTCAGTTCAAGGTTTGGCATTGCGCATGAACCAAAACAATGTGAACAACCTGAAGACTCTTGTTTGTTGAAGCCTAGCTTGCATCAGTTTGTTACTACTGTTTATCCTAGTTGCAAAAGGGTACCTAACTTCCTCAAGATTTCATTTTTTGGATGTAAGTCTGACTCTCATTTCACAACCAACACAAGTTCACCTAATACGATGAGTCACTTTCATAAAATACACATATGAACAAAAGGCCCCAATCATTTCCAAATGCAGCACTTAAGACTACCAATGTTATTGTAGCTGGGGCTTAATACAACTGTAACTTTTTCCTCTAATGCAACATATGGTTGATATTCCTCAGAAGGAAGAAATGCAGTAGAACAATTGTTTACAAAATCAGCTGTGTTTTCTAAGGCCATTCCCTTTCTTAAAGTTACAGAATGCAACTGTTGGAACATAAACCATTATATACACTGCCTTACTATTCATTGTCCTCCCAACTTCTAGACACAACAGGACATTTGCACACAACTCACACTGGAGCCAGCTAGTCCATGCTAGGACCCCTAGCTTGCCTACTCACCTATTTCTGAAATGTGACCCCAGCAGGATCCCAATAAGTTATTGCTCCTCATCCAGTTACACTTGCTTCCAGTATTAATGGTCTCCTAATATCCTCCACCTGCTTTCTAAACAGCACCATACTCGGTCCTTCTCTATGTCTTTCATCATCTCTGAGACACAGAACCATGTGCACCAAAGCAGCACTTACCCACTCAGCATTACTGTCATAAAAAGGTGTTGAAGACCAGTATTTGTTATTTCTAAAGTACCCCCCTCTAGTAGTGTTAGCCTAAATATAATTGTTTTAAGCAATCCAGACATCAACTCTGTATAAAAACTGTTATCCACTACAACTGTAAACTGAAGGCAAGAAATAGCATTCATCGCAGAACTGGCTATCCATTAGTATCCTGATAAACAACAGGAACTTTGGTTGTTTTTTACAAGAAAAGTGGGTAAAGATAAACTTTGCTCTCAAGGAAGCAAACAACTGGATGAATGCAGGCAACAAATAAAGTCAAGACTAATAGCACAATCCTAACTTTGTTTACTAAGAAGTAAGCACTACTGAATTCAATGGGGCTTACTACCAAGTAGGTGGGGTTACATTTGCAGCCTAAGAATATCTTATTGTTGGGTTGGGTTTCAAGGAGAATGTACAACAAAGTATCATCAAGTAAAAGAAGCTAACAAGCAAAGAGAGTGGTACCCCAAATATCTCTTTTACAAATGTTGCTTCTGTTAAACCTCTACTTGCTGGAGAGAAGGTACACATGAGGGCATATTTTCTATAGCAGCAGCCAGCCTGTACAACATTCTTCCCCAGATGACCTTTCTAGCTCTTCTTGTGTTAAGTTTTTGTCACCCGTTTTCTTGCCATATTTTCTTTTTAAAATGGATCAGTCCCAAACTCTTACCTATGATTAGGAGATCAGCATCAAGCTCCTTCCTTCCCTCCTTCTCCTGTGCAAATCCCACCTTTCATGCTTTGTTTTAAACATGACGTAGCATTATGCCAGCCTCAATATTAACTTAGATTAATACTAACCAGGATTTAAAAATGGTCTGCAAATCCTGGTTAAAGGGTGTCAGGAATGACATTTAAAGGAAGCCATGGAAGGGGAAGTAAGTATGTGCAAGAGAAGGAGGGAACATGTCTATCCTTAGCATGCAGCATGCTCCTGACACCAGGAATATTTAGGTGGCTCCAAGGCAACATTCTAGAAAGAACTGTTTTATATCATTATACAGATAGTTCTCTTTTCCCCTTTTGACAATCTCAGGATTATTGATCGCTGTAGGGTTAAGATTGTTGTTGATATAATATTTTAATAAGTAAATTATATGTAGAATCAAAGCATTTGAATAAGCATTAAAAATGACATTCATACAAGCCTACTTTAGAGTAGCATACATTTTTCACCACTAGTTTTCCTGTTAGTGATCACTGTCAAAGTTCACAGAAAATATGAAGAAAAAGTACTCTTTACTTCAGTAGCCAATAGGGAAATTTGTTGCACAACATAATACCTTAAAAAAAGTTGGTCAGACTAAGGTTTGGATGGGAAATCTATGGCCATAGAGATGTTGTTGGACTAAAGCACCATTATATGGATATTTAATAACAAACTGTATTCAGAATAGGACAAACATTCCTTTTTAATACCTTTTTTGTGATTTTAAGATGTGTCTGAGAAGGCATTCACTGAGCCGGAAATGAGTAAGTACCAGGAATCTAAGGCACCATACAGTACTTGCTTAACATTAATTTTTATTGTCCTGTTGCATTTGTTACTATAGTATGGTATCATGTTTTTTGATACAGTCATGAGTTAAGTAAACACTGAGCAAAGATGCTATATTTTCTGATTTATACCACAAAGCCCACAGGACGCCAAAAGGAAGCTCTTTTTTGGATTCTTCACCCATGGAATTCAAGTTCAGGGATTCCCCTTTCAAAGCCCACAGCACACCTTCTGGCCACTTCCATGAGTCCCAACTATGATAGAAAATACATCTTACATGCTACTGTGTAGTGTTTCAAGCTAGGATTGTACTTTTTCTTCTCTGTGGTAAAGATTTTCATACAAATGTATTGTGGTAGTTTTCTGACACTTAAGAGTATTGGACTTTACAAGCGCATAAAGAAGCCTCACATTCTAATAGTACTTGGGATTTGTATGGGCCATTTAACAGGGACTGCCAGAGAATGTTGCCTGTTGCTTGTCTAGCTACAGATTGAATCCAATAGCTCTCTGTGTGTGTGTGTGTGTGTGTGTGTGTGGAGAGAGAGAGAGAGAGAGCGCTACATGAGCTGGTCTAAAAATGTCAGTTTATTCCAATGAATGAAGTTTTATTCTTTGAAACAAAGAATTAAAAAAAGTTTACAGTAAGGATAGGTTAGAGTTTATGTTTCTTAAATATACAGAGACGTGGAGCTATCAAAATTCACAAAACAACACATTTCACTGTTTTTATATACCAACCAACAAGCAGGTCTCTCTCTCTTAAACACACGGAAAGCAATGTTCTAGCAAAGTAAACATTAGCTATCAGATAGATGCTTCTATTCACAAACTTATCAGTCTCAGAATGGACCAGTTTGTGTCAGACCCCCTGAACCAGAAGTTTTTTCACAGTGAAAGTTCTAAAGGATAGATCCTAAAAAAAAGCTTCACTTTTAACATATGCAGTTTATTGACCTGTCAAGTTTACATTACAAAGCCACAGTAACAAAAGCAAAGCTTGCCTTCGGCCACTTCTGAAAAGTCTCAAAACTCCTTTATATTATACCACTCTATCAGCACCATACCTGGAATGTAAAACCATTCATGCCTCATCTCTCCTTACTGATGCTACATATTTTGACAAAAAAGACACATGTGAAAGTGTCAAAATAACACAGTGACAAAACCAGCACACTAATAAAGGATGCCTGCAGGAAGTAACTTTAACCTGTAGCTCCAAATTACATAGAATTCACTCAGCTATCTTAAATCATTAAATAAACAATTTCAAGCACAATTATAATCCAATTTTGGTAAGGGCTTTAATCGCTTTTACAGCTAAATGGAGACAATATGAAATTTTGAGTATCACTGGACACTTGCAATTAAAACAAATTCCAGCCCCCATTTGCTTATCAAATGCCTTTTGCTCTCAAGCCCCTTTAGCAGGAACATTTAATAACTCCATCTGAAAAAGCAAATACTTAGGTCTCTACCTCTCCAGAGTAAAACAGCAGGAATCTATTCTCTTGGTCTATCTAAAGAATGGCCAGTGCAAATCAGCTATACACTTCACAGAACGACCATTGTTTTACTTAGGACCCACATCTGAGCAGCTTCTGACCATTAGGCATGGGACTATCTTACTAGAGTTTAAAAAAGAACACCAACTATTGATGTATAGAAAGAGCATTCTAGAAGAAGAGTGTGTGAATGCACATGAGAATGGAGTTTGACGCTCTACTGATGAGAAGAAGGGAAGTGGGATAGGGAGAAAAGTGATCTTTCTGGGCCATTGGTGAAACTAGCCAACAGCCACTGTAAACCATAGCTGCAAGACACTCTTTCTCAGCTATATCCTAATAGGCAGACACCCTCCTCCCCAAAAGGAAAGAGTACTATCTCTGCCATCTCTACAGTCCCTGGAAGAGAAGTCCCTGGATGTAATACACACCTTGTGGCAACCAGGGCAAGTTCCCATGTTGCTAGCTGTGGGAGTACTGGGACTCTTGCTAGTACTGGCAATGATGTTTTGGATCTTGGTGAGCTCTTGCCTCAGCACCTGCTTTTGGTGGAAACTGAAGGCAGGATGGTTGGAGGCCATGGTGAAGAGCAGCAAAAACTCATCCCCAGTCCGACCCTCATTGAGCTGCAGTCCGTAGTTGTTGATGACAGAGTCAATATGGGTGAGGGTGCGGAAGAGGACACCAGCTGCTTCCCGGTGGGATGAGCCCAGGAGTGCAAGTGAGACCAAGAGCTTGCTGCGCACTACCTCATCCGTCAGGTTAGTGAGGCTGCCCAGATCAGCCGGGTTATTGGCCTTGATTTCGGAATCCCGCAGCGAGTGATAGTCTTTGCGGGCCAGGTCCTCTAGGCAGGCTCCCAGGAAACGTAACTCAAGTGGGATGCACAAGTCCAGCAGGCCACAAAGGAACTCCACCCGTTGAGGAGAAGGCAGCTCAGAAAACCAGCGGTACACACTCTCTCTCTGCAGTCGTGGACACCGCTTCTCTACCATGCTGCTAGCTACTGCCACCAGAGGCAGAACCCCCCAGGGCAGAGGGTGGCCAGAGACGTGTTGCACAGGAGGGGAGATTAAAAAAATAACTGCAAAGACCAGACCCAGACTTGGCTAATAGGGCCTAGCCTGAAAGAGGGCTTGTTTGTTGGTTTGTAAAAGGAGGCAGCACAGATACCAACACTGAAGACAGAGCGCCCCCACCCACCACCCAAAAAATGAAAAAGAAACTAGGACTGAGGAGCTGGTTGCTAATAAGGGTAAAAGTGCAGAGAACAAATTAATGAAGGGTGCAGGAGCTGAAAAGGGAGGGAGAGAGGGAGGCAGAGGCAGAGCTGCTACTGCAAGGCTGCAAAAGCGGATAAAACTAGAGGACCCTCAGAGATGGGGCCAAGCACGAAATCAGAGCACCCCAATGGGAGAGAGGGAGAGGAGAGAACAGTGAGGACCCCAGCAGAAGGCCTCGATCGGAGGGCTAAAGGGGGCCCTGATCAGGTGGGGGAGGGGCGAGGGTCTTCCTCAACGGGCTGATGATGGTCGAGGCTGGAGGAGGGGCGGAGGAGGAGGGCGGCGGGCGAGGGGCTGAGGTACCCCCCCGGCATGAAAAGAAGGGGTAGGGAACCGGGTGGGCCTCACGTGTTAATCTCCCCCCTCCTCAGAAACCGAGGCTAAATGGGGGGTAAGGGGGAAGGAGGGAGCTGAGGGAGGGCCTAGGCCCGTTATTTGGCGGATGAGGAGTGGAGGCCTCCTCTTGATTTCCCACCCTCCTCCTTTCCCCCTCACGGGGCGGCTCCCTCCCTCCGCCTCAGCCCGGCTCTCTCCATCCCCCTCTCCGGCTGGGCGGAGGAGAAAAGCCCGCCGCCGTCGCTGTTCACCCGCCCTCCTTTCTTCCCTTGTTTTCCCGTCAGCCGCCGCCGCCGCCTCCTCCTCCTCCCCCCGGCGGCCAATCCACCCGCTTCGCCCGGCCGCCGTGCCGTTTCCTCCCCCGCCTCTCCGGTTCCAACGGCCACTAGCACGACAAAAGAAACCCCCGCGGTAGGCAATAGGCGGAGGCACACACGGTGCTGCTGCTGCTGCTGCCGCTAGTGGTGGTGGTGCTGCTGCTGCCGCCGCCGCCTCCTTCGCCGCCGTTATGTGTGGTGAGTGTGTGTGATTCCAAAGGCGGAAGGATCCCTCTTGGGCTGGAAGTGAATCGACCAGGCCGGCTGGGAAAGGAGGAGGAGGCCGGGACTCATTCGCGCTCGCTGCCCCGCCCACTCCTCCCACTGACGCGTCGCGATTGGTCTGAGCTCCTGCACCCTTTCCTTCATCCCCCTCCTCAGCTCCGCTGCCCTCCGCCGCTTTCTCTCAGTTCTCTTCACCGCCCACCTAACGGGAACCACTCGCGGTGCCGCCGAACATCAGCGGTTGTCAATCATGTCCCCCAAAGCCCTGCCCTTCAGCGTGTGGCGATTGGGCCAGGCTCTGATGGAGGGGCGTGGCCGCACAGGGTCTGTTTCTGCGCGTGTTTGGGGCACGTGCTTGCCTTTGCCTTGGTATGGCAGGGAAGAAAGAAGAGCCTCGGCCAATAGGGGGCTGGGGCCCTGGTTGCTTAGCAACAGTGAGATGGGGCTTGGGAAAGCCTGAATCGATAGGGCGAGAGGAGGGGGAAGTTGCTCGTTGATGGGACGAGAGATGCTCTGGTTGCCCAGCAACCAAGACAGCCGCGGTGACTGGGTCAGTTGGGAAGGGGTCTTGAGGCTGTCTCGAGGAAGTGAGGACAAGAGGGAGCAAATAAAGAAGTTGGGGTCCACAATGGACCACCCTACACCTTAACATGGTGGAAAGAAAGGCTTCCACAACGTAGTCTACAAAAAGTTTGCTTGTGCCAAAAGAGATGTTTGATTAACAACAGGCCAATAAAGCGAGATGAGTGCCGCAACATCAGAGTCGTCCACGACTGGACCTAATGGTCAGGGGTCCCTTTAAGATGTCCTAATTCTTATACTGTATGTCAGGCAAACTTGGCCCTCCAGATGTTTTGGGACTACAACTCCCATCATCCCTAGCTAACAGGACCAGTGGTCTGGGATGATGGGAATTGTAGTCTCAAAACATCTGGAGGACTGAGTTTGCCTATGCCTGCTGTATGTGGTATACCACTTATGTGGGGGAATGAAACCAGTGAGGCATAGTTATTTCAGGATACAAATTCTGGAGGAGAGGACACCAGCAACAAAACTCCATAAATGCACTGGTAGCAGGTGACCAGCTGGGGAGGTCGTTCAACCTTGGATGATAAGGGAGTCAAAGGTATCCAAAGGAGTTTGCAGAGAAGTTGAATGTTGTTTTTGCATTTCTCTTCACAGCAGATTATTATTATTATTATTATTATTATTATTATTATCATCTATTAAATTTGTATACCACCCCTCATCTGAAGATCACAAGGCAGTTTACAAATAAAAATACAAAACAGAGAACACAAAAACCATAATAAGATACAGGGCAGATCCCTGTGCCTACTTTTGCAGGAAGGGAATCTGAGGAACTGAGTGGTGACAAGATGTTCCAGGCTAGGGCGATTCATTGTTTCATACCAAATGGGCCACAAGAGTACTTTGACATGGAACCCATGGGCCACACACTGCCTTGTTGTGAGGGGCGAGTGAGGTCAAAATCTGACAACCCCCAGCCCCAAGCCCTCCTCCTGTCTTCCCAAAGGTGCCAGGCTTTGGGAAGGAAATGCAAGGCTCTGGCATGGTCCTAGTTGTTGTTGTTCAGTCGTTCAGTCGTGTCCGACTCTTCGTGACCCCATGGACCAGAGCACGCCAGGCACGCCTATCCTTCACTGCCTCTCGCAGTTTGGCCAAACTCATGTTAGTAGCTTCGAGAACACTGTCCAACCATCTCATCCTCTGTCGTCCCCTTCTCCTTGTGCCCTCCATCTTTCCCAACATCAGGGTCTTTTCTAGGGAGTCTTCTCTTCTCATGAGGTGGCCAAAGTACTGGAGCCTCAACTTTAGGATCTGTCCTTCTAGTGAGCACTCAGGGCTGATTTCTTTGAGAATGGATAGGTTTGATCTTCTTGCAGTCCATGGGACTCTCAAGAGTCTCCTCCAGCACCATAATTCAAAAGCATCAATTCTTCGGCGATCAGCCTTCTTGATTGTCCAGCTCTCACTTCCGTACATTACTACTGGGAAGACCATAGCTTTAACTATACGGACCTTTGTCGGCAAGGTGATGTCTTTGCTTTTTAAGATGCTGTCTAGGTTTGTCATTGCTTTTCTCCCAAGAAGCAGGCGTCTTCTAATTTCGTGACTGCTGTCACCATCTGCAGTGATCATGGAACCCAAGAAAGTGAAATCTCTCACTGCCTCCATTTCTTCCCCTTCTATTTGCCAGGAGGTGATGGGACCAGTGGCCATGATCTTAGTTTTTTTGATGTTGAGCTTCAGACCATATCTTGCGCTTTCCTCTTTCACCCTCATTAAAAGGTTCTTTAATTCCTCCTCACTTTCTGCCATCAAGGTAGTATCATCAGCATATCTGAGGTTGTTGATATTTTTTCCGGCAATCTTAATTCCGGTTTGGGATTCATCCAGTCCAGCCTTTCGCATGATGAATTCTGCATATAAGTTAAATAAGCAGGGAGACAATATACAGCCTTGTCGTACTCCTTTCCCAATTTTGAACCAATCAGTTGTTCCATATCCAGTTCTAACTGTAGCTTCTTGTCCCCCATAGAGATTTCTCAGGAGACAAATGAGGTGATCCGGCACTCCCATTTCTTTAAGAACTTGCCATAGTTTGCTGTGGTCGACACAGTCAAATGCTTTTGCGTAGTCAATGAAGCAGAAGTAGATGTTTTTCTGGAACTCTCTAGCTTTCTCCATAATCCAGCGCATGTTTGCAATTTGGTCTCTGGTTCCTCTGCCCCTTCGAAATCCAGCTTGCACTTCTGGGAGTTCTCGGTCCACATACTGCTTAAGCCTGCCTTGTAGAATTTTAAGCATAACCTTGCTAGCATGTGAAATGAGTGCAATTGTGCGGTAGTTGGAGCATTCTTTGGCACTGCCCTTCTTTGGGATTGGGATGTAGACTGATCTTCTCCAATCCTCTGGCCACTGCTGAGTTTTCCAAACTTGTTGGCATATTGAGTGTAGCACCTTAACAGCATCATCTTTTAAAATTTTAAATAGTTCAGCTGGAATATCATCACTTCCACTGGCCTTGTTGTTAGCGAGGCTTTCTAAGGCCCATTTGACTTCACTCTCCAGGATGTCTGGCTCAAGGTCAGCAACCACATTACCTGGGGTGTATGAGATCTCCATATCTTTCTGATATAATTCTTCTGTGTATTCTTGCCACCTCTTCTTGATGTCTTCTGCTTCTGTTAGGTCCTTTCCACTTTTGTCCTTAATTGTGGTAATCTTTGTACGAAATGTTCCTTTCATATCTCCAATTTTCTTGAACAAATCTCTGGTTTTTCCCATTCTGTTATTTTCCTCTATTTCTTTGCATTGCTCGTTTAGAAAGGCCCTCTTGTCTCTCCTTGCTATTCTTTGGAAATCTGCATTCAATTTCCTGTATCTTTCACGATCTCCCTCGCATTTTGCTTGCCTTCTCTCCCCCGCTATTTGTAAGGCCTCCTTGGACAGCCACTGTGCTTTCTTGCATTTCTTTTTCATTGGGATGGTTTTCGTTGCTGTCTCCTGTATAATGTTACGAGCCTCCATCCACAGTTCTTCAGGCACTCTATCCACCAAATCTAAATCCTTAAACCTGTTCTTCACTTCAACTGTGTATTCATAAGGAATTTGATTTAGATTGTATCTTACTGGCCCAGTGGTTTTTCCTACTTTCTTCAGTTTAAGCTGGAATTTTGCTATAAGAAGCTGATGATCTGAGCCACAGTCAGCTCCAGGTCTTGTTTTTGCTGACTGTATAGAGCTTCTCCATCTTTGGCTGCAGAGAATATAATCAATCTGATTTCGATGTTGCCCATCTGGTGATGTCCATGTGTAGAGTCGTCTCTTGTGTTGTTGGAAAAGAGTGTTTGTGATGACCAGCTTGTTCTCTTGACAGAACTCTATTAGCCTTTGCCCTGCTTCATTTTGAACTCCAAGGCCAAACTTGCCAGTTGTTCCTTTTATCTCTTGACTCCCTACTTTAGCATTCCAATCCCCTATAATGAGAAGAACATCCTTCTTTGGTGTCATTTCTATAAGGTGTTGTAAGTCTTCATAGAATTGATCAATTTCAGTTTCTTCAGCACTGGTAGTTGGTGCATAAACTTGGATTACTGTGATGTTAAAAGGTCTGCCTTGGATTCGCATCGAGATCATTCTATCATTTTTGAAATTACATCCCAGTACAGCTTTCGCCACTCTTTTGTTGACTATGAGGGCCACTCCATTTCTTTTACGGGATTCCTGCCCACAGTAGTAGATATGATAGTCATCCGAACTGAATTCGCCCATTCCTGTCCATTTGAGTTCACTGATGCCTAGGATGTCAATGTTTATTCTTGCCATCTCACTTTTTACCACATCCAGCTTACCAAGGTTCATGGTTCTTACATTCCAGGTTCCTATGCAATACTTTTCTTTACAGCATTGGACTTTCCTTTCGCTTCCAGGCATATCCGCAACCAAGCGTCCTTTCGGCTTTGGCCCAGCCGCTTCATCAGCTCTGGATCTACTTGTACTTGTCCTCCGCTCTTCCCCAGTAGCATGTTGGACGCCTTCCGACCTGAGGGGCTCATCTTCCAGCGTCATATCTTTTATATGCCTGTTGTCTTTGTCCATGGAGTTTTCTTGGCAGGGATACTGGAGTGGGTTGCCAGTTCCTACTCCAGGTGGATCACGTTTGGTCCAAACTCTCTACTATGACCTGTCAATCTTGACCTGTCCGTAGCTTCCCTGAGTAATTCAAGCCCCTTCGCCACGACAAGGCAGTGATCCATGAAGGGGGCATGGTCCTAGAGTCCTCCCATAATCCCTCAGGTGGGAGGTCACGTACACACAGGAAGGTACTCATAGGTGACAATTGCTGGGCAAAGGCTCTCCTCTGGACTTACCCAGGTGCCAGACTATGCAAACCATAGTTCCCAATACATATCCTGTATTTGCCTGTTACCCTGACACATTCCTCCTATGTTAATCATGTATAACCCTCCCCTTAGGTGATGTAGTGATGATGTAGCAATGATGTAGTGATGATGCTCAACAAACTGTATGCTGGGATAAGGCAGAAAGTTTTAAAAGTTCTTGTCACCCCGTTCTCGCTGTTGCGCAATAAACTTTGGTCTACAGCTATTTGCTCCGGTTGGTGGCTGGACTCCTTCTTTGTTCTGCAGGGACATGCGGATGAGCTGGGTGGCTGAGCAGCCTCGTATAAAATTATGCATTGTGTAAGAAAGTGGATAGAGATTCACTGATAAAACTCAGTGGGGCCATCTAATGAAGCTGAATGGAAGATTCTGTACATATGGGCAAGATGCTTTTGCCTGCATATGTTCTCCAGACTGATCTCACATGACTGAAAGAGGCCAGCTGAGAAGACTAACTCTTGTAGGAAACAGAAACACAGGGAAGCATCAAAGTATGACAGATGTGTGTTAGAAATTTTAAAAGGAGAGAAAGAATAAGAATAACACAGTTTTAAATATTTATATTAAAAGGGAGACTACTATCAATGACTAAAATCATGCAAATCTACTTCTTTGGCACATTATTTATTATCTGGTACATCCTGATCAGTACTTCTCCCCCCTCATTTGTGTTTCCTCTCAAAACAAACTGCTCCCACCCCCAAGTAGTGTATTAAAGGGTCAATAAGCAGTGGTGTCCTGCAGGAATCAGTATCAGATATGTGATATTTCAGTTGTTGACATGCACAGTGATGGTCACTGGCTTTCATTTCTTAAACTGGACAAATTCATTTCAGGGAACTGGACAAATTAATGGAGCAGGCAAATTAGTGTGAGCCTCTATGTTAAGCAGGATGGCTAAATGGAGGCAGTGTGCCATTGAATAGCAGCTGCTAGGCTCATACTCTAGGAGTTTGGGTCCATCTAAGCCTTCCACTGCAGCCATATCCAATGTTAGTTAGGGCTGCCATATTTCAAACAGCAAAAATCTGGACAGAAAAGTTGTTGAGTTTTTTGGAGGGCAAATGCAAAAATAAATTTATTTTGAGCTATT
Organism: Lacerta agilis; assembly: GCF_009819535.1. Classification (NCBI taxonomy): domain Eukaryota; kingdom Metazoa; phylum Chordata; class Lepidosauria; order Squamata; family Lacertidae; genus Lacerta; species Lacerta agilis. The sequence continues at coordinate 38,828,559 of NC_046319.1, read as the reverse complement.
TTTATGGGAAACTGGCAAAAACAGCTTCCATATCTCCGGATTTTCCCAGACATTTGCCTGATTTCCGCCCAGACACTGCTGCCGACTGCAATATTCTGGATCTGTCTGGGAAAATCTGGACGTATGCCAACCAACCCTAATTAGTATAAATGTTTTAGTTAATAGCCGACAGTGAAATCAAACACAGAAAACTTGATTTAAGATAGGGCCTTTAGTGCTAATGTCCCATTTCCTATTTTGTCTGTTAGGATTCAGCTTCATGCAGTGCATTCTCTCAGGTTAGAGCAGGGACAGCAGCAGCAAGTGAAGGTTTTTTCCTTCATGCCCTGCTTGTGGGCTTCCTGGAGGTACTGGTAGAAACAGGATCCAGGGCTAAAAGTGCCTAATTTAGTTTTATTCAGCAGGGCTCTGTTTATGTCCATATGTGCCATTAATGTATAAACAACAACAACAACTAGAGGTTAAGGCTAAAGAGCTCAGGAGGAATGCAAGTCTATGTATAATCTTACACATGATAGTGCCATCTAGTGGAAGTTTTATAGTAGCACTCCACAATCCCCCACTTCGGTGCTTTCCATCCATACTGGCAGTGCTTTCTTTCCTGGGGGGACTCTGGGGGACGCATATCCCTAAGCATTTTGTGAATCTAAGTTTGGCCTCATTGAGGGGCAGTATTTCAATATGAGTAGGAAAATGAGAGTACCCCTAAACATTTTTTTAGAAAAAGCACTGCATACTGGGATAGCAGAAAACTAAGCTTGGAAGAAAATGCTATATATGTAATACATATAAAGATGCACAATATGTGTGTGTGATATTGCAGAGCACAATGTAGGTACGTGAGCACGCTCATACATCTGCAAAAAGTTGCCAAAGCTTGTCATACAGCCTTTCATGTGGGCATCTGCCACTCTAGTCCAGCAACTGTGTATGTTTGGAGAAAAACTCCTGAGACACTTCTGGTTACCTGAACTGCAAACTTGTCTATGGGCTAGTTTCTCTGTTTAAAACATGACACGACAGGTTTGGTCACTTCATTACAGAAACAATTGTGTGGCCTTCTAACATCTGCTAGTCACCATGCAAACAGAATGCTGGATGAGAGAGGCCTTTGGTCTGACCCAGCAGGGATCTTCTGATATTCTTGGAATGACGTTAAGGCTTAAATCCCCTTTGAACAGATATCCAAGTGAATACGTCAAGGATTGCAATCCAAGACACAGTTCCTTTAAGATGGAGGACCTCTATTTCACCATGTCTGGAGGGACAAATCTGGAACCTATTTAGAGACCACTAAGCAAGGCTGGTCACAGAAATACCTTGCTTACATCACAAAGGTGGGGGAACTTTTTCAGCTGCATTCCCTTGTGGACAGCCTTCTGGAGGCCATATTCCCAGTGGTAGGCAGGGCAATGAATGTGACTCTTAGCCTTTGCACCGTCACTTGTAGTCCAGCCACCCTAATGTTCTACACATGCACACACCTCCCCAACAAGGCAAACAAAGAGGCATTAAGAGCACCAGCTGATGGGAGTTGTAGTCCAAAACATCTGGAGGACACCCAGTTGGTGAAGGCGGACTTCCATTTCAGGTTGCATAACCTGAGAGCGATGGCTTCGCCTTGCGGCAAGCTGTGTTTTCCATTGGTAACCACATTCCATATGAAAGATCTTCAGGAGGCAGTTTCCTGTCATGTACCAAGTTATTTCTAAGCCTCAGCAAGACAAAGGGAGATCCCTTGAGCTCTTTGTTGCAATGAGGGCAAGGAGTGTAGCACAGGTCGGAAATATATGTTCCTGCATATATTCTCTTCAGCGCCCCCATTTCCTCCTTTGTTCCCACGCAGCTAATATCGCAACTCTGGATCAAAAAAATTATTTATAGACCCAAACTCTGCAAAGGGCTCAATTGGCTGTTGCCATGGAAACTGGCATTCTGAAAGTATTCAAACAGTTTGTTCAGGGAGACTTCAAGCCAGCACATGGGCTTCAAAAGCAGCGGGCTTTCAGCTGCAGGGATCTGGGTTCAAGGGGTTGCCCACCTGAGCATCTCCCCTGTTAAACAGCTGTATGCATGCAAAGACAACAAGAACCTTTTCTTAGGGTTTGCACATGTCCTAAGGAGTGGAGCATTCTTGGCGCATATTCTTGGGGTATACAACGCAGCTGTTACGGATATTCTGAGAGGCCTGCAGTAGTGTGCCTTCATTTGTTCATAGCAACACATGTGGTTTGTCTGGTGCAGCTGCCATGTCAAGATGAGGGACTTTCACTTTTAAAGGCAGCTTTGCAAATGGTCTTTAAATGTGCTCTTACCATCTCCAGTTCCTGCACCCCGACCCCCACACTTCTCCTCCACTTGTACTCCTTGTCCATCCCTTGGTTCCTTATGCCTGCCACTGTCATTTAGGACCAAAATAGGTATGGCCCAAGAGATCTGTCATGTGATTTCCATGTGTGGGTATGCTTGTTCTCAATCTAATCCACCACCCCTCCACACACACCTGCTATTAGCCCCACTTGGGGAAATACAGCAGGGCTAGTAGCTGGGCAGTTAGAACAGGAAAATGATGGTGGTGGGGAAATCATTAAATGCCCCCCATCTCCAGCACCAATTCTCCAATCAAATTCATCACCCCTTTTCATCCATTCACAGAAAATCAGAACACAAATCTTCCATGTCTGTTTTGGTACTAAGACTGCTGCTTATTTCGTCTGATAGCACTAGGCATTGGGTTGGCCAACTAAGTCCTGCTCAGAGTAGACCCATTGAAGTAAATGGCCCTAGGTTAGTAATATCCGTTAACTTCAGTGCATCTACTCTTGAGTAGAACTAGGATTGGCTGCAGCCCATACACTTGTAGGCGTCACCTTGACGTGGCTAACCATAGTTGCATTTCAAAACGCTGAAATTATTCTCTTCAGCTACATATTTAGGTGAGCTCCGCTATCAGCCCTGATGGTTGGAGACAGTAATGCTTCTGAATACCAGTTGCTGGAAACCACAGGTGGGAAATGTGCTGCTATGCTCAGGTCTTGCTTGCAGGCTTCCCACAGGTATCTGGTTGGCCACTGTGAGAACAAGATGCTGGATTAGATGGGCCACTGGCCTGATCCAGCCTCTAGGCTCTTCTTAAATTCTTATTACCCTTGTAAGCAAATATTGGTCTGGTGACTGCTTCATATAGGATTACAGCTGGAAATTGCCCCCCTTTTTACTAATGGATACCAATGTTGAAGCAGTTAGCATGTTCCTAACCCCACTTACCTGGGAGTAACCCCAACTGAATTCAGTAGGACTTCTGTGGAGGCACAGTTAGGATTGCACCAATAGGAAATAGGAACAAATATGGGGTTCTTGTGAGTTAAACGGTGCTCAGCTAGTGACTGCTGGCTGAGCAAGGCCTTTTTGGCATTGCTAAATATTCAGGAGGAGGTGGCATCTGGATGGGAGCCTGGCAAGGCATTGCTCCTTTGCTGCATGGCAAATCCCCAGAGTAAAAATGGGTTGGGAGGCACTGCATTGTAGCATTGCAACTGGGCATTGCTGTAGAGTCTCTTTGCATAATAGGAGAAGAGAATGCAACTGGCTCCCTGGGAATAGCTCATTTAGTCACTGTGTTGAATCAGCACCGAAGAGACGCCTGTTTGCAGGCTTGAGCCTCCCCCAGCATTGCTGCCAGATCGCCAAGTAAAGTTCTGTTCCCTGGTGTGCTCTTGGTATTCGATCAGCACATTCTTTGGGCCTTGTCTAACCACAGAGCATCGATTCAATGCTTGAGAGTTACTGGTATGAGACTGGGGTGGTGGTTGAATAGAAGAAGCGCAAAAGGGAAGCCTCAAAGCAGTTGCAGTTGTTCTCTTATTCCATTGGAGGGAGCCTGGGGCCTTTCAGTTGCAGGTTGGTTCTTGCAGAATCAGCGCCACCCTCGATCTGAAGCAATTGCCAAATTCCAACAGAGTTCAGCGCAACCATCTTGTTGGATCGCAGCCAAAATCATTTTACTATATTCCATGCAAAGGGATTTGAAACTCGTGAGAGATCACAACCCCAGACATCTTTAAAGAAGAGTTCCTTGAGCTCACTTGCATGCTATGAGAGGCACAATTCACCTTGGAGTGCCCCTGTTCACCACAGAGAGAATTTATTTCCCCACTGAAAGTGAGGTTAAAGGAGGGATATGATCCCATAGGGCTGTATCCAGCTACACTATATTCAGGGGGGTCCCATTGATATCAGCTGACTTACATTAGGGATGCACACTGATTTCAACAGGTCCATTTCGTCACATGCAACCCATAGTTTCATGGAACCTCCGAGCTTGGTTCACATGCAAACAGAGCACCGCCTGTATCTAAAAAGAAGGAAAAGAAAAGCATCTGACCCTGTAGAAAGACCTTATGCCATGAACAGAGCCTGAGACACTGTGGAACATGCTGTAGGGTCATCTGCACCATTATATAACACCCAACGCACATGGCCTGTGCGTTTGGCAACTACATGTCCTGCAGAAAATCAACAGGTGAATGACATCCTGTTGTTGCATGATCTATGCTTAAAGTTTCTTCCGCTGAGTTTCTGCTTGTCATAAAGCATAATATATGTAGCACAGGAGCCCCAACAGGAAAAAAGGCAGTGGTTGGTTCTAGCAGTGAAATGGCTCACCCCCGGCCATTCTGTAGCAGCCATGCCAGGAGCACTTGGCCTCCTGACTGCAGAGCCTGTGCTTTAAGCCCAGTGCCTACCATCTCCAGACCTTCCGTTCTTGTTCCATTCCGCGACAACACTCTGTCTGGAAGAAAAAGCAACTTCTGTCTCATAGGCACCCAATCCAGATGGAACCGCTACAACGTTTTGGCTTGAGACTATGAAGACTATTTTCAAACTGGGGTGCTATTAAGTGGCTGCTCTGAATTTAGGGCACAAAGGATGCTTGCGCAGAATCAAACAGCTGGGGAAGAGACCAATATATTCTCTCTCCAACCCCTCTAAAAGTGGAGACTTTTTTCTGCCAGAGTCCATCAGTAGAACATGGAAGGGGAAGGGCTGTGGCTCAGTGGTAGAACAACTGGGCCTCTCTAGGTAGCACTGGGAGAGAATCCTCTCTGAAACCCAGTCAGTGCAGAGGCATTGGATTGTAGCCACTGCCAGCCTACTCAAAGCAAACACTTTGAAAGGAATGAACAGGACTAACTTAGGTTCATTCATTCATCATCATCACCATCAATTCCAATGGGTCTGTTTTGAGTAAAACTTAAGCTGAATACAGGCCAATACTGGGCTAGATGGACCATAGTCTGGCTCAGTTTAAGACAGCTTCTTTTATTCTTAATGCTGTTGAAAGCTTAGCCAACTCTGTCTAATTATTAGTAATGGGAGCAGTTTAGAATGTCATTGATCTTTACCCAACTCCCTTGCTATTACAGTCATACCCCGGGTTGCGCACACCCCGGGTTGCAGATGGTCGAGTTAAGAACAACGCCTGCAACCCGGAAGCGTTTCCGGAGCGTGCGCGACCCGTGCGCGACCCCCGGATGCACAGAATGCTTCTGCGCACTTCGTGCATGCACAGAAATCGCACTACTTCTGGGTTTTCGGGGTTTTGGGGGGGGCATTCGTGTTAAGCACGCCCGTGTTATGTAGCGTGATCCGGAACGGATCGCATGCGTAACACGGGGTACCACTGTAATTGCTATCTGATCTTTCACCTCTCAATTTTGTTTTATGCTGAAGAAGTCCATCACTCTCTTTCTTTCTTTCTTTCTTTCTTTCTTTCTTTCTTTCTTTCTTTCTTTCTTTCTTTCTACATCATCTGCAGTTAAGATGAGCTTTGCAAGAGACTGCCTGCAACCTGATTGCTGGGGAGACCTCACTTCCTTTCAGAAGGAATGTTTCCTTGGCAAAACGTTTTATCTCCAAAAGCATCCTGTGCTCCTCCACCAAGCCTCACAAATCTTCAGAGGTCTCTGGCTGTTCACCCCAACTATCTTTAGGCAATGCTTCCTGTGAGGGATTCACAGGTGCATTTCATCACTTGATGTCACTTATTGAGTCACAGTGGAACATGTGAATTCTCTTTTGAAATGTATTGTGTTTGAGGCGATGTACAGAAGTCTTCCAAGTCTTCCCTTGATCATACCACAGGGCTGAATGATGAACTCACATGTATGAATGTCAGTGTGTTCCTGTCTAATGGAATAGATGTCCTGGCTTCGTAGTGATCTATGGGGAAGAACATTTAAAGCCCCATGAGCTCTATGAACCACAGTGAACATTTTTGTTACAAAAGATGGGATATTAAACCAACAAAATATAAATTCCTATAAAATCTCCCATTTATCACAAAGACCCACAGTTCACTTTTCTGAAGCCCCTCTCATTAATTTGTTACTTATTGTCCTAGAGCATGTTTGTGCCCCTATCTTAAGGACTCAGGATGGATTGAAATCAAGCTGTCTCATTTCAACTGCAAAAAATTAAAGTTCTATGCAGCAATTTGGATCTGAATCTCCCACCATTGCACACCATACACTTAGTATGCACCTGTCACAATTTGGGGTCCGGAGGTTGAGATACAATCACACAAACTGGTTTAGTTTTTGTATGGATGGTGGCAGACCACGGGTGGTAGCCAGCTTTGTTCTACTAGGTGTGTGGGGAGAAAAGATTGCTTGTGGACCCATTACCTAGCTGGAAGCAACATCACCTTATAAGGTAGAAGAACAATAGCCTGAGTTTTGTGTGTGAATTTGGCTGAAGCTGAAAGCTGGAGGCACAGAGACATGCCTGCTTTGTGCTGGACCCAAAGCTGTCACTTGGGGCTTCCCTGGAGATCTGATGGGGAAACCAGATCTCCTGGTTTGTTAATGGTGTGATCTTCTTCACCCTTTGCTCAGTTTGTATTTATATACAGCTAAATAAAAACCATATATCCTAAAGACTCCACAATCTCCACTGACTTTCATTCTAAGGAAACTGAATCATGGGCAAGAGCAGGACCTGCTCACTACTCAGAGATCAGGTTGTGTGCAACACTATTTTCCTTTATTGTCCCAAGAGGAAAATTCAGTGAAATTCTACCTTTGTTCAGATGCTCAGCTGTTCCCCACCCCCTCCTCCTTGCTGCCTTAGTGACCTACCAGCAACGTGGGAATGACTCACTCAATGCTTGTGGCAAGTCCACACCTTTTTAAACACTGCTATTTTAGTTGCTGCTCTGAAAAGCAACAAGGACGGGGGAAGCCTGGGAACAGGGTGGTGGTGTGGAATATGTCACTCTCCAGAGATCCTGTGGCCTATCTGATCACTAGAGCTGCTCGTTTGCCTCCCAACCCATGGAAGAGGTGGGACATTTGGAATATAGGCCTGGATTTTGTTCAGTACAAGGAAGAGGGGAAGAGAGAGCATGCATACCATTAGCCAGCCCAGCAACGTAGATTTAGGACTCCACATTTGCAGTTCAATAGGGCTGTGTATGGTGTTTATGATAAAGAAGCAAGGCAATGCAATAACATCCATATTCATTGGCTGTATGTGGGGAACTCACGATCTCAGGACAGCAAGATGGCCTGTCCTGAAATCTGTCCCGTTCTTGGGCATATGAAAGGAACATTCTCAATGTTTGCAAAGCAGGCCTACATGTTAGACATTTGCTTAACTGAAAAAAGTCACCTTGGCAAATCCACAGCATGCATTTAAAGCATATTCAATGAATGTTTAAAAGAGCAGGCATATCTCAGATATATTGTGCTTCCATTTCCAGATCACCACAATAAAGCAAATATCACAATAAAGCAAGTCACACACTTTTTGTTTCGTTTCCTAGTGCATATAAAAATTATGTTTACACTATATTGTAGTCTATTAAGCCAGGCCAGCTGCAGGGGTGGGAGGGGGAAAACCTGGCTCCAACCCTAGCCAGCTTCATTCCTGTGGCCAGAAGAGGGAAAGCAATAGCAGGGGTTTTTCCTTTTCTTGGAAACAGCTGGGCTGCCTGCAGCTGCACCTGCGTCCTCACAAGGAGAAATATCTGTGAAGCACAATAAAGAGAAGTGCAACAAAGTGAGGTGTGCCTATACATGACTTCACTGGGAACTGTAGTTTCCCTCTCACTGCTACAATTCTCAGCACCCTCAACAAACTACACTTCCCAGGATTCTTTGGGGAAAGTCAAGTCTAAGTGTGGATCTGCCCATTGATATCAGCAGTGTTTGTTTCTCTTCAGGGTTATGTGTGAGGGTGGCAGGCAGCTTCTGTTCTAAATACATTGATCATCAAGGGAAGCAATAAACTATGTGAAATACTAACCCTGCCCCCCAAGAAAAGATCCTAGCAGCTTAGTTAGTTTGGCAGGGATTAATTTCAAGTAAGCAGACCCAGGATTGTGACCTAAGGGTGCTTTCAGATTGTCAGCATTTTGTGGGAGGGATTCAAGCGGAAACCTGACATTTAGGGTTGCGCAACTGCAGTGGATTAAAAGGCTCTGTCACCCGAGTGCAACAAATCCATTTTAATAATAATAATAATAATAATAATAATAATAATAATAATAATAATAGGATTTTTTTGCAGTGTGGAAAATTACAGGGAAATGCCCTGTAAAGCATGTGAGGAGAGCACAATTAACAGGAAGACCTGAAGGCACTCTGCATGCAAATCAGGACAAATGCTCATTGTCATATATCTGCCCTGTAAACAAATAGGAAAAAAGCCCTGTAAAGAGTGGACAGAGTCTATAAAATTACTGAGGTGTTGGCAACCTTGTTAGAGCTGGAACACTTTCATTACCTTGCTCTCTCCAATGTGGATTGCATCCAATACTTCATGCTAGCTTCACATGGGGGTCAAGGGCCACTCCGTTTGGGACCATGGCATTGGTCAGCAGCTGATACTTGCAGGAGACACAGCTCCCCTTCTCCATTCATTTTGCCCAGGAAAAAAATATGTAATATTTGTGCAACCAACTGCTGGCAAAATGTACTGGTGGCTGGTGCCTATTGGATCTGATAGGGCAGAAGGCAGGTGGACTAACAGTAAGTGAAGCCAGAACCAATGACAGGCAGGGGCACCCTCTGACTGGTTGTAAGTAAGAAAGGTGGGCAGGCAGGTGAGGACTGGCTGGGGGAAGACTGAGATTAGTGGCCCAGTTTCCAATTCATCCTAATGGACCAGCCTCCACTGGCAGAGCGTAGCTTTTGTCTCACCCTTGGGGAGTGTCTGGTTCAGGGTGCAATTTCACATTTCATAAGGTACAAGATGAAGGGGAGGCACGCACAAGCCCCTCCATTAGACCTGTACAACTGGTAGTCCACCAAGACAACCTCATTTCACCTGACATTGTGTTGTGACCTGCTGGGTGCTTGCCAATGCCCATCTCCCATTTTTGCAGTCCCAGGCAGGCAGTAAAACCAGAGGTTTGGTGGGCTGGCATGAATTGCATTTGGTGGATTGCATTCAGTGGCTTTTCAAGCTCTCATAGGCAGGGGAGCTGTCCAGCAGGACAAAGTACAGTATGTAGAACGTTTCAGGGAAAGGTTGCTGAGGCAGCTGGGGGAACTGTCCAGCTAGGTAGTTATGACTGGAATCAAGAAGCAACAAATTGTGCAGCAGCAACATCCAAGCAACAAGTGAAAAGCTAAATAACTGCCCATGGCTGCTAACTATGATGGCTATGCTGTGCCTCCACCATTGGTCATAAGGCAGTAATGCTTATGAATACCAGTTGCTGGAAACCACAGAAGAGGACAGCACTCTTTTGCCCAGGTGCTTCTTGAGGGTCTTCTACAGACATTTGGGTGGCCACTGTGAAAACAGGATGCTGGACTAGATGGGCTATTAGCCTGCTCCAGAAGGGTCATCTTACGTTCTTAACTCTCTTCCCACAGCATTGGTAGGGCCCTGATCTAGAGGCTACTTAGGTTGTGCAGCCAGCCGCATGCTGCACCTTTTGGCCTGGGCTTTAGCATGGACCCATTCTCTCACCTGCTGAATTTGTGGGTCGTAACTGTAATTTGTTTGGAGCAAATAGGTGTGTCTCAATTGGCATGCATTAGATCCCCCCCCCATTCTGCAGCCTCTCCAGGTGGACAGTCTCCTAGAGCCTACACCAGGTGTGGGGAACCTTTGGCCCACCAGATGCTGTTGAATGACAACTCCCACCATCCCTGACCACTGATCATGCTTGCTGGGGCTATTGGGGGCTGAGCCACATCTGGAGGGCCAAAGTTCCCCCACAGAGTAGACTCTGATTCTCCATAGTTGAAACTGCAGGTCCCAAGCTGAGGGTGGGAGGCACAGACCCCAGTGACTTGGCCTCTGAAGATGCTCCTTCTGAGTTAAGCTCTGCTGGTGGGACATGATCAAGCTTGTGCTTCAAATGATAACACAACAATGCATATAGAGCAGGCTTTTCCAACGGGCTACTTAATTCTTCTCCAAAGACATTTCAACAGGTGTTTATGCAAGATAATCTGTTTAAAATATCACTCATTCATTCATAATTATACTGAGTCTTCTCACAACAGGCATTCTCACAACAACTTTATCAAGGGATGGTTAAAATGTTTCTTTTTAAACATTCTGGCCTTTTCTAACATTGCACAGTGTGGGGGTTTTGTTTCTTTGTTTGTTTGTTTAAAGATCTAATATTGCTGCCTAATTTCCCCCATGTGTCTCATTTGGGGAGACTTCTGCTGCCCTAAATCAGCTTGGGAGTCCTGCTATATTGATGAACCAAAGCCTGGCTCTTCCTGGTGCTAGAAGCAAAGACACACACATGCACCTGCCCAGTTTGCAGCAGAAAGCTTGCTGGCTGCTGTGCTTTTTCAGATCAAGATCAACTCTTTTCTTTTGCTGCTGCAGTTGAGCCTCTTGATGTGGAAACTGGCTCTATTTTTATCTGGCTAAGGAAGATCAGATTTGCAGTAATTGACTGGATAAACAGACACACTATGTACGAACCAAGTTAATGGGATACATTTGGTAGCCAGCAAGGGCACTTTGCTGTTGCTCTGCCCAAATAAGTAATTGGACTAATTTATGACACTCAGACTGCTAACGTGTCCATTAAAGGCCCCTTTTGTGCACTCCCCCTCCACAAATAAAAGAAAAAAAAACATTTCCCCTTGGGTTCAAAGCATGCAAACACCATGCCTTCATCAGGAGTAAGTATAAAGCATTTCCTGACTGTCACTAAAGCTCTTAGCAAAATGGAATTAGAGCCAAACACGTGCAAGAATTTCTCTTTCCGGTTAACCCAGGTCCTGACCTTTATTAACCTGACAGAGATTATTGACAATACAGTATGCCCCCAGTAAGCTGGAATCTACAAAAGAACTGTACTAATATCTCTCCTGCCCTGCCTGCAATATAGCTCAATAATCTGCTAATTTTTGGGGGTGTGGGCAACAGATCAAACTGATAAGAAAAGGTTGGAATGGAAGGAGGGAAATCTATGCACATAATCTTGCCTAATGAAACACATTTAACAGTAAGTAAGGAAAAAAATGAGGCCCCCCCCCCATTCCTTTTCCCCTGGTGCACCAAAGCTGCTCTCATTTGGGCAATTTGTGGTTCCCTTGTGAGACATTCTAATGGATATGGAGAACAGTCAGACGCAAATATGAAGCTTGTGGCAAGCACGGACTTAAGTGTTCTGAACTGCGCATCCAGCCATTTTCTGACTCCTTCTCCACACGTAGGGAAAAACACAACACCAGAAGCAGTTCTTTCCCTCCCCAGAAACTGGCACATGGCTGACCATTAGATTATGATTGTACAATGTAAACAAGTGTCAAGTGATGCATATTGAGTTAAAATAAATAAATAAATCTTAATTTCACATATACACGTATAGAGTATGAACTGGTGCTGATTGACCAGGAATGAGGCATCGAGGTTGAAGCAAATAGCTTGATGAAGACAGCAACCCAGCATGTGGCACCTGTGAAAAAGGCAATCTCCTTCACTATATCTCAGAAGTGGAATAGTTTTCCAGAAACATCACACAGCACAGAGGCATTGCTGCCTCACTGCTGTGGCATCATGACTGGCTCACGAGTCTACCCCCCTTGTTCTCCTAACACAAAGTAGCATACCCATGGGAAGGTGCCACAGCTATAGAAAATGCTTCCATGCTGTTTCACAGCATGGGGTGACAGGAATTAGGAGAATGGAACTTCTGCATATTAGTACCGCATAAAAAGAGAAAGAGTCGCCCAAGCAAGAATAAGCTCCGAGGAGAAACTGTAATGCTGGATGAGTGTCCCTTATTTCAGAATTGTTACATAAAGGATGTCTCATTATTTTACTGCTCTGATGTGCCCCATTTGCCTGGACATCTGCTCCTGCAAACTTTGTGCAAGTACCTGTCCCAGAAAACAACAGTGCTGCCCTTGGTGACTGGTCTTAAAACTACTGTCGCCTGGTACAGGGTTCAGGAGCATGTGCCCCCCCCGATGTTGGACTCCAGTTCCCACCATCCCTTATCATTGGCCATGCTGGCTGGGGCTGATGGGACGTGGAGTTCTATCATCTGGAAGGCTACAGGTTCCCCAGCCCTGACTTAATAAAATGCTGTGGCTGGTAGAACATATAAATAAGTAGACCATGGTGTCAGTTGGGGTTACTAGATCAGGAGATTCTTTTGCTACCATTAGCCATGGTGTCCTCCTGGAGCAGCTTTACAGGTGGGAAGTTGGAGGACTGGTGCCAGGGTGAATCCGCTCCTGGGGAATGGCCACTGCTCAGAGGTAGAACAGCCATCTTTGTAGAAAGAAGGCCCCAGGTTCAATCCCCAGCATCTCCAGGTAGGACTGGGAAAGTCCCCAGGCTGAGACCTTGGACAGTCACTGACAGCCTAGGTTGGCAATTCTGAACTTCCTGATTCTGTATAAATAAGTTTCCTGTGTGGTCATCAGGGGTGTGTGAGCCCAGTGTCATGATTAGCCTGATGTTACCCAACTATGTGTCTCCTTGTTATTCAAATGAGGTGATTGATAGGTGCTTGGAGGATCTGAGGGTCTGAATGAGTTCAGGTAACTTGTTAGCTCATTCTGTTTCTATATCCCCTTTGCACAACCAGAGGTGTCCCAAAGCAATTTACAATGAAGGCCAATGAACTGAACCTGAACACCAACATGATGAAGGTGTTGTTAGCCAGAGGTTTCCAGGTGCAGGAAATGGGCAGGTGGCCTGCTCTGGATGGGTTGCACTTCCCCTGGAGGACCAACTGCATAGCCTGGGCTTAATTCTGCATTCTGCTTTGTCACCAGAGGCCTAAGTGATCTCAATGGCATGGATCACTTATTTTCAGCTCTGGCTGGTTCACCAGCTATGGCTGTTCCTGGACAGAGTCAGACTTGCCACAATAACCCATGCTCTGGTAACCACCTGGTTAGATTACTGTATTGCACTCTTACATGGGTCCACCCTGGAAGACCGTCTGGAGGTTGCCAGTGATGAAAATACAGCTGTAGAGTGTTAACTGTCTCAGCCTCTTGGGACCACATAACACTGATTCTAAAAAGGTTTGCATTGGCTGACTATATGCTATTGAACCCAACTTAAGGTTTTAGTGTTGGCATATAATGCCTTGAGGGACACGGGTGGCGCTGTGGTCTAAACCACAGAGCCTAGGGCTTGCTGATCAGTAGGTTGGCAGTTCGAAACCCCGCGACAGGGTGAGCTCCCATTGTTCGGTCCCAGCTCCTGTCCACCTAGCAGTTCGAAAGCACGTCAAAGTGCAAGTACATAAATAGGTATTGCTCCAGCAGGAAGGTAAACGGCGTTTCTGTGTGCTGCTCTGGTTCGCCAGAAGTGGCTTAGTCATGCTGGCCACATGACCCGGAAGCTGTCTGTGGACAAACACCAGCTTCCTCGGCCTATAGAGTGAGATGAGTGCACAACCCCAGAGTTGTCTGCAATTGGACCTAACGGTCAGGGGTACCTTTACCTTTATAATGCCTTGACTGACTTAGAACCCAGGAATCTGAAGGAGTAGCACATACTTCCCTGTGATGTCCTGCTCATGATTTAAGGTAAGCTGGGGGCACCCCTTTCTGTCCTACCATGGTTTTAAGATTGTGGAGCCTGTGGAGATGTGTTTCAAAATGGGGTCTTCCTGACTGTGACTAGTCTTCAGTAGCATCGGAAAAAACCCCTCTTCCTCCTGGCCTACTGGCGTTAATGTGTGTGATGTATGAAACCAATTAGAGCCATTTGGGTTGTCTTAGAAAGGATCAGAGGAAAAGAAACTGTCTGTTGCCATGCTAGTTTTGTGGTTTCTGATTGACTTTATTATTTTTGTTTTCTTTTTACTGTTGGGGCCCTCCCCGGACTCACGCAACAATGAAGTGGATGGCCACCAAGTTGAATGGATTAAAAATGTGATTAGAGAATTTCTTGGAGGAGATGGCTATCAATGGCTACTAGCTGCGATGGCTGTGTTCTGTCCCGTGGTCAGAGGAGACAGTTGCTGGAATCTGCAGGAGGGGTGAGTGCTCTTGCATCTGGCTGGCGACTGGGAGAACAGGATGCTGGGCTACATGGGTCAGGTATGTCCTTATGACAGGAAGAATGTAATTTGCTTTAGTAAATAAATAAATAAATAAATAAATGCTCTTGCTCTTGATGCAGGGGTACACCTGGACTCCCTTGTGCCCTTGGCAAGGAGCTGTATCAGTGCCCCCCTGTCCCTTGTACCTTCCTCCAAGGCACCCAGAGGAGCCTGCGGCCCTGCACACCTTGCCTGGCCAGTTCAGAGCAGGAGAGGAGTGGCCCTGGGAATGGGCAGGCGAGCGGACTCCTAGCCACTCCAAGCCAAAGTGGAGATGTGTGATTTTTGTGCCTCCCTAGGCCTGTGTCTTTGGCAGGGGCCAACCTGGGCAACTCCTAGGTAGGTATGCCTCTGGCTGTTGTTTTCAAGTCAGGAAATTAGGCTTATTTAAGAAGTGGGATGGGAGAATAGAGAAGAAAGTATTGTCAGCAACAAAATTAAGTGAGGAGTGGAATCCTAAGCATGGTCTCGTGCTTCTCTCAGCAAAATCAGTGCCACTTGTGAATGAATAAACCAGGTTAGTGTTGGGCTATCGTTATGGAAGGCAAGAGCTCCCACTCGATTTCCCTGAGAAATCTTTACCCTCTTCCTAGGCTGATAGATTGCAGCCTGCCTTTTAAATGCATTTTTTTCTGGATGCTATCTCTCTCTGGCCTGCTGGAGGTTTTTTAGCCTCCTGTCTCTAAGGAAGTGAAAGAGAACAGAGAGATCTGCTGGTGGGGGGGGGCGAGGAGGGAGCGAGCGATGAGTGTTACGCAGTTCCTGTACCTTTAAATCTAAGGAGCTTGAGCTGAGACAGAGAGCGAGAGAGGCAGAAGCTGAGCCTGGGGTCTGTTCCCCTTAATAAGCAAGATCGGTCTCCACTGAGGAAGATGGGAAGAAGAGGGTGAGGAGGATGCAAGAAGCCCTCGGCCCCTCCCAGACTGGAGATACAAAAAAGGAAAGAGAGAGGCGCCTCTTTCCCTCCATCCTCAATCTCTTCCGCCTCCTCCATCCTTTCTTTTTCTGCTACCCTGCTGAAAGAATCCAGCCCTTCCGAAAAGGGCATCTCTCCCTGTCTCTCTCTTTGAAGGCAAAATGTGGGAGTCGTTCCAAAAAACAAGCCGAGATCTAACGGAGTGAGAGGTTTGCTGTGGGTGGCGGTGGGAGGTGTGGGGAGGGAGGGGGGGAGGAAGAAAATGAGAACAGTTGTTTTTGTAGGGTGAGGTGTAGGTGTGTTTGTGAGTGTGTGCGTGTGTGTTTGTTTGTGTGTATGCGTGTGTGTGTGTGTGTGAGAGAGAGAGAGAGAGAGAGAGGAAGAGAGTGTGCGTGAGATTGAGACAGACACAGACACTGCATTGCTGCTGATTCAGGAGTCTCTCCAGCAAAAACATAACCACCAAGATGCTGCTCTGCCTTGGACTGCCTGATCCATTTCTCCATCAAAACAGCAGCAGGTGGAGGTCACAGAGGGGGATTTGAGACCCTTCCTGCCGCCTGCGTGTTGCATCCTCCCCCCTCCCGCAAAACCAGGAATTCTTCTTCTCATATGTTGGCACTTGGCCTCTTTCCCCCGCATCCTTTCTTTCCCTGGGTTTTGCCTCGGATGGTTTTAAAGGAGACTTGCTTGCACCAAAACCTGCCTGATTTGCCGTTCTGGACAATATTATTCTCCCTATTTTGCTCCAATCCAGCCTCCAGAGCAGGAAGCCAAGAGGATCAAGGTTCCTTGAGAAAGTGTGAGCAGCAGAAATTGACTCAAGCAGCTATTTGGATTTGGTGCATTATTTAAGGTGTTGTTTGGGGGTGTTTTTTTTTCTCCCCTGGCGGCTGCTTCTCCTCCTCCTCTCTCTCTGTTTTTTTTCACCTTTTGAGAATTTTCAAACTGAGTTACATGCATGTCCAGTGGGGGAAGGTTTAATTTTGACGATGGAGGGTCCTACTGTGGAGGCTGGGAGGACGGCAAGGCTCACGGCCACGGAATATGCACCGGCCCCAAGGGTCAAGGAGAGTATGCGGGTTCCTGGAGTCACGGCTTTGAAGTGCTGGGGGTCTATACCTGGCCGAGTGGCAACACCTACCAGGGCACCTGGGCCCAAGGAAAGCGCCACGGCATTGGTGTGGAGAGCAAAGGGAAGTGGGTGTACAAAGGCGAATGGACTCATGGATTTAAGGGACGCTACGGAGTACGCGAATGCACAGGCAATGGGGCCAAATATGAAGGCACCTGGAGCAATGGTCTTCAGGATGGTTATGGGACAGAGACCTACTCGGATGGAGGTAAGTAGCCCATTTGCTCCTTCTTTTCCTTGGTTGGATCATCCTTCCTTTTATCTGCCAGGTTGTAGTGTATCCATTTAGGAAGCCCTGGCAGTTGAAAGCGTCATTCTTACTGTAAGACAGAGAAAAGCAGCCCACCCAGGCAGTGCCCCTTCCCAATGGAGTCCTCTAAGTTCATTTGCCACCAGGGCTGTTGCCTGATGAAGGAAGGCCTTTTTTGCAAGCTGGTTTGTTGGATAGAGTGGGGGGTAGGAGGCTGGAAGGCATTCAAATTCTTACTCAGCTATGAAACTCCCTGTGGTGGGTTAGTCACTATCTTTCAGCTAAGCTTACCTTGTGGGTTGCTGTAAGGATAAACGAGGTGAGAATTGTGAAACATTTTTATTTTATTTATTTTTTGCATATGGAAAGGAGCTTAGAAATTAAGAGCAATGGCTGTGAGCAACCAAACTGTACCCAAAGTTGTATATGAGGAGGAACACAGTAAGGCAGGGTCAATAAATTGGTTAGAATCATAACAGGAAATGCTGGTTTTTGGTATCTGGAGCAATGGCCCAGAGAGACCCCTTACATGGATTAATCTGAGGCACAGTCTGCCAGGAAGTGACGTTGGCTTCCATTCATTTTCATGAGGGTTGTTCAGAACATCCCAGTGAATTATGCCCCCTGGATCAGATTTGTGTCTCTGCCACTGCCAGTCTGCTATCCTTAATTGTTGCCCATAATCTGCAACCTGAGGTGGTCATGTGCTTGTCCGATCATTGTACTGTTTCATGACTTGAAAGCATGACTCTAGACCCACCACTTGAACCTGTAGGTTCTTCCAACTCTGAAGCAGATTAGGTTGAAAAACAAACACATAACCCAGGCAGCAAGATGCAATGCTGGAGCTTCTCAATGCAGGAACTTTGAAATTCTCACCATGATGAAAACAATATTGCAATCGGCTATCATTTTTTATAATTTCCCCCTTCATGCATAAAGCTCAACCTGATGCATCCAGAGCTTATCTGGCAATGACTGCAATTCATAGAGGGTTCCCATGCTGAGATTTCACAGCTTGATTGTGTACAGCAGGGGTAGAGGCCCTCAGGCCAGAGGCCAGATGTGGGCCCAAGCCTCTCTCCTCTAGGCCATACTCCCTGTTTAGTCATGTCCTTTCTGCCCAGGCCACCCTGCTCACTGTGTCTTCCTTCATTGAGTGCTTTTGTGTGGCTGGGATGTGTCCTTGAACTCTGATAACGACTTCCCTGCCTGGATAGAGCATAGAAAGGTGTATGTGTGTAGAAATACATTTATATTTGTTGCGTGGTCCAGGGACTGGAAAAGCTTTCCTATTCTTAATGCAGAGAAACCCAGAGGCAGGTGAGGACAGCTGTTTTTGACCTGTGATGGCACTTTCAGGTGTATCAGGGTGAGTGGGAATGGGTACAAATACTGAATAAACATTTAGCAGAGACACAGAGAGAAATTATCTAGTTCTGATGTCTTATCCTGAGGAAACAGCATCCTTTCTCTCAAGTGACTGAATCACCCAGTCTCTTGTTCATTGACAGTGTCCCAGCTTCCTAGGTAGTAGGGGCCAAACCAGCTTCCTAGAACCCTGTGGAAACAACAAGGGAGGCCTCTGGTTTTCATCTTATGTGTCTGTATCCAACAGCATTTATCTCCCTCACCCCAGCCCATGTTGCTTAGAGTGTTCTAAAGATTTTAGAGAAAGAAAGAAAGAAACACATACAAGGCCTTTATCCTCAGCCTTGAAAGTCTGGGTTGGCAGGGAGTCAGAGAAGCAGGAGAGGTCCAAAGCTTCAAAATGCAACTCTTTATAAACAAGTTGTTGTTCTGACTGTGGTAATAGCGGAATGGGGTGGCAGGGGTTGGGGATGAGGAAACAGAACTTTGATATGTTTTAACACTCTGTGCTGTGCTTACGAACTTACTTTGACATGGTTAGAGCTGAGAGTTTTCTTGATTGAACACAGAATTTTGAAAGAGCATGGATACATTTTACATGTTTCCTGCTCTGCTTCTCTACCTTCATCACTCCCTAAGGAGACCTGAGATTATTCTAAATACATGGGGTTTTTTAAAAATAAAGACAAGACTGAAGACCAGCTTGAAAAGTCTCCTAAAACCCAAGGGGTGGTTTTTTTTTAAAAAAGAAGGCATCTGGCCTGTCCATGCCTTTATCCAGAACTCAGGTGGTCATGATGGAATCTTACTGCAGCAGTACAGTTCCTAATGAATTCTGGCTGGGTATGGAGTCCACAGAATAGGACATTAATTTGAATAACCCAAGAATTGACCAGAAATGTAAATCTTCTGTTGTGGCTAAATTAATGTTGTCTCTAAAGCTAGAAGGATGGGGGAAACAGACTTCATGATGGTTGTGAAACTGGTTTAGGAAGAAATGCTGTCCAGGTAGCAGAAACCTACCCAGCAAAGCTTGGTGGAGAATTGTAGGCAAGTGTGGGGAACTTTTGGTCCTTCAGATGTTGCTGCAACTCCCATCATCCCTAGTCATTGGCCAGGCTTGTTGGGGCTGACAGGAGTCATAGTTAAGCAATATCTGGAGGGCCAGAGGTTCCCCACACTTGATATAGAGCCTTATTTTCCACCTATGGTGATGATTATTATTAGGTTTTAAATTATTTCCAAGAATTTTTAAAAAAATAACAAAACTTTTACATTCAATTATACACCAAATTCATCTTGTTTGACTTCCTCCCCCTCCCCCTGGCTTCCAAATTCAGTCATTCATCATCATGCATATCATTATTTTTCCTCTGTAATTTTCAAATTTTAATTATAAATATGTTGTCCATATTTACACATCATAAATGTTACAACAACCCTGCTAATGTTTTAACATATTTACAGTGTTCTTTAACATATTCTATAAATTTTATCCAATCTTGTAGGATTTCTTCTCGTCTCGTTGCCTGATCCTCATGGTAAGCTTTGCCATTTCAGCATAGTCTATCATTTTGATTATCCATTCTTTCTTTGTCAGTCTGCCTTCTTCTTTCCATTTTGGGCAAATAGCATTCTGGCGGCTGTGGTAGCATACATAGACAGTCTCTTTAAGTTCTTTGGTATCTCTTCCCCCACTATTCCAAGCAAGAAGGCTTCTGGGGTTGTTGTTTTTTTATAAAAGGTTATCTTAAACATTTTTTAAACTCATTGTAAATCATTTCCCAGAAGTCTTTTGCCCTTCTACAGTCCACCACATATGCAAAAAAGTACCTTCATTATCTTTACATTTCCAACATATATTGGTGGAATTTTTATACTGTACATCTTTACAATCGTACCTGGGGTTAGATACCAACGGTACATCATTTTCATAAATTTCCTTTAAAGAACTGTATGCAGTTCATTTTAATCCTCCTTCCACAGCCTTTCCCATGAGTCAAATGGAATATTGTGTCCCAAGTCTTTTGCCTATTTTATCATTACATCTTTAAACCTCTTCATCTTTTGTTTCCCATTCCAACAGTAGCTTATCCATTTTTGTTAATAATTTTTCATTATTTCCCAACAAATCTTTTTCACCACCTTGAGAATTGCTTCCCAAAGCCTCTCTCCTTATCACTTCTGAATGTCATTTAATTGGTGGTATTGCAACCAATCGGTTAACAGAAATTTTATTTCATCAAAATCTTTTATCCTCAATTTGTTTGATGTTTCTGTTAACAGATCTTTGTATGTGGCCCAATTTTCTTTGCACCTATGATTAGCTCAGCAGTTGTTGGTGTAGAATCGAAACACACATAAAAGTATGTCCCTAAAACAGGCTCATGTCTCATATGTCTTTTAATTTTGGTTCACCTGAGGATAACAAATGGCCTTAGTGGGATTCAGCTGAGTTCTTCAAAGGGACTGGGCTGGGGATCAGTCCTAATGAACTCCTGCATTCAGATATTATTGCATCTGGATGTATGTATGGTCAAGAATATTACACCAGGAAGGAATGGCTCACTGCTTGTCATGACAAAAGAGGTAGCTGTTGGGAATAAAGCTCATGTGCTGCTTTAATCCTTCTGATTTTAAGCTTCATCATTTCCTGGGATGTCAGCATTGCTATCTGCCAAAATGCTATTTTTTAAATTGCAGATAAACTTCAGTATTATAAGCAGATCAAGTTTTATTAACAGGTTTAGACAAAGCAAAGCTGGTGTGTATTAAAGATCTGATCTGAAGACTCTACATTTTCTTGCATAGGAGAAACCAACAAAGGAGCATCAAGGTGCCAACAGGAGCTCAGCATTATTTACAATGACTATTGCTATGAGTACAGTACATTTAACTTGAATTTGGATCCAAGGGGTCCAACACTTCTGTTTTCATCAGCTGTCCACCTTATTGGATGCACATTCCTCTTTCTACTTTTGATGCTCCCACCCACCCCCCACATCATATAACATGTGCTCATTCCTGTTGCAGCAATGCACAGTTTCCTTTTGCTGTTATCAGGCTCTTGGAACTCCCACACACTCTCCTGTTCTTCAGGCACATGCGCATAGTCTCTCTCGCACACTTCAATGCTGTCATACACATAATATTCACCCTTTGTACACATACCCACACACAGATGCTCACACCTCCACATTTGTTTCATGTTTCAGACATGTTTGTCAAAAACAGACCCATAGATTGCACAATTATATCTCACAGTTGCACAGATGCTTCAGAGGCACAGGAAAGGTATACTGGGCCTTGCAAGCACACAGATGCATTGCTCATACCCAGAAGCACACATCTCATTTTCAGTATCACTCGGAGGCCCAGATCAGAAACATTCCAAAGCTCACTTTTCTCGATGTCACACTGAAGTTGCCACCTGCATGTAATCACATTTGTGTATTTGCTGTGAATCGTGGGTATCTGCACTTACATCCTGGGTCAAATGCATCATATGCAAGCCACATTGCTATTGTCAAACTGACTCTCCACATACATAAGTTTCCCTGTATTGGAGCAAGGGGTTCGGACTTGCGAACCCTTCCAGCCCCATGATTTTATACATCTCTAGCAATGCCATTTCTCTCTCAAATCATGCACACATAAAAAGAAGAAGCATATTCTTGCTTTTCCAGGGTACAAACCATGGCAGCAATCAAAGCAATGGACATTAGAGTGATAGGAGAGCTAAAGGAGGAAAGTGAGTACTCATTTCATGTTTCTAGGACTGAAAATTGCCCTCTCTATATAAATGTGTGTGTGCGCGCGCATGTGTGTGTAGCCTGCAAGCATTTCATACATGCCAGCAATCTCTATTTTAGCTGCTTTATATTTGGAAATTGAAGCAGAGCTAATTGAACAATACCAGAAAGGCATCCCAGTCCTGGAAATAACTAAGCAATACTATGTCAGGCTGACGTTAGCAACTCAAATTAGCCTAGCCAATCATCAAGAACATTCTTTTTTTAAAAACAAAACAAAAACTCAGTTTTAATTTCTAGCAATCTAATCTCAAAAGAAGCACACACTCTCAATCTTTCTCCTCCTCATCAACTCCTCCTTTTTCAGGACCTTGGAGAGTACTAATTGAGCTGACTGGGCATGCAATCAACTGGGCCCTGCTGCCATAAAATTTCTACTTATTTCAATCCCTTTGCCTCAGTACCCTAAAATGAATGTGGTCTCCAAGCCTCAGTCTGTGGTTTATTGCAACCAATGCACTCTCCAAGGACACATCCAGATGGCCGTTGGGAAGGGGGAGATGCTGTATGTGTATCAGGTGCACACCTGTCTCATGTGGTCCTCCTGTGTGTTAACTCAATCCTTCCCTGGCTCTGGAGGTCCCTTCCCTTCCCTGAACAACAGCAAGCATATCAGACTAGTATTAAGTCATGAATGGAGACTGCAGAGCTACAGGGCTTGGTATACGGCAACCAATGTTTTCTCCAAGGACAGATCCAGATGGCAATTCATATGGTGTGAATCTAACTCTGATAAAGTGGAGGGGGAAATGGTACTGCCATTTGAAGATACTTCATGAGTCAAAGACTCGTTTACTGATTCACATGCACAATTTGTAACCCACCAAGCCAATTTCATCCACCTTGGTTGCCAGATGCTTCAGAACCACCCTGTTTTGTTTTGTTTTTGCAGTCCCACACAGGCAACAAAACAGGAGGCTGATCGAGTCCCTGGTGGACTTCCATAATGGCTGTGGGCTTAGCTTGGGTCACAAGGTATATGTAGGCCTGGTGTACATCATCCTATGAAAGCTTTGTGGTGTTTGATCTGCAGTGGCTCTTTCTCACATGCAAGTAATCCTTAAATGCTGCCCTCAACCTGTGTGGCAGACAATGCATGTCCAAGCCACCCTAACCACTCTCCAAGTTTATCACACAACTGCCCAGCTGAATGTGCTGAAAGCAGTTGCTCAACAATCCCAACCCATTAGGGGCATGGTCCAGCACATTTTTTCAGGAATGTGCACGTGCACAGCCTCCAATGGCAACAGGGAAGTTTTTTAAATGGAACTTCCCCACCTCCCCAATTTGAGTCATACCTTCTAGTAATGCAAACGGTTTAGTTAGGAAAAAACGACAAGTTGGAGGTAAGAAGCGTCTCCTTCCACGTGTAATGAATTTTATTCTAGGCTTTAACTATCTGTCATTCTCCTGCCCTCTTGATTTGCACCAAATTTGGTACTCAAGCTAAAAGGCATATTTACAAGAATGTGGATGATTTGTTCTATAGCCAAGGTTTTGTTCTGAAAATAAGATGGGTTTTTCACCTCACCACATTGATAGAAATAGACACTGAACTCAGCTCTGTGGGTGTGTAGAGAGAGAGGGGTGGTGGTAAAGGAATATAATTATTATTCTTTGCTGCTGTTGTTTATTTATTGCCTTCCACATATATATATCTCAGGACGATGTACGAAACATAATAAAAACTGAAAAACACAAGAAATAGATGATTTTTGTTTGTGTGAAATTATACAGAATGCACACATTGGCAGAGACCTCTTCATCCAGCAGGGAAAATGTGTCAGAACATATAATTATGCCCCGTCCCCCCCACTCTCATTTTACTCTCTTTCCTTATAAGGCCTTAGCATTTTGTTTACTTTCCTAGACAGTACATCATCTTCCAGATGGGTTTCTTTTCGGAGGCACAGTAGCTATTTCCCACACTGTGTAGGCCACTGGAATGCTCTGGGTTTATAACTTAGGCTAAGTGCACATCCCATTTGCACCTATTTGATGAAAATACTTGCCCCCATCCATTCCAGAGCCCCATGTGAACTATGGTGTGTGAGCTCAGAGCTACCACATGTACGGGACACTTGTGCTGTGTTCTGTAGAGAATAAAGAACTGTTGGCACCCTCACCAAGCACAGAAGGGCCACAGGTCAGTGGCAGAGCACCTGCTTTGCATGCAGAAGGTCCCCCGTTCGATCCCCAGTGGCATCTCTGGTTAAGTAGTCAGATAGCAGAGATGGGACAGATCTGTTCCTGAGACCCAGAGAGCTGCTGTCAATCAGCAGGGACCAGGGATAGGAAAAGTTGTGTCCCCTTCCAGATATTGTTGGACCACAACAGCCACCATTCTGGACCACTGACCATGTTGGATGGAGACAATGGGAGTTGAGTCCAAACAGCATCTGCAGGGCCACAGATTGCCCATTCCTGGGGTAAACAATACTGAGTTAGTTGGACCAGTGGTTTGACTCTGTAGAAGGCAACTACATGTGTCCAGGCTACAATTTTGCAGGGTTTCCTGAGGGAAACAATGCAGTAAAATGGTATAAAACCAATATAGTGCAGTGCAGATTATACTGTAGATTAGCATATTTCAACATTGGCTAAACTGGCTGGAGATGATGGATTTTGTAGTCCCAACTGCACTTCATGACCCAAAGTTGAAGAATGCTAGTGTAGATAATCACTTTAATTCTGGCAATTGGTATTTTGGGACCCTCCCAGTACCTTTTTAAAAATTACATATTCCTGATTATTTGTGCTATAATGCTATGGGGGAAGGACAGTGTCACACATGATCCTGCTTTTTATACTGTTCACACTTGCAAAAGTTTCGGGGTGATCATACTGCTTCATTTCCAATCAGTGCCTATCCTGTATTTACCTGCTGAAATCATGTAGCTTTTTATACCAGAAAAGTTCTAGTTTATTTTTGCCCTGCTTTTTGTGCTATAGCCCCTCTGGAGAGCAACGACATGGTAGCTTTGGGGAAGCATTGCAGAACAACAAGCAAAGCAGAATAAATCCACCACTAAGGCACCATTTTTGCCTTAAGAACATGTTGCAGAATACAACCAAAATAAAACACCGGTCTGGAGGGGCCCAGTAAGATTTCCCTCAAGATTATGGTGAGGGATTGTTTTTCCCCCCTGGGATGTAAGGTGTGTGGCAAGCACCCTCTTCAGCCCTTCTTGCTCATATTTCTCTCTATCAGATTCTCTTCCTGATAGTGAAGCATCTGAGCAACCGGCTGGTTTTTGTTAAGTGCCTTGGTTTCGCTGTTTACAATTCACCTCAGCGTTGTGGTAAATGTACCATGGAACATTGCATAAGGAGACAAAGGGCCTTAACTCGCCTGAGAAGCGGGACGAGATCACAGAGTTTGTGGTGAGGATTACTGAGTTTGAGGATTAGTGAAGAGAGAGAGAGAGAGAGAATTAGCCAGATTCTGCTGTAATTTGTGCAGGAAGCATATTAGAAATAATAAGGCAGCTGAATGCATTTGGGAATGTTTAGCATGATACATGCTGGAGCATCAGGCAATTGTTTTTTTTTTTTTTTTTATAAGATTTTTATTATTTTCCATTAAAACAAGAAAAAAAACATAACATAACATAAACACCAACATTAACACCATAAAAACACACTACATAAACATAATCAAACAATAACAATAAAAAGAAAAAGAAACTTATACAAACCTTAAACTAACACTTATCTTCGTACTTTCCTTATTTCTATCTTCTCTGTTTGGGGACTTCCCCCATTCCCTCCACTGTCTTCAAAATCATATATATCTTCTAGGTAGCTTTGTATCTTATTCCATTAACATTTGCCCAAATTTTTGATATACTTAACTTTACTTAGTCAATTACCTAATCAACTATAAATCTTATCTTAACATCAAATCTTAAGACATTTCTAACAAATAAGTCATTTACACAAAAATTTCATCTTAACAGTATTATCTAACATAAACCTGCTAAAGCCGTTCTTCTATTTGCATCTGCTCAAATATTCAATTTAACTGATTTAGCTAAATAGTCTTTAAATTTTTTCCAATCCTGTGACACCTTCTCCTCCCTCTGGTCCCGGATTCTGGCGGTCAGTTCTGCGAGTTCCATATATTCCATCATCTTCATCTGCCATTCTTCCACCGTTGGTATCTCTTCCCCTTTCCATGTTCTTGCCAATAAGATTCTAGCTGCTGTTGTGGCATACATAAAAAACACTCTATCCTGACTGGGTATCTCTTCATTGGTTATGCTCAGAAGAAATGCCTCTGGTTTCTTGCAAAAGGTAACTTTCATTACCTTCTTAAATTCATTGTAAATCTTATCCCAGAAAGCATTTACCGCTGGGCACAACCACCACATATGAAAAAAGGTACCTTTCGCATGTTTACATTTCCAACATACATCTGACATTTTGGTATTCATCTTAGCTATCTTAACTGGTGTCAAATACCATCTATATACCATTTTCATTATGTTTTCTCTTAAACTATGACAAGCAGTAAATTTGATACCTTTCTGCCACAATCTCTCCCAGTCATCCATCATAATATTATGTCCTACATCTTTCGCCCAATCTATCATTGACGATTTAACCAGTTCATCTTTCGTATGCCACTCTAGCAGAAGATTATACATTTTGGAGAGGTTCTTAAAGTTCGATTCTATCAGTTCTGTTTCCAGTTTTGATTTTTCTACTTGAAAACCAACCTTTTTGTCCATTTTAAATGTTTCATACACCTGATAATAATGCAGCCAATCGGGGACCTGATTTTTCACCTGATCATAGCTTTTTAGCTTAAAAGAGTCCCCTTCCTGCTGCAGTATGTCCATATATCTTAGCCAGTTTGCAGACATGTTCGGTCTCTTATGGACTTTGGCCTCCACTGGAGATATCCATCTAGGGGTCTTTCTCTCTAACAAGTCTTTGTATCTAGTCCAGACCTGATACAAGGATTTTCTAACTATATGAGTCTTAAAAGTTCTGTGGATCTTAACCTTGTCATACCAAAGGTATGCGTGCCAACCGAACATATTATCGTGTCCTTCCAAGTCCAACACATCAACATTCTCTAATTTAAACCAATCCTTTAACCAGCAAAAGGCCGCTGCTTCAAAGTAAAGTCTTAAGTCCGGCAGGGCAAAGCCTCCTCTCTCTTTAGAGTCTGTTAGGATCTTGAACTTGATTCTAGGCTTTTTGCCCTGCCATATAAACTTTGATAGGTCCTTTTGCCATTTCTTAAAGCAGTCCAGTTTGTCCAAAATTGGTATGGCTTGGAATAAAAACAGCATCCTTGGTAGGACATTCATTTTTATCACAGCTATTCTTCCCATTAGCGACAGTTTTAATCTTGTCCATATTTCCATGTCTTTCTTTATCTCCATCCACAGTTTTTCGTAATTGTCCTTGTACAGGTTCAAATTCTTGGTTGTGAGATTGATACCTAGATATTTTACTGTTTTAGCAAAATTGAGGCCGGTGCCTTCTTGTATTCTTTGGATTTGTTCTGCACTCAAATTTTTACCTAAAACTTTGGTTTTCTGCTTATTTAATTTGAAACCAGCTACAAGTCCAAATTGTTCAATTAATTCCAAGGCTCTGGGGACACTGCTTTCCGGTTCCTGCAGGGATAACATCAGATCGTCTGCGAAGGCGCGTAATTTATATTCTTTCTCTCCCACTCTAATTCCTTTTATCTGTTTGTCCTTTCGTATCATATTTAGGAGGACTTCCAGGACCGTAATGAAGAGTAAAGGGGAGATAGGGCACCCTTGTCTTGTTCCCTTCTCAACTTCAAACTCCTCCGATATCACACTGTTTACTATTACTTTTGCTCTTTGTTCTGTGTAGATGGCCTTAATGCCATTCAAGAATTTTTCTCCAACTCCCATCTTTTCCAAGTTCTTTTTCATAAATGTCCAAGATACTTTGTCAAATGCTTTCTCTGCATCAACGAATAGTAGTGCCGCATCTGTGTTTATGTCTCTCTCCAGTTTTTCTAAAATGTCCACAATAATTCTCGTGTTATTGCTAATTTGTCTTCCTGGCAAGAAACCTGCTTGGTCTCTATGTATATAGTCTTTCAACACTCTTTTCAACCTTGTAGCCAAAACATTTGCGAAGATTTTATAATCCACGTTCAAAAGGGATATTGGACGATAGTTTTTCATTTGAGTCTTATCAGTATCTGGTTTTGGAATCAGTGTGATAAAGGCTTCTTTCCACGTCTCTGGTGCCCTATCTCCTTCTAGTATTTTGTTGCAAGTTTCTCTTAACGGCTGCGATAGCCAATGTTTCAATGTCTTATAATATTTTGCTGTTAATCCATCCGGTCCTGGGGCCTTCCCTAATTGCATATTGTTTATTGCATCTTCTATCTTGTGTCGATATTGGGTGGTTGAGAGTAACTAGTTTTTCCTCTGGGACTTTTTGCAATCCGTTCTTTTCCAGAAATCGGTCTATCTCTGCTTCATCTATCTTCTCCTCCTTGTACAGTTGCTTGTAAAATCTTTGAAAACACCATCTGATTTCCTCCGGTTTCTCCACATTTTTTCCATTTACTACCAAATTAGTGATGACATTTGCCTTTTGTCTTTTCTTTAATTGCCAGGCTAGTAGTTTTCCACACTTATTGGCAGATTCGAATGTTCTTTGTTTCATCATTTCATTCATCATTATCCTGATTCATTATATTCGCGTATTGGGATTGCAAGTATTTAATTTCTTTTTGAGTTTTAACGCATCTGGGGTGTCCTCTTAATTCTTTTTCCTTTTCTTTGATTAATTTCAACAGTCTCTCCATTTCTGCATTTTGTTGTTTCTTCTTTTTTGCTTTTTCACTAATGAGGAATCCTCTCATTACCGCTTTACTTGCATCCCAGGCAATTCTTTTCTCCACTTCGGAACTCCAATTTATTTGAAAATATTCTTTCATCTTTTTCGCCGCTCTTTCTACTAGCTTGGTGTCTCTCATCAAAGCGTCATCCATTCTCCATCTAAAAGAATCCTTGGAAATCATTTTTAAATTTAACTGTACCGGATTGTGGTCTGAAAGCGTTTTGGGACCAATTTCTGCCTTTTGTTTTTGGAGCCAATTCATTCGAGATCCAGATGTAATCTATCCTCGACCATGACTGCTGAGATTCACTAAAATAAGTTGCCTCTGTATCTGTAGGGTTTTTAATCTCCAAGAGTCCACCAAATTCAAATTGTCCACCATTTCAAAAAAAGTCTTTGGGAGTTTCCCATCATTCGTTAATTTAGTTCTTTGAGATCTGTCCATTAATGTGGAAACTGCACCATTAAAATCTCCAAGGCAAACTACCTTAAAGTCCAAATAATCCAGCAGCAAGTCATGTATTTTTTTTTGTAAAAAATCGACTTTCCATCATTTGGTGCATAAAGTCCCAGAATTAAAATTTTTTCGCCTTGTACATTAATTTCAATTGCAATGTATCTCCCTTCTTCATCTTTAAAAAGCTGTCTTGGGCTATTTCTCCTTTGCATATATCACTACTCTCTTCTTGACCTTATCCGATGATATAAACTCTTGGCCTAATTTTTTGTTCTGTAGTAATCTTCTATGACGTCGGGCTATGTGGGTTTCCTGTAAACATATTATATCCAAATTCTTCTTTTCTATGCTGTAAAACACTCTGCGTCTCTTTGGTCTCTGATTCAATCCCCGGACATTCCAAGTCATTAACTTGAGCGCCATTTTCCTTTCTTTATTCTTCTCCTCCAGTTGCTTCTCCTTTCTTGTCTTTCTCTGGATCCTGACTTGGTCCTGATAGTCCCGGCGGTGGTGGAAATACTTCTGGAAACCTGTAAAGCTGTGCTGGATCAAGTGGGGTGCCTTTAAATTGTTCCAGATGCTTATCCAAAAACTTTTGCTTTTCCGCCAAGGACCTTATTCTTATCTTTTTCCCTTCAAACGTAAATGCAAGACCTTCTGGAAATTCCCAACTGAAGGAGATTTTTCTTCTTCTTAGCTCAGTCACCAAGTCGTTGTAAGGAACTCTTTTGTCCAGGAAAAATCTGGGGATGTCCTTATAAAAAATTACTTTATTCTGCTGTACCACCAGGTTGTTTCTGTAATGTAAGTCCAGAAAAAAGTCCCTATCGTGTCGATCGTGTAACACAATCAAACAGTCACTGACTGTTTTATTGCTTTTCTTTCCTCTGGAACCTCTTGGTCCGAATCTGAAGGCCTTCACTATGCGCGCTGAGACGTTTACCTCTTCTAACTCCCAGTATGTTGAAAATTGCTCCACAATATAGGCTTTTAGGTCTTCCCCTTCCAGTTCTGGAAGACCCCTTAGACGGATGTTTCCCTCTCTCTGATGGAGTTGCAGAAAAGCAAGAGACTCTTCAACAGTTCTCTGTCGTGTTCCAATATTCTCTATCTGCTCCAAATCTAAGTTGTCCAATTTTTCCTCCACCTTTTTTATTTTTTCTCTGACCACTTTAATTTCCTCAGAGTCCTTTTTCAAAATAGTCACCTCCTGCCCAATTTTATTAATTTCTTCTCTGTTCTTCCTTACGTTCTCCTCAATTTGCCCAATTGATTTTTCCAGGGTCTGCGTGGAATTTTTAATATCAGCTTTTATATCAACTTGGAGTTTTTCTATTGCAGAGTTCACTGTTGTATTTCCTAATGAAACTGAATCTTGTGTTTGCTTCAACCCTTCAGTCACACTTTTCAATCCTGCTGCAATTTCTGCCACACTAGCAACCAATTTCTCCATTTGTTCCTGAAGAGTTAGGGAGACAGAGCCTCTTTTTTGTGCAGAGCTAGAGCCAGCTGTTTTAGATCTAGTGTCCATCTCCTGTGGGCTCTGCAATTGTAATCTCAAGGTCACTCCAGTTGCTGTGGTAACAATCTCAGACATTCACAGCAGAAGACCAACAGTCCCAAAAGTAAACACCAGGTGGCCAGCAGCTCAGTTCTGAGAACAAAGAGCCTGCTGAGTCAGAAGCCCACACCAGTCCCAAAAATCCAGTTTTTAGGCAAAGAGTTCAAATTTTCCAAAGTAGTAAATTCCTTAAAGCCAAGAAGGGTTTATTTTAAATAGCCCAAGCCAGTAGCAGTTTCTCACTTGCAGTGTTACCACCAAATCCGTGAAGTAGCTTGTATCTGGTTACAAAGAAGTCAAAATGTCTCCACTGATAAACAGTCACTGAAACACCAACAAAGAAAAAATGGCAACAATGTATTGCAGCCCGCTACTGACCCGGAATCCTAATCCAGAGGGCGAGGGGCGTCTTCTTTTGCCATATCAACTGTTTTTAAGTCTTTAAACATCCTTTAAACAACTTTTAATCAACTTTTAAAAAGTTTGGCAGAGTTCGCAAAACTTTCCCGTTAGTCGCGGCTTTGATCTTTTAGCGCTACCAAGCTCGCGCAAACAGTTCAAAGGGAACAGGCTTCCTTTTAAAGTTTCCTCTGCAAGCAGTGTTCTCCAAACTTGTCAAACAGTCCAAAACTTTTACTTACAGAGTTTCTTTGGAAATTTCTATGTCGGAAGTGCCGGGTGCTCGAGTCTGGCGGGATCGCTGCTTTGATCCTCCGAAGGCAGTCGCTTCTTCAGTCCCGTGCCGGAGCTTCGCTCGCCTGATTTTCCCCCTTACGAGGGTCGATCAGGAGCAGAGACGGCACGTCTGGGACCCACGAAGCTGGCAGTCCACGGGACGCTCTTCCCGTGGCTTTAAGGGACCCGTGGCGCAGGCACGGTAATCCCTATAGCCTACCGGAGGACGGAGCCGTCGGACTCCCGTCCGCCATTGACCGGCACCAAACCGGAAGTGCATCAGGCAATTTTGTGGCACCAATCTTACCCTCAGAAGGAAAGCGTGATGGAGGCTTGGATCAGGACAGGGAAATGGGCAGATTCAGGTGCCATTGATGCCGGGTGCTTTTTAGGTGAGTGGCCAAGATCCTTTTCTAGCCATAAAGCCTTGGCAAGTAAACATTTCTCAGCCTAACCTACTATGCTGGGTTGTTGTTATGGAAGAATGACAGAGGCCTCCATTCTCTGGAAAGGGCTACAGACGTAATTTATGAATAAATGGCAGTCTAAGTTTCCACAGTGCAGATCTCCTTCTCTCTTGCCGTGAACTGTACCCAGGTTCCTGTGCAAGGCTGGTCCAAGCAGAAGTGGTGTTCACCTGGGGGGCATGGAACTCCTGGGGACAGATGCTCAGTGGCTCTTTTACAACCTGCCTGAATATTGTCATAGATACAGCTCCCTCTGCCTCTGCTGCTACTGAAGCACTATGGAGATGCCTGCGTGTTGCAGAGAGACATCTCCTGTGCTTTACTCCACCCCCATCCCACATTAGCCCCTTGTGCCCCTTGGAGAAGATCCTTCCTGCAACACCTGGTTTCCAGAGCATCAGAAGCCGCCCAAAGTGTCATTTAATCCATGGTAGCTTTAAAAAAAAAACAGATGTGGGGAATTTGTGGCCTTCCAGGTGTTGCTGAACTAAAATGCCCACCAGCCCCAGCAAACATGGCCAATGGACAGGGATGATGGGAGCTGTAGTTCTGCAACATCTAGAAAGCAAAAGGTTCATCACACATGCTTTAAAGTGCCCTCCAACAGAGGCTCCCTGTCCAAACCTTTTCTTTGGACAGAGAAAGGAGATGCCACAAGCTCTTTTAAGGCAGCCTATTGCTGAACCACTCTTTACAGTCGGAGAGTTTCCTCCTTATATTCCTCCCTGGCGTAGGGGTCAGCAACTGGAGGCTCCAGCTCTGATCTGGGTCCATCAGGAGGAGTTCTTCTTAGCTTTTCAGCCACCACCCTACAAGCCAAAGGAGGTGAGGCAACAGAACTTACTGGCTGGCTACTTTGGGGGGTAGGTGGATGATTGAGGTGCAGGTTTATTGCTCCTAAGCTTCTTATCAAAGCCCTCAGAAAAAAAGACTAGTTTCTGACAGGCCACCTAAATCAAACTTCTTATAATTTAATTCTATTTCTTCTTGCTCTTTGAGAACGTAAAAAGAGCCTGGCTGGTCAATCAGGCCAAAGGCCCATCTAGTCCAGCATTCTGTTTTCACAGTGGCCAATCAGATGCCCCAGTGGGAAGCCCAAAAGCTGGCCCTGAGTGCGACTTGTGATTCCCAGCAAATGGCATTCAGAGCTAAATCGTCTCCGACCGTGGCAGTCAAGCATAGCCATCAGTGTTAGTGGCCACTCGTAACCTTATCCCCCAGGAATGTGTTGAATCCTGTAAAAAACATGAAGTTGGTGGTCATCATTACATCTCATGGTAATTAATTCCAATTCCATATTTTAACTATTTGATGCATCAAGAAATACTTTTCTCCGTCTGTCTTGAATCTTCCAACACACAGCTTCGTTGGATGGCCCCAAGTTCCAGTTTTATGAGAGAAGGAGAAAAAACTTTTCTCTTTATACTTTCTCTCCATCCTGTGTAATTTTATACACCTCTGTCACAGACCCTCCAAGTATCCCTGGTTTCCAAGGATGTCCCTGATTTAGAGAAGCCGTCCCAGTTTCTGATTTGATTCCGGAATGTCCTGCTTTTCTTTAGGATGTCCCTGTTTTCATTGGAGAGATGTTGGAGGGTATGGAGTTATCCGACCCCCAAGCCGTCCGAAGGCAATCCTGTATAGGGAAGTTTTTTAATGTTTTATGTTTCTGTATATGTTGGAAGCTGCTCAGAGCAGCCGGGGCAACCCAGTAAGATGTGTGGGGTAAAAATAGTAAAATTATCATTATGGAATGGGACATACCTATTTTCATTGGAGAAATGTTGGAGGGTATGCTATCATGTCCCCTTGTACTCACATTTTCAAGTTTAAACTAAAAACCTCCAAGTGTTCTGTAATAGGGAGTATATTCACAGTGAGTTTTATATGCCCATGTTAGCTGTGAGCAACAATTTTGTTACAGATTGAGAATCCACACAAACTGTCAAGCAGGAGGGACAGAAATTTGCCTTGAGAATATAGAGGAGCATTGTCTCTTAGCGGTAAAATTTATTCCAGAGCAAACTGGGAGAGCAACATTGCATACACAGAGAGATTTTGTTTCAAATATCTATAAGCTATTTTCAACCAAAAGAAACTCTTGAAGCAGCTTTCAAAAACATTAAACAACTGGGCATTTAAACCAAATAAAGGAAAACATTTTTAAAAATGGAGGGAGGGTAATTCAAAGGTACCATTCCACTAAGGCCTTTGGCCAGCTGCCCTAGGAATTTCCGAAGGTAATTCGGAATGCAGAGAAGGCCCCTCCAACGGGGGAAGGCAATACTGTTTCCAAGATGCCCAAGAAAACTATATGAACAAGAGAGGGTTTTGCATCCAGAAAGGTAATGCATACTGAGGCAGGCAGAGAAAAAAACTCTCACTCCAAACTGAAAGTCCAATTTAAATTTTGTTTTGTGAACAAGATTGCCTACATTGTGCAGTCTGAATGTTGGTTTATATCCTAGAAGGGCCAGAAACTCACCAGTTAGCCATAGGGCAATTTACTGATTTCTCAGCCTCAGCTTCTTATCTAGAAAATTAGAGTAATAATGACATAGCCCACAGTGCTGTTTCGAGAAAGAATTAAGTACAGATAATGAAATACACAAATATACAATATATGGCAGGAGGTTGTAAAAACTTGTGATGTGATGATTAACTTCACAAGGACCTCTAATAAGTCTTAAAGCATTTCTTTTTCATTTATGAAATGTGTGTAAGGATATAGTAACATCAAAAGTAACATCAAAAGTCGTTAACAGTCATCAACAGGTTTTCCACACCTATCAGCTGATCACCCATTCCCACCACCCTTCTGAGTAATACCCCTCCCCACTCTCTCACTATATGTAAGGGTCTGGTGACTTCTGTTTCAGTGTATCTGAAGAAGTGTGCATGCACACAAAAGCTCATACCAAGAACAAACTTACAGGTAGTTGGTCTCTAAGGTGCTGCTGGAAGGATTTTTTTAAAAAAAATTATTTTGCTTTGACTATGGCAGACCAACACGGCTACCTACCTGTAATCAAAAGCAAGGGTGATTGTTTTTGCTTTGTGCTGGCTTGAAATTGCAGGAAGTTGTCCTTTGGGAAACTGGTGAAAACAAGCCTTTTCTCTCAGGAGAATACCGGGCAGAGGGCCCAAGAGTTCAACAAACAAACAAAATGAAAGAAGGAAATTACTTGGGAATGTATCACACATAGGAGATCTGCCAGACATTGCCTTCAAACTTTGGTTCTCACTAGGCTTTTCTCTAATCACAGATTAAATATTGCAACTGGAGGCGGGGATATTATATTTCCCCAAAATTCAAGCAGCAGAATTTTTGTTGGGGAAAATGCTTTTTTTCCTCCTCCGTCTCCTCTGCTAGCACCGTCCCCTCTATTAGCAATGTTTTGCAGAGTGAGTGCCAATCCTTATTTAGCCGAAACTGCACCATACACACACAGGAGAAAGGTTTCAGCTCAAGGGAACAAGTATTATAGAGCTACCAAAAAGAAGAAGGAAAAATAGAAACAAAAATGTAAGCAAACAGACAACCCCCAAAACAACTCACCAAGGCCTGGACATACTCAGTAGGCACAGAATGCTGGCTGACTGCTGAAGGGGAAAAGCTGAAAACTGGGGGAGGGAATGGAATGGAGTATCCTGGGGAAGGGTCTGACTGGCCAGAACCTTGAACAGGAGCATTCCATGTTGCATCGTTATGTTGCAGGCCCTGCTTACATCCATTGTAATGGTGATGATGATGGAATGTACCGGTAGTTCTCTGATTGTCAGGAAATGCTGCTGAATGTGGCCAAGTGACTCACAAACCCTGTACCTCTGCTGTTTTTTGTGACTGCTTTTAAAGATACACCTTTTAACGTTTTTAGAGGCAACGTACCCCCTCACTATCAGAGCTATTGAAATATGCACCTGTTCCTGCACATCCCCCCCTTTTTTGGCGGTGAAGGGGTGGGTGATGAAGGGGAATGGGAAAGAATAGCTGTGCCTGTTAAACGTGCACACTGAGGGGACCAGAGACACTTTTGGAACCGAATGGTGCCCTGCTGCCCCTTTAAGAGCTCCTGCTGTTTCCATCTTTAAGCACCTCTGCTTTTTAAACAGCCAGGTATCTCACTGCAATCTGCCCGTGTTGTTACTGTTCTAATGCATTACATGCCTGAGATTCTTCAACGCTGCCGCTTTGCATGGAATGAATCCTGCATTCCAAACCCACTGTTGGAGGCCAATGCAGCATATTTCCAGACTCAAAAATCGAAAATCCAGGTCGAGCTGTGGTGCAGTGCGCGCATTCCTTTCCTGCTCGGTAAGATTCAAGCCAAAGCACCTCCCATTTTCTTCGTAGCCTTGTCTGCCTCAGGCACACACCCCCATTCCCACCCCCGACCATGCCCCGCCAGCATCCTTGCATTTTCATGTTCTGAGTGAGTCAGTTCCTTCTCTTCCACTCCATCTTCTGCAAATGCATCCCAAGGTTTTTTGTTACTTGTCTCCGGCAGAAGCATTTCCCCTCGGCCAGCCTGCCTTTCTTTACAGACTTTCTTCCTTCTCTAATAGCCTTGTTACCTCTCCCCGCTACTCATTTCGGGCAGAGGTGGCCTTTGCGGCTCTGCTGCCTTCTGCTTGATCATTGGTATTTTCTAAAGAAGCCTGTGCTTAATCACACAGGCTGGAAGAAGGAATATTACTCCGTCTCTGGAGGGAAAGAGTCCAGAACAATGGGCCTCTTTAAAAAGAAAAACCTACCAACCAAATAAGCCACCCAAATAAGCGGCCAAAGCGATAGTCACCTGGAACAGAAGCTGAGGAGCTAAGCTGAAGCAGAGGCAAATTCGCTCTCCCGAATGTGCTTGTATCTATTCAAATATGTTTTATCCAAATTCATAGGAAATAAAAAGGACACTGCCATCCCGGTCAAACTTATTTGTCCATCTAGTTCAGTACAGTCTACTCTGACTGGCAGCCATTCTCCAAGGTCTCCAACAGAGACACCTTTCCTATTGCCTTCCTGTATGATCCTCTTAATTCAAGATACTGGCTATCAAATGAAATCTGAATGTCAGATTAACATGGTGTAAGGATACAAGCGAAGAAGCTTAAGTTCCAATTCATGCCAACTTGTTTAAATCAAACTGGAAAATTTGTTTACACATTTATCTTGTACATTTCAACTTCATTAGATCCAGTAACTGGATTCCTAACCCAAGCCCATGTTTGGCGTGCATTAATTAATTTTATTAACTCAAAATCAGGGTGATGTGTTTGCTTTAATTAAGGCAGCACACAGACAAGTTTAAATCCTCCTGTGAGTTATTTCCAGTGCCTGGGGGCTGTAACCAACTAAGTTTTACTCAGTGCAGACCACTGAAATTAATGGATCTATGTTTGCCACCATCATGAATTTCAAGAGGTCTGTTCTGGGCAGGACTAACATTGGATAACAACCCCAGGAAAGAACAGATGGCTTCTTTTCCCCCTACTCCACATTTTATACATCCTCAACCCCCTAACACATACCTTAATAAGATTTATGATAAGGTTTTGAGAAGATGCTACTCTGGGAGAAGCAGGTGGAGTTGGGAGCTATATATGTATATACTCCTGTGGCATTATATGCACATACCCTCCAACATTCCTCTGATGAAAATAGGGGCATTCCTATTTATTTATACCCCTCCTATCTGACCTATCTGCCACTCTGGGCAGCTTCAGCATACATAAAAACACAATAAAAAAGCTGCCTTCAGATGTCTTCTAAAGGTTGTATAGTTACTTATCTCCTGGCTTGGGGTGGGGTGGGGCGTGACTCCATACCCTCCAACATTTCTCCGAAGAAAATAGGGACGTCCTAAGGAAAAGTGGGACATTCCGGGATCAAATAAGGAACCGGGATGGCTTCTGTATATCTGGGACTCTCCCTGGAAAATAGGGACACTTGGAGGGTTTGTATGCTGTCTAGGCACCCTCACCTTTGTGAAGCAACGAGTGTCTTCACAGCTCCTTTGTTTTCCAGCAGCAGAAGCTTCCTTCATATTTCCTTCCTCTCATTTCTGCACTGCCATATCAGTGTGGACTGAAGCAGAGCTATTCCCCTTGCACTGCCCTATTCCAGAGCCAGAGAACATGCAGCCCACCTCCTATGTTTATTTGTATTTGGGTATAGGATAGAGGACCTCATGAGAAGAGAAGACTCCCTGGAAAAGACCCTGATGTTGGGAAAGATGGAGGGCACAAGGAGAAGGGGACGACAGAGGATGAGATGGTTGGACAGTGTTCTGGTAGCTACTAACATGAGTTTGGCCAAACTGCGAGAGGCAGTGAAGGATAGGCGTGCCTGGCGTGCTCTGGTCCATGGGGTCACGAAGAGTCAGACACGACTGAACGACTGAACAACAACAACAAATAGGATAGAGGGCAAGTGAGACTAGCCTCATGTTATGCAGCACCCCCCCCCAACACCTCCTGTTCTCTGCTCTATACTTCCATCCCAACAGAGTTCCTAGTCTCCTCCTCATTTCCCCTTTATTTACCATGGATTTTTAACGTGTAATCCTCTCCACCTCCTTCTATGTTTTTAAGAACAATTAGATGGGGCAGTATTTTATTTAAAGAAAGTAAACTTTTTAAAAAACCTTTTGCTGGTTGTCTTGGAGAAGAGCTGTCTGAGAAGAAATTAGTAGGTTTCTGCCATGCATAGCACACTAAAGTCAGAAAGGAATTACTTTCACTTACTTTTGAGAACAGTAGCTCTGTTGTACTAAATAAGTAAATCTTCCGTATACTTTTTTTGAGAACAACTTTTTTTTTAAAAGGCAGTGTGACTCACTTCTTATCAAGCCTGCATAGGTTTGGGAATTTTAATATGAGGTAGCCAGGATGAGAAGTGATGGAAGGTGATCTTTATTCCAGGTTAGTCAATCCTAAACACTCCTTTGTCTGGCTCCTTTCACCACTGGCATCTGCCTCCCACCCCACAGATAACCATCGAAGGAATGCAACCCTGGACAGCAACTAAATTGACCACCCCAGAACAAAGGATGCAGCCTTTGAAAGTGGTCTCTCCCCATCATTATTTCAGCGACAATAGAACAGAAATAGTTACTCATAAGAAGAACTCAGCATGGGTTTTTTTAAAAACAACAACAACACCCATCTCCCATCAGCATTCTGGTGTTGTCATTGTTGGAGTAATTTTCCCAAGAGCATCTCCATGCGTGTGAGTCTAAACTGGAGG
Source organism: Lacerta agilis (assembly GCF_009819535.1). Taxonomy (NCBI): domain Eukaryota; kingdom Metazoa; phylum Chordata; class Lepidosauria; order Squamata; family Lacertidae; genus Lacerta; species Lacerta agilis. The sequence goes on along the minus strand of NC_046319.1, from coordinate 38,789,269 downwards.
TCACTAAAGCATGAATGCTGTTGGCAGTATCAGCTGTGTAGCCTCTGTCACAAAGGTGTTCAATACTTCAGTGCCCAAGTTATGTGGCTGCGCTCACTCAATCTCTTCCCAGTTCAGCAAAATGTCCCACAGCTTTCAAAAGCCACATGGGTAGCTTTCTCCGTGTCTGCAGTGCAGTCTGCATTCCAAAAAAAATGTCTGCATTCCACCCAACATCTCTCTCTCTTTCCTGTGTGCTTTTAACTGCTGCTTGATGGAGATTCAACAGGTGCACATTTTCCCTTTCATGGTGCACCTGTTGAATTTCTACATGTCTTGTAAAGCTCCCCCTCATTGGTTGCCTACTGAAAGACACATCAGTGTGAACTCCTTCTGCTTTTTCCAAGCAATGAGGTTCCCTTCTGAACTGTGACTCCCCAGGCTCATCGCCGTGGGTCTGTGGGAATATATTTTCCGAAGGCCCAGCAGTACAACCAACATGCTCATGAGCCTCATCTCTGAGTCTTCACCCTCCTCCTTTTGGTCCTTATCCTAATCCCTAATCTTTCCCTACTTCCCAGCGCTAATCCTATAAATCCTCCATTAATCCTATCTGTCTCGTTCTCTCTCCATCACCCTTCTCTGTCTTTATGTGTGTGCTGTGGGCGGGTGGGGGAGACAGTGACGATCCTATGGAGGCTGCATTTCCATATTCTCCCACAGTAATATTTAATAGGCCCTGGAGCAATATCTCCCCCCTCCCTCCCGCACACACACATACACAGAGAATTTATACCTGATCCTGGAGCTCACTCACCTCCACTACCCATCCATTCAAAGTGCCATGCTTGGGAAAGAGACCTGACAGCTTTTGCTGGTGTGCAGGGAATTTAAGAAGAGCTCCTATGGATCAGATTAAAGGTTCATCTGGTCTAGACTTTCTTCCAAGGAGTTCAAAGTGGCAGACATGCTTCTCCACCTCCTCATCTGTTCCTCACTGCAACCCTGTGAGGTAGGTGAGGCTGAGAGACCCAGTGACTACCCTAAGGTCACCGAGAGAGCTTCATGGCTAAGTGGGGGCTTGAACTCTGGTCTCCCGGGTCCTAGTTCAACACTCTCAACCATTATACCACAATGGAAGCTTGATGTTTTCAGGAAGCTCACGAGAAGGCAATGACAGCAACAGCCCTCCCTCGTTGTTGTTTTCACCCAGTATTGGCATTGTGGTACACTTACCCCTGGACATGGAGTTTCCATTTCAGCCTCAGAACTCATAGTCATTGATAGGCCTACTAATGTTCTCCATGTAGTTGCCCGATCTCCTTTATAAATTGTCCAATGCTGCAATCCTAACTCCACATTGAATTCAATGTGACTTTCTTCTGATTATACAGGGTTGGGATTGTCCTGCAAACCATTGTTAACTGCATAGCAAAAACTGTGCAGATTTGTAACATTTATCCTTAGTTCCACAGTGGCTAGGACTGATGAGCGTTGTAGCCCCGAACACCTGGAAGGCACCAGGTTGGGGGTGGCAGCGGATTTAAAGTATTCTTATCCTGCTGTTTGGCCAAAAGAGGCTCCCAGAGAAGCTTACATATGTCAGCAATATGACAGTCCCTGCCTTCAGGCTCAGATGTCTAAAATACACGATACAAAAGGAAAAGGGATTGGGAGGGAGGAAGGAAGGGAAAAGAAAAGCCAGGCACAATTCCTTTGTTACATGTAATGACTGGCAGGAATAGAAAGGTTTCAAGGAGAGGATCAAAAGTCAAAAGTTGCTGGTCTTTCAGCAGATGCGATGGGAAGGGTCTTCAGTCCAATTTCTCTCCCTCTCCTGCAGCCTGATGAGAACCACTGGTGTAGGTTTGTGCGTGCTAAGATTTCTGGGCTTTAAGGGAACAGAGAAGTTAATATGCAATGCATAGAAAAAGTGGACAGAGAAAGTTGTTTCTCCCTCTCTCATCATCCTAGAGGACATCCAAGGAAGCTGAATGTTGGAAGATGCAAAAAACCTGTGCAAGCTGCTCTGAGGTCCTTGTAGGGAGGGTAGTTATGTGTTTCATGCAGTGCATAGTTACTCCATGGAATTTGTGCCCATGGGAGGCAGTGATGGTCACCATCTTAAATGGCTTTGAAATAGCATTAGACAAATTCGTAGAGGGGAGGTCTTTTCAGTGGCGGAGGAAGGGGGTGCGGTTTGCCCCAGGTGTCATCATGGGGGAGGGTGTGTGTGACAAAATGAGTTAAAAATAAAATAAAAATGGGCTCACGAAGCTTATTAGGAGTGACGTGGTGGCTTAGGCACCTGCAGGTTCCACGCTGCCTGAAACAGCAGTGTGGGACTTGCCTCTGCCTACTTCCTGTCCCTCAGTAACCCTACAGCTGAGGGGGAAGGCAGTGGAGAGGCTCCAAGCGTTGGAGAGGCGCGCCTCGCCCCCATAGGCAGCTTGCCCTGTCCCCATGGGTGGGTCACCCCACCCCCATGGGTGTGGATCGCCCAGCCCCGGCTGCTGGACACGCCCCCGCACCAGGCACCCGAGCAGCTAGCTACGCCGCTGAGGCTATTGATGGTTGATAGCTATGATGGCTATGCTCTGCCTTCATGGATGGAGGCAATAATGCTTGTGAAAACCAGTTGCAAGAAACCAAGAGGGCTCCTGTGCTCATATCCTGCTTGCGGGTTTCCCATATGCGTCTGGTTGGCCACTGTGAGATTAGGATGCTGGACTAGATAGGCCATTTTAGAAAGAGAGAAAAGTGGCAACCCATAGAGGTTTGGGGTGTGAGAGTGTCCAGGCATAAGGGACAGAATGGGAGAAAGGGCAAACTTTTACAAATGTTCAAAAGAACATTTCCCACAACCCCAGAATCTTTTTTGTCGGGGATAATCATAACAGAAGTTACAAAAAAAACACAACAACAACAACCCAGATAAATTTGTTCCTGTATGTGGCAACTGCTGCATGTGTGCTATTAGCACAAAAATTGAAAATAGATAAGGTACCAATGAAAGAAGAATGGCATCTCACATTGTTAGAATATGCAGAGTTAGCAGGCATGATCACTAGAATAAGAAACCAAAATGACAAAAGATATAAGGAGGACTGGATATTATTTATTGATTATATGAAAAATTATTATAAGCAGACAATTAGCCTAGCAGGATAGTAATATTTTCAACAACATAAGTTAGAACTAGAATTGACGGGAGGAGCAGATAAAGATTGGGGAAATGAAGAAAACACGAGAGGAAGTTAATGATAGAAGGAACCATGGAAGGAGAGGAAGAGAAGTCAGAGAATGCCTGTTTTTTAAAAAAATGTACTAGAATATGTAATATGCAATTTTCCTTTTCCTGTTTCCTGTTACTTTCCGGGCGGGGGGCGTTGTTTAGTTTTTTTTTCCTTGTGTTGAAATGTATCAGAAATGCAAAAAAAAAAAAAAAAAAAAGAATGGGAGAAAGGGCAGAGTCATTTAAGACAAGGGATCATAGTAGGTCCATAGCAAATTCATTTGCCTCAGTCCTTCTGGGCGTGCTTTGGACTAATGGTTTTCCTGTGGCAGGAGCCTGCCAGCTTCCGCATGATGTTTCAACAGCCGGAACAGAAAGGGAACTAATTATTGGCTGGACATAGTATTAGGAACGTCTCATTCCATCACCAGAGCAGGTTGAACCTGAAGGGGTCTGACCCTGATTATGCCTCTGAATACCAGCTGCTGGGAACTGCAAGTAGGCAGAGTTCTGTTGTGTTCATGTCCAGCTTGCAGGCTTCCCACAGGCATCTGCTTGGCCACTGTGAGAATAGGATGCTGGGTTAGATGGGCTTGATCCAACAGGCTCTTCTTATATTGGATGAAAGACAACCCAAGAAACCTATGAAAACCACTCTGAGTTCCTTGTAGGGAGGGTGGTGTATAAATGTATTAAATCAGTGTTCTGCAATCTTGGGTCCCCAGATGTTGTTGGACTACAACTCCCATCAACCCCAGCCAGCCTTCCTAATGGTCAGGGATGATGGGAATTGTAGTCGAACAACATCTGGGAACCAAGATTGAAGAACAATGTAATAAATAACTTTTTAAAAAAGGTTCCTTTTAATGTTAGCAGATGCTATGTAATACATTCCACTGACCTCTTCTGGACTGATGCAGAACTGCTCTGCAGTGCTTCTGCCTTTCAGCCAGAGAGATTGTGCAGGGCACTCTCTCCACCCTCTGCTCCTGAAAAGGCCTTCATGAAGCATTGTGCTGGCAAATAATTTGGCCTTTGCCTGTTGAAAATAACACCATCCCACCAAAGAAAGAAATCTAAGTTTCTTTTCGCCAGTGGGAAATGCTTCGTTGCAATTGCAATTCTATCCTGTCACTTCTCAAAATGCGACAAGTACAGATGTTTGTAGAATTTCCCAAAGTTTTCACAGGGCCTGGATAGCTCATTTTGTTAGAGTGTGGTGCTGATAATACCAAAGTTGCAGGTTCAATCCCTGTTTGGGACAACTGCATATTTCTGCATTGCGGAGAATTGGATTAGATCCATGGTTCCCAACGTAGGGCACACGCCCCACAGGGGGGCAAAATAGTTTTTAAGGAGAATGAGTTATTAGGCTTCCTCCATGTGAATAGGAGTTCAGTTTTTGAATAATAAGAATTATATGTCACGGGGGAGTGGGCATCAGGATTTTAGAGATGCTTAGGTGGGTCATGGCCAAAAGAACGTTGGGAACCACTGGACTAGATGATCCTCAGGGTCCCTTCCAACTCTACAATGCTATGATTCTATGACTTGCAGTCCTGTGAGTGCAAGGAGTTTCCACTTGCGAGGGACTGTGTTGCTCAGAGGGTGCTGCTACCACCAGCCTGCTAACCCACCCCCTTTTCCTTTCCCGCCTCTTTGCTCACAGGGACATACCAAGGCCAGTGGCTTGGAGGGATGCGCCAGGGATACGGCGTCCGGCAGAGCGTACCGTACGGCATGGCTGCGGTTATCCGATCCCCACTAAGGACGTCCATCAATTCTCTGCGCAGCGAACACACCAATGGCACAGCGCTGCACCCAGATTCTTCGCCTGCCCTGGCCGGAAGCCCCGCCGTCTCCCGGGGCGGCTTCGTCCTGATGGCTCACAGCGACGCCGAGATCCTCAAGAGCAAGAAAAAGGGCATCTTCCGACGCTCCCTCCTGAGCGGGCTCAAGCTGCGCAAGTCCGAATCCAAGAGTTCCCTGGCCAGCCAGAGGAGCAAGCAGAGCTCTTTCCGCAGCGAGGCGGGCATGAGCACGGTCAGCTCCACGGCCAGCGACATCAACTCCACCATCAGCCTGGGCGAAGGGGAGACCGAGCTCTCCGTCATCGAAGACGACATCGACGCCACCACCACCGAGATCTACGTGGGTGAGTGGAAGAACGACAAGCGGTCGGGCTTCGGGGTCAGCCAGCGCTCCGACGGGCTCAAGTACGAAGGCGAGTGGGCCAACAACAAGCGCCACGGCTACGGCTGCATGACCTTCCCGGATGGCACCAAGGAGGAGGGGAAGTACAAGCAGAACATCCTGGTGAGCGGCAAGCGGAAGAACCTTATCCCGCTGAGGGCCAGCAAGATCCGCGAGAAGGTGGACCGAGCCATGGAGGCAGCCGAACGGGCAGCAACCATCGCCAAACAAAAAGCAGAGATTGCGGCTTCCAGGTAAGGCTACTGCTGGGTTGTCAGAATAGCGGGAGGAGGGCATCCTGCATATATCTATGGTTCCAGATTCTGAAGGGAAGATGAGGTGATTGTGTGGGGGACTTCCGCCACTGGGCTGTGGTGGGACATAATTCAGCGCATCTCTTTGTTACGGATGGTACCACAAGGTGGAATAACAAGGCCAGAATAACAAGTGTGGTCTGTAAGATAGAGGGTGGTACTGCTGTGAACTTGGGCCCAGAACTGAGCAGTCCTGGGTGAAGGCCCGACTCATTCTTCCTTTTTGCACTGAGCTCCTAATCCAAACATATTGCTATTTTGATGCTGCTTCAGCACTGTATTCTGAATGACATGTTGAGGGCTTGGTTCGTCTGTCTGTTTGATGCCCAGAGCACACAAGGGTTGTTTTTTGGCCGTGAGTCAGGAGAAGAGAAGCAAAGATTCCAACTGGAGGGAGAACAAAACAGGAAAGGGGCAGTGTGTGAATCTGATAAATGTTCTCAACAGATCAAGATGAGGTTGATGGGAGCAAGGAAAATGGGGCTGGGGAGGAAGTGGGGAGTAGAAACTCAACTTGTGGATCTGCCTCTGTCTGCCTGAAATCCAAGGCAAGATATTTAAGGCTGAGAGAGACACGTGGGGTCCAGAATGTGTATACAGTAGTTCCCATGCACTTTCATCTGACCCTAAAACAGGAGGGGGAAGAAGCTGACCCTCCAGATGTTGTAGGACTCTACCTAATTTCAGAAGGAGGCTGCTTGATAGGTGATAGTCCTCTGATGATGGTCTTGGGCTGTAGGCCAACATTTTAGGCCTGCTGTGTACTTCTTAAAGACACCAGGATCGTTTCCAGTTTCCCTGTCCATACCACAACAAGTCCATGCGACACAATACATTCTTCTGTCCCACACAATGCTCTCTGTTTACTGTAAAGTACAGAAGAAAGCATCGATAACAGTAGGTGCAGGTAATGAAGGTAAGCCTAACTATGGCACTTGGCCACAATGTCTGTGTTCCACCACCACTGTTGGGGGTATTATGCCAGTTTCTGGGAATAATACCAGTTTCTGGGAATCCCAAGTGGGGAGAGTGCTGCTGTTTCACTCAGATCCTGCTTGGGGGCTTCCTGTTGGAGCATCTCGTTGGTCACTGTGAGAACAGGATGCTGGCTTAGATGGACCTCCTTTGGCCTGATCCATCTGCAGGGCTCTTCTTGTGTTCTTTTAGTGTACTGTGTGTTGGTTCAAATCCTAACTTGGCCATAAGGTTCAGGGGGAGGCTTTGGACAGGCCCCCATCTCACAGCATGGCTTACTTCAGTAGGTTCATTATGAAGATAAATGAAGTTGGTGTTACATTTCCTGTGCTGTGCAAGGTTCTCATGATACATACTAATTGAAGTGAGTACAATCCATAGCAAATACCAGTCATCACCTTCCCTTCTTAAAAAAAAATCATAACTAGTATATTTGCACAGGTATGGGGCTTCCTTCCTAGAACAATGACATTTTGTGTTTCAGGATGCCTGGGATTCAAATTTCCTTGAGTCAGAGATTTGAGAGAAGGTAGAATGTCCAAAGCTGGAAAAATCACTCCCAGGTGCCCTTTTGCCCAGGTGCCTAAAATGAGACACCTGTGCCTAAGTAGTTTGCCATTTTTGCTTCATGCCCTTGCCAATGTGATCTTGGAATCTGGGGCTCTAACATGTTTTTTTCCACCCCAAGGAGCAGACTAGCACTTTCCTAGAATGGAGAGCAGCATCACGTATCTTGGAAGAAGGCTGAGAATGTCTCTCTCTCTCTTGGGGGGGGGCATGCAATGGAAATCATAGCCAACCCTCTCCACTTCTTTCTCAGACAGGCCCTTGAGGACGGCCCCAGTTTTTGGCCTCTCTTCAGCCCACAGCTTCTCTCCGCCAGAGAGCAGGGGACTGCGCATACCCAGAAAAAAGAAAGTAAAATCCAGCCAGCACACCCAGGGACAGCACAGACAGTTTCTGCCCAGATGAAGGAGGCTTTCTGAGTAAAAATAATTATTGCTGAGCAACGCTTAGTACCTGCGGGACAGACCCAGTTTTACTCCTATTGTTTAATTACACAGATCTTCTAGTTTTAATTACATTTCCAACACGCACACGCACACAAAAGTCTGTGCTGTGGAACACTGATAATCTTTTCTTTCTTTCTTTCTTTCTTTCTTTCTTTCTTTCTTTCTTTCTTTCTTTCTTCTAAGGATTTCACATCTTGCTGCCCACCATCATATGCTGGGGCCATAAGTCTCTGTCTTTTTCAAACATGAAGCCCACCTTTAACCCTATCATATGATGTGGAACCCAGTTTTGGCGTTGTTGTTTTTTAAACATGCATGTCCTTCTTTTCACATTTATCAATGGCTGCTAGCCGTGATAGCTATGCTTGATCCAGCAGGCTCTCCTTATGTTCCTAATCCAGTGATGGCCAAACTTGGCCCTCCAGCTGTTTTGGGACTACAACTCCTATCATCCCTAGCTAGCAGGACCAGTGGTCAAGGATGATGGGAATTGTAGTCCCCAAACAGCTGGAGGGCAAGTTTGGTCATCACTGTCTTAATCCTTCTCCCTATTACCTTTTCAGCCCATATTATCTACACTGCAGCCAGGCACTTTAACAGCTGTTACTTCTCCAAACAAAACCACGGAGGTTGGTTTATGTGTGGTGGAGAAAGAGGGGTAGAGATTTCTAACAGCAAATTCATAGCAACCACACCAAAGTACTTTCCTGGTGTCTTTTGAGGAAACCAAGGCTTGCTGAGTCTGTATAGAGCCGGTATAAATATGACAAGTAGGCTTATTGTGTTTCTCCCAGCCTTTCCACTTCTCCTTAAAAATATCAGTTGTTGTGGTGCCCTGGTATGGCCCACCTTTGAGGAGTCTGTGGCCCACTTGTGGCCATAACTCACTACTCGAAGACCAGCATGCTGTAACAGCTGGAACAAGTATTCCAATGATCTCCCTTCTCAATGCATTTTAACGACAGGATTATTTCCATCCACACGGAATGGGCTTCGGGATGGTGGTGGGTGAGTGGAGGAGAGTCCTCAGCGTGACCCACTTTCCACAATCTCTCTCATCTTGTTTTTACATGTGTGAGTGTGTGACTCATCTGGCTGCCTCAATGCCTCTTTGTATGATTGAGATTCAGGAGTGATAATCTCATGGTTTAAACTCAGTTGTGTCATCCGTCCTCTGTCTCGGTGTTGTTATACTGGGGCTGTTATTCTGAGAACAACCTCTGGCTGGCTGGGGTCCAAGGCTCCTACAATGTCCTCTTTTGATTGCTGTCCCTTTTGCTGGGTCACAGGTTGCTTTGAGGATAGCTAGAGTAAGGTTACCAGATTTTTTTCAATGAATCCGGGGACACTTTTTAAAAAGAGAGAGAGAGAGAGAGAGAGAAAGTTATTTAAAAAGAAGAAGAAGAAATATCTTCTCTTCTGCAGTCTCCTCTGTTGCACGGCTTCAGGGCCGTCTTAAGCATATCCGGCGCCGTGGTGCAGAAGGGGCGGGGGGTGGTGTTCTTGGTTCCCCTCCCCCTCCCCTGTGGTGCAGAAGGGGCAGGAGGCAACATTCTCGGCACCCCTCCCCCTCCTCCCCGCCCCCTGTGCTGGGCAGCTCAAGGCTCGTTTGCCACGCGGGCTTCCTCAGTAATCCTGCTAGTGCCGCAGGGCAGGCAGGAGGGAGAAAGGCGCTGCATAGCTTTGTGTGCCACCACCTCTGCCTCCACTCCCAGGCAGGAAGCAAGAGAGCACGGCTGGCTGTAGGAAGAGCCGCCACTCAGCATGCCCTCGCAGCTGTTCCCAGTCGGTCCTGGACTCCTGTTGCTGGACACCCCTAATGGGCGGGCGCCATGGTGCAGCATGCCACTAACGCTAATGAGTAAGACGGCCATGCGCGGCTTTCCTCTGGGCCCCGGCCACATGTCCTTGCCCTCCCAGTGCTCTCCTACCTCTCCTCCACAGCGGTGGCGGTGGAGGCGGCACAGCAAGTTCGGCGCTTCTTTCTTTTTTCTCCTTCTTCTTTCTCTCTCCTCCTACTCCTTCCCCTCTCCCCTTGCTTTTGTGTTGGCTGCAGGGTTTTCCTGGCCCCGGAGCGCTGCTGGGCAGTCGGCCAGGTGGCCGGGCACTCTTGCTCCTGGCTCAATTTGGGTCGCGGGTGTGTGTGTGTCAGTGGCTCCCCTAGTTGACGCACCGGGCTTCCCCAGTTCCCCTTCAGTAGTGGCAGCAGCAGTGGCAGTCTCAGCAGCCCAGAGCTAGCCTGGTAGCTTCAGGAGCTGCTCGCTGCTGTGGCACCCACCGTGTTGCCTCACCAGAAGTCCCCATATGATGTGTCTTGTGCCATTGAACCAATCACACAACATTCATTCCCTACTAATAAATCTACAACACTTAAAATATAATTCTGGGGACATTAAATGAAATCCGGCAACATTCTGGGGATGGATTTTGTCAGGGGACAGATTTGTAAATCTGGGGACTGTCCCTGGGAAACGGTAACCATAAACTAGAGCCCTTTTAGCAAGGCTGAGGCCCTGCTCCTCCATAGCCAGCTAGAATCAGTTCTATCAGAGTGGCTCCACATGACCTATAATATAGCCTTTCATCCTCCTTATAAACTGCAGTGCTAACCAAGGGTACTAAAGGAGCCTGCAGATGTAATCTCAGAGCCACTGTCTATAATTGTTGAGAATTCTTGAAGAAGAGGTGAGGTCCCTGCAGAATGGAGGTGGGGAAATAGTCAGTCAAAAGGGTGGGGGAGAAGACCCAGGCAACTACCGACCGGTCAGCTTGACATTGATACCAGGAAAGGCTGTGATTATTAAGACTGAACATGAGTATCTCAAAAACAAGGCATGCCTGACAAATCTCATTTCTTTTCTTTTTTTTGATAGAGTTATAAGCTTGGTGGGTCAGGAGAATGCTGTGGATGTAGTGTATCTTGATTTCAGTAAGGCTTTTGACAAAGTTCCCCATAATATTCCTGTGGAGAAGCTGGTAAAATGTGGACTGGATGAAGTAACTGTTAGGTGGATTTGTAGCTGGTCAACTGACCAATGCCAAAGAGTGCTTATTATTGGTTCCTCAGCATCCTGCAAAAAAGTGACAAGTGGGGTGCTGCAGGGTTCTGTCCTGGGCACGTTATTGTTCAATGTCTTTATAAACAACCTGGACAAAGGAATTGAGGGGATGCTCATCAAATTTGCAGATGATGCCAAACTGGAAGGGGTAACTAATGTCGACTAATATTGAACAGATGCCCTCAGAAGGTTGTAGACTCTCCTTCCTTGGGGGTTTTAAAGCAGAGTTTGGATGGCCATCTGTCATGGATGCTTTAGTTGAGATTCCTGCATTGCAGGGGGTTGGTCTAGATGACCCTTGGGACACCTTTCAACTCTATAGTTCGATGAGTCTATGAATCCCCAATGGTACAGTAAAAGAGGAAATGCAGGCTACTTTTGAAGTAACAGGGACCATTTTTGTTCCTGCACTTTCACTCCCTTGCAACTAGATCATAGGAATGCAGGAAGGTGGCTTATCCCATTGATTCATCTAGCTCTGTATTGGCTACACTGACCAGCAGCAGCTCTCCAGGTGCATTGCAGTAGTCCAGCCTTGAGATTAGCAATGCATGAATCACAGTAGCGAGTGTGTCCTGGAATGGCCGTTGCTGGTCTACCAGTGCAAACTGGTCAAAGGTGCTCCTGGATTAGCTATCCTTCTGCTTCTTACAATGCAACCCGAAGCCCATTTTTCTCCAAGTGAAAATTGTTCCTCTCCTTCCCTTCCATTCTTAAGAGTAACACTTGGACATGTGCGAGGAATGTCAACAGTTGGTGTGCAGGGGAGAGCAAGCTAATGATATTTTCAGGACACTGTAACCCCAAAAAGAAACCGAGCAATTCTTTCCACAGACAACTTGTTGGATTTATGCAAAAGTTCCTGGCGGATGAATGTGGCTATCCTAGCAGGCCTCGTAAATCTCACAAAACTCTCACTCAGATTGAGGAGAGGGAAACAATTCCTTGACTCCTCAGAAGTGCCCTTCTGCATCATGTGGTGCCTTGCAGGGAAGCTGGCTTCTGTTTGCAACACATTCTTCTCTGGATTTTTTTTCCCTGAATGAGACTGGAATGAATGAGGATGGGAAAGGAGGAGGGGTTGGGTGAGCATTCCAGCTTTACTGGATTAGATTAATTGTATGTTTCAATCATGTAGAAGATGGAGGCTTTAAAGCCCTTTATCAGCGAACTGCTGGCTCCCTTATCTGCAGGCATGAATGAACCCTGTGGGTTATGCTAGCTTTTGTGTTCAATGGATTAAGTATATTTGCAAAAAATGTTGTCAAAACTGGAGAGAAAACAGATTGTTGAACATGGCTGAGGCTAGATCTCTCTCCTTGTGGCTTTGGTTGTAGATTTTCCATGGTGATGGGATTGTGGGTGGGTCCAGTTGGGAGAAGGAAAAAAAAAACCCATCTTCCACCAAGAAGATGGCACAATTTCCATAGACTTTATTAACACAAAATGCTGTCATGGAGTTTGCATTTCATGGGGCTGCAAAACAGACAGATAAGTGAATGCAGAGCAGATAATGTGGTTGATTTAAGGATTGACAAAGTTTTAATCTGGGGGGGAGATAATTTCTTCCAGGTATGCAGGAATATATACTTAATGTCCCCTGCTTCCCTCTGCCTTGGCAGAAGTTGTGGTGAGGACACACTTTTCAGTTTCCATGTACCCTTGTGTCCCTGGAGGTATAACACAGAGGGTGGGCCACTTGCCTGATGAGGGCTGAGATAAAATGAGCCAACCTTGATCCTTCCAGAAGCAGGAGCTTAGAGTAAAGGTGACATGGGGAAGGCTTTCCCTAGGCCCAATGGGAAAAAGCTACCCCCCACTCAAAACAAAACCCCTAAGACCCTCTGAGCTCTCTTTATGCATCACTGTCGGTCATTCCCCAATGCCACATCCCATAATGTGAACCTTTCCCGTGACTCAGCTCAGAGGGCAGCCGACACAGCCCTGAGCCCCACGCTGTCAGTGCCTCTGTTAGTGGCATCCCCCACTCCTGTGCCCAGAAGAACCCCGAGCCCTGTGAAAATGGGTTAGCCGTCAAGGCACCACCAGCTTCCTGAATGTGCTGTGGTCTTGGAAACAACGCCGGAACACCAACATTGACCTTCCCAAGAGGCAAATTAGACAGCTAAAAGAAAGACCAGGTCATTTGAGATTCCTCCCTATGGGAGCTCTTATGGCAGAGCGAGTCATTAATGTGCTGTGTGTGGACTGGGTCATTTGCGCAGGCAGCAAGAAGCAGTGGAAGGGGGCAGTTGTGCTGCTGAGGCCAGGTAGGCAGATTATGGGCAAGCAAGGTCTGAGGCCAGAGATTTCTTGGACGGGAGACAGCGGGAGCTGGAGAGCCACTTTTTAGTCTGTGGGGCCCCAGAGAGTAAAAAGTTGGCTGGCTGGGCGGGGACATGCAGGGTGGGTGAGGAGGAACGCTGGGTGTCTGACAGGGTTGACCCAGTTTTTGTCAGAAAAGGCCATGAACAATAAACGGGGCCTAAGCATAAATACGCGGGATGTGGGTGGCGTTGTGGTCTAAACCACAGAGCCTAGGGCTTGCCGATCAGAAGGGTGGTGGTTCAAATCCCCACGACAGGGTGAGCTCCTGTTGTTCGGTCCCAGCTCCTGCCAACCCAGCAGTTCAAAAGCACATCAAAGTGCAAGTAGATAAATAGATACTGCTTCAGCTGGAAGGTAAACGTCATTTCTATGCGCTGCTCTGGTTCGCCAGAAGCGGCTTAGTCATGCTGGCCACATGACTCGGAAGCTGTCTGTGGACAGACGTCGGCTCCCTCGGTCAATAAAGCGAGATGAGCGCCGCAACCCCAGAGTCGTCTGCGGCTGGACCTAATGGTCAGGGGTCCTTTTACCCTTTACCCTTTAAGCATAAATACAGTAGCCAGCATTAGTGGCAGCTGGTGGAGCATAGTACTCTTACTTTCAGGGTTGTGGGTTGAAGCCCCATGGGTTGAAGTTTCCTGCATTGCAGGGGGTTGGACTAGGTGCCCCTTGTGCCCCTTCCAACTTTACAGTTCTATGAATCTGTCATGTTCAAGAAGGGAGGGCTGAGTACCAGTTTTCAAAGTGAACCAAACTGAATGTCTTCCCAAATTTTGCCACAGTCACACTTGCCACTGCTAACAAGTGCAAAATGAGCTCTTTATTTTCTCTGTATAAGCTAAATACAGAGAAGGCTGATCGCCGAAGAATTGATGCTTTTGAATTATGGTGCTGGAGGAGACTCTTGAGAGTCCCATGGACTGCAAGAAGATCAAACCTATCCATTCTCAAGGAAATCGGCCCTGAGTGCTCACTAGAAGGACAGATCCTGAAGTTGAGGCTCCAGTACTTTGGCCACCTCACGAGAAGAGAAGACTCCCTGGAAAAGACCCTGATGTTGGGAAAGATGGAGGGCACAAGGAGAAGGGGACGACAAAGGATGAGATGGTTGGACAGTATTCTCGAAGCTACTAACATGAGTTTGGCCAAACTGCGGGAGGCAGTGAATGATAGGCGTGCCTGGCGTGCTCTGGTCCATGGGGTCACGAAGAGTCGGACACGACTGAACGACTGAACAACAACAAAAGCTAAATAAGCAGAAGGGGTAACACTCTGTTTTGTTGTAAAGAGATCTTTACTCCCAGGTGTCTGATAATCAAAAATTCTTGTTCGGATAAAACTGAGGAAAGAGCATAGGAAGCAGAAGTGTTACCTTTCTTTTTTGCGTATCTTGCAAGCCTTCGTACACATATGTATATTTCAGTTTGACAGATTAATTGTTTGTACAAGAATATATTGCAATAATGTTCTCTTCCTGCTTGTGGTGATGCTGTGTATTATTTATGTGTTCCCCATTTTTCTCCTCTTTGTAAGTTATTTCTTTTCTTTTCTGTATAATTTTAAAACTAAAATTTTAAAAATGGGAGGGGGGGGAACGAGTCTATCACGCTGTCCAACAAAAGTGCTGGCCAACATTTTCGCCCAGGACTTTTTGCCACTGCTCCTGAATAGGTGTAGTGAAAGAAGAGGGGGAGAGGAAAGGAAGGAGAAAAACAGAAAAAGGAGGAGAGGAGGAGAGAAATAAAGAAAGCAGCTCTACTGAGAATGGGAGCTTGTGTTCCCTTTTCCTGGGGGCGGGGGGACTGCCATGGTGTGGCCAGGCTCCTTCTCTATCTTAAAAGCTCCTTGCTAGTCCTTTGTGCCTTTTGCGTTGAGGAAGACGAGAGTGGGGTGGGGGAGGGAGGAGTGGGGAGATGCTTCAGGGACGTGCGCTGCTGTTGCGCATGAGCAGTGGCCATGTAAATAACATGTTTTCCTAGGGGCTTTCCGCCTGATTGCTCAGAGCATGGCCCAGCCGCTTTTTAGCCTGCCACAGAGCTTTCAGCATCCCCCTATAATGGGTGTTTGCCCAGTGGCTATGTTGTCCCCTTTTGGAGATGGAGAATGGGAGCGGGAGGAGCAGGAGCAGGAGGACGAGGCAGCCTTGTGAACTGGTCTCCCGTTGCTCGCAAAAAGAACTCAGTTTAGCACCGAGAGGCCATTCAACAGGATCTGTTTTTAATGCTTTGCTAACTGTTTTGAGGCTCCTTTTGAAAAATCATGCTTGATGCATGCTCTGACAACCAAACTAAAAGTGGGGAGGGGTGGAGAGTTTTTTATTTTATATAAAAAACTGTGCAACTAATGGAATTCTGCTGAAAAGGAAGTAAATGTTTTAGGATGCGTGCACACACAGTTGTTTCATACACAGTTGCAGTGGCAAAGGATCTGTTTGCTGGTGGGAAGCTTGCATTTTTATAGGGGCACCAGAACCTGCCTTATACTGAATCTGACGATTAGTCTGTCTAGTTCAGTTTTGTCTTCTCCAGCAGTAGCCAACACAGTGTCCTCTAGATGTTGTTGGACTACAACTCCTGCCATCCCTGACTATTAGCCATGCTGGCTGAGGCTGATGGGAGTTGTAGTCCCCAGCACCACCACATTGCCTCCCCTTGATCCATACTGACTGGCAAGAACTCTTCTGCCAGCAGGTGCCGTGATTAAATTCAGAGACTTTCCATGTGCAAGGCAGCTGTTTTACGACTGATCTATGGCCCTTCGCTTCAAGGTATAAATAAACCAGTATGTTGACTGCCCCTAGAAGACTCAGAAGTATTTGTTTTAACACTGAGAAGATGCAATGGCATAATTAATTTGAGTAAGTTTTCATTGACAGGGCAAAGCCTTTGGACAGGTGAAGATGTAAAAATGGGGGAGGGGAAACAGCTGAGCCCAGGACTGACCTGCTGGGAGCCTGAAGGGCCCTGCCCTGCTTCTCTCCACCTGGCTTGGGGCGGGGCCTGACAGGCTCCATAAAGGACTGCTGCTGCTGTTGCTGGGCAGAGAGGGCTCCGTTTTTATTTTTGTTTTTAAATTGCTTTCATTTTTTATCTATGTCATTTAAAACTGTGATTGATATTAATGCTGTATTCTTAGCTTTAGATTTTATGATGTATGCGGAAATTGTTTTCCATTTGGTTGTGTACTTTTTGATGTGTTTTATTTATTGTTTATGACTTTTGTTATGTTGGTAATTATGTAAATCTTGTCATGTTGTAAGCTGCCTTGAGCATTGCTTTAACTATGGAAAGGCGCCATACAAATAAGATGATGATGATGATGATGATGATGATGTGCAGAGTGCATTCCTCTCCCTAGCGCATAATCATAGCTAGCTGCCTCACTGCTGGTATTGTCAGGAGGGACTGCCTGAGTCCCAAGTCAATTTGAGGCCCAGCCTTTCTAACTTTAGAGGTGCCAGTGCTGATGGGGAGAGACAGAAGGAGAGAGAGGCCAGTTCTCAGCCTGCAGTGCTGGACAATGAAAATGCTTGGTTTCCACTCCCCTCTTTGGCCTGGATCCATTTGGGGTCGTGGATAAGGAAGGAGCACCAGACAACGTTAAGGTGAACCAGGTCAGGGATAAACTGGATTCCAGAGAGTCCACCCAAGCATGAAAGTTCATCTTTAAGGAAAAGCGGCAGTGAGCCATGTCCCGCCCTGACCTATTTAAAACAGCATAGTGAGAGTGCCTATTAGCGCAGGCAGCTAAATGGGATGGACGCAGCTGGTGGCTGTGAGCAGAAAGGGCGCCCATTCATAATTCATGGGCCTCCTTGGTTTGTGAATGAGAAGTGGGAGGGGGCAATGCCAAGGGATGGGCGCTGCCGCTGCTCGGGGATATGACCTATATCGAGAACTAAGGGGCTGTGGGCTCCATGGGTTCTTTTGAGCCACAGCTTAGGGAGAGCACTGCAGCCGCCCTCACGTCTTGCTTTTGGACTTCCCATTGGGGCATCTGCTTAAAACTAGGATGCCGGACTATGATAGGCATTTGGCCTGATCGAATTGCAGGATCCTTCCAACACTTACTCTTTCCAGAGGCATTGAATGCCCGTTGCTGGGAATCACAAGTGAGGAGAGACTCAGATCCCGCTAGTAGGCTTCCCACAGGCATCTAGTTGACCACTGTGATCACAGAATGCCGGGCTAGATGTGCCTTTGGTCTGAAACATCAGAACTCTTGCGATGTTCTTTAGGCCAGGATGATGCAAAACATTGGCAATAGTGCTGCTGAGCACGTGCAGAGCAGTTTCCGTCAGCATGGAGTAACCCAGGTTTCCAAGCTTAAAGGTGTGGTTCCCAGGATGCCGTTGAGCTGAGCTCTGGTGCTGTGCGGCTGGTCCAGGCATTTCCACTTTATTTCTTTTAGTAATTTATACCCTGCTTTTCTTTAGAAACTCAAAGCTGCTTACACCATGAAGGAATAAAAACCACAGTTTTAAAAAGCAAAACAAATGCAAACATTCATTAAAAAACAAATGCCAATAATATCACAGAGAGCAGCAGCACTCAATAAGCAAGATATAAAAACTATTGTTTCTTAGCTGAGAGCTTTCTGAAGCAGCGTTTTCTTAGCCACAGCCTCAAAAGGAAGAGTATCAGGGCCTGGCACAGTTTCTTAGGAAGGGCTCTCCAAAAAATGGATTACCTGCTCCTTGTAGCTCCCCAGTCAGGCAAATTCTGGTTACATGGCTGCGGTCCAGAGGCGGAAACTAGCGCTGAATGGCAGCTGCCATCTTGATAAGTGGGGCAGGGAGCCCAATGGGACTGTGTGATTGGCATTGACCAAAAACAAGGCCTTTGCGGTGGTGATTCCCTGTCTGTGGAATGTTCTCCTGGGTGAGGTGCACTGATCTTCATTATGGAAAGTTAAAAACAATCCTGATTACTCAGGCATTTGATGGCTGGGAGATATTAGCTATGGCAACCCTGGAATTAATAACTGTGAGAGTATCTGTTTGGTTTTTAAATGCTTTTAGATGTTCTAAAAGTTTTTAGATTGTTTAAGGTTGTTTTAAATATACGTTTAGTTTACTTTGAATTGTATTGCTTTCCTGAGCAAACAGGGTGGAAGGATGATTTACAAATGTAAGCAATTAATAATAATAATAATAATAATAATAATAATAATAATTCTGCATTGGTACCTGGATCAAGGCCTCGGGCTTCTCGCCTATAATGGTTCACTGTGCATGAACATTGTGCTGGTGCGGACTCTGATTCCTTCCAGCTCACTCCCGCAGGGTTCATTGCTTATTGCTCCTTAAAAGCCACAATCACTAGGGAAATGGTTGGCTTAGAGTGTGCGCCCTTTTGGTAGTAACAACCCACGACCCCAGGCTTAGACATAACAGGAAGCCAAATCTCTCATGTGAAAATATGGGGAACCAGGAAAAAGAGAAACAGAGAATCTGAAACGGAAAGGGTTGTCCATCCTTAGTATGAGGCAGCCCCCAGATGTTCCAAGCAGTAATCACTAAACTTGGCCATAGTAGATGGTAGAGATCCAGTGCTCGGTGCCACTGTAAAAGATGCAAAAAAAAACTCCCCTTTCCTCAACGCAAAGGGAATGCAAAGATTTCCTATCCCCATAGCATTACTACAGCCACAAGGACACTGCTTTCATATAGGACCGTAAGCTGAATGACTGCCGATCAGCATTCCGTTATCAGGTCCCAGTGACTTTATCTTCAGCATGGGGGGGGGGACACCTAGATTTGGAGTGGAGGGAGTCAAAACAAGCTTTTATCTGCTCAGGTGAGTGCCAAGCCTTGCTCCCAGGTCCTTCCAAATTTGGGGGGGAGGGGGAGAGAGAGTCTCAGGAGTGAGAATCGGTTGTTGTCATGGCTTAAGGAAAATAAGAGCATGTCAAGGAGGGGGGTGGCATTCCTGTTCCTTTCCTTAGGAACGAAGCAATTGTGTGCCTGTAACTGGGAGCGGGAGCTAAGCACAGGAGAGTTTGTGGCTTTACGGCATCATCCCCCCTTTCCTTCTTCTTCTTCCTCTTCCTCCCTGACAAAAGAGGGTCAGATGATAACCACCGTCGGACGCGATTAGGATCAGCTGCTGCAACCTTCCGTTTCATTGCCAGGCTGGGGAACATGGGCTACTCCATTCTGACTCATTCACAGTGTGGGCCCTGCTTCCACCTTGGGGCCATCGAGGCTTCTGTGAATGGCACAGAGCAAAACTGACATCTCTAGCCGGACTCTGTCAGTGCTAGGAAGGCCCAGTGGTGATGGGAAAGTCGGGTAGCCCTCTCCAACTGCGCCTATCTGCTACTGGTGGTATTTGCTTACTTTCAGTGTTGTTGTTCTGCTTGAGAGTAGGCTCCCAGGGCAGCTGGCAGTAAGTGAAAATGGACACATAAATAATAACAGTGGCAGCTTATGAATGCCTTTTTTTAGCTGAGAGGAAAAGCGAGGAAGAAGCGGCATGGCAGAAGTTTATGAAGTTATTCATGGCATGGGAAAAGTAGAAACAGAAGAGTTTTTCTCTCCCTCAAATAACACTAGAACTTGTGGACGTCCAAGGAAGCTGAATGTTGGAAAATTCAGGACAGATAAAAGAAAGTACTTTTTTCACACAGAGCATAGTTAAACTATGGAACTCACTCCCACATGAGCCAGTGATGGCCACCAATTTGAATGGCTTACAAAGAGGAATGGAGGTAAAAGGCTGTCCTCTCCCCAGGAGACGAGTGAATCAGCTTTTGTGATCAAGAGCCCACGATAAAATGTTCAGTGTGCAACAAGTCGCTCTGGAGATGTCTTCATTACCTGCTAAAGCCTCTTGTTCCTCGTTCTGCAGGGGGCCCAACAACATGCTGACACCCCCTACAAGCTGATCTGGGATCATATGAGAAATTGTTAGAAGGCTTTTAGTTGCCTCCTCCTGCAGTGTGACATCAAGGACTTTCTGGCCCTACGTGCGGCCTCTCGCTGAAGGGGGCAAAGGCAGCCAGAGTAGTGGCTGCAGAAGGTCTGGCTTCAGCAGGGTGGCACAAGGAGCACAACTGCGCTGTTGCCATGCAGAAAGCCGCCTTCCTCCTCCTCCTCCTCCTCTTTCCTCACCCTAAACTCCTGTGTTAACAAGCCATGGACACAGAATACAAAATCAGTGCTGCAGAGTTTGCCCGTCAGCAGCACGCCAAAGGCTGGACTGTCTGGAGCAGAAGCCTTGCCAGCTCCTGCCACCCCCATCCCTGTTGATTTGCTGTTCTGTCACCTGGGGATGAACAACACAATATAGGATTGTTTCCACTAGAAAGGAACTAGGAAGGGGAGAGTTACAGGCCCCCTCAACGCAAATGTTTTCGAGAGCAGAAGGCATCTTCAGCTGCCGTTTTGCAACCGTCCTGGAGAACCCATGGCTCAAAGACTCTTCCATGTCAGGGAGGAAGACTGAGATGGGGATGGGGGAGGGCATGATTTGATCTTTCATTACACAGTGAGAGGCTGGGCTTGGGGATATTATTCCTTTTCAATAAGGAGCATGATACCAGTTGCTGGGGGCTAACATCAGGTTGCTCTCCTCATTCTCACTGCCGATTCATCTGTCCTCTGTGTGCATGCAAGGAGTGAGGAGAAAGAGGGCTTCTCTACACTTACATTTTGCCCTGCTCTTTCCAGGCACAGCTCTGAGTTTTAAAGCTCCATGTCCGAATGCTCTTCCTTGTCGTCGTCCCCACTTCCCCCCTGAAAACCCACTTTTTAAAGCAGAATCAGAGCAAACATCAGTCCAATTTTCCGTGGATTGATGTTTGCTCCAATTGAGCTTTAAAGAGCGGGTTTTTGCGCAGAAAGCTCTGGGGGGTGCTCAGAGACAGACTTTTATATTGCGAGCCATGCCTGGAAAGAGCAGAGGAAAAGGTAAGTGTGGATAAGCCTTAGTTATTCTGGGTATAATTTTCTGTGAATAAATGCTGTTTTAACTCCTTTCAGCGTTAAATGGTGAAGATAAAGGTGGGTCCCCTGAGGTCAGCTTGCCCAAGGCAGCCACCAAAAACAAAACAAAACCTTTGCATATGGCGATAACCAACCGGTGCCACTTCCTTCCCATCCATGTCAATGTGTTGTGTTGTGTATTTGGAGAAAGGATGCTGAGCTAAGCAGAGCACGATTCTGACCCAGCAGTGCATGGCATGTCTTGTGTTTTTATGCAACCCAACATCAGGGAGCTCCATAGCTCAGCGGTAGATTATGCAGATGGTCCCAGGTTCAACCCTGGCATTTCCAGATGGGGTTGAGACTGTCCAAAACCCTGGAGAACCATTGCTGCCAGTTAGCATAGGCAAAACTGAGCTAGGTGGACTAAGGCAAGGCAGCTTTCTCTGTTCCTAATGAGGCAGGGCAGCAGTTTCAAGCCTTTGCAGTTATGAGCCTCCCCAATAAGAATGAGCAGGGGAAGGAAGGAAGGAAGGAAGGAAGGAAGGAAGGAAGGAAGGAGGCACCACATGCCCCTTCCCCAGGCCCACACGGCGAGGGTCGCACAGAGCTGGGGAAATCTTCCTGGGGAGGGTGTGGCTGCAAAGGGAACAGTTTGGAGCGGAACGTTCTGTCCCTGCGAGTCTTTGGGTGTTTTTAAACAACAGGGCCAGATGGAAGCAGGCAGCAGCGGCGCGGCAGGGTAGCGAGACAGGAAGGAGAAGAAGGAGAAGAAGCTGACGGTGATTCACTCTTGGCACTGAACCACTTTCCAAAGAAGGAAGGCAGCAGCGTGAGAGAGAGAGAAAGGGATGGGCAGAGAGCAAGAGAGGCATTTAATCCCTCCTCCTTGGATCCAGGCTAAGCCACTAGATCCGGCTGTGCCTTCCTCCTTCTCTCCACCTCTTCATCACTGCCACTTGCTTGCCGATGCCGCTTCTCCCCCACCCCCACCCCCACCTCTCAACTCCCCTCCCTGGCAAAGACAATGCGGTTCAGATGGATGGCACACATGCACTTAGCTAATAATTCTGTCATTCTGGTTATAGTGGGATGGAGACGGGCTGGCATTTTAGGGCAAGGAAGGAAAGGGGTTGTTGGGGGGGGGGTTGGCAGGGAAGGAGGTAAGAGATCCTGCTAGTTTGGAAGATGAGGATCAGCCACATCCGAGACGAAATTTGCCAGAGAGCAGGTGTTCTTGTACAGCATTTGCTGCAATTATTTCTGGAATAGTGGTTGCTATTGTTAAATTCTCAATAACTACCATGTTGTCATCGGTGTAGGAGAGTCACCTCTCTTTGGGCTGAATGGAAGGGATTTGTGCCTTTGTTCGGCATATTGTTATGTGCCGCTGGCTGGAAAGAACGTCCAAGGGTGCACAGCTGACCCAGATTTTGTTTCCTTGCTGGGAGGTCATGGGAGGGTGTGGTTTTTTGTTGTGTTTCTTATAGACAGACAGGTCCTTGTAGGCCTGCTTTCACCAACCTGTTGCCCTCCAGATATTTTGGACTATGACTCCCAGCCAAAAGATCAGCTTAACTGCAGTAAAAGCCCCAGCCATATAGCAATATATACCCATTTATTGGTTGATATTTGCCACTGATTGTGATGAACAAATGTGCTCCTGAAGAGTCACTGTACATAGAAGGGGTAGCTGCCCTCTCCATCCTTCCTCTTTACATAGTGCCTTTGGAATAAGGTGTCCAGAGAGCTTTCCTGTACAGTGACATAGCTTTTAAGATCTCTGCCTTGCTTAACAGGCTCTGAGATGCTCTCACAAAATCTCATGGGGCCACCTGAGTTCCTGTAAGATCTCGCTAGAGCTTTTGGTGGGAAATCATGAATAGTGAAACACTGCTATTCAGTTGATATTTACTCAGAAGTAAGACCCATTGGATTCAGTGGCACCTACTCCCAAATAAGTGTGCGGAGGAGGGTGACCAAGATGCAGGGATGCCAACTCTAGGGGACCAAGGTGCCTTTGGCTCCCTCAATATTTGTTGGAAGGGGGCCAGGCCCTCTCAACATTGAGGGGGTGGAAGAGGTTGAGCATAGAGCCAAGCGTGGCTCAGCTTCAGTGGCCAGCTCCTCCAGAGTGCTCAGCTTCCTCCAAACAACATGACACGTGTGTGTGTGTGTGTGAGAGAGAGAGAGAGAGAGAGAGAGAGAGAGAGAGTGAGTGATGTCACATGAGCGTGTTGCGTGCTGGGCCCCTTCAGTCTTGGGGGTAACATGGTGCATCTGCCAACATGATAAAGGGTCTGGAAACCAAGCCATATGAGGAATGGTTGAAGGAACTGGGTATGTTCAGCCTAGAGAAGAGAAGACTGAGAGGAGATATGATAGCCATCTTCAGATATATGAAGGGCTGTCACGAGCAAGTCCCCCCCCCCCCGTTGCTCTGGAGGGTAACTCCGTGGTGCAAGTTACAAGAAAGGAGATTCCAGATAAACGTCAGGAAGAACTTTGTGACAGTATGAGCTGTTTGACAATTAAATGGACTACCCTGGAAGGTGGAGGACTCTCCTTCACTGGAAGAAGTTTGGCCATCCACCAGGGATTCTTTAGCTATGATTTCTGCAACGCAGGGGGTTGGACTTGATGCTCCTTGAGGTCCCTTCCAACTCTATGATTCTATCATTCTAAGTGTGCAGGCAACCTAAGCAGCTGCAAAACAGGGTGGGCATGTACAAAATATTTGTTTTTTAAAAAAGGAAACACGCAAAACTCTCTAATCCCTAAGATTGTTGATTGGGAGGATGTGTATTATTATTATTATTATTATTATTATTATTATTATTATTATTATTATTATTATTAGCGGTGGCTGGGATAAGATGAGTGATTAGGGGGAGCTCATTTAAAATGTGGAACTCATTTTAGCTCTTGAAAAGTCTCACGACAAAGAGCAAATCAGGTCTGAAGATAGCATTTGTTGTGGGCGGCATAAGCAAAATCAGGTGAATACTGGCTGATGTGGACATACGATGCACCACAGAATGAGACCCAGGTTTCAGTTCCAATGCTGCTGCCTTTTAGCAGAGGGCCCCTTGCATGGAATCACATCCCTCTACACACACACACACACACACACACACACCTGATTTTACTGTACAAAGAGCAGAGACAGCAAAGCTGCCTTCTCTGCAATTTCGTGAAGAAAGAGGAGCTCACCTCCTACTCCCAGAGCTGCTTCTTTTCAGGCCTCTTGGCAACCGTGCATGTATTTCTGGGTTTCTCTACTCTCTCTCTCTTCCCTTCCTTCCTTCCCTATGGGGGCTGGGGGTGGCTCTGTGACAAGTTAGATAGGAGTAGGTGGAAGACGAGGGCTATGCTTTGAAAGAGGTAGAGCTTAAAATGTCCCTTCTTGCTTAGCCAGATGAGGGCAGATGCCTGCCTTCAGCAGCCAGTTTCCCGATGGGCAGTGGTTGGAAGGAAGCTCACCATTCCCGCCCCCAGTTTCTAACCTCTCCCCTCTGACATTTGAGGGCAGAAAATAAGGTGCCACACTTTATACTAAGGTTTAACTAAGGAAGGTAGGGAAGCTGGCGAATTGTGTCCGGGAATGCAAAGAAACAAAAAAGCAATTGTGGTTTAGAAATGGATAGTGTTATTTGTGAGTTTTGGGCACACACATACACACACGGCTTATTGCATCCAATGGAATCCAAACGTTGGCAAAGCCTGCCTCCTCCATGCTGGGAAACCTCATTTGTAACCATCATGCCAAATTGAGTACAGTCAGGCAGCGGTGGAGCAAGTCGATCGGGCACCCGCGAGGCGGAGCGAGCCAGGGCAGGAATCTCTGCAGGGCCTCTGAGGAGTCTGCCTGCCTCCTCCCACTCAGCCACCCTACAACTCAGGGGGAGGCGGCGGGCAGATCATTTGGGCGCCCAAGCCACTGCGTCACTCCTAGGAGAGTCACGTGGCTCGGGCGTGTTGCAGGCCCCTGTGGTGAGTGCCGCCCGGCATTTTGTCACTCCCCTCAATGGTGACACTTGGTGCGGACCACCCCCACCACACACCCCTTCCTCCGCCCCTGCAGTCAGGCCAAAGTCACATTTTGATCCGCCATCTTGATTTAAAAAGGTGCTGGGTGTCCGTACAGACTAAGAGCACCACCTCCACCTTGGGAGCCCTTGGGCCAAGTTTGGTGGTGATCTCTCAAGAGGCAGCCAATCCTATTCTCCAAAACATATAGTAGAGTGGAAGCCGTCTTAGACTAAGTCAGACCAATGGTCCATCTAGTACAGAATTGTGTACTGGTAACAGCATTCCAAGGTTTCAGGTGGTGGTGAAGGGTGTCTTTCCCATTCCTACCTGATGATGCTGGGGATTGAACCTGTAACCTTCTGCATGCAAAGCAGATGCTCTCCCTCTGAGCTACAGCCCTTCCCCAGAAACTGCCTTCTCCCAGGTCAGATTTCTTGTCCATGTGGTCCAGTACTCTCTACTTCGACTGCTAGCAGCTCTCCAAGGCCTCAAGTCAGTGTGGTGGTGCTTCATTTCCATCACCTTCTTATCTGACCCCTTTAACTAGGGACTGAGCATGGGACCTTCTGCATGCAAAACAGGGGGCTCTACTATAGAGTCTCCTCCCCACAAACATAAAAGAATGCAAGCATCCCTGTATCCTGCCACCCGAAAGAGGCTTTGCACAGTTGTACTTTCAACAGTTCCAGCCACATTCATTACACAGGGGGGCCCACAACCCTAGCTCTGGATCCTTTGTAATCCAGGAAATTAAAGGCTTTGGCTTCAGACCGCAGCTCAGCCGGCTTCAAGTAGATTTAATGCACAAGGATCCCAGAGATTATCCTTCTAATATCATGACTAAACAAAGGAACAGCTCATCAAGATGGTGTGTTGCTGTACTTAGTGACCTCTGGGTCAACAAGGGGACACATAGACTTCTGCAGCCAGTAGGGCACATCATTTTAGGGGGTGGGTGAAAAGTAAAATTTGCAAATTTCTTCAGTGAAGGGTCTTAAAAATATGTTTTTGGATGTGAGGAATTCAAACCTATTATCTTTATAATTGGACAACATTTAGTGTGGGAAGTCTATGTTTGATGAAGAAGCACATGAACTAATTTTGGAAAACCAAAGATTTTGCCATCTGAAAATGTCAAGTAGTGTCAGAAAAGTAATATTAATATAGATTATGACTGCAAGTATTTGGCAATCATTTTTAATTATTTCTATGAAATTTTACACACGTTACTTACCAAACAAAGCTGAATTATATTAATTTAACCAAAATATATTTTGAATGCTCAAGTCATGTTGCAGCTTTTTAGCACCCCTCAGTTTTGAAAGTTGAAAAATTCAACACATCCTACTGCTGCAGCTGAGCTGAGCTGGGGGCTGCACCATGTCCGCGCCCCCAGTCCTTGCACTCCTGATGCACAGAGGGCCCAATACATTCTCAGCCTCTGCCAGTCCACACACCTAGCTTCTGTCTGAACTGTGAAAACAAACCACCTAGCTGCGTCTTAAACCAGCAATGTGAACACAGCCTAAATTTGAAGGGTGGCAGCTCAGTGGTGGAGCATTTGTTCTGTGTGCTGAAAGTCCTGGTCTCAATCCCCTGCAGCTCTAAATAGGGCTAGTGGAGTCCACTGCCTGAAACCCCCAAAGAGCTGCTGCCAGTCAGTGTAGACAGTGCTGAGCTGGGTGGCCCAATTTTCTGACTCGGCCTAAGGTGGCTCCCTCTGCCCCTAACTCCCATCAGCCCCAGGGAGAACTAGTTTAAAAATTCTAAAATGGGAACTTTCCCTTACTGTTAAATAAGAGAAGAATATCTTGCGCCTTCTACACTGAGCAGTGCTGTAGAAATCCTTTATCATAATGATCTCCTGGGGGGGGAAGAGAAGCCTTAGAAATACCTACTACTGGCATGGCACGCACAGCAGGGAGGTTGGCAATCTCTCAAGGTTCCCTTTCCCTTTTCTTTTTTGTTGCTGTCATGAGAGAGGCAGGAGAGGTTTTTCAACACAAAAGACAACGTGATGATGGCGGTGGGGGAACTGTGCCCAAAGGAAAACAAATCTGGAGTGAGATTAGAAAATTGACTCTTTTGGCGACGGGGCCTGAAGTTCCAATCAGGAAAGAGCCTGCTGGTTGTCATGGCAACAGCAATGATCTTGGTGCCGGACCGGCACAGAAACCGAGAAGGGCGTACGCGGGGGTGGCGTGGGTGTTGCTGTTGCCGAGGGAAGCTTGGTTCTGGGACACATTATGAGTGAGAAAGCCAACAGGTAACATCTGTAGTTTTCTGCCTAGTCTAAGGCTGGGAGGAACAGCTGTCACAGCCATACTACGGCACATTTTGGACTACACCCCCTAGCCAGCATAGGAACTTGTAGCCCCGAACAAATGGATGGCAAAAGTCTGGGCAAAGACCGGCCAAATGAAAGGCTCATGAGAAGGCCAACCTCTGGAAGTGAGATGCCAGTTTCCTCCCCCCTCCCCTCAGCTCAGTGGCTGAGATGCTTTCAAAGAATACCCCTCAAAGGCTAGTGGATTTGAGTATAATTCTGTCAGCTCTCCATCTATGCCCCATTTGAACTTGGATCTCTGCAGTTACTGGGATTCTCATGCAACTGGCACTGCTTGAGACAGGTGTGCATCGCTCCTGAATTCTACAAAGACTCCCCCTTACCGTAAGCTTGGACTGGGACCTTGAGCCTCATGAAAGCTCCCCAGTTGTTTAGGTACACACACACACACACACTTGGGACTGTGCCCCTGCTTGCTCCATATTAACCCATTTCTATGCCTCACCACTGGTGTTCTGCAACCTGTCCCATCCCAACTTCATGCAATTCAACAAAATTGTGTTGTGGCACTACAAATCTCCCAATGGGGGGCTGCATGACGACAGCCTTACATTTTTATGTATATAGGAAGATTGATGCAATAGCTGCCACCCTCGACTATTGCTCCAGGAGCTTGGGGTGATGCAGAATCCAGTGTCCCAACTCCAAACAGTGGAATGTCCACTAAAAAAAAAAGCCATTAAATTCACTGACTTATAGGTTGTTTCTAGATAACCTGCTTATTGAGCATTAATGTTGATTTGTTTACACAAGGTTTGCAGGAAGCTTATTGACAACTTTGGCTACTGGAGTGGCCCGTCCCATTTCACCACATGAGGTGAAATGGGAATTGCTGCCTTCTGTGCACCCCTGTGCCTCCCCATCTCCACGGTGCCTCAGCTCTTACCGAACTATGTGGGAGCTGAGGCGCTGCTCAAAGTGTTCCTCCTCCAGCCAAGGGGGTGGGTGGGAAGCCAAGGAGCAACATGGCATGCAAGGATGTCCCGCCTCCTGTTGAACTCAGTGGGTATGTCCCATAAAGCATTGCCACTCAGCTTCTCTGCCTGGGGGCAGGGAAGATGAGCAAAAATGCTGCACACCAGAATGCCTCCCTCTCACCGCTACAAGCAGTGGGGTGGGCGGGCCACCACCTCTTGCACCTCCGATGGTCAGGCCAGCTCTGGTTGGCTATTTACTGAGCAATCATCCTGATTTGTTTGTGGCTAGGTTAGACAACATTTATCCCACACTTTCCAGGGCATTTCCCCACCCTTTTTCTTATCACAAAAAAAAATCTTTGCACCAAAACAACTTTAATTGTGCAACCTGAAATTGTTGATATGTGTTTGAATCCCAGCTGAAAATAGTGACAGTCTGGAACCTCCTGTAGATACAGCTTTAGTTAATTCTTCCTTCCCTTCTTCCCCGTGTTAGCATCTGATGTTTTGTAAAATGAGATTCTGGATGAGGAAGAAGGATCTTGGACTGAAGATGAAATCTTAGTGTCTTGTTTTCCTGCACCCAATACATTTCCTGTCTGCCTTGTCTTAATCAGTCACTTGCCTGATGCCCTTGATAGTGTTCCATTAGAGGTGACAGATGGCTGGAGATGCAGCTCCCTCTCCAGATGTTAATTAAGTTGCAATCTGTAAACATCATACATAGACACAGACATAGTCAGTGTACCGGCATCACATGGTA
Source organism: Lacerta agilis (assembly GCF_009819535.1). NCBI lineage: Eukaryota > Metazoa > Chordata > Lepidosauria > Squamata > Lacertidae > Lacerta > Lacerta agilis. Next base: position 38,760,187 of record NC_046319.1, on the reverse strand, counting down.
GAATTGTCCCCACTAACTAATCAAAAACAGTTGACTCTGGCCCCTAATATCCAAAAGCCTGTTTGAATCTCATTGTAGACATGTGCTTAAAATAAGTGCCAATGTAAGAAATGGTTGGTTTCTTACTTCTTTCACTATCCTTGATTTGTGGGAAATGGGTTCTATCAAATATTCACCTTGGCAATTCAGCCAGGCACACGACCATGATGTTCCTCTTAAGACACAAACATTGGACTTGAAACAAGAACCTCTGCATAGAATGCACATTTTTCAAGACAGAAAAGCAATCAGGAATGTTTGTGTGTGTTGTATACAGTAAGTGTCCACTTCTGGGAGGATGTTGGATGGTGTATCTACTACCAAAGGAGTTGCAAGTGGCAGGAATGTTGAAAACTGAAAGTTGCACATTGCTCTGGATTTGTACACCTGGCTCCCCTGGAAACTGAAATTAGGCAGGGATTTTTGAGCTCACCATCCCACCTGCCCCAAGAATGTGGTCACAATTTGAATCCTCTAGTATAGGGCTAGTCACATCACGTTCATATCTAATTTCTCTGAAATCTTAGAGCCAACTGAACTGATTAAACCAGATTGTATCCAATTAGGTCATACTCAGAGTAGACCCACTGCAGTCAATGGATTCGACTTAAACTTCATTCTGTTCCTTTCAGTGGTTCTACTCCGAGTATACAATGTAAGACTTCAGGGTTTTTCTTCCCCCTTACCCCCAAAGGGAGTTTAAAAAAAGTAGCTCAGATATTTTAAAGTTAAAAATTGAAGATTAAATATTTATCTGGCCCAATCTCATTTTGTGAATGAGAAGAGGATGAAAATAGGCTACAGAGAAAAGAAGAGCTGACATGATGAGGAGGAGGATTGGGATATGAAGTTGCCTATATCCAAATTTAAATTATTCTGTAAATAGCACAAATGTTCCTTTCAGGACCAGGGAGGGTGAGCAGCAAAGTGTCTCTGAGAACTCACTCAGTGAATGACCTTTCCACAATTTCAGCCCACAACCGCACAAGCACACTTCCAGTGAGATCATGAGGCTACTTCTTAAGCAGTGAAAGCTTTGTAGGATATCTGCTTTGTTCATGTGTTTAAGGCATTTATCCCTTTGTTTCACACGGGGTGTTCAAGGCTGTTTACAAAAGTTTCAGGACAGATATAAGAAGGTACTTCTTCATGCAGTGCATAGTTAAACTATGGAACTCACTCACACATGAGGCAGAGATGACCACCAACTTGGATGGCTTTAAAAGAGGATTAGACAAATTCATAGAGGACTATTGATGGCTGTGCTTTACCTCCACAGCTGGAGGCAGCAATAGAGGCTGTTGCTGGGAACCACAGGAAGGGAGAGCGCTTGTATCCTGCTTGAAGGTTTCCTTCTGGCAGCTGGTTAGCCACTGTGAGAATAGGAAGCTGGGCTAGATGGGCTACTGACCTGATCCAGCAGGCTCTCATTATGCTCTTATGTTACATTCTTACATTTAAAATAATGAATAATTACAAAACCAACAACAAGGAAAACCACAAATTTCAGAAAGAGCAGCTCCGCACTGTATAACTGCAGCGGAAGGGCAACAGAGAAGAAGCCAGGGAGGCCCCCCCCCCCCAGGAATGGAGTTCCGAAACTTTGGCACAGCCTCCTTTAGTGAATAACAGAACAGCCTTCCTCAGCCTCATGCCTTCCAGATGTTTTGTATCTCAGCCTTGGGCAGCACACGTGGTCCCCCTGGCCTCTCTGTCTAGCCCTTGAGACTCTCCCCAGGCTATATCCCTCACTCACAGGGTGAAATCCATTCTGCGCTAAAGAGAAGTGGGGAAGAGGCAAAAGACTCCGCTGTGCACCCATTCCTAGAGTTCAGGTGTGATGAGAAGAGCTCTCGGGTAAAGTCAGAGCTCCTACTGCCAATTGAAACTGACTAGTCTAAATGCAAATTGTGAAAAAGCAGCACACCAGTTTCGTCTTGGAAACCAGACTAGCTGCATTCTCAAAGCAGAGCCGGAAGACCCTGCTGCCCAAAGGTTGAAAGCCCAACTTGCCTGTGTTTCTCTACAATTCAGCTTGAGGTTAGTCCGCTTCAGTTCATTTGCAACACTATTCTTTGCAGGTTTTGCGTGGGGGTTCAAAATATGGGGAGGGGTGGGTACGTTAAGAACACAAGAGCCCTGCTGGACCAGGCCAAAAGGCCCATCTAGCCAAGCTTTCTGTTTCTTTCTGAAGCCCAGGGAACATGACTGCAATAGTTTTCATTTGGTATGTACACAGACATGATGCCTCTGAAGCTGCAGGTACCACAGAACCATCACAAAGAGTCTTCCATGTCTTTGTGTAATCCCCCTAAGCCGGTGGCTATCTTCTTGCCCTTAAACAGGAAATTCTGCAAGTTGATTGTCATCCATGATGTCGCAGGCACTGCCCAATAGGTACCTGCCATACTTACATAGAAAGATGCTATGAGGATGCATTGGTCTGGAATAAAAAATCGTCCTTTAAAGCAGGTCTGGGGAAGAACCTGTGGGGACCCTCCAGATGCTGTGGGGCTTCAACTCCCATCAGCTCAAACCAGCATGGGAATTCAGGTTCCTCATCCCTGTTGTAAACTAAGAGGTACCAGGAAGCCGGACTGTTTTGCATGCAGCCCTGCAACTGTCTCTTGCAACAAGCATCAATTAAGCCAGGACCTGCAAGTCAATTGGCACCTGAGTAGCAAGTCCCTGCTGTTTGCTATTCATAGCACTTGCCTTCTGTCTGGTGGTTGCAAAGGACCAGTGCAGGTGCGTTTTCCTCTCGAATTGCATCATGCCAGAGGTTGCAATAGCTGCTTTTCCTTTCTTAATTAGGGATCTAGCTAAAGGGCCTGCTCCAGGGGGTGGGCACAGGTTTAACAGAGGAGTTGGGCTTATCTGTGACAAGAAGGTAATTTGAAAACCCTCCTTAGAGAGTTAATTGCGGTGGCTAACAGTTCATTCCCTGGTTCTGACATTCTATTACTGCTTTCATAAATCACTGGTTGCAGGTCTTCTGTGCAGATAGCAACTTGGGGAGGAGAAGGGGACAAAGCACATCAAGGTAGATAAGAATAGTCTTATTGGGGCTGCAGGCACCTGATGGACAAGTATCTTTTTTAATGAACACAAGAACATCAGAAAAGCCTTCTGGATCAGGCCAATGCCCCATTTAGTCCAGAATCCTGTTCATGCCTGTAGTAAACCCTCAAGCAGGACCTGAGCATAAGAGCCCTCTGTCTTGCTGTGATTTCCAACAACTGTTACACAGAAGCATTGCTGCCTCCAACTGTGGAGGCAGAGCACAGAGAAACGAAAACTGACATATTCACCTGTCTTCAGTCAGGAACAATTCACACTACCAACTACCACCATAAACCAGTTACAGTTGGGTAGCCGTGTTGGTCTGCCATAGTCAAAACAAAATCAAAAATTCTTTCTAGTAGCACCTTAGAGACCAACTGAGTTTGTTCCTGGTATGAGCTTTCGTGTGCATGCACACTTCTTCAGATACACTGAAACAGAAGTCACCAGATCCTTAAATATAGTGAGGGAGTGGGGAGGGGTATTGCTCAGAAGGGTGGTGGGAATGGGTGATCAGCTGATAGGTGTGGAAAACCTGTTGACGACTCTTAATGGCTGTAATTAGTCTTGCAGGGAAGGGGTATTGCTCAGAAGGGTGGTGGGAATGGGTGATCAGCTGATAGGTGTGGAAAACCTGTTGACGACTCTTAACGGCTGTAATTAGTCTTGCAGGGAAGGGGTATTGCTCAGAAGGGTGGTGGGAATGGGTGATCAGCTGATAGGTGTGGAAAACCTGTTGACGACTCTTAACGGCTGTAATTAGTCTTGCAGGGAAATCAGCTGATCACCCATTCCCACCACCTTTCTGAGCAATACCCCTCCCCACTCCCTCACTATATTTAAGGATCTGGTGACTTCTGTTTCAGTGTATCTGAAGAAGTGTGCATGCACACGAAAGCTCATACCAGGAACAAACTCAGTTGGTCTCTAAGGTGCTACTGGAAAGAATTTTTGATTTTGTTACCACCATAAAATATTTGAAGAGTTGTTCTGTCCCCTTGTTTTCCTGCATGCACTTAATGGTGTCAAAGGCCCATCAGATGGTCTTTCCTTCTCCTTCTCCTTTGTTTCTTCATCTGTTACATGACTACAAAGACCACTGGTCTCTGACATAATACAGAACTAGATTCATCTGCAGAACACTGGGGATTATGGGATATGTATGTGCAGAAGTGGGTATGTCTTCTGTGCATTCCACAGAAGTGGAGGATGAACTGAGACAGGATAACAGGCAACCCAGATAAAACTATGAGGCTCCAGATCATGTAACTGGCAGCAAATCTCCCTGAAATGAAACCTGCCACGATGGTGCATTAAACCGTTATCACTGCCTCCTCTCTCATAAATTGACTTTCCCTGCAAGGTTGCCAGGCCTTGGGAAGAAAAGCAGGTCAGGGGGTGGAGTGAAAAAGAGAGTTTGCCTCTGGGAGTTGATGGAGCTGTCCACCCAGCCCAGGAGAAATGAGATCAGGACGAGGCAATGGAGAGCTGATAAAGCAGTGGCTGGGCTTGATGAGTTGGAGGTTTAAACAAACTTTCAGGCAGAACCTGAAAAGCTCTGGTAATGTTCACAGAATGTTCAGAACACAGAGCAGTTCAGAAAGAGCCCTGCACATCCTGCCCTCTTTTCTTTACACCCGTAACTAATCCTTTTACAATGAATACTGAAGTGAAAGTCTTTGAAAGGGCCTGTTAAGATATTTATTAATGATTTACATGTGCCTCCGCTGGGGATAACAGAGGCATGCACAGAAACGGCCTGTTGAATTAGGCTGAATTGCATTGGTGCCACTGGGATAATGGAAGCCTATCACATCCCCTCCATTTCCCTCAAGTCTACTCTAAAGCGGCTGCACCTTAGATCAGAATTGTGGTCTCCAACTAGTGTACAGGCCCTGACTACAATGGGATCTTCACTGTGGATGCAAAGGGAGATTGGAGAGCACACTTCAAACAACCTCCTGGCTCTTCCTTTGCGGCTACATTTTGAAGTCTAAATCATGTCATATGAAGCCAGGCTAGCGTTGGACTGGTAGGTGACCTTGCCCACCTGTCACGGTGCCCTGTGGAACATTAGCCACATCTCGATCTCTAGCCCTTTCTCCAGATCCAGTTCAGCATCCCTGGTGTTGGGTAGGGATCAACCAGGCCTGGTGCCTGGGACAGACAATGTGAAATGTGACCCTAAGCCAACCCTGTATTCTATGACTTAAAAAATTAACAGCAGTTGTAATGCAATGATAAACAAGTGCAATTCTAGGATTGAGTAAGACTCTGTTAGTGAATATTCATGGGTTATTTTCAGGAGGTCTAAATGAGCTGCTGACGCTGGAACTGGGAGAACTGGCAGTAGCTGGTGCTTGAAGCTTTCAAATTCTGATAAAATTTCTGCAGGATTTAACTCACCCCCACATTTTAGTGCCATTCCCACACCTAACACATTATTAAAATAATTAAATTTCATTTCTGTAAATAGTGTGTAGAACAGAAATCATGATTTTGGTGCTCCCTTGAACCAGGCCCCTGCTTGCCCCACCCTAATTCTGGCCCTGGGATCAAAACAACCCATAATAGTTGTGTCAGAGGAGGGAGTTTTGGCAGGTGCTGCTTGCCAGAAGCTTTGCCTGCCAAAATTAGTGGTAAGCTTGCATCCACCCTTCAGATCCTGCCGAATGGCCAGTACCCTACATTGCAGGCAGCATGGAAAGCAACCAAGAGGCTCTCTTTCTTCTCCCACTTGCTGAATGGGTTCCTGCTCCTGATGCTTAAAGCCGCAGAGAGAAGCCAAGAAGTCTGCAGTGGCAATGAATAATTCAGTCGCTGCCTGCGTCCTCCAGAGAGAGCCTGGAGAAGAGAGAAGCTACTTTCCCAATCAATTGTTTCCAGACAGAACCTGAGAGCAGAAGGGGGTTGCTTGCCACAGGGCGAGGCCAGAGGCAAGGCAAGGCCTTTCCAGTGCTCTCCCAGAGATATTGATCCCAAGCTGGGTGATGGCCGCGCTGAGAACCCATTGCCTTTCCTCCATTAGCACTTTAGTTTGTGGAGGCCATCTGATACCCTTTGGGGAGGCTGACTTCATCGCAGAGGTTGTATTTCCCTCCCCTTCCCCTGTGTGGGGAAGGGATTCATTTCATCTGCCTGATCGATCAGGGGGCTGTGCTTTCTCCCTCCTTTGGTGCAGCCAGTTCTTGCACAACTTGCCAACTGAAGTGCACAAGTGGGGTGAATTTGGAAGGGTTCCTTGTTGCTGAAATGTCTCGCTGATTGTCGGTTTCTCTCCCCTCACCCTCCTTTTTGCTTTCGCTACATCGTTTCCAAGCGAGCTCTCCAGGAAAAGCAGATGACTTTGTCAATTTGGCTCTAGTAAGCTCCCCTGCACCTGTTGCCTCCTGGAGGCAAGGGGACCTGTCTCCATGGCAACTGCCTGACACCACAAATAGATGCTTCAACAGGGAAAGTCTGGCAAAAGTGGTCCACCGAGGCCTCTCGGCTTCGCCTGGTGATAGTGCCAAGACACTGGGATGTCTCAGTTGAGTCTTATGTAGTTTGGATTGGGGAGGGGGGTGTTCCTCTCCTCTATTTTTTATACCATGCATGATCATAAGTGTGCCTGGGGCTTGTGTGCTCCCCTTTCCCTCTCTGTCTCCACTGTAGCTGTGACTCTTCCTGTCTTAAAGTAGCAAGGGTTATCACCATGCCTAACCCTGTGAGAACTCCTGGTTAGTTTAAACTCGGGTTTGTTAACAGGCCAGGAGAATAAAACATTTATTGATTCCAGCTCGTTGCACCAAATCGTAGTCGAAGCTAACTGTCCCCCAGGTTCAGATAAGACAATAAACTTCACTTACTTGGCAGTGGCAGAGGCAGAGGGATGAGTGCAAGCCTATAGCTTGCTTCTGCTCATTCATGGTGGTCTATATTTAATTGTTGGCAGGATTGTTGTGATCTATCATTCATGATGTGCTAAACCAGGGGTAGCAAACATGGTGCTCTCCAGATTTGCTGGACTACAACTTCTCTCACCACCCACCGTTAGCCATGCTGACTGAGGCTGATGGGAGATGGAAGTCCAACAACAGTGGTAACCTCACGGTTGGATTACTGCAGTGCACTGTAGTACCCTTGAGACCGGTCCAGAGGCTGCAGCTGGTGCAGAATGTGATAGCTAGGTTGCTTCTGGGGGCAAAATACTGCCACCATGTAATGCCCTGCTTTACATATGCTGGCTGCCATTCTGCTCCTGGGACAAGTTCAAAGTGTTTCTAGTAATATATAAGATCCTATACAGTGGTACCTCTGGTTACGTACTTAATTCATTCCGGAGGTCCATTCTTATCCTGAAACTGTTCTTAACCTGAAGCACCACTTTAGCTAATGGGGCCTCCCGCTGCCGCTGGGTGACCAGAGCACAATTTCTGTTCTTATCCTGAAGCAAAGTTCTTAACCTGAAGCGTTATTTCTGGGTTAGCGGAGTATGTAACCTGAAGCGTATGTAACCTGAAGTGTACGTAACCTGAGGTACCACTGTACAGCTCAAGACAAATTTACTCGAGAACCCTCATAAGGTTGCTGTAGTCTGAAGGAGAACTTCTCCTGCATGTTCCAAGGACCTCAGAAGTCCTCTCTGCAGTGACTCGGAGCAGGGCTTTCAGTGTGACTGCCCCTGTTCTGTGGAATAGCATTCCTACTGCCTCTCTCCCAAAGCCCTCCTCTCTATTATCCGGGAACTGAAACTGAAAGCAGTTGTTTGAGTATCCCATTTCCCAGAGGATTAGAAGGGCCAGTGAGCTGATGCTTCTTCTAGCCACGATGATCTCCAAGCCTTCATTAAGACACAAAGTTAGGGAAGATGTCTCTGAGGAATCTGGGTTTTCTGTTGTCTACACACACACACACACACACACACACACACACACCATGCTAGATATTATCCTGAAATAAACTGCATGAATCGTGGAAGTTATGCACTTTTATTAGAAGGCCACATTTAAATTTATTTTTTTTACCAAGGAATTAACTGAACCAATTAAGATGTGAATGCTTTCAGCATCATTTTTAACACAGCCAGTACATGTGCTTCCTTCCAACATCCCCTGACAACCTATTCCTCATTACTGGTCACACAACAATAATTATCTTGCTGATCTCAAAGAAAAACAAATATGATCTGAATGCCTCTAATGGTGATTTGTCTTTTTTATGGACGAACTGTGTGTTGCCAAGGTAGCAAGCTTTTCGATCGCACAAAATTATTATTTAGGCATGACAAGTGCAGGCTGCAGCAAAATGTTGCAGCTTGGAGCACTCCTCCTCAGAATTCCAGCCTACCAGCCGTGCAGTTGTTCAGGATATCCCATTTCATTCTCCCTCCTCACTGGTTTTATGCTCTCCCCCTCCTTCTACAACACTCGGCACCGTTCCATGAGCACAAAATGCACTCGGGCAGTGATGGCCACCAGCTTGGATGGCTTTAAAAGAGAATTGCACAAATTCATGGAGAGGAAGGCTATCAGCAGCTACTGGCCCTGAAGGCATTGCTTTGCCTCAACTGTTGGAGGCAGTCATGCTTCTGAATACTAGTTTCTGGAAACTGCAGGAGAGAAGAGTGCTCATGGGTTCAGGTCCTGCTTGCAGGTTTCCCACAGGCGTCTGTGAAAACAGGATGCTGAAGTGGTTGGGCCATTGGCATGATCCAGCGGGCTCTTCTGGTGTTCAGTGTAATTTTCCAATAGGATCACTCTGAACCATTTTGGAGTCCCATTGTGCACTGAAAAAGGTAACTGGTGCAGGCGAAACCTTTCTCCTTATTTCTTTATTTACCATTGCAAGGATAGAGAGATTGTGCAAAGGAATACAGATGGAATAGGTTGAAATGTTGCCCTATCAAGATCCGAAGAGCGGGGTTATATTATATACGTGAACATCCGCTGAGCTACAGGGTGAAGCAGTAAATTCGAGTCTCTTAAAACTAAATGCAGGTGACTAAACACACACACACACACACACACACACACACACACACACACACACACAATTCCTGCAGAAAACTAAATGTCAGAGAGAAAACTTCTGCTTACAAGCTAGCTTTCTACTAGCAGGATGCAATCTCTTCCCCTCCCCTCCCAGTGAGAAGCATTTCCAGCCCATGAGCTCCCAAATGAAGTGTACAGTGGTTATGAATGCTTCAGGTTACGAGCTCCGCTAACCCGGAAGTAGCTGCTCCTGGTTACAAACTTTGCCCCAGGATGTGAACGGAAATCATGCGCCAGAGGCCCCATTAGCGTAAGCATGCCTCAGGATAAGAACAGTTTCAGCTTAAGAACAGACCACCGGAACAAATTAAATTCATAACCAGAGGTACCCCTGTACATTGGAAACACTCTGTGAGCACTAGACCACCTGGAAATTGCAGCACCAATTACTCTGCAGTGGAAGGAAATATTCCCTTGCTGTCGGAAGATTGAGAGGCCTTTCTCAAAATATACCTGACTGCATATTTACCTGAAAGACAGCGTGGTTTCCATGGAACCAGCCCAAACCTCAGAGGGAAACACTGGCCTTCTACGGGATGGAGTCACTTGTGCTTTAACTCCTTCACAGCCTATGCGCTTTGAAGATATGAACTAGCAAGACAGAGGGGCCCTCTTGGCATAGGTGTGAGCCCCAAGTTTTGCTGGTGTGCAGCCAACTGTGATCAGTCTGTGCACATTTACTGCTATGCGCAGGATGTGGTTCTGGCATGCTCCACAAAGGTTGCTTTTCAAGCATTTGTGGTGGGGTGCCGGAAGCTGACACTTCAGCTTTGTGGTGCCTGGGAGGAAGTGTGGCTCAGGGGCTGAGCACCTCTTTTGCATGCAGGTCCCAGGTTTGAGCTCACGTTAAAGGAGGGCAGGGCTAGGAAGGACCTCTGTTGTGCACTCACCCTGAGGGAAAGGGCAAGGCAAACAGCGTCATCTCCTTCTCCATTCCATGGCCACATTCACATCTGCATGGCATCCTATGGGGCTGATGGGAATCATAGTCTGAAGCTACTCGATGGCCCCTGGGATCCCTTCCAACTCTTCAGTTATATGATCTGGAGGGCACCAGGTTGGGAAAGGCTGGCATAAACAATGGCCTGGATTCAATAGAAGGCAGCTTCTTATGTTCCTATGTATAAGATTTTTGGGGGGTGGGTGTGTGAGGTGGATTGGGACCATAGTATGGAGAAGGGCCTAACTCCTTGCCTCTGCTACATCACTGACCAGAACATAAGAAGAGCCAGCAGAATCAGGCCAATGGCCCATCTAATCCAGCATCCTGTTCTCACAGTGGGAAACCCGCAAGCAAGATTTGAGCACCAGAGCACTCTGTCTTCCTGTGGTTTCCATAAACTGGTATTCAGAAGCATTACTGGTTCTCCCACTGTGGAGGCAGAGCACAGTCATCATGGCTCGCAACCATTGATGGCCTTGAAAGTAAAAGGTAAAGGGACCCCTGACCATTAGGTCCAGTTGTGTCCGACACTGCGGTTGCAGCGCTCATCTCACGTTACTGGCCAAGGGAGCCGGCGTACAGCTTCTGGGTCATGTGGTCAGCATGACTAAGCCGCTTCTGGCGAACGAGAGCAGCGCACGGAAACACCGTTTACCTTCCCGCCGGAGTGGTACCTATTTATCTACTTGCACTTTGACGTGCTTTCGAACTGCTAGGTGGGCAGGAGCAGGGACTGAGCAACGGGAGCTCACCCTGTCACAGGGATTTGAACCGCCGACCTTCTGATCAGCAAGCTGTGGCCTTATCCCCCATTATTTTGTCCAATCCTCTTTTAAAGTCATGAAAATTGATGGCCATTACTGCCCCCTGTGGGTAGGAGCAAGTCCCAGAGCTGTCCTGAGTCTTCCAGGATTCATCTCCATTGGGTGCTCAGTCACTTCAGTTGCCCTTTACTGAACCTTTTCCAACTCTACAATATTCATTTTTAGGTGAGGTACCCAGAACCAGACAAAGCATTCCAAATGTGGTCGCACCAAATATTTGTATAGTAGCATTATGATGCCAGCAGTTTCATTTTCAGTTCCTTTCTTAATGATCCCAAGCATGGAATTTGCCTTTTTCACAGCTGTCGCGCACCAGAATCCCCTCTCTCTCCTGCTCTCCTCAGTGCCTGCTCTCCTCCTTGCAATGATCTTGCGCATTTGCAGAGTTCTCCATCTCCTGGTGTGAGGTCAGTGTTTGTGCCTCCACGGATGTGAGGGGAAAGTCTCTTCCGTTGCTCCTCAGAAATAATCGTCTGCCTAAGGCAGCTTTTGCTATTAGTGTGATGTTTATATCAAAGGAAGAGATTAACATCTTATTCTGATAGTTTTTCCTGGAAGACTGGAGGATGCTTATTTTGGCAGGGAGACGTACATCAGCCCTCACGAAAAGCTTGTTGCCTGGTTAACCATAGCTGCTCCATAGCCTGAGCCCCAGGAGGCTGGCTTAAGCCCTGGTTACGACGACTTCAAATTAGAGTCTCTTGTTCGCTTAGTAATGAGATCCGGCTAATAAAATAGGTTACCTTTAGCTACTTGCTAAAGAGTAAAGAGAGGACACCCCATGGTTACAAGTTCATAACAATTCATTAATACAGTGGTACCTCGGGTTAAGAACTTATTTCGTTCTGGAGGTCCGTTCTTAACCTGAAACTGTTCTTAACCTGAGGTACCACTTTAGCTAATGGGGCCTCCCACTGCCGCCACACCACCGGAGCATGATTTCTGTTCTCATCCTGAAGCAAAGTTCTTAACCTGAGGTACTATTTCTGGGTTAGCAGAGTCTGTAACCTGCAGCGCCTGTAACCCGAGGTGCCACTGTACTACCCCCATCACGTATATTATATTAGTTCATTCTCATCACAAAGGATCATCACCTGTAGTAACTGAACAATGAAACATATAAGAGTATTCTACCTTAACCCATCATATGCTGTTCCTCTTTAAGAGATACAAGCACAAAGTGTTCCTGGATAGCTCAGTTGGTTAGAGTGTGGTGCTGATAATGCCAAGGTTGCAGGTTTGATCCCTGTATGGCACAGCTGCATATTCCTGCATTGCAGGGGGGTGGGACTAGATGATCCTCAGGGACCCTTCCAACTCTACAGTTCTATGATTCCAAACACGGGGCCTTTCTACACATGCCCAGAAATCTTATGGTGTTGGAGTAACATCATTTCTTTCAATATTCTCACTTATAAAAGCTCTCTGTGCACGTAGACACTTGTGTGTCAGAGAGGGGGGTTCTAAGTAGGGATGTAAAAAGGCAGCAATTTCATTCTGACCTGCATCCTTCACAATCAACTCTGCTTCCATTCTGCTGCAGTTCAGTTTCTGCTAACTGCTATGTTATTCATCTTGCTATCCTCATTTTAATCTAAGTTATGGAAAAGAAAAGAAAAAGATGTCATTAATTACATAGTATTTGTGGATGTAAGAAGAACAATCATGTGAATGAATAACGATTGTATTTGCTTGATCATATTTCCATTCCTAACAATAGATGAACACACAGACTGCATCAGTTTCCACTTTCTTTCCTGTTTTTGTTGTCCAGCCTTTATTCAGCATTTATTCTAATTTGTTTGTGGGGTATTTATATGGTTTCCCATTAATCATTCATCCTTCTCAAACTTTTCACTGCATTCCCATGACACTTTCCTCCACAAAAGTCCTTTTTTTTAAAGGGGATTTGTTGCCCTTAGGAAAGAGACCACTTCAATTGTGCATGGTTAAGTTTCCAGTACCTGCCTGAACCTGTCCTGCAAAATAGTGGCAGTCTGGGAACACCCTGAATTACAATAGGCTACAATGGACAGGACTATCCCTTTGAAATCAGCTCAGTCAGAGAATGCCCTTCTTTGAGATAAAGTGGTCTGGGAAAGACCTGCACCAGTGAGTTCATGCACACTTTTGTGGGAAGGGAGTTCTGTTCTCTGGGACTACTGCAAAAAAGAATTGGCCATCCTTGCCCATTGAACTGACCAAGCCAGCAGTGGGTATGCAGACCACTGAGACAGATCTTAATGCCTAGGCTGGCTCATGTGAGTATAGGCAGCCCTTCAAATAACAGGCCCCAAACAATAGAAATCTTGCGCAAGACCAGCACTTTCAACTGGGCCCAGAAATGTGTGACTGATACAGAACTTGTGTCACTTGCTCCAATCACTTTGCTCCCACCAACTGACATTCTGCATCAAATGAAGTGTCTGGACCATCTCCAAAGGCAGCCCTACACAGAGCGCATTACAGTAATATATTCTAGATATGATTAGTTTATGGATTATTCAGATAAGGTCCAATCTTTCTAGACAGGCAGCTGGGTATCAACCTATGCTAGCAAAAGGCAGCCCTAGGTACAGACGTCTCTTTCACAGACAACACTGGATCTAGGCTGATAAAATTGGTCCTGCAGGGGAAGTGCAACCCCTCTAAGACCAGTTGCACCCTGCTATCCAGATCAGCTGGCTCCCCCACCCACAGCACCTCCATCTTGCCTGGATTGAGTTTCGGTTTGCTTGCCCTCCTCTATTCCACAACCACCTCCAGATGCCTGTTCCACAGCTTCCCTGGGATTCTCAGGTGAGCAAGGGACCTTTCTGTGGTGCACATTCTTCCTGTTTATGGGACACCGTGTAAGATCTGGAAGGAGTTATTCAGCAGCATTTTTTGTCCTGCCACTGGAGACCACAGCGAGGATGGTGTCTGTTCTTTGATGCTTTGTGGACACCTGCTTTATTTAAAGTTGTCTTCTGATACTCAGCGTGGCGGGGATGTGAAGCGGGTGAAAAGTGATTAGACAGTGTGTACGTTCATGTCAGAGAGCCTGCTTTACAAGGGAAATAAAAGCAAGCAATTAACAGGGGAATTAGGAAGATGAGCTAACTCACATTCTATACGGAGGGCCTATATGAACGCAGGCAGCCGATAAGTGCTTTGTGCAGCAAACACGCTTTGCAAGTGCTAAATGGATTACTTGCATTCATTTAGGGTGCTTATGCTTATTATAACGAAGCTGCAATATATACCGATTGCTATCTTAATTCTGCATTTCACTCCTTCTGCTTCCAAGTGCCTTGCTGCGTATTAACAGTCACACCAGAAAATTCCCAGAAGGCAGATGAAAAATGGGGGTTTTATACACTGGGCCCGTCTTGAAAGGAGAGGTTCCAAATTAACACCCTTCCCCTCATAGGCTTGACATTAGTTTGTCTGTGGGCGCTGAGCAAGGAGCTTTCCCTCAAACTGGGAGAGGTTCAAGGTGGCTTTCCCCCAGAGACAAGGACTGACAGCAGGGGCTCTGTGTGAAGCCAAGGCAACAACACCTGGAATTGTAAAGGGATGCTAATTAGACTATTATATTGCAAATGCAAACAGTTCCATTGTTCAGCTTGGAGGAGAGTGGCACCCGGGGTCTTGTGGGCTCTCTTCCTTCTTCTCTTCTGGTGGCATTTCACATGTCTGGACTGCCAGAGGCCTCTTCGTCCACCTTTTCTCTAGCATCAGTAGGTGTTTCTTCCGCTCAGCATGCTCCATGGTTTCCAGATTCATCTTCCCAGAGATCCACAACAGGGTTCAATGTCCCCTTTCATGTGCAGGCAAACAACTGAGTTCCCTCTCTCCTTCTCTCTCTCCCCCTTTCTTTTCCTCCATCACCATCACCCTTATCATTTATGCAGCGCATTTCAAGTTTTCAAAGCATTTCACCATCCTACATAGATTGATATAGACATAGAGATACAGATTTATTAACTGCACTTTCATAAGTAACATCACAAGGCGGTATACAGAATAAAAACACAGTACCGCAGTCAAGAACGCTGCCAAACACATCAGTAGGAGCTAGTTGGCAAATAATCTCAGGCTTTAAAGGCCTGTCTGAATCATTATGCTTTTAGAAGACGTCTGGAAATTAGTAGGAATGATTCCTGCTGCTGCCCGACCTCTATTGGCAAGGAGTTCCACAGGACAAGGCCTACCACACCAAAGACTCAGACCCCGGGAAAGGTTGGCCAAATGTCAGGGACATGGAGGAGTGCCAAAGGTTGCCCTCAGAAGACCTCAATGATCAAGGTGAAGCATTAGGAGTATATTATCATGGTGATGCTTATGCCACCCTTGTAAAGTAGACCAGCAGCCTAAAAGTCCAGCGTCCTGCTCTCACAGTGGCCAACCAGATGCCTGCAGAACCTGAGCGCAACAGCACTCTGCCCTCCTGCGACTCCCAGCGACTGTTCTACTTCCCCTTCTGCAAAGGTGGAGCTGAAGTGGAGAAAATAGCAACTTAAGTGCAGTCTACCTAACTGAACAGATGGAAAATGGCCAAAATATTTTAAATCTGCTCCCCCTCAGCTCCACCCCCAAATTATTTTTATTACTGCTTGATAGCAGGACTGCTTGGAGGCAACTGCATGTGAACAGGGATTTTGTAAGAATGTGGGAACTGGCAGTCCGTAATCACTGAGCATGAGAGCATGACCCACAGCTCCTCCTGGAACTAACATGAAGGGCTTCTGCTCTCCGGTTTGTTCTTTGTTACAAGAGACACCTGTGAGCAACCATGCAGTGCCCCTATGAAGACACCTTCTTGCGACCCCTGAAACCAGCCCTTCCCAGCGCCAGGCCATTGCAAGGACTTGCTGGTGTTCACTCACAGTTCCGGGGCTAAGAAGAACAGAAGGAACATCGCCTTGTTCCGTATATGCCCACTTGGCAGCTCTGACCGGCGGAACTGGGACTCTTACAGGGCCCACAAAATGCTCACTGTGCATTTGTAAGGAATTCATCTTTTAGTGCAGCACTGTCCACACTTTGGAACTCCATGCCAATTGACAATCACAGCCCGCTTTTTGACACATATTCTAAACCCCTGCTTTGTTTAGGGAAGCCTATCCTGTAGAATGTTGGCATGTGTTTCAGTCTGGGATTTTCTTTTAGCTTATCTGATAATGCACTATAGTGTAATTGTACAGAATGAAAGTGAAGTCACTGAAGAAAGGAGATGGGGAGGGAGGGCGGGGGAGGAAATAACTTGCGGACCCAATCAATTATTAAGCTTAAAACAGCAGCTTTCTTCTGCCACTCTGGGAGAAGTGCAGAAGAACCACCTTGTAAAAGCCGATTTGTGTCCCGGGGGGTTGAAACTGTCACTCAGGCTGTCAGTTTCAACAATGCTCTCTCTGCTTATTCCTTTGACTTGGACATGGCAAGGGGCCAAAGAGGGACTGAATTTGCTTGCTACTCACTGCTCTTTCACCCAGAAGGGCTTGCAAAGGATCGTCTCACCTCCAGCTTGCACATACACATCCCTCCAGCCAGCAATATCTCAACTGTTGTAACCTAGGAATAAATGCTCGTATTATTTTTTATTGTGATATATTTTTAGCTGCCTTGATGCAGGGCCCAAGCACACATATTGTGTGCATATGTGCTTTTCTTTATTTAACTATGATTGTGTGGTTGTGCGTGTGTGTGATCATAAATATTCAGCTGGACATTTCCTGCAACTGATCAAGTAGACCCTTGTCTACAGGTGGTTATGCTACAATAAATGTGTTAGTGTTAAGGGGCCACAACCTATTTTTTAATTCTTAAAAATCAAGATAGCACCCCATGGGTAGAGCTGCACTGTAAATAAACCTTGATTTTACACCACTTACCTTTCTCCAGAGTACCTTGGGGATTTCAGCGAGGGTGTTAAGAATCCTTTGCTACAGGGGTAGCCAATATGGTGCCATGTTCTAGACTCCATCTCCCATCAGTCCCAGCCAGCATGGCTAACAGTCAGGTAGGGTTGCCATGTGTCCTTTTTTTCCAGGACATGTCCTCTTTTTCAGGGATAAAATTTGAGACAAATCACATTTGTTTGCTTTGAATGGCAGTCATAACATCCTCTTTTTTTGCTCTTCAAAATATGACGACCCTACAGTTAGATATGATGGGAGTTGTAGTTCAAAGCACCTAGAAGGTGCCACTTCAGTTACACCCTCCTCGCTCCTCACAAAACTACAATTCCCAGAGTTCTTTGAGAAGCAGTTCTTTAAGTCACAGCAGCGCAATCAGCCGCTACAGAGGAACACAATAAGACAACACGTGCTAAGAGAATGGTGTCAATACTTGGGTGGAGTGGGGAAATGACTGCTCATCCTGCCTTCATGTTTTGGCATTGAAGTTGGCACATTCTGGCAGAATCGCACCACCACTCTGGCATTTGAGCATTGATTCATACGAGTGAAATAACTGATGCGATGGCCTGGGCTGGTTCCCAGGAGTTCCAGTTCCCAGGCACTGGTGCTGCAGAGCTAAAGGATCCAGACAAGCCCGATGGGTGATGCTGGTGCAGGTGGTGTGTGGATCATGGAACGAGCTGGAGAAAACCCTCTGACCCCCGGTGTTTGCCTTTTCTGTCCCCCTTGATCTCTCACAGGACATCCCACTCCAGGGCAAAGGCAGACGCAGCTGTGACGGCGGCGCAGAAGGCGCAGGAGGAGGCTCGGATTGCCAGGATCACTGCCAAAGAGTTTTCGCCTTCCTTCCAGCACAGGGAGAACGGTCAGTGACTTCATCCCCTCATCCCTGAGCGCTGCAAACGCAGCTGTGTGCCTGGGAAGGGAGCAAGCCATCCCTTGCAGGAATTCTCCTGAGTCAGTGTCAGAGAGCAGGCCTCTCTTTGGCACTCTCGCTCACTTGCTCACCTGCTGAGCCAGGGCTTCTGCTCCATCTCCTTCGGAGTCCTTGAGCCACGATTCACAACCACCTTGGTCTTTCTTCTTCTTTTTACACAATCAAGATCCCGGTGAAGGGTTGCATCCAGTGCCTGTCCTACTTGGAAGAGACCCATTGAAATTAATGGGTGTGGCGGATTTTAGGCCCATTACTTTCAGTGGGTCTACTTGAGTAGCACTTAGTTGGATGCAACACTTAGTGCATAAGCCCACACTAACAGACCCTCCAAGTGTCCCTGTTTTCCAGGGACGTCCCTGACTTAGAGAAGCTGCCCTTGTTTCTGATTTGATCCCAGAAAGACTCACTTTTCCGTAGGATGTCCCTATTTTCATTGGAGAAATGTTGAAGGGTATAGAGTTATCTGACCCTCGAGGCATCTGAAGGCAATCCTCTACAGTGGACGCTCGGGTTGCGAACGTGATCCGTGTGGGAGGCGCGTTCACAACCAGCAGCGTCTGCAACCCGCAGCGCCGTATTTGTGCACGCGTGAGTCATGGTTCGGCACTTCTGTGCATGCTTCCAAAACCCGGAAGTAACCCATTCCGGTACTTCTGTGTACTTCTGTTCCGGTACTTCCGGTACTTCCAGATTTGACGCGGAGCGCAACCCAAAAACGCGTAACCTGCAGCGTTCACAACATGAGGTATGACTCTATAGGGAAGTTGTTGTTTTTTAAGTTTAATGTTTTATTATGTTCCTATTTATGTTTGAAGCTGCCCAGAGTGGCTGAGGCAACCCAGTAAGATATGTGGGGTATAAATAGTAAAATTATCATTATGGAATGGGACGTTCCTATTTTCAAGGCACAGAGGGAAAGGTAAGTGTGGATGAGCCCATATCCTCCAACATCCTGGGGATCCTAGTGCTGCCTCTGGCTGCTGCCCAGCTGGAGTTTACCATGGCAGGGCCTTCTTGGTTGTGGTTCCCTGTTTGTGGAATGCCCTTCCTGGTGAGGTGCATCTATCTCACCCATTACTGACTTTCAGGAGAAATCCAAAAACATTTTCCCAGGCATTTGATGGCGAATAGATACTGGCCATAACAACCACGAAATGTGTATCTATGAGGACTCATCATTGCTTTTAAATGTTTTTTTCTGTGTTCTAAATGCTTTTAGATAGATTTGAATCTCTTTTTATTTTATTTAAAATTGTCCTGTTTTAGCATTTTGATGTTTGCTGCCCTGGGCACCTTTGGAAGGGAAAGCAGGATATACATTTAATAAATAAAATAAATTTCTGACATCAGGTGTGGAGCAGAGGAAGATGCAGCTCCCTGTTGAAAGTGGGGCTTGTGGGCAGCTCATAAAACCTTCTGCCTTTTGCCCAACTGGTTTTATTTCAAATCGTGCAGGTAAAGGAAAATGAATCACCTGACCTCTTTGTGCTCTCAGGTGATTGACGGGTGGGTGGCCGTGTCAAAGTTTGCCTGTGGGAGGTAGGAAAGGTAAGGCTCTGACCTGCCAGCGAGGTCTGGATCCCCACCCTTGTTTCAGTACAAAACATACCCAGATGTACCCATATCCCTGTAGAAACGCAATCAATCAAGGTGTGCTTGCTTTCACAGATAGCTCAACTTGGGTCCAAGCAGGGGGGTGGACCAGATGACCCTTGTGGTCCTTTCCTACTCTATGATTCAATGAAAGGGCTGGATAAAATTAAAAGCATAAAAAGCAGCCTAAGAATCTAATAACATTTTGAAGTGGCACACACTTAAAAACGCACACTAAAAGCCTGTTGAAAATAGTAAGGTCTTTAAAAGAAGCCTAAAAACCAGCAAAGAAGAAAGCCAGGGGACTGTAACTTTGGCACCACCACTGAAGTGGCCTTGTCGCCTGTACTTACCCCTTAACCCAAAAAAACCCATCCCTACACTCCATGCATTCTCAAAAACAATTCAGACAGCAAATGTGGTGATGAGATAAAATAGAAGCAAACACAGAACGTTGCATTTGGTGTTCTATCCCACGGGAAGGGCTGTGGATCTGTGGAAGAGCACCTGCTTTGCATGTAGAAGGTCCCAGTCCAACCCCCAGCATCTTCAGGTAGGGCTGAGAGAAAACCCTTGGAGAACCGCTGCTGCCAGTCAGTGCACACAGTACTGAGTTAGATGGGCTAAAGGTCCGTCTCATGATATGGCAGCTGCTTCCTGTGTTCCTGTCTACCAATATAGTGCTTCCCCATCTCTCTCCACTCTGTCCTCATTCATAACCAAACCATCACACAAGAAAAGGCACCACCGATGAAGGTGACGCAAAGAGACACACACAGACACTGCTCCCCACATCTTTTTCATTACATTACATGGGAGAGCCTGTGCTTTTTCTCTGTGTAACACTGTGCAGTGCCAGAAGCAGAAAAACAGTACCTTCCTGCTCAGCCAGCAACACTTTAGGAGGAGGGCTGGCTCCATTTACAAGCAGAGTTGAAAGCATCCCAGTGCCCTTCGGGGCCTGTAGCGCTGTGTGATGTTCTGTGCAAAATTTTGCCTGCTGGGGTAAGGAATTTGTCTGGGTTATAAAAATTAAATTGGAGGGTGCATGTGACCCTGAGATTTTTAGGGGTAGCCCTTTGGTAATAATAATAATAATTAATTTTTTGTACCCCTCCCATCTGGCTGGGTTTCCCCAGCCATTCTGGACGGCTCCCAACAAAATATTAAAAACACAATAAAAACTTCCCTAAACATGGCTGCCTTCATATGTCTTCTAAAAGTTAGATAGTTGTTTATCTCCTTGACATCTGATGGGAGGGCGTTCCACAGGGCGGGCGCCACTACTGAGAAGGCCCTCTGCCTGGTTCCCTGTAACCTCACTTCTTGCAGAGGGGGAACCGTCAGAAGGCCCTCGGAGCTGGACCTCAGTGTCTGGGCTGAACGATGGGGGTGGAGATGCTCCTTCAGGTATACTGGACCGAGGCCGTCACATGGGCACCCTGGAGATTCTTCCTCTGTACTCCCTCCCACTACTGAGCCCTGGTAATGGAGGTTAATTGGGAAAGGGGGTGAGGAGTCTGTTCAGTAATTTGCAGCTGGCTCCTACAGGGGTTAAGCTTGCAAGCTGCATACATAGTATTCATCATCATCACCATCATCATCATCATCATATAAAGGTGCTCTTTCCCACCTGGAGATTCAGACTCTCCCTTTGCCACCTGGAGGGGACCAGACAAAGTTGGAGACTTCAGGTCAGCCCTGGAGGTCTGGTCGCCTTTCATGTGATTATTCTTGAGAAGAGCTGGTAAAGGTAAAGGTAAAGGTAAAGGTACCCCTGACCGTTAAGTCCAGTTGCGAACGACTCTGGGGTTGCGTGCTCATCTTGCTCTATAGGCCAAGGGAGCTGGCGTTTGTCCACTTCCGCAGACAGCTTTTCCGGATCATGTGGCCAGCATGACTAAGCCGCTTCTGGCGAAACCAGAGCAGTGCACGGAAACACCATTTACCTTCCTGCAGGAGCGGTACCTATTTATCTACTTGCACTGCATGCTTTCAATCTGCTAGGTTGGCAGGAGCTGGGACCGAACAATGGGATGTGGAGGAGCCACCCCAGATTTTAATGCACAAGGGTTTGGTTTGGCTGCATGCGTCTTTCTGTGTAGGGCAAAGGACAGGAGGGATGGGAGAAGAGATAAAAGTCTAAGATGCAGTCATTAAACAGCACATTAATTAATGTGTGTTCATGTCAAGGAACCCAGTTCCAGTGCTCTGCACCCTCATTAGAAGTCTTTTGCTAACATTTTTTTTAAAAAGAGAGATTTAAATTGGAGGTTACTCATCGCCCTTACATTAGGGTATTGAGAATTTGACAAGTGATGATTCACTTTGCTAGCTCCTTGTCCTTTTCCAGAGCTTATTCCCACTTCCCCCACCCCCTCTCAGCAACAGTGACTTAGGAAGGCTACCCTGCCAGTCCTGTAAATTATCTGACCCATGGGGAAATCTCAGCTGACGGCATCTGTTTCTCCTGCTTCTGTTTAGGAAACGGCCATAACTCAGTATAGTAGAGCATATGCTTTGCATTCAAAAGATCCCCAGTTCAATCTCCAGACATCTCCAGGCAAAAAATACTGCCGGAAACCCTGGAGAGCTACTGCCAGTCAGTGTTGACAATATAGAGCTAGATAGACCAGTGATCCGATTCGTGTTCATAGGTTCCTCCAGTGGGCAGAAAATCAGGGTTCCCCTCACTCCCTTTGCAAAAATGGCCTGCAGTCTTCCCCCTCCCAAAAGTGAGTTCGTGGAGGTTCCACCATTTAATCATCTCATTAAGAAAAATAATCAAAATCTGATGGCTGGCCTGTTCTGAGCCAGAGGGCTCAGACCTGGGGGGGGGGAATAACTGTTCTATAGTTTATCCCACTTTAGCACATGTCTGTTCAGAGTGGTTCCTTGCGCTCTGTACAGGCACACTTGCGATGATGAGGGGCTGTGGGTGTTTCCATGGCTGCTCCTGTCCACCAGCGCATCAAAGGACACCGAGTTTCTTGGTTTTTAAAAGAAGTCTCAGTACCACAAGCAAATATGGTATGAATGCTTATGGAATTCAGTTCCACAAGATGTGATAATGGCTGACACTGAGCCCTGGCTTTTCCACCCATGGCCCTGAGAAGATGTTTATGTCGTCTTCCTCCATTTATTCCACAAGTCAGCTAGCAAATCTGGCAAGAAGAACAAGCCTGTCTTTGGAGGATAGGCCGTTCTGGCATCAACATCCCCCGGGGTTATCACTTCCACACAGAACTACAATCTGGGTATCAGAGATCTGAGCGCTTTAGCAGGCCTCTCTGAGCCCCAGAGGGCTCCTGCAACCCCAAGCTGTTTGCTATCTACCTCTCCAGTTGCCAGGGGACCTCTTCTCTTTAAACATAATCTCTCAAAAAGACTTTTTATCTAATACATTTTTTATCAGCTTCCAGACTAGGCTGCAGAATTCTGTTTGCAATGGAGTTTATTTCTGATGCACTTAGGAGGGATTTTAATACACGTCCCACTATTGCATGCATTTACAAAAAAAAATGCAAACATGCCAAGCGGAGAGGATCTTGCTCAGGAAGAAATTGAGTAGATAAAAACTGGAGCCCTTCTTGCATTATCTGCCCCCAAGCCTTTAGGCTGCAAACTTCAGCAAATCAATAACAAAATGGAAAGGAGCTGCGTACGGTTATACCAGCATATATCCAATTGATATTAGTGGGGCTTATCTGAACACAAGATTAGAGGGAGAGAGAGGGAAATGAGGACTTACCGTAACCAGAAATGCCAGTGTGGGTGTTTCAAAATAGGAGGAACTGTATTGCCTTTGTGTCAGTGAAGCCTTTGTTTCCCACCTGTGAGTGATGCTGCACTGGGGTGATCACACAGAATGTCCACAAATATTCCAAATGGTCAGGGAGCGAAGCTGTTAGAATGTTTGCTGACAGAAGGAAAAGCTGAAGAAGTGGGTTGAATTTTCCATGTGGATCTGCGCTAACAAGCCAGGTTTTTTTGGCAACAGGGTGCTAATATTGTTGACTACAGTAACCACTTGCCTGCAGAACCTGCAGGAAAGGATAATAACCACCATGGTAGCACTTGCACAAAATTCAGGTTTTGTTTGGTGTTGCTGAGGCTTGATTCATGTGTAAATCTCCCTGAAATCCTTGGATGAAGGACGGCATATAAATTTAATACATAAATTAAATGAATAAAGTGTGCAAGTGGTCATATGGGTGGCCAATAGCAATACAGTGCTACTTCCATGTGGCTAGTTGCACTAGCAGTGTGCAATTAGTGTGGCCATGCAGTTGGACTGGATGGGTCTGAGCAAGACCCAAGAGAGGTGGCAAAGTTGGTGTGAAAGGCAGAGTATGAACTCTTGTGCAGAGTGAGGTATTTTCCAGCAATTCATTTCTGGGAATTTTGGGCCATATGTTTCTCCCTTAAAAACCAGAGTGTGTGCCTAAGGCCCTTAGAGAGCTGAGAAAGCCAGAGTGGCATAGCGGTTAGAGTGTCAGATGAATGCCTCAGAGACCCGAGTTCAAACCCCTACTTCACCATGAAGCTCACTGGGTGATCTGGGTCAATTCCTGTCTCTTAGCGTTTCGTACTTTGCAGGGTTGTTGTGAGGATAAAATGGGGGGAGGGAGAGCTATGTATGCCACCTTGAGCTCCTTGGAGGAAATGTGGGGGTATAAATGTAATAACAAAACAAATAAGCAGTGGCTGACTCTTGTGTGCACCTTTTCTCTGTCTCCTTCCAGGACTTGAGTGCCAGAGGCCAAAGCGGCAGAATTCAAGTGACGACATTGAGGTCCTTTCGACAGGGACGCCGCTCCAGCAAGAAAGCCCAGAGCTCTACAGGAAAGGAACGACGCCTTCAGACCTCACCCCCGACGACAGTCCCCTGCAGAGTTTTCCCGCCAGCCCCTCCTCCACCCCCCCTCTGGGTCCCTCGTGTAGAAACAAGAGCACCCACTTCTCCAGGCAGGTGTGCATGGACGAAGAGAGGGGCGGGGAGATCCAAATGTTGCTGGAGGGACGTGGCAGGGACTATATGAGACCCAATAGCTGGGGCGAAGACAAGGAAGGCAGGGCACATGGCGTGAGGGGCGGGGCCTTGCGCAGTGGCCAGCCGGGCTCCTCCGAAGACTACCGGGGCCGAATCGCCGGGCACAAGCACGTGGCCACCAACCACAAACAGCGGGAGAGGTGGACAGACCCCCCGGCCACGGTTTCATGGACTCACCACCGACCCCACCACCACGGCTCAGGGAGCAACAAGCTCCTTGAGCTGGACGAGGAGAAGCTGAGCAACTACGAGATGGAGATGAAGCCTCTCATGAGGATGGATTCTTATATGCAAGAAATGCACTCCCAAAAAAGACATTATAGCAAAATGGGCCCCAGCAGGAGCCTCGCGGAGGACCACCACGGGGAAGACCGGGGCTTTGGAGTCCAAAGACTGAGGTCTAAGTCCCAAAACAAGGAGAACTTCAGGCCAGGGTCTTCTGCCGAGCCAACAGTGCAGAAACTAGAAAGTCTGAGGTTTGGGGACAAAGGGGAACCCCGGCTATTGAGGTGGGACTTAACCTGCTCCCCGCCACAGAAATCCTTACCTGTTGCACTAGAATCGGAGGAGGAAAATGGGGATGAGCTCAAATCCGGTGCGGTACGTGGAATATTTAAATATATATGTATATTGTGTAAGTGTGATCTCTTCAGTGGGGGAAATGGGCAACATGGTGGTGGTTGAATGTATTCACACTCCCCTTTCCCCCCAAACTGGGATTCAAGGTAGCTCACATTTTAACAACATTATTGCAAAAATGCAAAGTAATGAAAGCAAACTAGTTGAAAACAATAGTTAAAACGCAATGGAACACATTTAGAACCAGCATTAAAATACCAGATGTCCTGAAAACAGCCCAGAAGTCAACATCTAGTCCACAGCTAGTTTCCAAAGGCCTGTCTGAATAGGAAGGTCTTTCCTTGTGGAAAGATAGCAAGGAGGGAGCCAATCTAACCTCTCTCGAGAAGGGATTCCACAATACGGAAGCAGCCACAGAAAGGCAATCTCTCATGTCACCACCAACCATGTCTCCGATGTGGATGAGACTGAGAGAAGGTGCTCGTAATCTGCAGAACCTGCTTTCAACTCCCCATGCCTTTTCAACTTCAGGCGTCTGGCTCAAGCTTCTTAATCCCTTTGGCATGGTGCTGAGAACACCAAGGCCGCAGGTTCGATTCCCATATGGGACAATTGCATATTCCTTTATTGCAGGGGGTTGGACTAGCTGATCCCCAGGGTCCCTTCCAACTCTACATTTCTATGATCTCAGCACCTGGGCAGGTTCTGAAAGGGAAATACAGTCTTTCAGGCAGCTTCGTCCCATGCGACATAGGGCTTAATTGGTGCTAACCAGCACTTTGAATAGTGCCTGGAAATGAACTGTAGCCAGTGAAGTTGTTATAGGGGGGGGGAGTAATAGATGATGCATATTACAGGGGAGCAACATGGTAGATGGTGTCTCTAGTTGTTAAGGTGTAAGAAGCAGAGGCTCACAAAAATTTCAGGAAAAATTTGTTTCCCACATGTGTGCAGAGTACTCAGCCATTTACACACCCAGAGTGCACACACACACACACACAATTCTTAACTTAAATTAAATACTTAAATTAAATTAATTAAATTAAAAACAAAAACAAAAAAACTGGAGACCAGGACTGCATTTTTGAGGCTAGTACAACGAATGGATACTTCTTGTCTTCTGCCAGGATAATTGTGACACGCTGAATCAAAATTTCCCACTCAACTTTCCACCCACTGAGGTTGCTTCCAGATGGGTGGCTCCTAGAGCTACTTAGTCGCCACCCTTCTGTTAATAAGCTATGAGCAAATTGCAGCTGACTTCCCACACTATGGGGAGTATTGCACTTCCTCTGCGTGAACATCTTGTTGCGTTCTGTCCGCTGTAGTGAGGTGTGATACGGTTGGTATGGGTGGTGCTGGTTGCAGCTCAGCACACATTCCCTCTATCCCTTGGGGTGGATGCTGCTTTATTATCCTGCTTTTAGTTTAATCAATCTTTTAAAAGGTAAAAACCTTTAAGAAAAAAAGCAATAGAGAGGTCTAGAACTATAGCACCGCAATGCTACAAAGCTGTAGCATTATGGTGTAATACCAATACACACACACACACACACACACACCCTAAAGTTGCTAAAGTGATAAATAAGATAAAGATAAGTAAAACCAAAAATAGGCCATCACCACAAATGTTATAACAAATCTGTACTGGGCTGATACAGTCACTTTGCTTACACACCACTGCCTATGTCAGAACCCTACCCAAAAAATGGGACAGTAGCCCTAAGGGTATCTACACCTATGGAGGCTTACAATACTCTTTCATTTTTTTCTGAAAAGAAATCAAACTTTCGTCCGTCTACGGCCACATTTAAAGCACATTTAAAACACCCAAAAAATCTGGGCACTGTGCTGTGCTATGGCTGCTGGGAGTGATAGTTCTATGAAGGGTCAACTACAGTATCCAGGGGAGCAGTGGGGAATGTGTTTTTAATGCATGGTGTGTGCGCAGTCTGAGAAACTATTGTGGAATGCCAGCAAAAATACAGAATGTCAATTAATGGATGGTGGTGTTATGTGGATTGCCTTGTAAAACAAAGCTTGTCAACGAAGCTCAGCAACCCCACACTGAATATCTGGTATGGAAGACGCCACAGGCAGCTTGTAGCATAGATGTGCTTTTGTTCTGCAGTTTCCAACACTACTCTAAAGTAGGCTGTCTTTCAAAACAAACAGAACTCTTGATTAGATTAATCTCTTTCTGTGTGTGCATGTGTTTTAAAAAGGAGGGGTGCTGTTACTACAAAGGAAACAGGTCTATTTTTGACCCATCCAGAATAACTCCAAGCAGATCTGAGGTCAGGTATGTGGGGCAGTGTGTTCTAAAAATAACCCACTGCCAGACAGCCCCATCATAAGCTGAATTCTGTCTCGTCACCACAGTTTCCTTTGTGTACTGGGTTACTCCTCCCTGACATGCATCCTGGAGTGGCAAATAGGCCTGATCTGTAGTCTCGTTTGCACTTCAATTTTGCAAGTGGTGCGAGAAGTTCTA
Source organism: Lacerta agilis (assembly GCF_009819535.1). NCBI lineage: Eukaryota > Metazoa > Chordata > Lepidosauria > Squamata > Lacertidae > Lacerta > Lacerta agilis. Next base: position 38,732,727 of record NC_046319.1, on the reverse strand, counting down.
GAAGTGGCATGGCAGGGTTGAGTTTGCTTGGGATGAGAGAACACTGGTGACTTCAGACATACTTGCAATGTTTGCTGTATTTGCAAATATGTGTGTACAAGCAAACCCTAAGTGCAGTTGAAAAGGCTGATTCTACTAAGCAGAATTTGGGCAGCCCTCCAAACTGAAATCCCAGTTTCATCTAACTCCAGCTGGAAAAACTCAGCTCTCTTTCACATCCAAAACCAGCCAAATTCCCCCATCTCTCTCTCTCTCTCTCTCTCTCTCTCTCTCTCTCTCTCTCTCTCTCTCACACACACACACACACACACACACACACACACACACCTTTGTCTGTTAGCTGGAGGAATAGCACCTTCCCCACACCCTGGGGTAGGTACAGGCAATGGGACTTGTATTATTTCCGGGTCATCGCACATGATGGTGGAGCATGCATAACCCCGCCCTACCCCATTATGCCCCATTACGTGCCCCACCCATGTTAAGCCCCATTCTGCCTCCTTTTCCTGCCACTTCTGGGTCACCGCAATGCACGTGGTTGTGGTTGTGGTCTTGTGTCAATTGGACGCACGTAAATTGGTTGTTGCCTGTTTACCATTCAGAAAGACATAAGAGGTTCCCCTCAATGATCAGGAGACAATCTCCCAACCTTTAGCTCCCATGGATGTTGCCTTAACTGAGCCTTCTGGCCTGTTAAAAAGCACTTTGCCTAACAATGGAATGGTCAGCCAGCATCCTTATGAATGGATGGTGCTTCTTGTAGCTACTTCATAAGGACATAAGGAGAGCCTGCTGGATCAGGCCAAGGCACCCTGTTTCTCTGTCCAGCATCCTGTTTTCACAATGGGTTTCCCACTGGCATCTGGTTGGCCACTGTTCCCTCCTGTGGTCTCCAGCAACTGGTGTTTTGAAACATTGCTGCCTCCAGCTGTGGAGGCAGAGCATAGCCATCACAGCTAGTAGCCATTGATACCCTTCTCCTCCATGAATTTGTCCAATCCTCTTTTAAATCCATCTAAGTTGGAGGCCCCGGCGGTGCAAAACCTCTCAAAGAAAGACAGAGAGAGCTGGCGATTGCCAAGGGTGCAAGGGATGTGAGGGTGACAATACACCTCCTTGCCAAGAGTGCAAGGGAGCCTAAGTATGCCTCTGGGAGTGAGTTCTGTAGTTTATGTGCTGTGAGGCAGCAGTGTATGTATGTGTGGTGCAATGGATTGTGGCTTGAGAGGCAGATGCTGGCACAGAGGGTCACCTCAGCCGTGTGATGTCTGTATTTTATATGTTCCTAGAATAGCTTGGAAAGGAGCCAGTGGGAGGCAAGGGCTTGTGCTACTCAGGGAATGACCTTGTTCAGGACCATGATGGGACCTGAGCTCTTCCTCCTTTTTGGTCCAAAGTTCTTCCTGTCACTTATAACAGGTGAGGGATGAGAGTCTGCTTCTGGAGTGAGGAGTGGGGAGGGGGAAGATAAATTGATGCTCCCAGACTCTTGTCATTGAACAAACTGAAGACCAGACACAACACTGATTTCTATCTAATCATTGCCAGGCAGACTCCTCTTTTATAAAACTACATATATAAAACTGCCTACAGCAGCTGGAATAATGTTACTCCTTAGCAGTGTCCTTGTCAAAACTCTTTTGATCTGAGAAGGCTTTTGATATAGTTGAAGGGTTTGCCCTCGTTTACCTTGTGCCTGTCACCACCAACAATTAGCTTTACATTTCCCCAAGTAAATTTTTAATAAACTCAAAACTCTTGAGCATTTCTGAAGGCAACTGAACAAGGTTATTCCGTGCAAATGAAGCTGGCCTTGGAAATTCTGGGAATAATATGAACATTCCTTTCCTCAGATCCCAAGTCTGGGTGGGAGATCCCAAGTCTGGGTGGCTCACTCAAGGAGTGGGAAGCAGTTTCCATTCCCTCCCAGTTTCTAGGGTTTTGTTTTTTGCTTTCTTGCTTGCTTGCTTTTACATTTAGATACTATAAATCTGTATCTTGCTGAGGTCATTCACAGATTGACCTTCTAAGTACCATACTGTTTCAAAAACTCACTATGAATAAAAACACTAAAAGCCCAGTTGCGAAGTCAAGAACGTTGATAGTCTTGTTAAGCACATTGGTTGATCACTGCATGTCATACCAGACAGAGGGCCTAACCTATCTGCACTACAGAAATACCAGTTTTACACCATGAATGCCTTCCCTCATAGAAGCCAGAGTACTGTAGGTTCATTGAACTTTAGTTCCCAGGATCCTCTGGGGTGAAAGAATGTTAAACTGGCTTAGTCTGTAGTTCAGATCCACTAAAAAAAACACAAGTGGTGGGCCTTGTCACAAGGCTCCTTTTCTAGGATAATAACTCACCTTTGGTGCTAGTACTGGCTGTGTAAATCTATAATTTTTAGTAATAAGAATTATGTTATGTTCTATAGCATGGTGCTGTTTTGAGAAATGTGTCAGCCTTACACCAAGGAACATCTATCAGCTCTGTATGATTGCCTCTTCAAAACATAAGCTAGAAATGTTGGAAAGGAAGAGTAGGGAGGGATGGAGAAGAAGTGTCAACACAGCATCTCCCGCTTGGATTTTTTTTTCCTGCACAGTTTTCAGTTTATTTTGTCCTGGTTTGACTTTCTCAGCCCTCCCCCATTTTTCTTAAGTATGGACACTGTTGTTGGAAGGTGGGGCGTTTTAGAAAGGGGAAGGAACCAAAAATATCGAATATGACAACTTGACCTTTGACATTATTGCCTTTCCATTCTGCTGACAAGTTGTGAGTTTTAAAAAGTTGCCCGCAGAGTGAAATATCAAAAGTGACATTTGAAAATGCTCAAAAGCCAAACAAGTCAACTCTGGGTTCTGAGCGTGTTTTTGCTGCCGTTCAGGTGAGCTGTACGAAATGTCACTTGAGTTATTGTGGGTGGAAGGGGCCTCTTGCCAGCCTGAGGGCAGGAGAGGGCTTTCCCTGGGATGGGGCACTTCCTTCCCCTTGCAGCACAGGGAGGGCAGATGCAGGGGTGGGGGGGTGCCAAGAGCCACCCAATGAGAAACCCAGACATAAAAGTTCAACTGCTGGGCTTACTGGCAGAGCTCAAGGAAAAAGCCTCTGGGGTGGAGGGAGCGAAGGCAGAGGCAGTCACAAAGCTTTTTATCAGATTAGTTATGAATATTAGGCAGCCTTCCAGACCCTGGCCAAAGCCGCTGCCTGGTGCTTTTCCAAGGACTGAGCCATTTCCTTTTGGAGCAGTGGCTGCATTTCTCCTGGGGAGCTAAGAGAGGCAGAGGAGCAGCTAGCGGGGAAGAGAACGACAGGTTGCCATCTGCTGAAACAAGGGGCTCATCCACTTGTGCCTCCTCACTAGACACTACTGCCTATTCAGAGTAACATCACTGTTTTGGTGCTAGGGTTTGCTGTGTAAATCTTTATTTCATATACAGCAGGGATGGGGGACCTCTTACAGCCCAAGGGCCACGTCCCCTTTTGAGGACCAGGGCCAGAGGGGCAAGAAAGTGGAGCAATTTGTGCAACTCCTACTTTATATTTTTATTTATTTATTAAATTTGTTAGTTGCTTTATCTTGTCAAAGGCAACTCAAATGAACTTACAAGCTGCATTTAAGGCATGCAAAACAAACAAACAAACACCTTAGAGGTTTCCAAACATGCATGCAGGCTTCTCCATCCAGGCAAGCAAGAGGCATTATCCCCATTCAAGGCTATATTCCAGCCTGGTGAAAGCACTGAAAGAGGGTGCAGAGCAGCACTGGAGAGAGGGTTTCACCTGGGAAGAGTCCTGAGGGCCAGCATTTGACCATTAGGCTTGAAGCTCCCCACCCATCACACCCTTTTAACTTCTAGAAATCCTGGAGAGGAAGTTCAACCATGAAGCATGACTGGCCCTAGCAAAATTTCATAGGCAGCATTTTAACAAGGCATTACCCAAAGGCAAAAATCAGCACCATGGAGAGAGACCAGGAAACAAGGTCTGTCCCAGCTAAACAAAGAGAGTTGGAGCACATGATTTGTTTGCTGCGAAGCTGTGATGATTTGATCCACATCTCATTCAAGGCTCCCCCTTTGGAATTCACTCACTTTGGTAACTGTCCTGAATTTCAAGACACTAGGATTAGATTAAATTCAAGTACTTCTGATTTACTGGCTTGCACTAGAGTAGCATTGAAAGGGATTTGTTTATAAACCTTCCAAAAGCAAGTACCTGTATATGGGAGGCAGGTGGGAGGGCTGTGAAGAGGAAGAGGTGGGTCATGTGGAACCTCTCCCTTTGATTGGCTCACTTTCTTTCACCTTGTTGCTATGCAACAGCAAAGGCCTTTTCTATCCATTGAAGAGACAGCCCTTTCCTTTGCCTGTGACAGGACTGGTTGTCTCTCTCTTCCTTGCCAAGAGACACAATGAATCCTCCTCTTGGTGCTGGAGGAGCAGATCAGCTCCCACCTCCTGTCACAAAAGAGTTTTTTAAACACCTCTGCATGGCAAGGCAAAGACTTTTTCATGTCTTATGTGTCCTTAGATACACAAACACCCAACTGCACCTTTGTGTCCTTTGTGTTTGCTATTGAAAACAAATGAGATATTATTAATAACCCTGCCATTTTAGAAGTTGTCAGATGTTGGTCCATGGACTGCTCCCATCTGGTCCACAATTGAAGCCAATTAAACCCAGCAATTAAAGTTTGGCTTGGTGAGTCTGTCTCTAGGCCTGGGATAGGGCACCTGTGGACTCCAGGTATTGTTGGACTCCATCTCCCATCATTCCTGGCCATTAGCCATGTTGGCTGCTGAGAGTGGAGTCCAACTACTTGTGGAAGGCCTCAGATTTTCCATTACTCCAGAGGCCCCAAAGACCCTTGGTCATGAGGATGTTCCACAGGGTAATGGTGACATTTAAGTGCCCCGGATGTCACACACACACACACACACACAAGGTCCCTAACTATGCAGCGCTTTGTGGCACATGGGCTAATGAGCATTTACAAATGGCTTCCTCCACTTGGAGTGGTACCATGGGCAGGAATTGGAAGACAATGAAACATGCATTTAAGCCTACACTAAACCACAGGGTAGGTGTGGGGCAAAAATGCTACTCTTGAGAATGAGGAGGATGAAAACCTCCATCTGGAAAATGTGTCTGAAAAGCCAAGGGTTTGATGGAATATTAAGATCGGGTCAGTGCCAAGTTCATTCTGTGTTGTTGACAGCCATGTGACGGGTTCAGCTTCTGGCAGCCCAGCTGAAGGTCAGGAGAAGAAGGTAAAAAGGAAAGGCTGCCACAGTGTGTAGACAGGTTAACCTTTGGAGCCACCCATTGTCGCGAAGCAAAGTTTGTGTTGCCAGTTCTTGCACATCAGACTAGTCGGCTTCCCTTGCCCCAGTCCCCAAACTTATCATGCAAGTGTGGCTCTTTGATACCGTTAAATAATTCATTTCTTCTTTTTCTTTTCCCACAGGGCTCAGCTCCAATCCTGGTAGTCATGGTGATCTTGTTAAACATTGGAGTCGCCATTTTGTTTATTAACTTTTTCATCTAACTCGAGACTGTCTTGTTTGCAAAAATTAACAGATTAATAATAATAAAAAGGTGTACGAATGGGAGATGATGAAGCGAATGACAAAAACAAAACAAACAAACAAAAACCATGGGAAAGATGGCATCTTTTTGAACTGTCCTGCGACAACTTCCAAGTCTTTTCACAGATGAACAACAAGATTGAGTATCACTCACAGTTTGCCTTTTTTTCCTGGGTAATGTTTTTTGGATTTTAGCCAAAATTCTTTGCTTGTATAACACGTATGCTGTGTGGCATGGCAGAATGGTACCAGCACTCCACTCCTCCCCAGCGCTAGGCAGGATGGGGGCTCCTCAGTGTAATTACTCAGCAAATCTTCATGGATGGTGGGAAAGGCGTTCATGTCAGCTGCATGATTCTGGGAGGGAGGGTCCTCTCGCTGCTGGATCATAGGGGAAATCCAGAGCTGGGATAGCCACGTTGTGTGAAATGGCTGGCCCAGGTCAGCATGGTTATCAAATTATGTGCTCGTCACTCGATAAAAGTCTAAACTCCGGGATCTGCATGTATTGGGAAGTTGAGAGGAAACACCTAAGTAGTTTTTGCCACTTAGCAAAAAGTTATTAACCAATCTTTTCCCCACTTCATTCCAAAAAAGGGAAATCTGAATTGAATGATGCCTGCTTAAGACAGGAACAAATTCCATCCTAATAAAAGTATTTAATATGTTTAAAAGGCAATAGGTCTTAAGCTCTAGAGGCCCCTAAATTCCAAAACGCTTCTCTGAGGATCCCATCCAAAATCATTATTAAGAACTTAAGATTCACAATACCAAATTTATAAAAACACATGGAACTGAAAATATGTCTTGGCTCAGGTAAAATCCTGTGCCTATAATTTAGGAAAATTACCAGTCTCACCCAGTGCTTCAGAAACTTTTCAGTCACAAACGTCGTTTCTGGCATGTGTTAAATCTTGACCCAGAAAGATTTTTAAGATGACCAAAGTTCTCCTAGGATATATTTTTTTGTCCAGCTATCCACTGGAACCCCAATCTTCATTGGGTCCAGCCTGCTAGAGGCCACTCTCCTGCTGTGCTGGAATGCAGTGGTGTTAAAGGAGAAACTCTCTTGCTTTCCGTCTTCCATCATGAATCACAGCCGCACCTGGCTGTTGGCCTCAACTGTTCCCACAAGGTGTGCTTGTCAGGAGGTTTGCTTGAGGACCCTTCCCTGGCAGGTGTGCAGATGTGGCCGAGGGAGGGGGGGAGAGCAGCTCCTCCCTGCTGCTGGTGAGGAATGGGGTGTGCTGGGGGGTTCCTGTTCCATCTTGCCATGGGCCATTTCCAGATGTCATGCTTGGCCTCTGAGCATGTAATATTTTTGCACTTTGTCCGCAGGATGTATATTCCGGCTTCCGACATATCCCTGTACAAAAAAACAAAAAACAAAAAAAAAAATCATTGACAACAGCAGCCTCCGAGTACGTAAATGCTCTTTTTATATTTTGTTTGTTTGTTTTTTCCTCCTCTATGTATCACTTAATTTTGGTATGGTTCAAAACATCTTTGTAAGATGCCTGCCTTGTTCTTCTTTCTTCACTTCCTTGTTTGGTTTGGTTTCTTTTTTCGTTTTACTTCCCCTGGTAACTCACTGAAAATATGCATTGTTCATTAAAGATGCAGTACCCTTGATCAAGCCGCCACCATCGTCCCCAAGAGAGCCTGGTGTTAGTTCAGCCCTGCCTCATATGGAAGAAAACAGCCCCTGGCTGGTTGGGAGGGAAGGCAACCTGGAAAACATCCCCTTCTTCCTGCCAATCAACCTGGACCCGCTGATCTGTTTGATCAGGTTTCACACGTGATGACTTGACTGCCCCTCTCGTCCACTTTGTAGCGATTGGGACCCGTTTCTACACTTGGTGTCCTTTAGCTTGAATGCAGGTTTAAGGTGCATCCCGCTTATTTCTGTACCTGGTGCAAAACCTACAAGCTGCATGGCGCCGTTTCCCTTCCACGCGAGGAGATGTACAGAAATCATAAGTACCTGCACAGGCACCTGCCTACCTGGGAAAGGGTAGGGTGGACATGACGATGCCCCACATGCCAGTGGAGCATCTTTTCTCTGGGGTTCCACCTTCTGCTTCCAGCTGCAGGGCAGAAGACAACCTAGGACCACTCCTTGGGCCCCCACTGTGGCTCCAAGGGCAGGGTTGGCAACTTAGGGGGTGAAGGGGCAGGTGATTGAGGGACGCATTTGGCTGTCCAGGTGATTGAGGGACGCATTTGGCTGTCCAGGTGATTGAGGGACGCATTTGGCTGGGGACAGCACTCCAGTCATCTGGATCCCTCAGCTTCCCATTTCTTCCATTTTAGCAGTCCCTCTGCAACCTTTTGAGCAGGCCTCTTTCCCACGCTGTGTTGGATCGCTACATTTTTAACTGGAAACAAAACTGAAAGATTAGAGCTTCCCGCACCCACCCAATACAATTCACCTCCTCCATGTCCATCAGCCATTCCTGGCCAACTTTTGAAGTTGGGTGATGCAAGTGGAGGGGACAGCAGCTCCTCTGTTGCTTCTTCAGACCGTTTCGCTTGCTCCCCCAAAATAAAAAAGGTTTATGTGCCTATGGTTTCCCTCCCACCCTTTTAATTTGAACCACATAACGGTTGAAAGTAGTCAGCCATTTTTGCTTTGGCATTTAAGAAAGAAAAGGAACTAAGCTCTAGAGAACTTTTTCTGTGTTTTAAGAGTCCCAGCCTGACCCTTTTGGCTCCCTTTCTCCAGGAGAGCTAAAGCACAAGCCCAGGTTCTGTAAAGGCTTATCCAAAGTTCCTATTGTCCTGCTGCTTTCTCCCAGGGAAAACCGCTCTTTAGCACTCAGTCAGAGCGCACGGTAATTCAGGTTTTCTCCAGATTGACTTTTGCTCCAATTTAGCACCAAGGAGTGTGTTTAAAACCACTGGGACCCAAACTTTCTAGGCACAGGACAAGCGGAAGTGTGGACAAGCCCTAAGCCACACCATGGCTTGATGCCACAGTAAAATTATGGCCCTCTCCTCTTTGGGAGCCTACATGTTTGCACCCGGACATGGTTTGGCTTAGCGTTACAAGAGAAGAGTTATTAATGTCAGGCAGTTTTGCATACTAAAGCCCACTTTGTCACAAGCACGAAGTTGGCAGGTGCATAGAAAGTCACAAACACACACGTGTGTGTATAGTGGCAAACATTTGGACCACACTTCCCCCCCCCTTTGATAACTGAAGCCAACACTTCATAGAGTGGATAAAGGAGACACAAATGCTCGTGCTACCATGAAATGGTTAGGCTTTAAGGTGCCACAGGACTGTTTGGTGTTCCAGGGCAGCCTTTGGCAAACTGATGCCCTTCAGATGTTTGGGGGCAGCAACTCCCATCAGCCACAGCCAGCATGGCCAATGGAGAGGGCACTGTAGTCCAACAGCATCAGGTTGTTGAAGGCTGTTCTAGGGTTTCGGTCAATGCCTCATTATTCTTCCAACCTGAGGAATATGTGAGTTGGCCCAGTTCTAGCTTGGGGAAACGGAATAGGACATTGTATCTAGTGGTTAATTACACCTAGGAAGCCACACACCCTGTCTTTAAACCCCTGAACTGTTTCACACATGCGGTGTTAACTCCTGGTGACAGGCTCTGGTGTCTGCCTCCTGCAGTCACCTCTGCTTTCCAAGAGCACCTGTTCAGACATGCACTTTCCGACCATCAAGCGGTGTTTGTGGAAGGATGGGGCAGCTGTTCAAACTGCTGTTATTCCACTGGGGGGGGGGCACGGACCATCCTGAATGTCTTCAAGAGCAGATGACAGGTGTGCGATTATCCATATACTTCCCTTTGCATGTCAACGGGAGACCAATACAGCTTAAGAGGCAGAGGGGCTGGAAGATTTCAAAAGACTCCTTCGAAGGTGGTTCCTGAGCAACATGATAAAAAATAACGAGTGTTTGATTCTTCACAGTGGGTTGAGCCATTTATCATCGCCTCTGCCATGCTCTGTCTCAGGCAGCCAAAAATAGTCCTACAACATTCATCCAGAGATGCAAGCACATAATTGGCTTCTCATGCCCAAACTGTGCGTTCTTTGTTCTCCCATCTTGAACAACACACTCCCCACCACCACCACAGATGCCCTGAATCTGCACAATTCCTTCCCGTTTTCCGTTTCAGATTCACACGTAGACGTATGTGGGGAACAACTGTAGTGAGCACAGAAAGGCTAGTGATCCAGTTGGTTTCCAAAAAGCCAATCCTGCAGCTTTTGAGAGCTAACCCCAATGATACACCTATTTCTACTAGCATTTCATATAGAAACATAGAACTGTTGAGTTGGAAGGGACCCAGGGGGACATCTAGTCCAACCCCCTGGAATGCAGGAATCTCAACTAAAACATCCATGACAGATGATCAACCTCTGCTTATAAACTCACAAGGAGAGTTCATACCTCCCGAGTCCATTCCACTGTCAGGCAGCTCTTGCTGTCAGAAAGCTCTTCCTCATGTTGTCAGAATCTCCTTTCTTGTTATTTGAATCCATTGGTTTGGGTTCTACCCTCCAGAGCAGGAGAAAACAAGCTTGCTCCATCTTCCATGTGACAGCTCTTAAGATGTTTGAAGATGGCTATCATTATCTCCTCTCAGTTTCCTCTTTTGCAGGCTAAACTTACCCGGTTCTCTCAACCATTCCTCATAAGGCTTGGTTTCCAGACCTTGATCATTTTGGTTGCCCTCCTCTGCACACATTCCAGCTTGTCAACATCCTTCTTAAATTGTGGTGTACATAATGGATCGTACCTTAAAACATACACACACCTGTGAGGCTAATGTCACATCCTCACCATAGTGTTAAAGCACGTGGCTTCCCGCAAAAGAATCCTGGGAACTGTTGCTTGGATGTGACCTACGAGGGTGGAACACCAACCCTGCAAACAGGACCCCAGGTTCAATCCCTGTCCTTATAAGATCCCATGAGCCATGACTGAAGGGTACAGGCCAGTGTTGTGAACGGCCAGAGGTACCAAAGAGCAACAGAAAGGAGGTAGGGCCTAGAAGAAGACTGAAAGGCCAGATAGGGAACCCAGCAGGGCCACATGCAGCTCCTGGCCCAAGGCTCATTTACCCAAAGTTAAAAGGCTCTCAAGGCAGCAGGACTGGGGGAGGGTGGGAATAAAAGCTCCCCCCAAGACGTCCTGGAGCATGAATATGGAGGAAGCATTGCTATGCGAGGTGGACTCCAGGGAAAAGCTGTAGCTCAGTGGCAGAACAGGTGGTCCCAGGATCCACCCCAATGGCATCTCCAGGTTGGGCTCCCTGCCTGAAACCCTGAGGGGGTCAGGGCCCGACCAATGCCCATCCATGTCCCCCCCCCATTCTTTTTTGAGCACAGAGCACTTTTCTTGAACTTCTTTTAAGGGACTGCAGAAAAGCAGCATTGTGCAGAGCATTAAACCATTAGCCGCTGGAGATAATGTTCCCCTCCTGCAGGGCAGATCCCTTGCGACAATAACCATCTCCACGGCTGATGGATATCCTGCCCGTCAACAGGCGCCGGCTGCTGTTGGCGCCAGGCCCGGGGGGGGGGGGCTTGTTCTTCCTCACTTGCTCTCAGTCACTCTTCCCATGATCAGGGATCCTGCTCTGTCATATGGCACCGTGGGGAACAACAGCAACACTTGGTTGTAAAGAAAGGCAAGGATATTGCTAGGTGGAGACAAGGGGGGGGGGGCTATTTAAGCAGGAAGATGCTGAGCTGTGCCCCAGTTCTGGTTTCAAATTGTGTTTATTGAAAATAACAATGATAATACTGAACTATAATAAAAATCAGGCCATTAAAAAAGAACACGGATTGAATCTACAATTCAATGCCAAGTGAATTCCTGTGATTAAATAGTGAAAACACCCATTGATGCTCCTTCTCTAGGTTTATATGTTAATTCCAAAACTGAGCAAATCCGTCCAATTTTGTTGCAAGAGTTCAGAGGAGTTAGTCCTTAGTGGCCCATTTGACCCTTGGAAGCAAAACCCACTGATTTCCAGGGAATCTATTTTGAAGCAGCTATATGAACACATGAAGCTACCTTAGTCCTGAGCTAGATAACAGCCAGACTTGAGTCCATCTCTGACTAGACAGCAGAGGGCCTTTCCCAGGTATATTCCAAGATGTTTATTTAACCGGAGATGCCAGGGATTGAACCTGCCATCATCTGTCTGCTAAATACCGGTACACATGTGGCCTGCCACTGAGGGATGGGTCTGCTACATTGGCTGTCCAAGATCTCAGGTGCCTGGGGTACTTTTAACAGGAGTAGCTGGGGCCAGAACCTGGGCTTTTCTGTAGGCAAAGCAAGTGCCAGCATGTACAGCTATGGACCTTTCCTTGAAGATGTGGTTGTGGGTTGAGATCCATTTATCATGCAAGCAATAAAACATCTGCAGCTGCTGTACTAGGACTGAAGTAGACTCAGCCCCACCTGAAGTTAACAGGACGAAAATCAGCTTAAACTCAGGCATGCAAATCCTCTAGCCAGTCCCAGATTAGGGCTCTAGGCTAATACTAAGATCCAGTTGCTGAAAAATAATAACTAATTGAAAGTGCTTGCTTATTTAAACTTGTTTAAGGGTTAAATACCTTTGATAGGGGCAGTTTTTCTATTTCCAATGAGAAAAGTTCTTTTTAAAAAATGAGGAATTCTTAAGATGTTGTAAATGTTTATAAAATATGGTTCTGAAAGCACTGTCAGTCTTAGAAAAAAAGTGAAAAGTTAATGTCTTACAGGGTATGATCCAGATGATGAACCTTCCACTGTGGGGCAGATTCAAGGCCTCTTCCAGCCCCCACCCCATCCACAGAGCTCTTCCTCCTATGAATTTGAAACCAGGGTCACTAAGCTTTATTTCTGCACTCTAAAAGGAAAGAAGTTAGGCAACTATCTGGGAGGAAATTCAGTCCATGCATTTGGTATGGTGACTAAAGCCAGCATGATATAGCTTTCTAAGCATGAAGAATGTCTGGCTTGATGTTGGCACACCTGTCAGATGCAGAACAAGATGGGAGCTTGGTACATCCCAGCTCAAAAGGTTTCCCATCTTCAATACTGCCCATTAAAGAGGAGAAAGCATCCTAACAGACAAAAGAACCTTTATTTATAAAATCTGCTGAAATGGTTAAGTCCCAGTTCCTGGTCTGATGATGGGAGCGAAAAACAGGAGCCTCCTGAAACTCTCAAACATTTAAGTATGAAACTCAAAGCTTCCAACAAGAATAGCCAAGCTTTTAAGCACCTGATCCCTCTAATCCACCAACTCCCATCCAAGCCTCTCCCATTTCCTCTCCTCTTCCTGCCTCCCCTCCTTGGAAGGCATTCCTGTGCCAACCAGGGTTACGTTCACAATATCACAAGGGAACATCCTCCAGCCCCGAAGCACCAGCAACCTGACACAAAATCAGCAGGAGCAGATGAGGGAGAGGGAGAGAAGCGCTTGCAGGGCTAGAGGTGGCCTTCTAATCCTTGGGGCTGCAAACTGCTCCCTTACAGCCAATTCCTAAACATGCAGAAAGCCAAGTGGTAGTTTCCCCTGGAAATGGAGAATTGCATGTTTACACAACAGTTGGTCCAAACGCTCATTGAGGGGCAGGCAAGACCTCGCCTAGGCAGACCCTTCGTGGAAGGCCTTTGCCATTGCATGCCCCACTTTCACCATCTTCTTCTCTTTGGCGTCAGGGCCCATCTTCTGGCGGGCCAGTTTCACCCAGTATTGCTCTGTCCTGGAGAGATAGTCCGTGTAGTTTTCATCAGGCTGCACAGCGGGGTGATCTTCCTCTGCTGCAGAAGGCAGGAAGAGAGAGAGAGAGAGAGAGAGAGAGAGAGCAATGAGGAGGAATAATTTTTAAGGAATAATTTTATTGGCCAAGTATCAATCATACTTGGAATTTTGCTTCGAGCAAAGCAGAGAGAACCACCTGCTCTCTTCCAGGTGTAGCCCTCCACAGACAAAAAAGATGCTGCACAAAGAATGCGTAATATCCTATAGCAACTCCACTAAAATCCCCAACAAATCTCCACTTCCTTACAGATGAAGCTTGAACTGCACAATTCACTGCCAAATCCACTTAACAAAAAGTCAAGCAGATTACCTTAAAGCTAACATTTGGCATGCAAAGTCAAGCGGAGACAGGAAACACAAGCGTCTCCTTTCCAGCACATCTGAGAAGACGGGTGCTCTTTTCCAGCTTTTTTCTGCGCAAATACCTTCATCCTCGCCCTCAGCATCGTCAGAGTCCTCTTCTTCATCTTCCTCCTCGTCCTCCTCCTCTCCTCCCTCCGCACCTTCCACATCTCCCTCGTCATCAGACTCCGAATCTTCAAGCCATTCCTGAGTTTCTGCCGCAGCCATTAAAATTCGCAGGTATAAAAGGGAATACAAAGTTAGCAGCAGGAACAGCAGCTTCCCCATCTGGCCACTTTATCTAGAATTTCATCATCATCAGGTGACCAGCAGCTACTCTTTATATACCTGGGTTTACAGTGGTGGCTGTCGAGGGCAAACAGGAGGTTGTGCTGAAGATGCACAACTTTATCCCGGCCTTTGACAGCTGAGATGCGTGCGCATTCAGGGCCCAACCTGTGACTGTAATCTGCTTTTAATTCTGAATTTTTAATTGTTGTAGCCCACCCTGAGACCTGCTGGTGAAGGATGGGCAATGCTTTTAATTAACGGTACAAATAATAATAATAATCAGTCAACACAGCTGCCTGTGTCCAGGTATCATGAAAGGCTTGTGAGCAGCAGAGGCTGAGATTTGTTTTACTTTATTTAAAGGAGTCATATCCTGCCTTCCCACTAGAAGATGGCACTGAAGGCAGGTAGCAACCTTATTTAAATGACTGTGATTAGCTGTGATTCCTGCATTGCAGGGGGCTGGGCTAATGACCCTTGAGGATCCCTTCCAACTCTAGTTCCGTGGTTCTATGACAACGGTAAGTGGGGAAACGAAGTGGAAAGACCTGTGGGATAACCAAGAGGAGTTTGCGGCTGGTGCCTGGGGCTGCGGGCAACTGGGGCTTGCCAGAGGCACTCAGCCTAAAAAGGAGTCAACACACAGACATGACGACTTTGGTGGGATTAAGACAAAGGTTTCAAAGTCCAGACACAAATGAGGCCAGACAACTTAGAGCCAAAGGGCACGGAAAAAACGTTTTTCCCGGGGATTAAGCCAGGCCAAAATTAGACTTTGTGTGAGCGCACTTGATGAAATCCAACGCTATTCACAGCCTCAAGAATTAAAAACAGCCTCAGCTGCAGGCTGCATCCCCATCACCTGTCTAATTTGCCAGCCTAAATAGGCTTTTGTCCCCAGTCAGCTGCAGTCGTGTAGTAAAATTAAACACAGCAGCACTCAGATTACTAGGAACAGTTTCCAATGCCCAGGAACTTGATGAGATTGTTATAGAAAAGGCTTTCCTGAAGTTCTGACTGTCTGCTGACGGCTGTGGGTGCTCCACATGCTCCTACTGGTTTTGTGTCAATGCTCAGTGTCTGGCACAGAATCAAGTATTTTAAGAATAAGGGCTTCCTCTCAAGTTTCTAGTCCTTATGTTTGCAGAGACAGGCTGTTAAAAAAAGACAATGCGGGTAGCGCCTAGTGAAATTTCAGAAGTCGTGTTGGATGGGCAACAGCAGCTCTAATGAGCTTGCAGCTCACTGGAATTTCTTGTGGAAAGGAGTTGGCAAACACTACAGAATCAAAGCTCCAGCAACAGAGCATGTTTGTGTTTGTGCCGCCTTGGTAGCTGTTCTATTTAAATCAGACAAATGAGCAAAGTGTGCATATTTTCTGTGCAATAGACAGGTACATAAGAGCCTGCAGGATCAGGCTTGTGACCCAAGTAGTCCAGCATCCTGTTCTCACCTTGGCTGACCAGATGCCTGTGGGAAAACTGTAGGCAGGACCCCGCTACCTCCAATTGCTGTGTTGAAGTCCTAACACAATTGAGGACCTGATCAGATGGAAAGACTGTCATCTATCGTTAGCGTTGTGAAGAGGGTGGCAATTACTGTGTTGTTTTATCCTTCTGGTCAGTGTTGTAGATTTTGCTTCTGCTGCCAACTGGGGAAGGGCAAGGAGTCAGAACAGCAGTGTCTGATCTTTGGCTCCAACAGCTTTTGGGATTTCATCAGGCAGCACCAATAGGCTTTTAGAAAGCTTCAGCCATAAGGACTAGCAACTTGTTGTTGCTGTCGTTGTTTTAAAAAATAAATGAGAATTTGAATTCTTAACATCAATGACCGTTGCAATTGCCTGGTGTAATGGCAGAAGTACAGAACAGAGAGCTGGCTGCAAGAGCTCGAAGCAAAATATGGCAAGTGGCTTCAACTTACTTGGGTCCATCTCCACGAGGACCTTCCATTCTTCCATCTTGTGGAGGTCAATAGCATAAAGGTCGTTCAGAGTGAACTGGCGGTCGCCCACCTCAAACATCCCTCCGTAAACATAGAGCACCCCGTGCTTGACTGCCAGCATGGCGTTTGAGCGTGGGCATGGCTCCACCTGCTGGCTGGAGGCCTCATCACCCGTGCCATCCTCTTCATCCTCCGACTCAGGATCCTGCAGCTCCAGCTCGGGGGCCGAAATCACCTGCTTGATAGTCATGATGGTCCCATCCTCCGCCACCACCTCCTTGACGATCTCCACGGGGCCCGGAGGGAGCTGCTCCTCGCTCTCACCACCTTCACAGCTAGTCTTTGCCACAGGCCCTCGACGCCGCTTCTTCTTCTCAGTCTTTGGGCCCTGTTGAGGTTGGAGGGAAGGAAGATAAACACTTTAATGGAAGCAGGCCGAAGCCCAAAGGCGAAGGTCTGCACAACTTTTGAAAGGCAAAGCAGAACGGACAACTGCCACCTTCCTGACAAACTCATGAAATTTGGCAGGAATTGGTTCTTTATCCGGTGTGCTCTCCCTCCACCTCTCCAATTCTGCTGACAGGGAGCTGACCTGAGTGTTCAGAAATGGTACAGTGCTTCTGGCACTGGACCACTTTAAAATGCAGGTGGGAATTGCATGGTTGAATTTTTTAACAACAACAACAACAACAACAACAACAAAGCAGATGGTCGCACTGGGGTGTAGGCTTGGCTGGAGGCTTTCCCCTGGTGTGCTAGCTTTCCTTTTTTAGGACTTTGTGATGATACACAGGGAGCATTCAAACACACCACTCCCAACCTGCTTTCTGAAGTGGTACTAGGGCCCTTGTATATATGGGACCGCCTCTCCTGGTATGCCCCGCAGAGGACCATAAGGTCCATGAATAACCATAGTTTAGAGGTCCCAGGCCCTAAGAAAGTCAGACTATCCTCCACCAGGGCCATGGCCTTTTCAGTGATCGCTCTGACCTGGTGGAATGCTCTGTCCCATGAGACTAGGGCCCTACAGGACTTAACCTCCTTCCGCTGGGCCTGTAAGACAGAGCTATTCCGCCTGGCCTTTAATTTGAACTCAGCTTGATCTTTTTATTTCCCTTCTCTCCCCCCCCCCTCTCCTTTTTATGAAGATTATCCGCTCTGGGACCCCACAGCTAATTCTCCCCTGGCCTACTCACTGACCCAGGTAGGACTAATTTAGCCAGCTAGCCCTGGTGACTATCTAATGTTTATTGGGTGGATTTCCCCCAAATTGATTTTGAACTTCGAATTTTATTGTTATTCATGCTTTTATACTGTATTTTTATGCTGCTTTTATGTTGTATTACAATTGTTTTAAATTTTTTGTTAGCTGCCCTGAGCCCGGGTTTCTGAACCGGGAAGGGCAGGGTATAAATAAAAATTTATTATTATATTATTTATTATAATCCAGGTGGGATGGCAACACGTGCATTTTGCTGAATGGGCAGATTAGTCCATTGTGATGACCGCAAGTAATCTATTTTGTCTTATTCATTCCTTGCATTTATATCCCACCTTTCCTCCAAGCTTGCAATGGCGTGCATGACTCTCTTCCCCTCTGTTTTATCCTGACAACAACCCTGTGAGGTAGGTTAGGCTGAGAGGGAGAGATTGGCCCAAGCTTCATGGCTGAGCAGGGATTTGAACCCTGGTTCTCCAGGTCCTAGAACAGCATTCTAACCACTGCACCACCCAGGCTCAACTCTCTATGTTACAAGAGGTCTGTGTGAGTTGAATTGTACTGCAGGTGAAAATATGTAGGTTCTTTTCTTTCTTTTCAGTTTTCCTTTTTTTTTTCATTTGGCAACTTTGTGGTGGTCATGCACACATCCCTGATTCCTCTGCAAGGCCAGGGGGCTTGTAAACCAAAATGTGAAACCCTCAGAACTTGCACAGGGCTCTCAAGTGCTCTGAGCACTTTCGCCGACATTTTGCACTTGCTGCATTTCTTAACAACAACCCTGCAAGGCAGGGCAACATGATTATCTCCACGTTGTAGGGCTAAAGGCTGCTGAGCAAGAGTAACCCCACGGTTAAGAATCTTTCCAGACCTTTAGCTGTCCAGGAAACCACCGGTTCTTCGCCAAGTCGTAGAAATAAATATCGTTAAAGAAGTCTCCTTCGAGGTCCTCCTCCTCTTCCTCATCGTGGACCCCACCAAAAAGAAGGGACCGGTTGCTGGGGCCCACAGCCACCGAGAAGCCAGACCTGGGGGTCGGCTTCACCCCTGAAGAACTAATCCGAGCCCATGTCCACTTGTCTAGGAAACATGAAAGAGAAAAGGAGTGCTTCTTTCTTTCTTTTTAAGGTGGGCAGCATTTGCAAGTCACAGGCAAAGGGAAACATCATGAAGTCTAAGGTCAGCAGAATGTGAGCAGAGTGCCTGCTTGGAATGAAAAGCAAGACTTTAAATCCTGCCTCCACTCCTCTGTCCACCCCATACCTCTGAAATGGCAGCTCTGTCACCCATCCACCTGCTTCCCCCGCCACCCCACTTGTCGAAGGCCACCTGAAGAGCAAATAGCTCCAAAAACCTCACGTATGTAAGCCAAGCCACTACACTGAGAATCGAACCCAGACCAGGCCCACCTTCCTATGTATGGAGTCCAGGCAGCCTTGAGCCCTCCTGCTTACCTGAGCTTTCCGCCTTCAACAGGAACAAATCTGTATGAAGAGTGCCCTTGTCAACGTCTTTTTTAATTCGCTGTAGGAAAAAAAGTTTGATTTTTTAAAAATCTAGCTATCTATCCACTGCTTAAATAAAAGAAAATCAAAGTGGTTGATATACAAAATGGTACAAAATTTCCATTAAAAACTAATAACTAAAACAGATTTTAAAACTGTGAATATAATAAAATTGTTTTTAAAAATAAACAGATATTTAATACACAAAGTGTACATAAGAGGTCTGAATAAGTCCGAATGGGTTTGCCTAAATATACGAGTTTTTACAAAAGGCTTTCCTCTGCAAGCCTGGAACAGAGTTTACTGAGACACAGAAAGACTGAAATGCAAACAAGGCTACAGGCCAAAGAGTAACCACAGCATCTTCTATGACTTTTAAGGAGTTCAGAAAGTGCTTCACGAGCGTTATCCTGTAATCCTTACAACAGAAGATAAGGCAGGCTGGTGGCTTTCCAATATCTGATCTGCCGCCACATAGAAGGTGGAACAGGCTTGCTGAGAAACGTAAGAGCCGCCTGCTTGATCAGGTCTATCTAGTTCAGCATCCTGTTCTCACGGCGACCAGCCTGTCGGAAACCCTCAGGAGGACCTGAGCACAAAAGCTCTCTCTCCTCCTGTACTTTCCAGCAACTGGTATTCAGCATTACTGCCTCTGGAAGCAGAGCATAGCCATCATGGCTAGCATCCATTAATAGCCCTCTCCACCATAAATTTGTCTAATCTTCCAATTTGATGGCCATCCCTGCCTCCTGCAGGAGGGAGTTCCATAGTTTTAACTATATGCTGCATGAAGAAGCACTTTCTTTTATCTACCCTAAATATTCCAACACTCAGTGGATGCCCATGAGTTCTAGTGTTATGAGAAAGGGAGGAAAACTGTTCTCTATTCACCTTCTCCGTGCCATGGATTAACTTTATAAGATTAGATCATCTCATCTCTTACACACCTTTTCTCTAAACTGAAATATCTAAGACACTGCAACCTTTCCAACATAGGGGAGTTGCTCCACCCCCTTGAACATTTTTGGTTGCCCCTTTCTGAACCTTTTCCAACTCTGCAATATCCTTTCCCAGGCGAGGTGACCAGAACTGAACACAGTATCCCTAATGTGGTCACACCCAAATGTGGTTGTTCTCTCTAGAATGGGCAGTAATTAAAAGGACACAGATTTTGACTTAGCATTGTGGCGGCAAGATTGCTGCACTGAGGGTAGGACCAGATGACACCCCCCCCCAATGACCCTTCCAGCTCTATGGTTCTGTATGATACAACAGGTCTCAAGCAAGTGTCAACACACAACAGACTTGTGATTCCACTTGTGGAACCTGACCCATCAACATGAAGCGTGGAAACAAAGATGATCTTCACATATGACTTTTGATGATAAGGACTAGAATCAAGGCATTTTAAAAGGGATGTTTCAGATTGCACCATGTCCCGTGCAAAAAACACCCAGCAAGATCTTGCACCTGCTTAGGACAATCCCACTGCACATAGCATCTTGCAAAGGGAGCCAGTGTGGGGAAGTGGTTAGAGTGCTGGACTAGGACCTACCAGGTCATGAAGCTCACCGTGTGACCTTGGGCCAGTCCCTCTCAGCCTAACCTACCTCACAGGGTTGTTGTGCGGATTAAATGAGGAGGGGGAGAACTATTTACGCCTACCTGAGCTCTTTGAAAGATGTGGGATATACGGTAAATGCAATAAATTAATTTAGACTGTAAGATCTTGGTAAGGCTATATAGGCTGCTAACGTACCTGGGTGCCCCCTGGTGTCAAATCCCCAAAAGAGGAAGAGGGGGGAGCTCCGTAAGCCCATATATAGCAGGCCAAAACTAGCAAGCAACTTGAAGCTAGGCACTACAAGGCCTTTCCAGCTCAGAAGAGCAGAGACAGACAGATAACAGCATTGTTTCCCCCACTTGAAACCACATTACCCTTGTCGCAAACCACCAAGTATATATTTAAAAACATCCACAGACACCTTGCACGCTTTGTGGTTTGTAGATTGGTGCAGATGGTGGGAATAGGAGGAGAAAGCAAGAATGGGGCAAATCACTGATGCCTTGCAAGAAAGGGGTTCTTATTTTCTGCATTCAAGCAGGAGCTCTGACCTTTTTCAGCCAGGGGACAAATCTGGACTTGTGAGAAAGTGCTCTGGGTGCCAGGCACAAAATGGCTGCCAGAGAGGGGGGCTGGCATATAACAAAATGGCTGATGCGGGGATGTGGCAGGTCACAAAATGGCTGCCACATCTAAAAGAGCAGGAAAAAAGAGAAAGGATCACAAAATGGGGCAGGCACCTACATATGTCAGCCGCTGCTGCGCTTGCTCACCGGGACAAGCTTTTTGCCCCTCTGTGGGTACATGTAGGCAACCCCTGAAGCAGGTGAGCATCTGCACAATTGGAAATCCAAGCAGATCCCATCCAATTTGGCAAAGCACACTAATGAGAAAGTCAGAAAGTAAAATGAAAAAGAAAAATGAACACAGGAGAGCAGCCCCCATTTCCTTCCAGACAAAAAGTATCAAAAGAAGGGGGTGGGCGATCACAACAGTCTAGCTTTCTGCTCATGCTATTAGACATCTTCATCATGTCTCCCCTTAATTTCTAACATGTAGAATACAAGCCAGCAGAGCTGAGCTGAGCAGCAACACTCAGATCTGCATTTAGCTACAGTCTTTGAGGCTTGCCCTCAACCCAACCTACTTCCTGGGATTGTTTAGAGGCTTAAATTAAACAGCAACCTGCTTAGAGCCCTCAAGGATTGGGCAGGAAAGGAAGAGGCATTCTGGAGTTAGCACTATAGCCACAGTCTAGTTATCCACTAGGAAAGGCAACACCAAGGCCTCCATTCCATACCCTTGACTGATGAAGCAAACAGGAAGGCAAAAGACATGAGACTGGAGAGGCTCAAAAGGTGGTGTCCCTCTGGCTGTTCAGATGCAATAGCTGCTAATGAGATTTGCTTCCATGCTCTGCAAAAGGAGGGAAGTCGTACATTTTCTGTACGAACTGCAACAGAGCCCAACTAAACAGGAACATTTTCACTTTAAGAAGTCTTGACCACCCAAATGTTCAGTCTGATTGACCAAAAGCTCTAGTCAAATTAGGCTCAGTGATCAAACTTCTTGCAGATCAACAACTTTGCTGAATGACTAGGGGCAGAGAGTGATACCCCCCCCCAATGTGGAAAATCTGAGCCACATGAAGGGAGAGCTGTCCCAGAAAACAACCAGCCCAGAGTGTGCCTCTTCAGTTATGTGGGCATTGCTACAAATGATCCAGAGCCCCAACAAAACACAGATAAGAGGAGCTAGCCTATTCCTTGCAAACTCACTCTTGGTCGCTCAGGGAACTAAGGAAGTCAATGTTTTCAATAAGGCAGTAAAAGGCACCACTTACCTGCTTGGAGTAACCTCCATAGACAAGGATGTTGCCTTCAGGAGTGGTAGCTAGATGGCAACCAGACCTTGGAGCGGGGGCAATCCCAGAGGGAGTCAGCTTGGTCCAGGCAAATGCGTCCAGGTTAAAGGCATAAACATCATTGTAGTAGATGTAATCTCTGATTGGAACAAAAGCAGCAGGCAGAGGTACTGATAAGGCGCATGGTCTGAAGGCACATGAACCTTGCTGAAGCTATTGGACACCCTGCCTCTTGCTTGGAGCACTAAGCTGGAACGCCCACGTCACTGGCACTCCCAGAGATTGCGATGTACACCTTAACATTTGGAAGGCAGAGCAAAAATGTACAGTATAAGCACATGAAACTCGTCAGGAAGTCTCTTGCTTCCTAAAGTTGCTGTCCCTGGTGCTGAATGTCCAAAAATCCTTACTCTCTGATGCGTGGTGACAAAAAAAAGGAGTCATTCCTGGAAGCAGATTCCTGAAAGGAGCCTGTCTGAATTCCACTCTTTCTTTCTTTCTTTCTTTCTTTCTTTCTTTCTTTCTTTCTTTCTTTTAATGATGCTCCACTCTAGCTTCCAGAATATACTCCAAGCTTGGCTTTAGATGCAACATATAAGATACTGAGAACATGGAGCAATCCAAAGGCACATCTAGTTGAGCATTCCATTTCCCACACAGTGGCAGATCAAATATCCCAAAGAAGCCCACAAACAGGGCATGAGTACCTTCCACACTGTTTGCTTCTACTACCTGACATTTAACGGTATACGTCAACTGAACATGAAGGCTCCATACAGCCACCATGGCTAAGAGCTATTGATAAATCTCTCTTCCAGAAATCAGCACAATCCACTTCAACATCTGTGTAAGCAAGTAGACACCACCGTGTCTTGTGTCAGAGAATCCCACAAGTCTATTGTGTTAGGGTGGACTTCCCTTGGACCATCCTGAATCTACAGCTAGTCAGTTTCATTGGAGTTCTTTCTAATGTTATGGGGGAAAGAGATGACGGTTTTCTGTGGCCACGTTCTCCACCCCATTCCATCACATGACAGACCTCCGTCCACAATGTCCCTAGTCCCTTAATTCCACCCCACCTCCAATGAAAGGGAGTTCTGTAGCAGATCCACCTCTCCATGAGCCCTTGCCATCAACACATGGCACACGGTGGAAGAAATGAAGTCCAACGATTGGAGATCAGCTGACAAATGGAACTCCATTGACCAATGGAACTCCACTGACTGGCAGCATTCAGAATGGGGCGCAATGAACAAGATGGATCGGAGGCAGGAATGGGGCAGCTGCTGTAGCCCTCCAGATATTGTCGGACTCCCATCTGCACAGCCATTGCTCAAGGATGATGCGTATGGAGACTCTAGCAACATCTGGAAGGCCACAGGTGAGAAGCCCCTGGCCTATGGTCTGCTGGGCAGAAGCCAACCCTTTCCAAGTGAACAGAAACCACAGCGCCGACTGACCTTGCACTTTCATGGAACCCTCCGAAGAGTATCAGCTGCCTCTTGCACACCACCATGCGGTGTCCGCTCCGACCCGAAGGGCCCCCAGAAGCCCTGAAACAGAAGTGAACAGAAGTGAGCAGTGACTGGAGAAGGCCCCACTGTTTGCACATTGCCAGTGCCTGCTTCATACCATTTGGGGGGCGGGGACTGAGATGCCTCTGCTTCCCCACGTGTTGTTGGACTCCCAACTCCCGGCAATTCCAGCAGTCAGCAGGACCAATGGCCGCAGGGATGGTGGGAGTTAGGACTCCCAAGGGCCAGAAGTTGCCCACCCCAAATTTAGGGAACAAGAACATCTATTTGGCTGCTTGTTTTTCCCGTAGGCAACACACTTGCCCTCTTGGCTGACAAACTACTTCTCCCCCACCCCCACCCCTGCCCTTTTTTATTTATTAGAAACAAAAGCTCCATCTCCACCTCCTCCTTGGGAAGAGCTCCAACATCTGTGCTGATGAGAAAGTCTGCGGGGGAGGCAGCCCGCCTGTGTTTCACTGCTATCCTGACAGCGTGTCTGTGTGTAAATCAACTTTCTGCTCCTCCCTCCTTCTGGCATTTCGATTTGCAGAAAACAAAAAAAATGAGAGGGTGGGCAAAACGGGGGCCAAGGAGGTCTTACTGACAACACAGTGTCAGACGGTGCTTCTGCAGAGGAGTGGCAGAGCCAATGCATCATGGGCAGAGGGTCCCAGGTTATTATTTATATCCTGCCTTTTCTCTCCAAGGGACTCAAGGTACGTGCAGGGTCCTCCTCCTCCTTCTCATTTAATTCCCACAACAACCCTGAAAGGTAAGTTAGGCTGATAGGCAGTGACTAGCCGAAGATCATGCCTGGTGAGAGTCAGGGATTTGAACCTTGGTCTCCCAGGTCCTAATTTGGCACTCTAACCACTACACCAGACTGCCATCTTCAGCTGATCAGATCTCAGGCAGGAGGACCTTGGAAAGCCTTTGCTTGTCCAAGTGGTTGATACTGAGCTAGGTGGTCAGACTTGGAATAGAGCAGCTCCGTACAGAAGGGTATTTCCACTGTAGCTCAGGGGTAGAGCATTTGCTTTGCATGCTGACGTACCCAGGTTCAATTCCCAGCAGCATCTCCCAGTAGTGCTGGGAGAGATTCCCTGCCTGAAAACCTGGAGAGCCATTCTGCTTGTCAGTGTGGACAATATTGAACTAGAGGGACCAACAGTCTGAACTGGTGCAAGGCAGCCTCCCATATTCCTGCATGTTCATATAAACCCCAACGTGCAGTTTCATGTTTTAAGTATTTCCTCCAGGTAGGAAAAAGTGATCACATATGGAAGACAGCATTGCCTATTTGCCAACCAGGTAAATTCACGCTTTATGTTGTCACAATTTCCTAAACACTCTTCAATATTTGAAGATGCTCTACCTTTCCAATCAGTTGGGATCAGAAAGTGAAGACTCGCTTTGCCTACCCACTTATCACACCCCTCTACTAAGGTTGGGAAACATCTGTGGCCCTCCCAGACACTATTGGACTCCAACTCTGATCAGCCCCAGCCAGCTGATGGGAGTTGGGAGCCCGGCAACATCTGGGAAAGGAAAAAAAGAGACGTTTCCCAGGACTGGACTCTGGCAATGCTGCTGCTCAAGGAGACAAGCAGCCTATGCATTATGCCACACCTCACTTACTTTATTTGCTCCCAGGTCTTGCTGGCCAAATGCAAGACCCAGAGATCTTTGTAGTGGTAAAACTGCTCCCCGTCTGGTGAAGCAAACTCCCCGCCAAACACCCAAAGCTGTCCGCCACCCTGAGCTACCACCACAGCCTGCCAAAGAAAGAGAGATAGATAAGAAAAAGTTAGGGCAAGTTTTGTGTAATTTTCAACATGTGCAATACATGAACAGCATCTCTCATTAAACCTTACCAACAACACTGCCAGCTGGGTTGTGCTTACCCCCATTTTACTGTTGGGACAACCAAGGGCAAGGCTCTATATGTACAGGTCATCCAGAATTCACAGATGTGAACCAGTTTCAAGCAGTATTCCTAGCAATGAGTAGAGCAATTCATGCCCTGACAAAGCCAAGCCTGTGACTTTAATAGCTGAAAGGGGGTGGGGGAGAGATGGCACGATTGTGGAGGTTTCACAGTTCAGTGGTGGCAGATGGGTCTTATTGCCTCAACTCCTGGGGTGCATTTGGGCTAAAGCCTTCAGAATCCCTTCGTAATTCAGAATGGACACCAAAGGATAACAGTGTCACAAGGAAAGGAATCTAGATGTTCTTTCTCTGCAGCATACAAAGTAATTTAGCAGACAGGACTTTTTTTCCAAGGGTGACCCCTCAAAAGGAATTCCAAGGAATTCCCTGCCTCAAGAGATACATTTGGCTCTCTCCTTGTCATCCTTTCACCAGACCTTGTGAATATTTCTTTTTCTATGAGCTTTTGGGAAGAAAAGTTGGTGGGGGGAGGGCGTTAGTACTGCTGCAGTTGCCTTGTGCTGGGACTGCTGGGTTGAATGAAACAGTATTTTTATGCTTTGATCTGGGCCAAACGGTGCAATGTATGTATGCAAAAGCATACTGCAACTCCAGGCCAGTGGTGGCCTACAGTAGTTGGATGGTGGCCCAGAAATAGATCACATGTAAGCCAAAGGTAGGTCACACAAAGAAGCCTAGAAGGATTCTGCTGCTGCTTGGTAGGGAGACAGAAAGGCATATCCAGTAGAACTAATTTAAAAACCGGTCCAGGTTGCCGGATGAGGTTAAGAGTGGATCCCAGGAGTTGATCTGTACAGGTTAGACTAGAGTCCTGCTCCAGAGAATGGCTTGTTGTGGAAAATTACAGCTTGTTAAAACACCACCTGCTGGACACTGTCATTTATGACAGGCAGAATTTTACAGAGAGAGCACACACACAAACACAAAGAGAGCCCATCCGTTTTCGAGCACCAGCATCAAACTCAGTGGGTTTCTCTAGCAACATTCTTGCATATATGCTTATTTCCACATCTGATGCAAAATAACCATGCAACTTTCTCTCTCCTTCTACGTAAAAATGTGAGGCTGTCATTGCTGTCCCTTATTGGACAGCAATAAGGTGCCACGACACAATCTTGGATTTGCATGAAGTCAGGGTGAGGTAGGAAGGGAAAAAGAAGACAGGTTGCCCGACACAAGGGGCAGTGGCATGGGAGTCAGAAGGGAGAGACACTGATGGGGAAAGTGGTTTTAAACAACAGCAGAAGTTTGAGCAAAGCAGGAGCAGAAGGAACTGAGAGGGAAATGGCAAAGGGGAGGAGGCATAGGGGTGAAGATGAAAACAGGAGCGCAAGGCAGGACTGCAGAACCAAAGACAGAGGCAGCTTCAGAAATGGAGTTGGGATTGTGCATAATAGTTGTATGAGTTGGGAAGGGGAATCCCTAGTGTGGCGCAGCAGCCCCTAGTGTGCATGTGTGTCACTGTGCCTATACTGTATATTTATATGATTTTAAAGTTAAATATATGTTGTATTTTAAATTGTTATTACCCGTCCTGAAACCTTAAAACAAACAACAATTAATATACTGCTACTCTGAGGCAACACATGGTATGATGTTGGTGAAGGAGGGTGTCAGGAGGGCCTCTGCATCAGCTCTGTAACCCCTCCTGCTACTACGAACCCTCACCTCCTAGAACTGCTACCTGGGGCACAGCATATACCTGATGGGCACAGCGGCGCGGAGGGGGGTTGGGGATGTCAAGTTTAGCCCAGCTGTTCTTCCGAATGTTGTAAACAAACAGCTCGTTGTACAGGAACGTCTAGAGGAAGAGAAAGAGGAGGCGGAAGCTTGCTAGAATATGTAGCTTAATCAACACACACACGTTCCTTTGATTTATTAAAATACTTGTATATGGCAATTTAATAATAAAAAACCCCAAAGTGATTTTCCACAATTATATCTATACAAATAAAAAACCACATTAAAATTCATTTATTTTTATAAATTTATTTATTTGGTTTTTCAAATTAAAGTTTTACACTCAGATATCCAACATACATCATAAAAACAAGATTACAAAGAATCTCCTGGACTTCCCTCCATGCTTTTGTGGGTCCTATCATTAATCATTTCCTCCTGCATCTTTTATAATAATCCAAGTCTTTTATATCTCCATCATATCCAAAATTCACCATTAAACTGCAAGTGCTATTCCAATCCTGCTAATGGTTTTAAACTGTAACCACATTAAAATTTAAAATAATGGATCTTATGTGTATACATAACCTAGCACAGAATTTTTTTCCCAGCAAACGTTTAAAGGTGAATTTAATCTAGAAGGCGCCCGATGAATCTTCACCAGTAACAACATGCCACAGGATCAGGCCAATGATGCTGAAGACTCAATTTCACATCAATGCCAAATGAGCTTTGGCAACTCATAGAATGGTCAACACCACCCTTGCAGATGATCTCAATGATCAAGCCAGGATATAAGGGCTCAGGTGATCCCTAAGCTACCCTGGACCTAAGTTGCTCAGGCCTTTGTAAACTGATGCAAGGATCTTTAACCTGACTTGGTAATAGATGTGCACTCAGTTTCTTCTCTTAGTTTAGAGCAAACATCCCCAACCTGTGGCCCTCCAGATGTTTTGGCCTACAACTCCCATGATCCCTAGCTAACGGAACCAGTGGTCAGGGATGATGGGAATTGGTAGTCCAAAACATCTGGAGGGCCGAAGGTTGGGGATGCCTAGTTTAGAGCCTACCCCATCCCTTAAGTCTTGGGAGAGGTACTGATGCCAAAGCATTATTTTAAAAGCTCCCACCAGGATTTTCATTTCCAAGCTCTTTGAAGAGGGACAAGGACACTTCTGCACCCTAGCCAGTGCCCAGAGCTAAACAGAAATCTATTACATTCATAAAGACTTCTAGTTACCAAAGCATGGCCTTTTTTAGGTACTGGGGGGGTGAAGGTGCAACTCCTAGCAACTTTACCTACCTCAGAAGGGAACCCTGGCATTAAGGGGATAGGTGCTTGGGAAGACATGGTGGCAAAAGCCAAGCAGGCTCCTCCACAATGAGCGGACCTCCAAGAAACCTGTTGCCCCATGTTGAGAAATTATGGGCTGAAGGATGAAGCAGCAGAGGAACTGTCCGCTTCCCCCACTGCACCAGCCCAAAGAATGCTTTGTACAGAAAGAGGGAGCGGTTGGGGGAAATGACTCAATTCCTATACTGCTAATTTGAGACCACAATCAGTCTGTGACCCAAATGTCTGACTCTGTCTCTGCAAATTCATAGTCTGGACAAGCTCAATTTGGAAAGAAAGGAGACCAGCTCCTTTTAGACAGCAGCAGGAGGGCTGTTCATGTGCAGAGAGGCCAAGGAGATGAAGGAGATGCTCCAAATCTGTCTCCAAGAGTTATGAACTCCTAAAACATTGATGATGGCCAGGCAATCACTCTTGGCCCTTTTAATGGAACCTGCCATGCCTGTGGCAGCTGGAACGTCATTACAGCGGGCAGCATGAACAGGCAGTCCCATTTATTCAGGGACCCTGAATAGCTCCTCATTCCAATAAAATAATTTTGTGCAAAATCACTGAAAGGAAAAAGTCAAGGCAGAGTTTATAAGCAGGGTGAACTGGGGTTAGGGCAGGGCTGGGGAGCCCATGGCCCTCCAGATGTTGCTGGAGTACAATGCCCATCACCCCTGCCCATTAGGCCTGGGGCTGATGGGAATTGGGAGCCTGGCACCACCTGGAGGGCAACCACAGGTACCCTGGGTCAGGGAAGGGGGCAGGAGGATAGACAAAAGGATATACTTTACTTTTTTGCCATTGAAATATTCACCTCCAAAGAGGATTAGCTCATCTTTCTCAGGATGTGGAGACAGAGATGCGTTGAGCCTGGAGATGGAAAGGTGGGGCAGATATAAGAAGGGGCACAGGCTGGGGAGCTGTTCCATGCGTACCGTGCAAAAGTACTTTAGAGCTTTATATAACTCCATCCTGCAACACTTAAGGTGACATGCAAAAGCAGCCACTTTCTGAGACGTATGAAAAAACATCAGTAGAAAAAATACTAGAGAATAAAGTCAAACGATGAGACTCCTCTGATCTTTTAGTTATTCTGAATGCTGCGCAATCAATGCTGGTTCAAGCAAGGCTGGTAAAATTATTAGGGGTTGTTTGTAGCCCACACTTCCAGGAAAATAAGACCCCTGTGCACATTACCTTGGGGAGGGCGGGGGGCAGCTTGTCTCAACCACTTGAGTCTTCTTAGCATCCAGCGTCTGGAATTCCGCTATCAGAGCTTCAAGATCC
The DNA here is from genome assembly GCF_009819535.1 of Lacerta agilis. NCBI lineage: Eukaryota > Metazoa > Chordata > Lepidosauria > Squamata > Lacertidae > Lacerta > Lacerta agilis. The sequence continues at coordinate 38,702,834 of NC_046319.1, read as the reverse complement.
TCCTTTAAACAGAGACAGTCTGTTCAAGAGCATTTCACAACCAGGTGCCCTCCATATGTTGCTGGACTACAACTCCCATCAGCCAGCACAGACTGAACCACAAGATCTAGAAGGAATTTCCCATCCTCAGATGATCTGGGGGCTTATTCTATTACACTGTTCTCTATTTTCTTGTTCTCTCTCACCTAGTACTGCCACAGCCCCCCAACCCTTTATTTTTAAAAGAGCTACAGCTTAGTGGCAGAGCATCTGCTTTGCATGCATAAGGTCCCAGGTTCAATCCCCAGCAGCACCTCCAGGTAGGGCTGGAGACACCCCCTGCCTGAAACACCAACATCATGGGAGAGGCGTTTCCAGTTACCCCACCCTTTGCCCTTGGAAGCCTCCTAAGCTGCTGGAGAGGCAAACTGAGCAACACCTTGGTGCTTCTAGGACTAAGACGAAATGCGAAGCTCCTTTATTATTTCCGCTACTGGACGCTGTGTGTTGTTTAAATAACCTTGCTATATTTATAGTATCAGAATGTGGGTTTTTGTTATTATATTTGTTATTGTTCTACTATGTTACGAAACTGTAGCCATGTTCTGCTATGTGATTATGAAATTGTTTGAAATGCATCCATTTTTTTGTTGTAAGCCGCTTCTTTGATCATGATTGTATTTTGTGGGAAAGAGGTACAAACAAAATGAATGAAACGAAACCTCTGGAGAGCTGCTGCCAGCCACCACTGAGCTCAATGGGCCAATAGTCTAACTCAGTATGAAGCAGCTACCTACGTTCGTATGGACTGCATTCCTCCCCCCCCCGCCCCCATGGCTGATGCACCTTTTTTTTTTTTAAGCGGAGTGGGGGCTGAAGATTGCACAGAAATTCAGCCAAGGGGGCTTTTTTTCTTCATCCAGTAAATGCAAACCTGTTGAGATTCTGCCTGCAGCGAAGCTCTTAAAGGCACAGGAGTCCCGGCGGGAGGGAGGGGGCAGCCCAGCCTCCTCGCAGCCCTTTGGGCTCACCTGCTCCTTCTTGGCCCTCTTGGAGACTTTCTTTTCCATCTTGGAGGCTGTTTTCTCAGCCCCCTTCACCTTCTTCTCCTTCTTGCTCTTCTTGCCCATCTTTGCAGCAGGAGAGGCCTCCTCGCCAGCCTCTTCCCTCGGCACGCAAAACACACGTGCCCCGACCCAGCCTGGCCTTTCCCCAAGACCCCAAACAAAGGTCATTTCCTGCCGAGGGAAGGAGCAGAGGCGGCAGGCGGGATCCTTCTCATCCGCCGCAAAAACGAGACTACTGCCATCTGCTGGAAGGGAAGGCTCCCTGCCTGGCCTTCGGATCTGGCGAACAGTCTGCGGTTGCAGACAAAGCGGCCCGATTTGATGCGAGTCGGTGGCCGCTTATTCCGTTTGGACAATACGGCTTGAAACCTACCTCACAAGGTTGTTGTGGGGATTAAAGGAGGCGGGGGGGGGGAGGAAACCATGTACCACCACCTTGAGCTCCTTGGAGAAAAATACAAAATATATTCTTCCCTGGAAAAGATTGTTTGTGATGGATAAAACAACCCCAGGATGTAGGTGGACATTTGAATAATTTTTATGGATTAGTAGGAATCAGATTCAAAGCTGTCAACCTTTCCCTTTTTTGCGGGAAATTCCCTTATTATAGCATTGGGAAACAGCAGGGAGGGTTGACAGCTTTCTGTATTGCAGGGGGTTAAACTAGACAACCCTTGTGGTCCTTCTAATTACAACTCTAATTCCAAGCCTCATCAGCTCTTGCAAGCATAGCCAATGGCAAGGGATGATCATGGAAATTGTAGTCCAGCAACTTCCAGAAGGCCACAGGTTCCCCACACCTGATTTACAAACCAATGGGAGAACATCTCCTGCTTCTCAAAATCAGTGAACAAAGGGAAAGGATGGGGCTTTTTTTTCAGCCAGAACTCACAGGAACTCATTTCCGGCACCTCTTGGGTGGGCGCCATTGCCATTATAGCAGAACAAGGGAGGTGTTCGTGGTGAGTTCTGGCACCTCTTTTTTCTAGAAAAATAGCACTGGGAATGGATATCGAAGAACTGGAAAACGTTCAGAAAAGGGCAGCCAAAATGACCAAAGGACTGGAGCTGCTTCCGGATTAGAAAAGTTTATAACATTTGGGGCCTTTTAGTTTAGAAAAAAGTTTGGTAACAGGAGATGTGATAGGGGAGTACCGCCTTGCCACATTTCTCCTAGCCTAGCACAGCACCCCCAGCACAACGACTGGCTGAAGCCCAGTGGAACCACTCATAGGCCAGCGCCTCACAACAAGACTGGACCACCTTCACCCCGACAGGGCTCAGGACGAGGCAGTGGTTGGGGAAAGTAGGGACCCCCAGACCTTCCCGCGCCCGAGACCCCGTGTACGCAGAGAACTTCGGGGCGGGCCCAACATAGGTACCCACCACAGTCACCAGAGCGACCAGCCCTGTGTTGTATGAGGTGCTAACGGGGGGGGGGGGGGGAGAGAGAGAGAGAGAGAGAGAGAGATGGCGCCGCCACTGCAATCAGCTACAGCAACGATTCCCAGGGGGAAACTGGGAGGAGGGCTGGACTGAGGAATCCCAAGGGGACAGCTGGGAGGGGAGGCCCGTAGAGCAGGAGGAGCGGGCAAGGGAGGCAGAACTAGTACCGGTAAGTCCAGAGGTCACCGCCGAGGCCGATCAGCCACAGGAACCAGAGCCACGACCAAGCGGACCAGCGGTGCCTGACCAAACAGCCCCTTCGAAACACCCCAGACCACAGCGCATACGTAGGCAACTTCCTTGACGAATACAAATGCTAACCTTGTGGGTGCGACAGAAACTTAGAGGGGAGGGGTGTTATGTACTAAGCTTGGATCCTAGAAAAATAGGCAGGTAGGATCCTAGAATGCAACAACCTGATTGGCCTGCAGGAGCAGCCCAATCAGGCCCCAGGAGGAAGTCAATCAGCCTGTTGGGCAGGTAGGATCCTAGAATGCAACAACTGATTGGCCTGTGGGAGCAGCCCAATCAGGCTCCAGGAGGGAAGTAGAATCAGCCAATCAGACGGGACCCATTGTGTAAATAATGTATATAAAGCCGGAGGTTTTGGGGGAAATTCATTCACTGTTTTACAAGCTGCAATAAAGAGCATGAAATCACTGCGCGACTCCAAGTGTATTTCACATGGCATGGAGAAAGTAGATAGAGACAAGTTTTTCTGCCCCTGCCCCCCTCACAGCACTAGAACATGTGGGCATCCAATGAAGTTGGAAGTTGGAAGATTTGGGACAGAGAAGAGGAAGGACTTCTTCATGCAGCACATAGTTCAACTATGGCTTAGCCTTCCACAACAGGCAGTGATGGCCGCCGACCTAGATTATTTTAAAAGAGGGTTAAACAGATTCATGGAGCAAAGGGCTATGGATGGCTGTTAATCACAACAGATATGCTCCGTCTCCACAGTTGGAGGCAGCAACGCTTCTGAATACCAGTTGCTGGAAACCTCAGGAAGGGAGAGTGCTCTGGTGCTCAAGTCCTGCTTGCAGGTTTCCTGCAGGCATTTGGGTGGCCACAGGATGGTGGACTAGATGGGCCATTGGCCTTCTGTTCTTATCTGGAGGGGCCCCTAGAGGTCCCCTCCCCCATGAGAGCTGCCTTAGCCTTCAACGGGAGGGAGATGTCCCTCTGCCTCACTACACATATCAGATTTCCTTTGCTTTTGTGGACACGAATGCACTGCTATAGAGAGAATCTGCTGACAGGGAAGAAAACACAGGTGCCCGTTTTGCCAAAAAAGAAAAAACAGAAACTGCCGACTGCAATGTCTGCTGTGTGAAGCAGCCCCCTGCTGTCATCCCTAGTGCTGGAGGAGGATCTGAGGCCTTGCCTTGTTATTCCAAGTCACTGTCTGGACTAGGTTTTCATTCATTCGCTTGGGAAATTTGTGCAGCATTAATAATGCAAAACCAACGCACATGTCTGAGACGCTTCTGGACTGGAACATCTCCCAAAAGTGGGGGGAAGAGGGAGCGAGGCCTGCCTGTCTCGTTTTTCTCTGATCACACACAAAGTGTTTCAGATCAAGATTCTTCACCCTGAGGCCTGTGATCTCCTGTTTGTGACCAGGTGAGGGTGTTGGGGAGGGAATGCCTACACACACCCTTTCTGGAGAGCACCATCACTTAGTTGCCACTATTGCCACCTAACTTAAGGTTACCAGATTTCCCCCCCCCCACCCCACCATTGGGACACTTTTCAACTTCCTACTAAATAGATGGATTTTGTCAGGGGACTGATTTGTAAATCCAGGGACTGTCCCAGGAAACGCAGATGTCTGGTAACCTTAACCCAGCTCCGTCTGTGAGATGCTGAGGAGGGCATGGAACAGGCAAGCCATCACCTTAATAAAGAAATTGCTTTGGCAGGTTCCTCAGCCTCTTCGACTAAGCCTTGCTGGATACAGGATTGCAGGCCTGGAAGGGATGCTAGGATATTACGCAGGCTGACCCTGCAAATGATATTGTACCCTACCTCCCAAAGGAGCTGAGTGGGGATTGGAACCAGCATTTCCAAAGCTCGAATCCTGCTTTCCCCAGATATTTACCACCACAACTTCCATTTATTATTATTATTATTATTATTATTATTATTATTATTATTATTAATTCAATTTATACACCGCCCTATACCCAGAGGTCTTAGGGTGGTTTACAACAAGACCACAACATATAAAATCAAAACAAAAACAATATCCCAATTAAAACAAAAACAAAAAAGAACCATATTCTAAAAGGGTGTTGGATGTCAATAAAATCAACCAAAGGCCTGGTTAAAAAGGAACATTTTTACCTGGCACCTAAAGGTGTAAAATGAAGGCGCCAGGCAAACTTCCCTGGGGAGAGCATTCCATAGACGGGGAGCCACTGAAGAGAAGGCCTGTTCTCGTGTTGCCACCATCCGGACCTCTGAAGGAGGTGGCACACAAAGGCCAGGTTAGGAAAGGCTGCATGAGTCCAACACTGGTTCTGGGTTTCAGAGGACCCTTGAGCAATATGCCTTCAGTGCCACCCCTTCCCTCAGTGGGCCACGATCCTCCTTATTGACATTCCCACTGCCCATTTATTTGCCCTCTCCTTCTAGACCCTATAGAACTCCCTATAGAGAGAGCGTGCGAAGGCAAACGAAGCAGTCTCTTCTCCTCACTCCTTGCATGCTCAGAAAGGGCAAGTGGGCACAGAGTAGGAGGCTCTGGGGGTTGGCAGTGGGAGCCTCTGCAAGGGTGGGGACCTTGGCCCCCGCCCCCAAATGCCTATGTCTGGCTCTGGCGCTGCTAACTACTATACTGGCTCCCTTCCCAGAGGGGTTAAAGTGGAGCCCCCCCCCCTGCTCACCTCTTACTTCTTCAAAGGAAAGGGGAGGGTGAATGTTGCTGTTGCCCAAAGATTCCCAGGGGAAAGCACCCCAAGGTCTTTTCTTTTAGGGCCACCTAAATTAATTAAGCTGCCTAAAGCTTCTTAAGAAGTATTAAATCTCCACTGTATGTTAAGCTATCGAGGGTCAGACAGTCAAGGGGAGAGATGCACAGCAACTTTGATAAAACTGGCCATTTTTCTGTAGCATTCCGTAATATTTAGGGAAGGTTTGTAGGTGGGATTTGTTGCCTGAACACAGTTCATTAAGGGTGGGGAGGGGGAGCGATTAAACTTTTAACGATGCTCAACTTTGTCTTTGAAAATTAGCTTCAAAGCAGCTAAACATTCAACTAAAATAGATTATAGGAGCAAAGGGTACCTGCTGCCCACAACTGATGTATTAAACAATAATTAAAACATTTTTGTCATTGTAAGTTCTCTGCTCCTGCAGAGACACCTTTTTAATCAGGGAAAAGCTTTCAAAGTGAGTTAATCAACCATGAGCTGTAGCTCTAATTAGAAAAGTGTCTCATGGAAAACATTCAGCTTGCTATAGTTTTTCTAGATCAAGGGTGGGCTATCGTTTTTTCTGGAGAGAGAAAGTCACATTCCTTGAGGGGGCTGCATGATGGCTGTGAGTGGGGCCAAAACCACTGCTATGCAAGGGCACCCCCTCTCTCTTTCCTGCCCCCCCCCATAGTTGTCCCCACCCAGTGGAGGAACAGACTGCTTTTGAATTTAGGCTGACAGCCACAAAAAATTAGTCTGAAGATGAATAACATGGAAACATAAATATGAATACCTTTCTGCTACTAAACACTGATCCAGAGCTGCCAGAGATCTCATCAGATAATGAAACTGTGGCATTTACAACTGGGCTCACCAGCTGCTAACAAGATGCTCCAGAGCGTTGCTTCTCTGCAAAAGAAAAGCCCTGCAGGATCAAACCAATGGTCCATCTACTCCAGTATTCTGTTCTCACAGTGGCCTCTCAGGTGCCTCTGGGAAGCCCAAAAGCAGGACATGAGTGCAACAGCACACTCCCCACTGGTGATTCCCAGCAGCTGACATTCAGCTGGCATTATGGCTTTATCCTTAATATTAAAAGACACCTGACACTCAGAAGATGGAGACAGGGTGATTGGAGGGTGAGGCGGGGTAGGAGCCAGGCATCGCTGTGGATCTGGGGGATGGTACCTGGTGCCACCTCACTGCTCAGTAGTGTTCAAGTCTTGAGTGCATCGAGCACAAACATGATTGAAAACCAGATTTCACCTGATAACCACGACGAGCCCAAATCATGATGAATGCACAATTTTTAAAAAGACATCTCCAGTTAAACTTGGAGGTCTGGCTACCCAGATCCATCTGGAATACAATGGATTGCAACACAGTTGGGGTTGTGGAGCAATTGCATTTATGACCCTTATGTTTTTGGCTGCAGCCGAGCTTCACCCGTGACTTTATAGGGAGCGTATCACACGCTTCTTGGCTGGGGGCTGATGCAACTGCGGCTTGGAGGTGACGGGTGCCTCCTTGCTGCAGTGACTGCCAGCCCACGCCAGGGGTCAGCATTCTGCAGAGGATCCGGCGGCTGCAGCTGCATCGCCAGCCAAGCAGTCGTTGCACCTCTGCTGCTTGGATGGCGCAAGGGATGCCGAGGAGTTGCATCATACCAGCGGGGCTGGTTGGGCTTCTTCCTCCTTGTGCTCAGGGCCAAACAAAAGGCTTTGAGTGGAACAAAAGAATATCCTTGCCTGCATGGGGTGCAGGGCGGCGGCGGGGGGGGGGGAACCTTTCCAGACAGCTTGTCTGAGGAAAAAAAAAACAACTTATTGGTTCACCCAATCAGAACTTCTGTGGTACACAAAGGCTGCTCAGACAGGCAGAGGCACAAGCAATCTTGCAACGAGAGAGAGAGAGAGAGAGAGAGAGAGAGAGAGAGAGAGAGAGAGACTTCAAATCCAATTAATATGCATAGGTATATAGGTAGCTCATCATCCCAAAAGAACACTACCTGGGGGGGTATAACCTGCTCCTCCACTCACAAGGGGGGAGCTTATGCCCAGTCCCCCACTGTCTGCAAGAAGGATTGTCCAATCTGACCATTTCAGTTTCTCATTTTTCCATTCTTGAATTCAGTTCTTCACATTTCCCCAAGTTTTTTGTAAAGGACCTCACTAAAATTCATCAGTATCTTAGTGCAATTTTACCCTAACATGGACACAACCAGTATTTTTGTGGGGGGGGCAGGCCTTTTGTTGGGGAAGCAGGACCTCAGCTATGTATTTTTATTGATTTAGGAGGGCAACTGCCCCTCCCTGCCCCCGCAGACTATGTCCATGCTAATATACACTTTTGTATGCAAGTTGGCCTAATCTACACATTTATGCAAAGAATTTTGCCAACTATCATGCATTTTTGCATCTTATTTTCTGTATCCTAGCTTATGTATTTTGGTATACCATCCTTGACTGGAAAACTGTATTGCAAAATCAGGAGCTGCATGAATTTTGAGGGGTGGCTGTATTTTGCTTCATTTATTGTTTCAGAAAGCCTTCCCAGGGAAGTAGAAAGTAGGGATTTGAACTGCGGTCTCCCAGCTCCTAGTCTATCACTCTATGCCACACAGGCTCTTTTCTGCTGGACACTGCCCTGAAATTTTCATATGCTGGAGGTCAGCATTAAAAAAATGTTTCAAATGAATCACAGTAACTAAGCAGGCACCCCACTTCTCATATATAGAAAGTGCAGAGGATTCCACGTGGCAGTCGCAGAGGTCCTCACCCCCGATTTGCAACATCAGTGTTCTCTGCCTTTGATCTCCTTTGCAGACCACACAACAGAATCAGATCCTCGCGATAGCAGGTGAGGGCCTTTTAATAATTCTTCCTTTAGCTAATTATAGACATGTTCTAACAGAAAAGAAATCAGCAGCACTGTGGTGAGATTGGGACACCCACACAGAAACGACTGCGCAAGAATCACCCATTTCAACATTGTTGAAGGAGATGGTAGAGGAGAAAATGTTTGCTCTTTCTGGCTGGTGTTTACCCTTGGACAATGGCTCTAGGATGTTCCCATGAATCATATTTCTGCATTGGCAGCTGCTCGTCTCCCATCCAGGTTGAAGTGTGAGGAGGCCACAAGTCTAGGGAATAACAGGGCAAAAGGCACAAACAAGAGCAATAGTTTTATTGGGGCAGAAGAGAAGGATGAGTGGATTGGTGTGGTGGTGGTGGGGAGGTTAGCCATCGTCCAAAGGAAGTGAAGTAGTAGACATGAACAGAGCTGGCATCAGCAGTCGGGGTGACTGCGTTTGGAATACCATGCTCATTTCTGGTTGCGTCCCCACAAAAAGCATATTGTAGAGTTGGAAAATATTCAGAAAGGGGAAACTAACATGATCAAGGGGATGGAGCAACTCCCCTATGAGGAAAGATTGGGACTTTTTAGTTTAGATAAAAGGTGAGTGAGAAGCAACATGATGGAAGTTTATAAAAATGGAGAAAGTGAACAGAGAAAAGTTTTCCTCCCTCTCTAATAACACAAGAACTCATGGACACTCAATGAAGTTGAGAGCTGGAAGACTCAGGAGGGATAAAATAAAATATTTCTTCATGCAATGCTTAGTTGAAGTAAGAAATCTGCTGCCACAAGACGTGGTGATGGCCACCAACTTGGATGGTTTTCTAAGGGTTTAGACATGGTAGCTATGGTCTGCTTTCGCTGTCAGAGACCGCATACCCCTGAATACTAGTTGCTGGAGAACACACAGAAGGGAGAGGATTGTTTTGTTCAGGTCCTGCTCGCAGGCTTCCCAATGGAGTGTTTGGCTGGCCACTTTGAGAACAGAATGCTGAATGAGATGGGGCCTCTGTGGCCTGATCCAACTTTGGGGCTCTTTCAATGGAAGCCTGCCAGCAGAACATGAAAGCCATGGCCCTCTCCAATTATTGTTCACTGGTAACTGGCATTCTGGCTTTGTGCATAGGAGTCGGTTAGCCATTGTGACTAATAGCCACTGAGAGATCCACCCTCCACGAATCTGCCAAATCTGCCATAAGCTAGCAGCTATCACCCACAGCCTGCGGCAGTGAATTCCATAAACTAACCAACTGGTTTAATTATGGGCTGTGCAAAGGAGGAGTGTCTTTTGCCAGTCTGGAATCCACTGCCAAACGATTTCATGGGATGATCTGAGTTGTAGAATTATGAGAGGGATACAAAGGAAGGGGGAGGGAGATGTCGACCTGGTTACCTTTGCAAAGGAGATGCTGCTGGAACAACTGAACAAAGGAATGCATGACTGCCTCCCTGTACCGATCATGTCAAGAGACCCCATGGCCCATCAGGCTTTCCCAGTGGCTGAGATTCTTCATGTGGCCCCCAACCTGAATATTAGGCAGCTCTAAAGGTGGGTTGGTGCTCCCTTTAGGTCACATTGCACTAGAAAAGGCCCCTTTGCGCAACTCATCACAGGGTCCCTCCAGCTGTGCTTTTCATTGTGCATTCATATTTTATTTGTGGTAATAGAGCAGTTATATGTGAGCCTGCTTTCAACAGTATTTTAGGTTTGGTGGGTCTGTCTAGATCAGTATTTTTCAACCACTGTTCCGTGGCACACTAGTGTGCCGCGAGATGTTGCCTGGTGTGCCGTGGGAAAAAATTGTTTATTTGATTCCTATTCAAGAGAATTACTTTATATATAGTCAATATAGGCACAGAGTTGAATTTTTTAACATTTTCTAATGGTGGTGTGCCTCGTGATTTTTTTCATGAAACAAGTGTGCCTTTGCCCAAAAAAGGTTGAAAAACACTGGTCTAGATGATACCTGCCAGGCCTGCTTAGAATCTAGTAGAAGAGGCCACTGAACCAGTCAGGCAATTGGCTCTGGAAGATAATGGCTCTGGCTGGCCAGTTAAGTACCATGATTTAACATATCCAAATAAATTGCTCTGTTATAGAGACAAGAGCACGGGCCCTTTCCAACCTCACCTGGCTGGATGCCACATCATCCTAGGATTAATAACAATAAGTGGGGGAGGGTGCTATGGGTGTGAGTGAGGCTGATGCTGGAAGATGGAGATGGAGACATGTCTGCTCTGTGCTGGATCCAAAGTTGTGGCTTCCCTGGAAAATCTAATGGAAAATCTAATGGCAAAGCAAGATCCATTGGTGGTGTTAATGCTGCAATCCCCTCCATATGTTTAAATGAAACCATATATCCTAAGGACGCCATATGCTCCACTGACCTTCATTTCAAGGAAACCAAAGCTTGCATAAGCACTGGAACCCCTTGAGTCTCTTGCTACTTAGAGATCGGGGGTGCTTGTAACAACACTGTTTGCATCTGTAAAAGTTTAGGGACAGACACGCTGCTTCATTTCCAATCAGTGCATGGCCCGCCATCCTTTTTATACCACAAACATTTTGGGGGGGGTTGTTTTCCTGCTTTTGTTGCACTATAGCACAAGAGTGTCTCTCCCAGTGGCAACAATGCAACAACAATGAAGAAGCATCACATAAAGCAGAATGATATGTGAATTGTCCGATATAAATCCACTGCTAATGTACTGTGATTGTACCAGTGACATGCTGCAGGAATAATGCACTCACTGAAACAAACAAACCCCAAACCTAGTCCGACCCATAGGCTGTACCTTCATACTGCCTCTTGTGTTGCACAGACTCTCCAAGTGTTCCTATTTTCCAGGCACGGTCCCAGGTATACAGAAGCCGTCCCGTTTTCAGATTTGATTGTAGAATGTCCCACTTTTCAGCTGAGAAATGTTGGAGGCAGAAAACCTATGGCAGACAAAAGTGCAGTTGTCATTGACAAGAGCCTAAGGAAGTATGTTTTTATTGAGACTTGGGAAAGAGACCAAGCAAAAACTTCAGCTTAATACCCAGTACTATGCAGATGATGACTTCTGCCTTCACAGTAGCCACTGACTTAACAGGAGGGTATGGAACAGGGCGTCCCTATTTTCAGCAAAGAAATGTTGAAGGGTATAGTTGCATAGTTTGGAACAAGACGGATGAGGACATTTTAAAGTACGTCCTGTCAAGTTGGAGAGAGGGGAGACTGGACAAGAATGAACACAAGCAGTGGCAGTTTTCAAAATTTCCAGGGTCTCTTCAAATTGTTCCCTGCTGTTCCAGCCTCAGGGATTTCCCACTTAAAAGTTTCTCTCACACCCATCCTGCTGAGCCCTGCTCCAGAGGCCCTGCTGCCTTTCCCACAGAGGCAACTGCCGTCTGGGCCTGCTGAATACAGACCATTCTTTTTGCCTGAGGCTCCACAGCCTAACCCTTGTATTGACTTGTCCATTCACAGCTCATCTTCTGCCCTCCTATCCTGTAGCCACCTGTGTTCTTGCCGCTGAGTCTCTCTCACACCCTTGCCTTTGAGGATCAAGGGCTGCTCTTCCTCCTCCTTCTCATAAAACCAGCTTTCATCTGCCCTTTTATAGTGAGGGGGCAAAGGAGTCCCCCCCAGCTGTGTGTGGTTTCCCTTTCAGCTCCCTGACATGTTGTTGCCTTTCTACACCACTGTAATTAAAAGGCTGGTGGCCTGGCAGAGGTTTCTGATGCAATGCCACAGCCACAGAGATGGCTCAAGCAGTTTATTGTGTTCCCTGGCACAACTGGGCTCCAGTAATAACGAAAAGTCTTGCATCATTAGATCTTTGGCCTCAGTTTGCGATGGGGCAGCCGTCAGGATTGGGGCAAGGCTTTCATGTTGCCCCAGGGAGGCAACAACACACACACGGTCCTGAGAAAGGCACAGCAAAAGGTTTTTCAATTAGAGGCAACAAGCCTATCCATTCTTAAGGAAATCAGGCCTGAGTGCTCACTGGAAGGACAGGTCCTGAAGCTGAGCCTCCAATACTTTGGCCAACTCATGAGAAGAGGAGACTCCCTGGAAAAGACCCTGATGTTGGGAAAGATGGAGGGCACAAGGAGAAGGGGACGACAGAGGATGAGGTGGTTGGACAGTGTTCTCAAAGCGACTAACATGAGTTTGGCCAAACTGCAGGAGGCAGTGGAAGACAGGAGTGCCTGTCGTGCTCTGGTCCATGGGGTCATGAAGAGTTGGACACGAGTAAACGACTAAACAACCACAACACAAAACATCATCCCAACTTTTCTTATCCTAATCCAAATCCAGATTCACAGTTAAGTAATGCCTTTATTATAAACAGCCAAAATGTCATAAACATGTCACAAGCTTTTAAGTTCTCCAGAATTCTTCATCAGGCAAAATGTTACACAAAGCTGTTGGGGGTGGGGGAAGGAATACCCTCTGCCTCAAGAAAACTTCTAAAATATTGGCTCTAGTGGCCATAAAGTAAGACTGCGAGGATACAAGAAGAGCTCTGCTGGATCCGGCCAATGCTGTCTAGCATCCTGTTCTCACATTTGGTCAGCCAGGTGTGAATGGGAAACCAACAAGCAGGATCTGAGCACAACAGCAGCCCACCACTTGTGATTCCCCACAACTGGCATTCGGAGGCCTCCTGTCCCTGGAGGTGGAATCCTCCCAGGTGCTACAGATATCAGGGTATGTGCTGAAGATTCTGGGACAAGAAGCAATGGCTGCTCCCCATTTCTGAGAATGTCTGGCTAGTAACCCTGATCTTATCTAACCAGGATCCTGGAATCACAAGGCGCTCACCACCACCACCACCCCACACACTTACACAACTCTTTCCCTCTCTATTTCTGATGTTAGTGAACCTTTTGCGCTCTCTTTTTCTAAGAAAAGAAAACCAGAACCATTCACAATAGCAGCAGCAGCAGCAGCAGCAGTAATAATAATAATAATAATAATAATAATAATAATAATAATAATACGCCATCCATTCTCTGCAAGTAGGAGTTAGCTTGCTGAAATTCCTGGCTGTGCTTTAGTTATCACACACTGGCTCAAATGCATCTTTTGTGATTCAGCTGAAGTTGTAAGACTAGCACCAAGTTCCTTATTCTGGAAAGCAAAGAATTTTTTGAACCTGTGTGATGAATTTCCCTCCAGCCACAAAAAAGCTGCCCGCCCCCCTGCTTCCCTCTCCCCCACCCCTCGCTCAAACACAAATATCTATGGCACGGGTGGTGTCATAAAACTGAGGCACAGCTACCCAAAGGAGAGGGGGAATAAATAGGGAGATAAATGGGGAGAGGGGCTTCCTCATGTTCATACCCTACAATTCTCTGCGTCTACTGCGGGAATTGCGGAAGGTGTGAAATTCTGGGTATGCCAGCTGGGAATGAATTTCCTTCTGGCTTGGGATGACTGGGGGTACTCATTCAGCAAAACCCAAAGGGGAAAAGGCATCCTATGCAACCCATAACAAGCAAGACAAGACTATCTGTAAGCTAGAACAAACCATCAGCATGTCTTCTAAAGGCTTTTGGCTGGCTGCTGTGAGAACGACTACGTGGGTCGTGGCTTGATCCCACAGCCCAGGCTCTTCTTCTATACTTATGTTTATATATAAAAAGTACCTAATATAACATGCTAGGTCCATGCCTGTAAACCCACAGTCAAAAGGCCAAATTCCATGCGACATCAGAGACACACAATTGCATCCCGCAGCCTGCCTTCTTGAAGCTGCTGTTAGCAGTGGCATGCATCCCAATCTCCAAGCTGCGAAATACTGTAGGGGTCCCCAGTGTGTACCAGGATTTGGTTTCCTTGGAATGAAGGTCAGTGGAGACTGTGGTGTCCTTAGGATATATTGTTTTACTTACAAATATATACACAACCTGAGCACAGTATGGATGGGGTCCATAGCACTAGCACCCCCATAGATCTTGTTAGCCCTTTAGGTTCCAGAGGAGCCCCGAAGACCAGCACAGAGCAAGATATGTCTCTGTGTCCCGTCCCCCCACACCACAACTCTGGCTATTGTTCTTCCACATGGGATCATGCAGCCTCCAGTTGGACCTTCCCCTCTTCCTGGAGAGCACCATTGCTTAGCTTGGTGGTTTTCAACTAGTATTCCGTGGCACCCTGGGATGCCTTGAATGGTGGTCAGGGGCAACACTGGCCTCTGTCCCTCTTTCCTACCCTTCCTCCTCCGATGCCCTCTCGAGTCTCTGCCTCCCAAAGGCTTGCAAAGCTGTCTATTGCAGCAGCCCTGGCTATAAGCTCCACAGGTATATGCTTCTCTGGGAGGCATCTCTCTTGAGGGGGGTGGGGGCAGTTCAGAGACCAGGGGTGGCAGCTTCAGCTACCCAGAGGACTCCCAAGGAGAGGGGAGAGGAGAGGAGGCTGAGGGAACACTCCACACGGGAGGGTGTTCAAAAAAGGGTGAGAGGCTGCCAGCTCTGCAGGCAAGGGGTGATATAACTGGGCTCCTGAGCCCCACAGGGGTGCCACAGAAAGAATGCAGTTGGTTAAGGGAGCCGAAGACTCAAAAAGGTTGAAAACCTCTGGCTTAGCTCATCCTTTGAGACGCTGATGAGCACTTAACTGCGCAGCTTGACAAAGGGACTAGTCTGACTAGGCTCTCTCTGATACATTATAGCCCCACAGAATCAGGATCAATCTGAAGGGACCCGGAACGTCATCCAGACTGACCCCCCCCCCCTCAATTCACTTAAATAATACTTTCTTTTTAAAACATAGTGCAGCAAAGAGCACGAACTGGATGCACCCTCCCCCCACCCTAGGCAGCTGAAAGGGCATTTTCCTGGGAACAGGAATACTGTGCAGAAAGGAGACGTGGCTTTGGGAAGCAGGAGGAAGTCGACAGGACGGCATCTCCAGGGGGGTTACAGAAACATCTGGAGTCACAAGACTCAGGAAAATAAAGACTCCCTAAATATTTGTGATGCTTGTTCAATATAACAGCTGCAGGGGGTAGGAAATGCAGGATAAACAACCAAGGCTAATTGAGGAGGAGGAGGAAATGCCCCAAGATCCTAGTTCTGCCTTGCCTTGTTATCTAGATGCACTTTTTTGATGGATGGGGTTTTGATAACATGCACACAGTCCCTTTTATCTCCAACATTTGTGTTTTCCTTGGCTCCCAGAGAAAGGGACCGTTTGTGATGACAGCGGATGCAATTAACTGATCTGCGGGGAGCACAATATGCATGCGGGCCAAGCGAAACACACTCCCGGGACCTGGGCGACAAACAGTGGTGACCTCAAAGCTTGCCTCAGCCCTTGTCCAACAACAGGTTGCTGGGTTTTGAAAAATAAAATGTAATCTTATCTCTAAACTCAGACAATCATCTTTACGTGGGGAGATCCAGGTGAGTAAACAGAGTTCGAACTGGGCATGCAGAAGGACACAGAATCAAAGAGTCGTTTGGGGTCTGAAAGGCTTTCTAAGGTGGGCCCCAAGGGTAGCTGCCTACCAGCCATCTCCCACATTATTCCTGCTAATACCAAAGTCATATGGTTGAGTGACAACAAGACTGCAGCCCAAATGGAACTGCTGAGAAACAACTGGGAATTAGCAATATTCTCAGATGAACGCTGGGGTTTGCAAAAGCACAAAACACTGAAACGGAAAAAAACCCAAAGGAGTCGACTCTTACCCTGTGTTGCACTTAGTAGTTTTAAGCTCTGTACTTAAATGGGTGTGGGTGGGTGGGTGTGCTTGCTTTAGATGGCTCTCTGTGTTACCTGAAAAGATGGTCAGCAAAACCTGCTCATTCTACTGAGACTTCTTTCGGCACCGCGGGACCTCCAGGAAGGTGTGAGTGTGCTCTGTGGCCACCAGGAGCCATAGAATGTCAAGCATCTGGCTGTGCAGATGTTGCCGGCTTAAAACACAGCTAGGCGGTTCTTTTTCTCAGTTCAGATTGAAGCTGGTTTTGGGGAAAACACAGCAGAGTGCAGTAATTCAGAAGAAACAACAAGATATATATGGAGCTTGTCCACACTTCCTCTTATCTCGCTGCTTTCCGCTGAGGAAAACCGCTCTTTAGCACTCAATCCGAGTAAAAGGCAATTCTGGTTTTGCCTAATTTCCTAATGTATCACTAAAGAGCAGGTTTCCCCTTGGAATAGAGTGGGGCAAGGGGAAAACCTCTTGGAGTCATGCTTTCCAGGCACGGGACAAACAAGTGTGGATGAGTCCACGGATGGTGGTCAATGTAGTGTACGCACTGCTTCGCAAACAGCAATGGGAGCACAT
The DNA here is from genome assembly GCF_009819535.1 of Lacerta agilis. Lineage (NCBI taxonomy): Eukaryota > Metazoa > Chordata > Lepidosauria > Squamata > Lacertidae > Lacerta > Lacerta agilis. The sequence continues at coordinate 38,686,273 of NC_046319.1, read as the reverse complement.
TGGACACAGAGTGAACAGGAACGTGCACACAGCCTCCAATGAAAAGAAAAACAGGACAAGGAGAGGGAACTTGCCTGTACAAGCAACTCTCAGCTCATAGCTTCCTGGAAGAGGTCGTGGCTGGCTGGATTGTTACTATTATGATAAAATTTATTACCTTACCATCAGGTCCTAGGGCAGGTTATGACAATTTAAAATTCAAAATTAAAACAGGAGCACTTATGTTCAGAGGTAATAGAAGAATCAGAGACCCAGCATGTACATTTTGATTTAATTATGTCTCATATATTAATGGCATTTAACCTTTAGAAAGATAGAACACATCACTGAATAGTTTTTATGCATGGTTGCTGTGCGCCTACATTTTAAAACATCTTATAACCCAGGTGCTCTATAGGCCATAAACAAGAAATCCTATCTAACTCTGAAAGTGGTGTCATCAGGGCATTGGTGAGTTTGAATCCCAAAATGCAGAATGACCTCCCCAGTGGCTTTGCATTAAATAGCATGGGGGATAAGACTGAACGCCAAGCGACACCATAGGCCAGAGTCCCCCGACCCCACAGGAGTTGTTAGAAAAAGGTAATCGATGACAAGGCAGACCCTCCCAGCTTCACCCAGCTGGGAGGGGAAAGTGGCATTCAGCGTCTTTTAAAGTGTGCAGCAGGTCCAGGCACTCCAAGCACAGTTTTTTGGCAGTTTCTTTGGAAATACTTTACTTCCACTCTCAACGCTACCTCGCCTTGTCCTCCTCTCCCTGAGGGCTTTTTAATAATAGGCAAACTGGGTCACGTATGCAGCCCCTAAGTGGGCACCACTCCCTTCCCCCAGTCAGCCACCCAAACATTGCTCCATCTCATCCATTTGCCAGCACCTGGGGCTTGGAAAAAAAGGGCAGAGTTGATTGTTTCGGTAAGCAAAGCGTGGGCTGGGATGGCAAAGAAACAAAGAGCACCTGTTCAAACCTGTGTCCATTCATCTTCCTCCACTCCTGGCAGCGGGATTGCATTAGCCCCATGCCCCCCCTCTCTCTTTCTCCCTCGATCTCCGCACAGCCACTTTTCCATTCCTCTGCTGCAAGTGCAAAGTGATATATGTTGGGGCAACCCCCGTCCCATCGTTTCACATATATGCTCCTGGGGTTTGAACTGATAGAACGAGACCTTGGGGTCCTAGTTGATAGCTGAAGAAAGACATTGACCCAGTGCGTGTGGCAGCTGTGAAAAAGGCAAGCTCCATACTAAGGATCGTTAGGAAAGGAACTGAAAGCATGGCTTCCAATATCATAGAATCTATGGTGTGACCACATTTGGAACGCTGCGTACGGTTCTAGTCACCTCAACTCAAAAAGGATATTGTGGAACTGGAGATGGTGAGTCCCCTATGAAGAAAGGTTGCAATGTTTGGGGCATTTTTGGTTAGAAAAAAAGAGAGTCAGAAGAAGAAGAGTTTGGATTTGATATCCCGCTTTTCACTACCCGAAGGAGTCTCAAAGCGGCTAACATTCTCCTTTCCCTTCCTCCCCCACAACAAACACTCTGTGAGGTGAGTGGGGCTGAGAGACTTCCAAGAAGTGTGACTAGCAGCTACATGTGGAGGAGCGGGGAAGCGAACCCGGTTCACCAGATTACGAGTCTACCGCTCTTAACCACTACACCACACTGGCTCTCAGGATCCAAGTTTGCAACATATGCATGGCACCGGGGGGGGGGGAGGGGGGAATTGTGCTTGGATGCTGCTTAAGGGCTTCTCATAAGCATCTTGGCCACTGTGAGAACATGGTGCTGGACCCAGTGGTTCCTCTTTGGCCCGATCCAGCAGGCTGTCATTATGTTCTTAGGAGAGGTGTTGCCTGGCATTATCTGAGCCTTTGCAGATCTGTCTGTCTAGGAAAGCAGAGCTGACTAGCAGCTACAAGTAATCCTAATAGAAATAACAACAGTAAACCACACAAAATCAACTCTTGGTGCTGGCTGCTCCATTCTGCCTAATGGTAGGACTGGGCCTGAATTGCAGGAGCTGCAGGGCCATTGGTCAGCTGGCGTCTTTTATAATGGCAGTCAGCTGTTCCAAGCCAACAAGGCTACAGGCCAATCTGTGTTCCTCTTCATCACTCCTCACATCCCTAAACAGCGAGGCTTCCACCTCACTGAAAGCCTTCTGCATCTTCCCTTGGCAGCACGTGCCAAGTCTCTGATGCCCATGGACCTGTTTCTTGTAAAAGAAGACTGTGGGCAAGGTGCTATTAGATTTAACATAATAATTAAGCTATTTGGAAGTGTACAGGCACAACTCTCTTAACAGCTTTGCTAAGACATGTCAGAAAGGTTCGGCCAAATATACCCTATTATGAGTAATAATAGCTGCTGTTCATTTGCTTCCATTCAAAAATATTTTGCCTGAAAGCATTTCCCTCACTAAAACAAATTATTTTAGAGCCAAAGCATTATTTTATGATTTACACACATACACACAAAAGTGTGAAAGAGCCCTTAAGATAATGGTACTCATTTCTGACTAAACTGAAGAGGGATCTGGCTGAGAAGCTCAGGGTTTGCTGTCTCAGGTTCTTGTTTTTTTCAGTGCCCCCGAATTCCCTCCCGTCTGGAGGGCTTGTCAAGAAGGCTGGTGGCAGCAGTGATTACTGGATAGTTAAGACACAGCCGGTCTATCCTACAAGGCAGTGGTGCAAAAGAAGGGCATAAGCTGGCTCTCCTAGCCTTTCTGTTCCGATACAAGAACAGAATCCTCTTGAGAAGTTTTAAGCTCGGCCCAGTTCCTGCCACATGTAAGCATGAGAGTCAAATCACTCGAACAGGTGGTGTGCATCTCCCCTGCTTCTTCCTTATGCAGTCAGTAACTTGCAGCGAGGAGCAAGAAAGGTGTGCTGATCTGAACAAGATCCCGATTTGTCACTGGCAGGTGGAGTCTCAAAACAGTGATTAAGGAGCAAATCCAGGATTTTGCGAATTGCCAAGTAAGCACAAGGCAGAATTAATTTCAGTTTTGAAATGTGTCAGAAACTATGTTCACCTGAAACTGCCTGGCCACTCTCCACCAACACAAAAAAAATAATCATGGTTTGATGCGAGAACTACTACTCTGGCTTAAACAAACAGCAAGTAGCTGGGGCTGTCAAGGGCTGTTTGCCATTGCAATTAAAGGAGACCATTACAGAGGGGAAACTAAGTGGCACTGACCTGCAAAAGAACAAATGGTTCGCTCTGGCTCACTTCTCTTGCTATTATGAAAGCCTTCAGTGTTTGAGGAGTCGTTTGTTCTCGCACCCACTTCTCCCCCCCTTGTTTAAAACTGGAATGTCCAGTATTTGGCCAGGAACACACCACAATCTTGAGAAAGGGCAAAGTGACACCGAAGTGAAATCTTCACAGTCTAATGGGAAAGGACACGTTTTCCTCACAACCCGTGCTACAAATTCTACCAGCTCAGCAAATTCACACACCATCTTTAGATTCAGGGAGAGGCCCCACCCACCCTGGGAAGAAAATGCTCCTCCCCACACCAGTTTCACATGATGAAAAGGAAGTCTCAGGCACAATTTTTTTTTCCTTCTTTCAATCAACATGGTCTTGCTTTTCAGCAGGGAAGTCAATAACACTTGAAGCAGCCTCCAGAGTCTGGAGCCCTTTCAGATTACACAGGAACACTGCTGGGTTTGCCTCTCCACGTAGCACAGAAGAGGTCCATAGAGTTCAGTATTGCCTCCACTGGCTGCTGCTCCCTGTAAAAATAAATGCAAGTTTCCAGTCCTCATGGTTCCGGAGGGATGATTTAAATAGGAACGTAGGGAGCTGCCTTACACAAAAAGTTCAGACCCTTGGACCCTCCAGCTCAGCATCATCTTTACTTTCACTCTTGCCTCTACTTTTTATTGACATATTGAATATTTTATTTTTATTGTAGTTTTTCACATTTCATACTGAAAAATTGGGACGAGGAGATGGCTCTCCAGTGTTTCAAGCAAGATCCTTAACCTGGAGATGCTGAACCAAGGAAACCTTTGCACACCGCATGGACAATCTTGCCTCTGACAAGTGTGCCTGTGGTGCACGTTTTTAAACATCAGTCATATTTTAAGGGACGTACATTTTTATTTTTATTTTGGTATGAAGCACCTGTGGTAATGGGATCCAGTGTTTTGATTTGCAGTTACCGGTACCTTAATGTCCTTGTTTGAAAGCCAAATCAGCAGCCCCCAAAGGCAAGAGTTGTAACCTTTTGAAAGAGGGTCACAGCAGTTTTGTATAGAGATGGAGGATGTGCATGCAAAAAGGTCCTTTCCACCAGCCCTTATGACCCAGCTGCTACCACCCAGTAGCACTGAGAGGAAAGCAGCAGCCAGTCACTTTGCAAGGAAGGTTTCTGGGATGGGCGGAGGGAAGAGAAACCTTCCATGATCTTTGCTTTATCAGTAGTTACCCTAGTCAGCTTGATTCTCCACTGCCCTGGTGGAAAAGTCACGTGGAATACAAATATAAATAATAAACTTAATCAGAAAAGCAAGACTTGCGTTGTGAAAGTGTTGGGATTTAAAAATATAAAATAAAGAGGCTCCAAGACAAAAGACCAGCAACAGCAGTGTTATAATTCAGAGCACTTCGTTCAATTTTAAAATGAAACACATTCAAAAGGTAACAGAAATTGCTAATTATGAACAGCAAAAAGAGACCCCAAAGGGGGAGGGGAGACACTCAACCAAGAGATTATACATCTTTTTACAAGGCGGAATTGACCGAGTTTACTACAGAACTGATAATAAAATAAGAAGGGAAAACCAACAGCACAAATATTGGAACAAAGATATACCGACAAATGCAAACGTCATAATAAAAACGGCACTTTTTGAATAAGATATTTATTATTTAAGCCATTTAAAATCTAGCATAATCACTAAATTAGTAAAAAATACTTTTCAAGTGTAACCAAAAAAAAAAAAAAAACTTTTAAAGTTAGGTTTACATTTTTCCTACTTTTAAAAAAAAAACTATGTTAAAAGAAAGAGGGGAAGATTTGTAAGGGAGTCAATATTATATACTCCGGGGGGGGGGGCATAAAGATAATCCCCTTGGCTGAGAGAGCCTCTGTGCAAGGTCCGTGCAATGGATTGCACTTCCCCATGTTGAGGATTAATTAGAAGGGGCAGCGGCAGAGAAAATACTGCTCCTTCCATGCTGAACTGCAGGAAAGAGGAAGGGCTTGCTCTCCTACTCCAGGGAAAGCTCATATAAGATGAAGACTCTTTGGAGTGGGACACACTCATGAAACGCCATGCGCACGGGGGCTTCATGCTCAAGACAGAAATGTTCTATCTGCACGTACGGGGATTCCAAACTACATGCGTGAGGCACCCTCGCTTCACAGAACAGGGCAGTTGTCATGCTCTGGTTAAGTCCCAGAGAAGCTAGCAGCCATACGGACTCCAATAAGGCTAAGCCAGCATGAAGAGCCATTCAGCAGCCTCTTCGCATAACGCCTTTGTCAGGGGCGATGCCAATTTCAAGACCCGGCATGTCTGCAAACTTCTATATAAGGTGAAACTGACATTTAATAAGATTCATTTTGCGAGGCACAACTCAGCTAGTTATGCACAAAGCGTTCCCACAAGCCCGATGTATTAATATTCTTCTGGAAAGTGATTTTAGTGGGAGTCTTCCTGTTTTTTGAAACCAGAAGCAGCTCTCAACCTACGCCATTCAGGGGCAGCCTATTTTAGACGAGCAGCAACAAAGTGCATTTCACCCACACTAGGAATAAATGGATATAAAGCCGCCCAGCTTTAATCATTAATTTGTTTGTGCCCCTTTAGAAGTCCTTAAAAATTAAGAAGATTACAGCAAAATTAACACAGGAGGCATGAAAGAGAGAGCTCTTTGGGGGGAAGCCATGACTGGCTTGTGCTATCGCTGTGCTTTAAATGTATGGTGGCCTTAGGTAGCATTACTCAATGAAAACAAAACAAAACAAAAACCAACATCATTAAAAGCAACCAATGGCTTTAGTCATCAACTTCAGCTCAGCTCTTTTGAGGAAAGTGTTTGGGTACATTCCTTTATTAAAACTTAAGGACCCAAAGAGACATTGCCCAATTAGGATGGCCCCACAATTTGTTAGCCATGTGTTTCATGCTTCGTGCAGAAAGAAAAGGGAGCCTCTTACCCAAGACCTTTCGTTAGGAACAATAATTTAAGAAACAAAGTTAAGGAACCACAAAACATTTCATTACAAGTCCAGAAACAGCTGTAGTGGTTTGCAAAATAAAATAGAGTACATTATGAGCGTCATTGGAATTATTGTTGTATTCTGCAATAAAAAGGGGGTGGGGGGTTCAGTCCAACTTAAAAAAAGAGAAAAGACATCCCAGTGGCATTTAATTACTGCTAGGGCAAATCTTGATCTGTTACCTTCTTTTTAAAATATATTCAAATACATATATTTTCAAACTGGGTATCTCTTACCTTCTTTCAAGTAAATACTTAAGAAAGATTTTAGCTGCCCACAAAAGGAATTGGAATATTTTGGATTCTACTTGCATGTGGCAGACGCAAGCAATGAACGGGACTAAAACTAGCACATTTTCTCAAATCTAAATTTCCAGTAAAGCATGAGGGGAAGCAAGAAAACCACAAAAGCATGCTAGTCTGCCTGCAACTTAACATCCTCAGATCTGGCTTCCCTGCATTCTTGGTTTTACACCACATCTTGCTCTCAAAACCAACTTTTCAACGAGGTGCTTGTATTAGGCTCTTGCCCAGTACAGTAGTTAGCAGAGTTCATCCAATATATACTTACGATAAACATGCCACGGGTCACAATAAACACTGTAAAAAGGTGACCTGTTCTCCGAAAAGGGTGATCATCCACAGGGCCCTTCATATCTTGTACATGACTTGCCCCATTCATAAAAAGTAACTTCAGTGTCAACTTACTTCCTTGAAGTTCGTATTTGGGGGGCAGGGGAATGCAAGCAGTTTTACAGCACAAAGCTCTGAAGACAGACAGCGTGTTTGGTACACAGCCACCCATAGAGCTCTAAAAACCATTCACAGCAGTCATGAAGACTTAGAAATGTATCCCTTGGTAATATTCTGAGCCCTCCAGTCATTTGCCTGCCATTCTTGGCACCACAACAGACGACAAAGTCAACCCTCAATTGCCTGCCTGTTCTGCTTTTACAAAACTACTTTGCCTATTTGGAAAGAACAGTTGCCACATTTCAACAATACATGTTAACAACAAACAGCAACTGCATTATTCTGGTACACATATGCAAAGAGAACAATAGGGAGGTTAAGGCCAACTTCTGTGTTGACAGGGTGGGGTGTTCTTAACTGCTAAGAAGTAGGGTTCGTTAGGCACTTTTTCCACAGAACCCAACTCTCAAAAAAGATAAGAGACACAAATATGCCTAACATACGCACATCTTGGTCACCTCTACTTTGGGCCACAGGAGGTAACTGACCCCAAAGAATTCTGGGAGCTCTAAGCTTGTTTGTTAAAGGTGTTGAGAGTTGTTAGGAGACCATGATTGCCCTCACAGGGCTACAATTCCCAGCAGAGGTGGATCTACTATGAAACAAATGAAGCTTAAGCTTCAGGGCCCCTCATCACGGATTATTATTAATTTTTTTGTATATATTTTTAAAATCCCAAAGTTTGAGAGTCAGGAGCACAGATGTTGAAACGGTGTGGAGATGTTGAAATGGTGTGGTGATCTGTCATGGAATAACTCCACTGAAGAAGATAACAGGGGCTACCCAGACTTCATTGCTGGTTGCAAAGGGGCCCCATAACAGGTCAAGATTCAGGGCCCCCAAAATGTAGGCTTGCCACTGATTCTCAGAGTGGATAAATACTTGACCCCTCTTTACACAGAGCTCTGGGAGAGGACTATAGGGGTCTCTTAACAACTCTCAGCACCCGCAACAAACTGCAGCTCCTAGAATTCTTTGGCAGAAGCCACAGCTGATTAAAGTGGTATCATGGTATTTTAAATGTATGGTGTGAATGTGGCCCCACAAGAGGCGGCATCTATGCTCCCTATTCCTGTTCTGACATATACATGTACCACTTAAAGCAGAAGAGGCTAACCTGCGGCCCCTCCAGCATTGCTGGACTAGGACTCCCATCACTCCTGAACCCCTGGGGGCCTTGCTAGCTGCTGGTTGGAGTTGGAAGCCTGATCTCTGAAGGGCCACAAGCCTCCCACATCTTCAAAACAATAAGTTGATCATATGCAAACTTAATTAATTGCTTCAAACTAATTTGATCAACCAATTAATATATATATTGATTAGTTGACTCCTGGGGGGGATTTCTACGATGCAAAAACAGGGTCTCCTAACTCATGTTCTCCAGGATTAGGATGACATCATTATTAAAAACATTTAACTGATGGCTAAATACATGCATATCATTAATTACTCAAATTGCTTGGTCCTCCTCTAAAAGGTCCCCTTGCACAAAGTGGGTAATCAACAGCAAAACCTGCAGCTTTAGCAGCACTGATACTGGTACATGGTGTCTTGGACATTGTAAATGCCACTATAAAAAGGCAGGCATTTTATTCCTCTTTTGTAACAAAAAGTGGGCCAAAACCATAAAGTAAGTCTCATCCAAGAGAAGTAATACATTCTTCCTTTTGGTTTCCCAGGGAAGGAATTGATTGTTGGTCCCCCTTTGCCTGCTGGTTTAGCTAAGAAAATTCAGTTTCTCAGCAAAAACGTTTGCACGGCTCCCCTGCTGGCTTTATACGTGAGGTATGCCTCTTGGATAGCACAAACTGCTGGGATCACGAGGAGGACAATTGTGCTCATGCCATGCTTGCGGACTCCCCACGTGGGCATCTGGTTGGCCACTGTAAGAAGAGGGGGTGGCTATGTTCCCCCTCCACTGTTGGAGGCAGTATATGCATCTAAATACCAGTTGCTGGGAATCGCAAGAGGAGAGAGAGCAGCACTGCTGTTGGACTCAGGTCCCACTTGCAGGCTTCCCATTGGGGCATCAGGTTGGCCACAGTGAGAACAGGATCCTGGACTAGGTCTTTGGCCTGATCCAGCAGCTAGGCTCTCCTTAAGTCTGTTTGTATTATGAAAGCATAGGGAGGGGAGGGATAATATCTGCTTCAATTGGTGCTAACATTCATGACTCTTAATCAAATGAATTAATGCAGCAGACTAATTTCGTGAAAGGAAACCTTGCCAACAGGCGTTGCGGTCCAAAAACACCTGGAGGGCACAGGACTGGGCTACGGTTGCTGTCAAAGCATTCCTGGTAACCCCTCCAAACGATGAATTTCTCAGGGTTTGTTTTCGAGTGTGAAAGGCACAACACTGGATTGAAATGGTTGAGGGCAGCTCAGACACAGGCAGCCCGACAGAAAACACAACTGCCATGCCTGAGTGGCTGTGCGGTTAAACGGCCTTTTGAAAAGGACAACCCCAACCCTCAAACACCCCAACTTCTTTAGGGTTGCCAGTGTGGTGCCCTCTGAATGATGCTGGACTCATCATCTCTCTCCATTGGCTTTGCTGCCTGGGGCTGATGAGAGTCCAACCAAAACTGGAAGGCAGCTACCCCTGTTGTAAAACATTTGCTACACTCCTCATATGCCTCAAAAATGGGCCTCTCAGCTTGGACCATAGCACTGCCCTAGTGTGACTGTACTACCTCCTGTGTTGACGGATGCTGGAAATTCTGTGGTGCTGGAAGGCGGGACTTCCAGGGGTCAAGTTTAATTCCCAACAATTAGCACAGGGAGAGAGGAGAAAACCTTTAAATAAAAATAAAAGAGGGCTTGCTTTGAAAGACATCCTGTTTCACCCAGGAACAACGGAAGCAAAACATTAACATTGAAATGTCCCTCTTGCCTGCTTGGTCCCCTAAGACGTGAAGTCACAAGACCACTGCCAGGGGGGCAGTGGATCAGATGGCAGCAGACACTCCAAGCTTGGCCAGTTACAAAGCCTCCACACAGGCTGAACTAGAGCCAGGCACACAAAACTGCTACAGGCCGTCGCTGCCCACCCAGAGCTTCTGCTGTTTGCAAACTTTTGTTCCAAGTCTTCCAGGTTCGGCATCACATGGAACTGTCATTCCCGCCCCTTCCCCCTACCAGCCCCAAGAAGAGCAAATGGATGTCACTGGAGCATATGACACTCTGTGCAGAATAGGAAAGCGGCAGGGATTGGTGTAACCGTCGGTGCAGCCAGAAGTCGCCGATCAATCCTGCAGAAGGTACCGAGTGAAGGCTGATCATGGAGAGCAAGCTGGATTTCTCCTGGCAGCGTTTCAATTCTGGCCGCAGAGATCGCCGCACCACATCATCACGGATTCAGAGGCCCCGGAGGGAGCTTTTAACTTGGGTGCCCAAGAGGTGTCAACTTAAGAGCTGCCCGGAAGGAACGTCGCAAGGGTGACCATATACAAAACGTTTATTGCAAGTCAAATACAAAGCGGAACTACATAGGAATCTTAAAAGGGAAAAAGGGGGAGAAAATAAAAAGCAGATCCCTAAAAAAAAAATAATTAACAACAATAATAATTAAAAAAAAAAAGAGTTCATGTTGGGGCAGCCAAGTCTTTTTGCGAGTGGAATTAAGTTGATATCTGTGCAAGTCCACAATTTCAGCGTCACAGTTTTCCTTGTTTTTGCCTGTGTGTGTGTGTCCATCTGTTTTAAGGAGTGTAAAGATCGGGGTGGGAGGGGCACAGACATTTTTTTGTACCCCAGGAAAACCCTCCGCCGGCAAGAGAATCAGTTGCGTTGGATTCTTTGTTCTTTCTGGACATGTGGAGGGGGCAGTTGTGGGCCTGCTGGTGATTCTTGGCAACTCTCATTTTCCTTTTGTAAAGGAACTCAGGGTGGAGAAACTTAGGCCGCTAATGAAAGAGAGGACCAAGCAAAGGACAGACCAAAGAGTCCAGCCCACAGCTGCACATGTAAACATTGCCATCCTGTTGGCTTCCCTGTTGGTGGGTCTACTGAGGCCTCTTGAGGTTCCCAGCAGAAGCTTCTCTTCCTGCATTAAATTTGCACCTGGGACTCTTTGCCTCCTGCCTCTGGTCAGCTGCCTGGCTTGGGGGGAAGGGGAGGGAGGGAGGGAAGAGGGGAGGGCCATGCAGGCAGCAGGGGTCTAGGGACTTGTCACTGTCAGGCCCCTGGCTTCGAGGTTTACTTTCTTGCTGAACGAAGAGTCCGACGTACTTGTGGTTTTCAAAATAATATTGTGCGTTGGTTTGGACCGAATGCCTTTCCTCTAGTTTTAAGATTCCTGTGGGACAACCTCCATCACCTTCTGGCACAGGACTGTCGTGGAATCTGTTTTGAGGTAGGGTGGGGTGGGGATGGACAAAAAACAAAAATTACCAAGCTGCATTGTGAAATGCTTGCAAACCGTAAACACTGAAGGGAGTTTTAAGGACACTCTAACAAATCGTCATTCTGCTCAGAATCAGCAGGAGTGTGTGGCTCTCTCGAATGTGCACCTGTCCCCTGCCCGATGCACAGTCTAGGTGTCGGTGTGTAGACAAGACCACAATAGGTTTGCTTGGTTGTAAGTTGCTTTGGGTTGCCTCGGATAAGATAAAGCGACCAGCAACGTTGTCGTCGTCATCATCATTAATAATAATAATAATAATAATAAACATATGAAAGGTGGTTTGAGCAAGGGATCATGGTGAGTGGTGTGTATGCTCGCATCGCTTTTGTGAAAGAGAAACACAGCTGCACCCTGAAGAATGTGAAGCCTTTCTCAAAATATTCCCCATCCAACTTCTGCCTGCTTCCAGCAAAAGGGCTGGACACTTGGCTTGCACCAACACTTTCTGGCTACAAGGAGATTTTCTTGGGCAGGAGGGTGGTAAACAACACAAGGCACTAAGAGCATTAGCTTTGTATTAAGACACTTGCAAGATATTCCTTCCATCCGCCCTGGAATATTCCATATGCCTCCCCCCTCCCTGGCCACCCCGCTATTCTCTGGAAGGAAGGAAGGAAGGCCTGCAGTGCAAAACCCAATTAATATGCTGATTTGTCACCCAACAGCTTTAAAAATTGGCTTCTCTAAGAGCAGAGATTGATACTTGGAAGAAGAAGAAAGTGGGTGTGTAAAGGGAGAGAGTCCAAGAGAGGAACCACTGAAAAGCTCTTGCGTTCTCCACCCGAAAGTGCAGCATTAAACCCTTGGCGCTTCTGCTAGTCTGCATTTCTAGGTCAGCCTGTTTGTTGTTGTCGTCTCGAGCCCCCAGAGAGACAGATGGCGGTGTTTAGTTACATGGACACCATCCAGTGAGACTTCTCATGATTCAGCTGTTCAAACAGAACTTTGTTTCTGGGGCTGAAAAAGAAGGAGAGCAGGCCAGGAGCACCAAATGGCCCCCAACACTTGCTCTGTGGAGTGGACATATACAAGCTGGCTGCCCTCAAGTTGTTGTTGTTGTTGTTGTTGTTGTTGTTGAATATATTTTTATATCCCACCTTTTTCCTCAAGTTGGAATTCAAGATGGCTTGCAGCATTTTTAAAACATCTTCATAAAATGCAAAATAGTGAAGATAAACTAGTTAAAAGCAATAGCTAAAAGACAACAAATCACATTTAGACACCAGCATGAAAATACTGATTGCCCTGAGAGCATCCCAGTGGTCAAAATCATTTGCACCTAGTTTTCAAAGGCCCATCTGAATAGGAAGGTCTTAGCCTGAAGGGAAAGATAACAACAGGGAGGGTATTTTTTCAGTTGCCATGATGCAACCTACCTGCAGAGTTCAGGCTTCCTGGTTACAAAGACTGGGGTGGGGTTGAGTGTGTGTGGAGGGTTAGGGTTGGAGGATGCAAAGAGGCAATGTAGCAGAAATACTAGTTCCTAGAACCTAGAATTCCAGCTGCTCCCACAAAACCTGACTGGTCCTTCTCAGTCAGGCAGGAAAAAAGTGTGCCTGGGGGTAGTATGCCAGTATTCTTCTTGGTGCTGCTTGGATAAATGCATGAATCTAACCTTTGGAACATTTTGTAAGTAAAGCATTTTAAACTTACTTAACAGTGTGTTGTCTGTTCATTGCAAGAGGAATAGAAAGAGGGGAACACTTTGCAAGCTGACTTAACAGGATACGCAAAAAGTTTAATGGTTTACATTCCTAATGCTGCTTGACTTTGTGAGTTCAAACTCTGCTACTAGTGACTCTCTCCTGCTGGAGAGTGAATTTAGTCCCACACTTTGAAACCAGGCATCCAGCTGATTCTTTTGTTATTTATCCCACACAAGTGGGTCAAAGGATAATATATTTTTCCTCCCATACTTTTAACAATTTATCGAAAGGGAATTAAAAAAACTCCCACACAGATCGATTTAATACCATTATGCTGAGATCAAGAGTATGGAGTACTGCTCTCGCACCCATTTCTAACGCACACAATGTCCCCAACACCCTGCAAGCCAGGAAAGGGACTCACATATGAGCTGGAGAAGCCACTTTGGTTTGTTTTTCCACCAAACCCCAAAGTAGTAAACGGGGACCCCGCTGAGAATGATGGTGAAGCCAATGCCACACTCCTTTGGGGTCATCCAGAAAGAGACAACAATCAGGAATATGCAGGCCAGGATGAAGAAGATGGGCAAAATGAGGTTCACCTGTACATGGGAAAGGGCCGGGGGGACGGGACACAAAAGAGCAGCGAAATCAGACAATTTCTATACTATAACAACAAAAACCCATTGGACTGGATTAACCACTCACAGCTTCAGTTTTGTTTAATTCAATTAAAAACATTTCTAGACCACTTGGAGATCAAGGTGGCACATGTAGTTCTCTCCCCCCCCCCCCCGCAACACCCTGTGAGGTTGGCAGGCTGAGAGGCAGTGACTGGCCCAAGGTCCATCCAGCGAGCTTCATGGGCAATTGAGGATCTGAACCCTGGTCTCCCAAATCAAAACACTCTAACTACCACGCCACACTGGCTCCCACACTTCCCCCCACATTTACAACCCCCAAGAAGTCCATTTAAAAAATAAAGCTAATTTATTATACGCTAGCGTGACAAGAGAGCTTCTCTCCACTTAACTATGTAAACTTAAAATTTCTGGTACGTGCTTAAATCCCTTCAAGAAGATTGGGGTAATGTGCAGGAACCTTTGAAGCAGGAACACAAGCAAGGGAAGATCAGTCTGTCCCCAGCTGAATGTAAAAGCCCTCTTGCAGCTCACTACTTGGTTCTGGCCTTGAAGTAATGGCCCAGCTGTCCTCTTTCCCTCCTCCCCCGCTTGCCTCGGGTGCCTTTTTTAGTTTGTAAATCTGAGGGTGAAGCTTCTCTCACTTTTTAATTGATATGAGTCAATTTAGGAAACAATAACTGACTGAAAAGCAGGATGGGAGTATAGTAAATTAATACAGTGGTGCCTCGCAAGACGAAATTAATTCTTTCCGCGAGTGTTGTCATATAGTGGAAATTTCGTCTTGCGAAGCACAGTCGGAGGAAGCCGCGGTTTTACGGAAAAAAACAACAACTGCAAAACGTTTTCATTTTGCGAGTCGCGGCCATAGGAAAATTCGTCTTGTGAGTCACCCTTTCGTTAGCGAATGCCTTTTGTCTAGCGAGTTTTTCGTCTAGCGAGGCATTCGTCTTGCGAGGGTACCACTGTAAACAGAGCCACAAAAAAGCCCCTGCTGGATCAAGCCAATGACCCATCTAGTCCAGCATCCTGTTCTCACAGTGGGCAACCAGTTGCCTGTCGGAATCTCAAAAGCGGGACCCTGAGCACAACATCAGAAGTCTGCCCAGCTGCAATTCCCAGCACCCGCCTCTGACCGTGGAGGCAGAGCATGGCCATCGCGCTGGCAGCCATTGACAGCCTTATCCCCCCATGAAAACTCCCACACTTCTGCTGCCACCGCCACCACATCCCACTCTCACCTTTATAGGCCTCTCCAGCTCTGGCTTCTTGTATCTCAACCACAACATGCCGATGATAGCCAGGGCCACGCAGAGCCAGTTGAAGAAGCTGAAGAAGTTGATGACCGAGAATATGTCGTTGGAGAAGGCGTAGAGCAAAGTCATGAGGCACTGCAGATTTGGAAGGGGGGGAACGGGGAGAGGAGAGGAAGCAGGTCGATAAAATTAAGGAGTGACCGAAATGACAATCATTGCCTTTTAATGCCTGCGCTTTTGCCATTTGAATGGCAGCCACTAGAAAACAAACGTGGCTCTTGCACTTTCGAGTTTTAAACCTTTGAAATGTGTGCAGTGGAGGTAGGCATAGAACCAGCAGACAGAAGCAGGGAATTCAGAGCGCAAGCTCAAACAAGCAAGGCGGTTAGTCCTTCTCAGTTTCCCCCAAAACTTAAAAAAAAAAAACAAACCTACGACGCCCCTCTCAGTTCTCCATTAAATGGAAGCTGCTCTCTGGAACAACTTACCAGACCTCAGCCAGGGGTCCAAACTCTAATCTCTCAAGCAAAAGATTTGCTCAACATGCAGTGGTGAGTTGGTCCCCCTCCAGATGTTGCTAGATTGTAAGTCCATCGCACACACACCTCTGCAACCATGAGCCATGCTGGCTGCTAGGGTGGATGGGGCTTGGAGTTCACAGTCCCTCCAAGTGTCCCCATTTCCCAGGGACAGTCCCGGATTTACAAAAGCCGTCCCAGCTTCTGATCTGATCCCAGAATGTCCTGCTTTTCCTTAGGATGTTCTGATTTTCATCAGAGAAATGTTGGAGGGTATAGAGTTATCTGACCTCCATCTGAAGGCAGCCCTGTATTTGGAGGGTTTTTTAAAAAAATGTTTTATTATGTTTTTATATGTGTTGGAAGCTGCCCAGAGTGGTTGAGGCAACCCAGTCAGATGGGTGGGGTATTATTAGGAGATTATTATTATTATTATTATTTGGGACGCCCCTATTTTCATCAGAGAAATGTTGGGAGGGTATGAGCCCAGTGACATCCGCAGGGCTACAGATGTTTCCTATCCATGGCTTAATCCCACACACACCCTTCCTGAGTGGTCAGTGGGAAGCCATCTCTGATGGACCAGAGTGTCACCCTCTCCGAAAATTGCCGCAGCCTTCTGCATTGCCAGGGGAAAGTGAATTCTGCCTAGACGCCGCCCGCCCTGGTCAAAACTGAGTGCAATTCAGCAGGGTGATCCAATCCAGTGTCCGTGACTGCTGTCCACACCACGCTCCCCACTGCCAGGCCAAACCCACTGGTGTTGATGACAATGCACTGCTGTTCTCAAGAGAAGCAGCTGGCTTAAGCTGGGTGAGAACAGCTTTGCTGTCCTTGTCACCACAGGCTCTGGCATGAAGATCCTGGCACACTCTCAGCCTGTGCCGCAGGGAGTTCTTCGAGCGGCGAGGCAGCCAGGAATGCTGCAGAGTGC